>NC_050466.1:73121984-73861965 GCF_903995425.1 Onychomys torridus
CAATCTATTTGTTCTTCTGTATTCTTCTTTTACCTTTATAGGCATCCATCTCTTTCTTTAGGTTAAGAAAAATTACTAGTCTGCTTTTGTTGAAAATAGTTTCTGTGCATTTGAGCTAAGATTCTTCTTCTTCATCTATTCCTATTTTTTTTTTAACTTTTTACTGTTCTGGATTTCCTGGATATTTTGTGTCAGGAATTTTTTTGATTTAATATCTTCTTTGATCAATGTGTTCATTTTTACTATTGTGTATTAAATGCATGAGACAGGTGTACCGAGAGACTTTTTGAGAAGGAAACTATATTTTGGCTCACATTCTTAGAGGTATTAGTTAGTACATAGTTATCTGAATTGGACCTAAACCATGGCAGAATATTGTAACACTGAGAAGAAAATGGAGCAAAGCAGCTTATAGTATGGCAGTCCAGAAGAAGAGAAAATAAAGAGAAAGATGAAACCAAGACTTTAGAGAGCAGTACTTTGAACAGAATATTGAAAAGGAGTGGGGATAGTGGGCATTCTTGTCTTGATCTTGACTTGAGAGAGATTGCTTCAAGATCTTTTACATGTATGATGTTGGTTATAGGTTTCTCATATATCACTTTCATTCTTTTTAGGTATGTTCCTTTCTAGCCCTATTTTATCTAGAATAGTGATTCTCAACCTTCTTAATCTTCTACCCTTTAATAGTTTCTCTTGTTGTAGTGATCCCCAACCATAACATCATTTTTGTTGCTATTTTATAACTGTAATTTTGCTACAATTATGAGAAAAAAAGTATCATTTGATGCAAAAGGTTGAGAACCACTCATCTAGAACTTTCATTGCACAGACATGTTGGATTTTGTCAAGTGGTTTTATTTTTCTACATCTATTGAGTTGATAATTTTTTTAATCTTTAAGTACATTTATGCGGTTTATTACATTAATTGGTTTTTGTGTTTTGAATTAACCCTGCATTTCAGAGACAAAGATGACTTGGTCATTGTATATAATTTTTTGATGCATGCCTGTGTTCTGTTTGTAAGCATATTATTAAGAATATTTTACTCTATGTTAATCAGAGACATTCATTTACAAATTTCATTTTTCTTTTTGTGGTTTTATTGGTTTGGGTATTAAAGTAGCACAGGCATCATAGGAGTTTGGGAGTGCTCCTGTGGTTTTTGATTGTTTGTTTGTTTTGTTTTGCATATTTTAAAAAGGATAGGTTGTAGAATACCTTTGAAAGCCTGGTGGATTCCTGCCATAAATCCATTTGGCACTGAACTTTTTTTTTTAAGCGGGAAGGTTTTCTAAGACTGTTTTAATCTCCTCGTTTGCTGTGAGTTTGTTTAGGTTGTTGAAGTCTTGGCTTAGTTATGGTGGTTTAGCTCAATCTAGAAATTAATCAATTGTATAGGTTTTCCAGCTTAATACAGTACACATTTTTAAAAAGATTCCAATATAATATTCAAAATTTCTTTGGTATCTCTTGTAATATTTCCTTGTCTGTTTCTGATTCTGTTAATTATTTTCTGTTCTTTCTTTCTTCTGTTTAATTGGGCCAAAGGTCTGTCAATTCTGTTTCTCTTCTCACAGAATCAGTATTAGATTCTCTGACTATATTGTTTTCTTTATTCTATTTTTTATACATTGATAAAATGTCAATACATCAAGCTGGTGGCACACGCCTTTAATTCTAGCACTCAGGAGGCAGAGTCAGGCAGATCTCTGTGAGCCTACTGACTGGTCTACGAAGAGAGTTCCAAGACAGAGAGGGCTGTTACACAGAGAAACCCTGTCTTGGAAAACAAAAGCAAACAAACAAACAAATGAACCTAACAAGAAGCAATTCTAAATAATACTTTATTTGAGTAGAAAGTAAAAGCTCATAAAATCAAAAATATAATGGTTGCCTCCACTATTCCTATAGAAATAATCAAAATATTATCCTGATGTAAAATCAACAACTGTTCAGAACTAAAAAAGGGATTTTGAATTGAATTAACCTTAGTGATATTTATAAAATATTGTGAGGAATGTTCTTTTCTAACACATATAATACCTTGAAAAATCAAATGTATCCTGGTTATCATCACAATATTCAACAACACTAAACTAGTTCAAACACTCCATTAAGTGTGGGAGCCTGTTTTCAGGCTCCTTGTGGCTTTACCCAGCAGGTCCGCATAGAGAAGATGATTAGAACCACAAGCCTCAGTGCAGGTGTCTGAAATGGTCTGCACTTGGCTGTGCTGGGGGAGGAGGTCTTTTGTTCCACCCCTTGGCATTTCAATAAATAACCTGGGGCAGAGACATTCAGGGCCTGTTGGAAAAGGTTCCAGGCCCTCTTGATTTTTTTCTATCCGTTATTTTCTATCTGTTTATCTCTGCAATATCAGTCCTTCTATCTAACATTTCCTACTGCTCACACTTAAGAAAACTCTGGAGAGCTGTGGGGTTGGTGGGTAAATGTCCCGCAGAATGACGCCATGAACAGGGACTAAATTAGAGAGAAAAGGAAAATGGACTGGATGGGATGTCCGATGCTGCAGTGCAAAATTCTCTTCTGTAAAAATTTTCTATCTTCTATCCCTTTCTCAATTTCTATCTGTGAAAAATAAGTATAAGGTATAGGGTAGTAATATAGCGTAGGAAAAACTTAGAAATGTAAGATCATGTAGAAAAAAATAAGGCAACTAGATGGAAAAACTCTTCAATTTTCTAACTTTGGGGCCTATGAACACAAACTGGGAAGAAAAAAATCTTTCTTTGAGCTTCACAGGTAGTAAAACAGTTCTTCTTTGAGCTTATGGGGAAGAAAAAGTTTCCTATGGAGGCTTTTTACCCGGGGACAGCTGAAATGCTAAGTCCAAGTGGCAGGAGAAAGTGATTTCTCCCCTGAGGCAAAATGTGGGTGTAAAAAGCCAAAATTTAAAGTTGGGAAGTTTTGGGGAAAGTTGGTCTTTCACTTCTGGGGAAAAAATCCTTCTCTTAAACTATAAAGCCTTTCTTAGAAAATTTTTTTGGAAAAATCTCTCTAAAAAAAGCCTTAGTCTTTCTCAAAAGCATTAAACTTAAAAACTAAAGCCTCTCAGAACTCTCTCTCGGGACAAAAATTAGAATCACCTGAAGATATTAATATGGGAATCACCTGTGATTAGTTTTAAGGGCAAACAACAAACTTAAGACAACAAAATCTAAGTTCTCTTTCAAGCTTTCAAAATCCTCCCTGCAATGCTAGAGGCAGGGACAAGTTCCTAAAAACCTCTTCTAAGCTCTGTCTCTTCAAGCTAGTAAAAGATAGTCGGTCAGAGTATCCTGAGGGAAATGCTTGGGAGTGTGTAGGTAAAGAGCTACAGAGAACCCAAAAGGCAGGAAACTTTACTTGAGAAAAGCAAAAAAACCAAGCTTTTCAGTTCCTGCTGAGCTGAGGCATCAAGGGTTTTGTTTCTGAGTGAGCATTTCGGAAGGAAAAGGTGCTCCTAATTGCCCTAACACAAAGATCCCCTGATGTGATACAAACTCTGTTAGCAGTGTATCCTGGCTTCTGAGCAAAAACCCAGAGGTGACTGGCCAGTGTCTCTGAGTTGGAGTGCAGTTCAGGGATACTAGGGTTACTGCAGTTGCAAACTTCCTGGAGCGCAGAGCTGAGGCAGGAAGGTGCAGGACCCAGAGGGAGATAGCTAATGACAAAGTTAAAGCCAGTTGGAATGACACAGTTGTCCGCTTTCCTACAAGTCCTGGGTTGATAGCTCCACCAATGCAAAAAGAAATCTGAGAAAAGCTTTCCCACCAAAGTAAGGACCTTTCTGGGAAAGCAGTAAAGCTGAACTGTATCTGAAGCTGTTGTGCTGCTGAGTCAGAATGCTGTCTGGGGAAAGAGCCCAGCCAGGGCAGAACAGAACTATCCAGGAGTAAAGCTTTCTTTTCTATCAGAGAAAGCTTCTCTTTGAGAAAAGCTTTGTTTCAACAGACCCCCAGTGAGATGAGGGAGTGTAGCCCTAAGGGGTGATTGCCTCTGGCATAAGCTCTGTCCTTGAGCACCCAGAAAAACACCACCCCCTGGAGTACTGGGTCAAGGGAAGGCCTGATGAGGCAAAACACCTTTCCTAATGGGAGTTTAGAAATGGCAAAAACCTCCCTTGTTAGATTTTCAGTCTGCACGCAAACTCCACAAACCCTGAAAACAGAAACTAACAAAAAGCCCTACCTTCAGTAGCAAGGAAAGCTGTACTGTCACTGTAGTGTCAGAAACTGGTTTTGGAGTAGAGGGAATAAATTGAGACCAAACTGGGAACTGTCAGGGAGAAAGACTCTGAAGAAACAGAGAAGGGACATAATCCTCCCCAGAAAATGCATGACCCGTGAAAGCTGCTAAGAGTTTGAGGCAGATTGGGGGTAAGAAAGCCCCTACCTCCAATGGCAGCTAGCAGGGGGACAGAGCATCCTGAGATATCTGAAGTCTGCATCTGGGGGGAAAGGAACAAACAAAATGAGAATAAAATCAGTGGGAGAAAATCTCTCTGAAGGAGCTATGGGAAAGCTGCTCTGTAAATGTTTTTCTTTTTCACTGACTGGCTAAGGCAAACACAAGAGCTAAAGAGGTATGTGCAGTTCTGACTCAGGGGCCAGTGTCAATTGAAGGAGAGACACCTGTTAAAGCCAGCTGAGGAGAGAATAGAAATCTCCCAATGTACCATAGCTGAAAATGTAAAATGCTTGTTCAAATCTCCCATTGCAAAAGGAAAAACTTTGTTCAAACCTCCCGGGCAAGAATTTGTAAGCAAGTCTGGTAAAAGAGAACCAGTTGACTCTCAGACCCAAAGAGAAGTATGGGAAATGGAGTCCATAAACTAGCTCTTAACAGTGAGCTGATGAAGAGAAATGCATTCTGGGAAATGTAGTTTTTCAGCTAAAGATGAAGACACTATCCAAAAAATTTTCAGCTCAAAATGAAGTTTCTTCTCAAAGCAATGCTAGAAAGCTGAATCTTACTACTTGAGAACTCAGATCAGACAAAAAACTACCTATAAGAGCAAATAAGCCACTTTAAAATCATTAAGAAAGCAAGAGACAGTAGTTTATATACTGAACATTGTCTTAGATATGAAGAAACTCAGTGAAACTAAATTCTTTACCTCTTGAACAAACAGCCTGCAATGAGTGATTCCTCTGCAAATCTAATAAGGAGACAAGGAAACAGGCATTCAAAAAGAAATGACTGCTTTATAGATGGGAAACAAACTTCAGAAAATCTAGCTGTCTTACAAAAGAGTTGCTTCACCTGAAAGTTCCTTATAAGAAATCAATGCTAGGGGCTGGAGAGATGGCTCAGTGGTTAAGTGCATTGACTACTCTTCCAGAGGAACCAGGTTCAATTCCCAGCACCCACATGGAAGTTCACAACTGTAATTCCAGTTCCAGGGGACCCGGCACCCATGGCAAAATACCAATGGATATAAAATAAAAATAAGTAATTAAAAGAAAAAAGAAATCAATGCTAAATATCACAGCTGCTAATAACATCAGGAGTTAAAACTAATGGAGTGAAAATACTAAATCCTGAAAATGCTTTTTCTCAGAGTAAGCTAATGAAGGATATGTTTCATGAAAGAACATCAATTCTTGACTCCTTTGAATAGTAACAGTTTTGGTGAAAATATAGGAACTAACAATCAAGTCAAAATGTGTCAACAAATTCAAGGCGCTATTCCACAAAAGAAAACTGCCATGCTTTGTGGGCCATATTAGAGCTCACTCCAATCTTCCTGGTCCTTTAGCTGAGGGTTATGCAATGGCTGAGCATTATCCCAAGTGGAAATGGCTCAACAGTCACATGTTCTTCATCATCAAAATAGCAAAATCTTAAGAAAGCAATTCAATCTTAATCAAAGAAGCAGCTCGTCAAATAGTTAAATGATGTGGGATATGTCCAAAATATTTTCCTGTCCCTCACTTAGGGGTAAACCCTTGAGGTCTTCCTAATCATCTATGGCAGATGGATGTTACTAATATTTCAGAATTTGGCAAATATGTACATGTGACCATTGACACTTATTCAGGATTTTTAATGGCTAGTGCACAACCTGGGGAAGCTATAAAACATGTAATTGTGCACTGCTTGAAGTGTTGTTCATATATGGGTATACCAAAAATTATTAAAACTGATAATGGTTCTGAATATAGTAGTAAGGCATTTCAACAATTGTGTACCCAATGGGAAATCATATATAAAACAGGTATTCCTTATAATCCTCAGGGACAAGGTATTGTGGAAAGGGCTCATAGCAGTCTTAAAATACAACTTCAAAAAATAAAAATAGAAAAGGAAGAAATTTACCCTCAATCGCCACATAATGCCACATAATGCATTAAATCATGCTCTTTTTGTTCTGAACTTTTTTAATATGGATGTCCATGAGCAGTCTGCCACAGATAGATTTTGGCACAGTGGCATCCAAGCAACTTTTGCTCAAGTGAAATGGAAAGATCCCTGCTTGGGATTATGAAAGGGTCCCAATCGATCCTGTGTTAATATGGGGTCGAGGACATGCTTGAGTTTTTTTCCCAAGAGGAGAATGAAGCTCAGTGGTTACCAAGCATCTGGTAAGGAGTGTGGAACTAAGAAAGGTCAGCTCCAATGATGTTCCTATAAAGGAACCAGAATGAAAGTTGCTCGATTAGTGTTTCTGAGGTTTTGTCACTGGAAATAGATTTCAGAGCTGTGCCTCTTTTGGCTTTACTAACTCCTTTAGAAAAATACTTTATATCACCTAATAGATGTGCAGTATTTTTGCAAAGAGCTTTACGGCAGCTAAATATGGTAATTTCACCTTCAGGGTGAAGTGAAGTTTTTCAGAACAAAGAAAAAGTACTGCTGTAATAGAAATGTTTGTCTGAATTAAAGCACTTAGGGGAGCTATTATGAATCTGGGTAAAGGAATAGCCTCTAGTTAAAAACTGTTCACTGCTGACAGTGCATCTCTGCCGGTTCTGGAATGGCTGAGAGAACTGCAACTTTGGGGTGTGGCTCCATCCCAAGAATGTTAGTCCCCTAGCAACAACTATCACAACTCTATAATGACAAAACTCACTAAATCCCAGTGTTGTATAGCAAAGCTGACTATAAACTCTAAACTTTAGAAATGATGTATGTACTTCCTGTCTAGTTAAGAGAATTTTTCTAATAGAGATAGTGAAAATAATTAAGTGTAAGAAGTAGAAAAAGGTGAAAATAAGATATGTAAGTTTGTAGAAATTATTCTGTTTTGTTAGATCTCTGTTAAAAAATCTTTAGATGTTTGCTAAGTTAAGATATATGCTAATGGTAGCCCTATATAAGTTTGTAAAATAGATCTATAGAGTTCCTTTAAGAATATAAACTTGCAAGAAGTATCTAAGGTTGTCTTAATAATCTTGTAAGAAGTAAAGATGCTAGTTGTAAATGTAAGTTTAAATAAGAAATAAGAAGATGGAATAAATATAATAAGAAATATACTTGCTAAAGTAGTTCTATAGTTTCCTTAAAGAGTATAAATAAGTAGATGTTAATATGTTATATGTGAGTTTGTAAAAATGTGTAAATGTTGAGTGTGAGTTTATGCTTAAGCACATGTTATATGTGAGTCTGTGAAAAAGTATAAAAATTAAGTGTGAATCTATGCTTAATGTATATGGTAAAAAAAAAAACTGAGACACAGAAGGTAGTGTCCTAGTAGATTGCAAAGCAGGCAGTCTGAGTGGTTTCAAAAGCTCCAGAAGCCACTAAGAAGCTAAGAATGGTGGACACCAGAATCAGCACAACAAGGCATCTGCAGCTGAGATCCATGGAAAATCAACGCAACACAGAAAAACCTGAGCTAACATCAAAAACAGTGTGGTTTAGAATACTACTGTGAGAACAAAAGTTGCAGAAATGATTGTTTGAACTAAAATTGTTAACTGCAAAAAGTCTTGGTTGTAAAAACATTTGTTCATATTTGGAAGTGAAAGCCTGATACCAGAATTTACTTTTTTGAATCTTTTGAACTTAAAATAATGAGTTAAAACTACAAAAATAAATTTGGTTATGGATATCTTCATATTTGGAAAGCTAATAAAAGAACTTATCATTTGAATTTTGGGACTTAAGGAATGAAATGAGTCCCAAAATTCAAATGATAAATTCTTTTACTAGCCTTCCAAATCACAGGGACACTGCTCAGCCTGGAAGGAAGGGGCTGGACCCGCCTGTACTGAATCCACCTTGTTGAATTGAATCCCCAGGGGAGTCTTGGCCCTGGAGGAATGGGAATGGAGGGAAGGAGCTGAGGGGAAGGTGAGGCTGGGGGCAGGAGCCGGGAGGAGAGGGGAACCCATGGCTGGTGTGTAAAATTAAAATACAAATATAATAAAGAAAAAAAAAAGAAATGAAATGAGCAATAGTGATTTCCTTGCAATGGGATAATTTTAAATTTACTTATAGTAATGACCTGGGAACTGTTTTCTAGAGTTATTTGTGTTAAAAATGGAACTGTTTAGGTAGAAACAATAAATTTCTTCATTTAGAGTCAAGATGCAATTTTGTGTATGCATATATGCTTTATTAACTGGTGATTCATGAATTGTTTTATGGAACTGTTTATGTAAAAATGGAATTACTTTTGGAACTGGTTTTGTGTTGCAAGTGGAACTGTTTAAATAGAAAAGTTTGGGTTTTCTAACTAGGCTTGTGACTTTGCTTAAAAAATTGTAAGGAAAAGGGAGAATTAATATCCTTAGTCTATTTAATTTAAAAACTATTTTCTTGTTTGAGTGGATTAATGTCACGTTTTGTTAGTAAGAAATGCAAATGGGGTATATAAAGAGACCACTTTTAAAGTGCAAACAGTTGTATTAAGTAACTGCTTTTGGATGTTTTGCTAAAAGCTTTCAAAGTGTTAATGGTTAGATTGACAATATTGATTTTCAATATGGGTTTGTAGCAATTGTATAAGTTTTTTTTTCTAACTAGGTTCTAGATTTTGTTTTAAAAATTACAAACTAAAGGAGGAGTTATGAGTGAAATTAAGTTTGAATGTATGTTTGCAGTAATTGTCTAACCTATTGATATTAATTCGCCCTGGTTTTGCGGAGTTAAGGAAATATTTAAGTTTGATGTGAATACATCAAAGTTTTTCCTATGTTCTGTTAGCAACAAAATTCAAATGATTAAGAGTTAAAGTTGTAAGACTGAGAAAATTGTTAACTATATATAGTACCATATATGTTAATTCAAATGGTTCTGTTAAAAGTTTGCTTTGAATTGTAAGATTGGGAGAATTGTGACTATGTATAGCAATATTTATGTTAACCTGTTAATGGTAATGATGAAGCTAAGGGATTCTTTAAGTTTGCAATTGCATTAAGTTTTTGGTTTAGAAAGGGCTTGAGGGACCTAATTCGAAAAAGAAATGCCATCTATATCATCCTCTACTCCTATACTGGGAGGTATAACAGCTATGGAGATTGCTGTAAGCTATTAATGGGTTATTTTTTATATATTAAGAAAGGGGAACCTGTGGGAGCCAGTTTTCAGGTTCCTTGTGGCTTTACCCAGCAGGTCCGCATAGAGATGATTATGACCACAGGCCTGAGTGCTGGTGTCTGAAATGGTCTGCACTAGGCTGTGCTGGGGGAGGAGGTCTTTTGTTCCACCCCTTGGCATCTCAATAAATAGCCTGGTGCAGACACATTCAGGGCCTGTTGGAAAAGGTTCCAAGCCCTCTCAAAGCTATCCTTTATTTTCTAACTGTTTATCTCTGCAATATAAATCCTTCTATCTAACATTTCCTGCTGCTCACACTCAAGAAAACTCTGGGGAGCTGTGGGGTTGGTGGGTAAATGTCCTGCATAATATATTTATATATATATATATTCAAAGAAGGCTCCAAACTGAAGGTAAATTATTTATTTTCTTCTAGGGTTATTTTCTTTCATGTTCAAGAGAAATACCATTACAGTTGTAGCTAAAACTTCCATGTGCTTATCCAGAACATATGAAGTTCTATACTGAATCATCCTCAACTAGGCATTTTGGCACAAAAGCCAGTAATCTCAGAAAAAAAAGTGGTGGAATCAAGGTGCTACAAACATCAATGATGAAGGCCAGCAAATATTATTTTCTCCCAATTATTTTCTAACAAACTTGAAGGTTAAAGGATTGTATCACATACACAAAACACACCAGGGTGAATTGCAGGCAGAAGAGAGAAAGAGAAACACCAAAAAATTTGGTAACTCCATTTCCACATATTGGACAGTACAGCATATTATCCATTAAATATTGTATGAACCCATTTTTATAAGGATTACAATTATTAATTATTGTTTTAACATTGAAGTTACCAAGTTTTATTTGTATTTTCTTTAATCAGTAAATAGTGATTGAGGTATCCATGCAATTATGCAAATTAAAATTGGAAGATTCATGGATAAACAACTAGCCCAATGCAATACAACTAGTAAGTGAGAGAGATAAAAATAGGCATTTATTCCTGACACCAAAGTCAATGTTATTTAATAATTTTGCATACAAACATAAGAATAATAAGATTAAAACAATCCTAATAAATCTATATTTTAATTCTGATAAAGCAGATAATGATTTGAGAGGCTACTTAAAGTTTATACTGGCATTTTGCTTATTAATCTGAACAAAGTATGTTCACTGATAATGAAAGACCTCAGAAAAGTTCAAGCCAATTAGAATTATTTAGTTCTCACTGCATTCCTTTCATCAGTGTTCATTTCTTTGTTAGAAAGAAACTGACACAGCAGATAAATAAAATGTTAGAAAACCAGAAGTATTTTGTACTAATACACTTAAAGTTAATAATATATTCCAGTGCTTTTCAGTTAAGTATGGTTCACAACATTTTGCTCATAATGCCTTTCTATAGGAGATGAAGACTTGAAATATATAGTTAATTTAGTAGGGGCTGTGTTTTGAGTAGGTAAACTTAAAGGTCACAAGTTCTTACATGAGAAGAACCCATCAATTTAATTTCAGAGTGAAGTAAGGAAGCAATGATTTCAATTATTCCTGAAGAAGTACAAGTAATTACCAAAACTAATTATATTGGTCTGGCCTTGGGTTAACAGCTGGCAAAGAGTGACACTTGGCTCTCTACAAAAGACAAGCAATTATAAATGTGTACTTGCACTCACTGTGAATGGAACTATGAAAATCAAATTTAAGTAATATTCACTAATTTCTGAGTAAGAATTTCAGGAAATTTTAGACTTCAGATATTGGATGCATTATGAATCGATAGGCTACAAAATTATGCATTCTTACAATGTTAATGTTATGTTAATTTCCCAATTTAATTGTACTAAGGTGCAAATTCTTATCAGATATGAAGTGCCTGCTCAGGGCACAAGCAGATGCAGCATTTTTTAGCATAACTTCCTTGGCCCCCAGAGTGCCTAACAAGAGGAACACAGATGTTCTTGACATAAATTGTGAAAGATAAGATCAATTCTTATTATCAAATTAGCCCTTTTTACTCACAAAATAGAAATGTCTTATACCAATAGCCCAAATACTTCTATTTAAGCAAATGTTTATAACATTGTGCTCATACTTTCCTTGTGCTTGCCTAAAATTAAGCACCAGAAAGGGAGTATGCTTTAATAAGAAAAGGTTTTCTTTGAAGAGTAAAGTATTGTAGCCCAAAATTTCATACTCGTGAAGTATTGTCATCCTTTAATTGTGTTTATTGGAAGCATTAGTTTAAACAGCCACCTTATCTCACTATACAACTATTATTTTCCTGTATTTATCTCATCCTTAATGAATTATCCCAGGATTTCTTTCATGGTACATAATAACATTGCACCATGGGCAGAATGCCACCATGTGCCAGGTACTCATGGAGCTCCTTATACCACCAGTGTTCATGTCCTTTGTTTGCTAAGCAATAAAAAACAATTCATCTTATCCCAGTTCTGAAAGAAGAAAGAACAGAGAAAGGAAAAATTATTCAGTGAGATTCTGTTTAAGGGTTTTACAGAAATGATTAACAGCTTAAATCTTTAAATAATAAAGTCAACAAAATTCCATATTATTTATGTGAAAACCAAGGACAAATAAAGTTTATTAAAAAAAGAGGGCCAGGTGGTGGTGGCGGCGGCGCATGCCTTTAATCCCAGCACTCGGGAGGCAGAGCCAGGAGGATCCTTGTGAGTTCCAGTCCAGCCTGGTCTCCTAAGCAAGTTCCAGGACAGGCTCCAAAGCTACAGAGAAACCCTGTCTCAGTAAATAAATAAATAAATAAATAAATAAATAAATAAATAAATAAATAAATAGGAATGATTACTTCAAAAGAATGTGTCAAATGGAAATGTTCTGCATGATAACACTAGAGATAAAGGTAGTAAAAAGGCTTTCTAAATAGTCAAAGTATTTATTTACTTTTCTGCTTTGTTGTTATCTCTTAGAAGCTTGTTCTTTTCTAATGACAGAAAGAGAGTAGATCCAGATGGGAGGGTATGTGGGGAAGCACTGAAAAGACTAGAGGGAGAGTAAACTGTAATCATGATATATTGTATGAGAAAATAATCTATTTTCACTAAAAAGGAAAAATAAAAAAAAATTGATAATTTTATTACTTCGTTTCATTTTTATGTACATGACTGTTTCATTTGCATCCTTTTATGTGTACCACATATGTGCATGGTACACATAGAGATCAGAAGAGCATGGCAGGTCCCCAAGAACTGGAGGCATGGATGGTGATAAGTCACCACATTGGTTCTGAGCATTGAATCTGAGTCTTCTGCATGAGCAACAAGTTCTTTTAACCACTGAGCCATGATTTATTTTTAATTTTCATTATGTTTTTTTTTTGTGTATCTGTTTGTGGTTATGTAAATAAGAGTGTAAAAACCTGCAGTGGACAGAGAGGGTACAGATTCCTCTGGAGCTGGAGTTAACAGGTAATTTTGAGGTGCCTAAAAGGGTGCTGAGTACTGAACTTGCATCCTCAATATGAGCAGCATGCATTTTTAAACACTGTGTCATCTCTGCCTCCCACCTTCGCTCCTCCAATAATTCATTCTCTAGCTGCTAAGGAACCCAACTCTAGCTATGCCAACCCAGCAACCATTGCAAGAGGTGACTAGGGTGGATGGACTCATTAAGGTTCATGTCCTTTTCTTTCTCCATGAACTGGGCTCTTATATCTCTAATTCTGCTTCCAGGTCTTTGTAAGGCTGTCCTCAGACCAGTAAACTATGAAAGGCTTAAAAACATAATTCAAGATAAAGAAGAAAATCCATCTCATTTTTTAGAACAGATTACAAAGGCTCTCTTACAATATACTAGTCTAGATTCTGATATCCTATAGGCAGACAGCTCCTTATGATCCACTTTGTCTTGCAGAACTTCCCTGACATTAGTGCTAAACTCAAGTATCTGGAGAGAGGGCCTCTGACCTTATAGGTAGAAGTATTAGTGGTGGCAATTAAGGTGTCCCATGGAAGAGATGAGAAAGACCATAAACAGAACTGTCAAATGCTGCCACATGTTATCCAACCAGCCACCTGAAGGCCTCCAGGTCTCTGTTTTAAATGTGATAGAGAAGGCCACTTGCTTCATGCCTGCCCTGCCCCACGTGGGCTACCATCTGTGCCTTGTCCAAAATGCCACCAAAAGGGATACTGGTCAGTTAACTGCCCCCAAACACCTTGTGGCATGGGGACATCAAATTAAGACCACCCCCCAGCTGATCTCCTAGGCTTGGCAATGGATGATTGAAGGTGCTCAGTTCCTGGCCCAACAATCTCTCACAGGGAACCAAGGATATCTGTTACAGATCAGGGCAATCCATTTCCTTCCTAAGTGACACTGGAGCCACTTACTCAGTACTGAGAGAGTTTTGGGGTCCCACTTCTTCTTCTTGTCACCCTGTTGTTGGAGTAGGGGGATAGCCTTACTCACCTCACCAGACCCTACCACTTAATTGTATTTTCAAGGGAATACCTCTTACCCATGCATTTTTAGTTATGCCAACCTGCCCTGTGCCCCTAATGGGAAGAGGTTTTCTAGCCAAGGTAGGACTTTTACTTCATTTGCTCCTCCCATTTGCCTTACTCCAGACTCATCAGCAGCTCCTCTCCACCTCCTCCTAGCCACCCAGCCTACTCACTCTAACATTTCATTTCCCTTGCCAGCCTCTCAAGTGGCCCTCACAGTCTGGGACACCCTTCTATTGCTAGGCACCATCCCCCTATTATTATCCAGTTGCAGGACCCTACAATGTATATTACTGTATATTACCCAAGCTCAGTACCCTCTCTTACTCCTTGGTGGACTTAAGCCTATCATTTCTGACCTTCTCAGAAAGAAGTATGTTCCGTGTTGTGTTTCTCTCTCTCCCTCTCTAACACTAGTCAATAAAATTCTGATAGCAGAGTACTAAACATTATAATATCATGGCTACCAGCTCAAGATTTTAAATTACCTGTCACTATTTCTTAATATGTTTAAAAATTCTTTCAAGCTCCAGCTTGAATCCACCTGGACAGGTGGATTCCTGTTTCAGATAAGCACAATTTAAACTGTCCCTGTCAAGGACCTCTCTCTCTCTCTCTCTCTCTCTCTCTCTCTCTCTCTCTCTCTCACCCTGGGACCCTTTGAGGACCCCCGTCACAGCCAGGTAATTTTTTTTCTAAACTTTCTCTTCTGCCTCGCTAGCACCGTGTCCAACCCAAACAGACAGCTTGAAGCAGCAATGGATGATTCCACAGAGCCTGAATCAGCAGAAGGTGATGGACGATTACCAAAGCAGCAAAGGGCAACCCACTACCTCAAGACATCCAGCTACATCAAAATCCCCCTTACCCACCCCCAAATGTTAACTGATGCCCATTGAGTCAGCTGTAAGCAGTTTTGGGAGACACAGCACACCCATTCCTGTTCACCCACCATTTTTAATAAAAATAGAGTCAGAAATGTTAGAATTCCTAGCCACTCCCCCAGCTACATGACTGCATATGTGCTGTCCAGTAGCCAGGCAAGATGTTTAGTAATCCTAGGGCCTTATATCCTATGAAATCCATGCACTGCATGATCACACAATCTGTGTGCATGCATGGTATAGTACATAAGCCCATATGTGCATGTGCTGGGAACCTATTAAAGTGGGTTCCACCTATTTCTTCTCTCTCTTCCTGCACAGGTAATTTCATTGGCAGATGCACACCCTTTCTATTTACTTCCCTTAATAAACTCTTATAGTTGGGTTTTTTTGTGCCTTATGCCTTCTCTTGTATGCTAAACAGCACCAATTAATAATAAATAATTGTAGGTGCATAGGGAAGGTCAGGTGGTCAATAGTTTTTGCTGACATATGACTCACAGTGTGTCCAGAGGATCACAGTGATGGCTATTCTTGGTTGTCAATTTCAGTACATCTAGAATGGCCTAAAATCCAGAAACGGAGGGAATACCTGCAACAGATTTTTTGCTTGGTTTGAAGTGGGTGAATCCTCTTCTAGTCTGGACCATGTAGGTAGGAAGACACACCTGTTACCAAGATCTGAAGGTGAGAAGACACGTGCCTTTAATCTTAATCTGAAGGCAGGAAGACAAACCTTTAATCTGGGACACACAATCTTCTGGAAGCCCATATAAGGACATGGAAGAAGGAAACTCTTGACCTTTGAATACTTGCTGTCACCTTGATACCATATCCATTCCTTTACTGGCATTGGAGCCTACATTTTTGGGATTTCAGCACATACAGACAACCAGCCAAGACACCCAGCCTTATCGGACTGAGCAATTACTGGATTCTTGTAGTATTTTTCATTCACAGTTAGTGATTGTTGGACTAGTTGGACTGAAACATGTAAGTCATTTAAATAAATTCATACATGTGTGTGTGTGTGTGTGTGTGTGTGTGTGTGTGTGTGTGTGTGTGTAGCTGAAAGTTTTCCTGTGTCCCACCAGATCTGCAGCCTCACAGATCCAAATAAACACACACAAGCTTATATTATTTTTAAACTATGGCCATGGCAGGCTTCTTGCTATCTAGCTCTTATATCTTAAATCAACCCATTTCTATAAATCTATATTTTGCCATGTGGGTTGTGGCTTACCAATATCTTTACATCTTGTTTCTCCTGGTGGTGGCTAGCAGCATCTCCTCAGCTCTGTTTTCTTCTTCCTCTGTATCTAGTTAGAATGCCCCACCTAACCTTATTCTGCCTCACTGGTGGTGCACGCCTTTAATCCTAGCACTTGGGAGGCAGAGCTAGGTAGATCTCTGTGTATTCAAGGACACAGCCAGCATGGCAGACATATGCCTTTAATCTCAATACCAACGATAGAAGACCTGGAGGTCTGTACAAACGAGGAGGTCATGTGGCTGGGTTTACAACCAATGAGAAAATAGAACAGAAAATCTATAAAAAAGATAGGACACACAGAGGTAGCTCTCTTGTGGAGAGGAAGAACAGCAGAAGCAGTGAAGGGTAAGGTTTTCCGCTCTTGCTCTGACCTCGTGGTTTTTAACTCTGCAATTGGTTCTGTGTTTCTTATTTAACAAGACGGTTACATCTACATCTGGCACCTAACGTTTGTGGTACCTTGACTTCATGAAAAAGCCTCTTGCCTGTGGCCTTGTGAGCCCCAGCTCAGGCCCGAGCTACACTCAGCCGGCTGTGGTGGCACATGCCGGTAGGATTTACTGAAGAAGGCAGAGGCAGAAGGATCCTGAGTTTGAGGCCAACCTAGGAGAAGCTTTGGCTGGGTCCGAGCCACAAACAGTGGTGGAACCAGGGAGGCAGTGACTGCTGCTCTGAGTTGCTGGCTTCTTCTCATCGTGTTGGTGACTGCAGTGATGCTGCTACCTGGGATGAAGTGTTTACTACAGCTTGTTCAGAAAAGAATTGCCAGGACCATCATGTTACAAGAAAGCATCGGCAAAGGTCAGTTTGAAAAAGTTTGGCAAGACAAATGGTGGGGAGAAATTGTTGTGAAGATATTCTCTTCTAGGGAAGAATACTCATGGTTCCGATAGACAGACAGACATGAGATTGTGATTGCTCCAAACCACAGAGGAGGCAAAAAAAAAAAAAAAAAAAAAAAAAAAATCTGAAGGGAACCATGATCATGCCTAACAGTAACTTTAAAATCTTCAAAAAGATGACAGGATCCCACAATGATGATTCCACATGGACTATGGTAAAGCCATTAGCACCACAGAAAGATCGACTTTGGACTACAAACTTCTCAGGACAATTTCGAGATGACTAGCTGAGATGATACAGCCTGACAGACTACTTGAACAAGGACTTGAAACAAGCCCTGCACTTTCTCATTATGCAGTGGCTAGACAAATGATACAGGACTTGACAATTAACCCAAAAATAGAGTTTTTGTTTAAAAAAGAAAAAGGAGAATGTAGATATGAGGTAGATCACTGAATCTACTCTGAGAAAAAAGATAAAGAAATAACAGGATAAATGGGTAGATCATTGAATCTACTCTAAAAAGAGAAAGAGAAAGATGACAAAAGGTAGATTATTGAATCTATTGTGAAAAGAAAAGAGAATATGGATATGATAAGAAAAAAGGGAGATTATGGAATCTACTTTTAAAAAGGAACTACTTGCTTTAAATAGGATAAGTACTGAAAATTTTTTTGCCTGAGTTTATCAAATGTTACTGGACTGGACATGGTTAAATATTAATGGAGTTTTTCACCTGAATCTGTCAAATGTTAATGGACTAGACATCATTAATGTAATCTTGACTATGTATATTGTATATACTTATTGGATATGGTTTTTCTTGTATTAGTTATAACCTTTTTAAATTTTTAGACAAAAATGTGGTGGGTATTGTGTTCCCTGAAATAAACATATCTGGGGTCAGAGAACAGACAGCCACTAGAACAAAGCCAAAAATGGTGGCTAGGAAATGGGAAGAGTAAGCCATAACAGAAGTTGGGCAGTGGTGGTGCACGTCTTTAATCCCAGCACTTGGGAGACAGAGCTAGCTGGATCTCTGAGTTCAAGGCCACTTTAGAAACAGCTAAGCATGGTGACCCATGCCTTTAATCCCAAAAACCCAACCTTTAATCCCAGGGAGTGGGGGCAGAAAGAGAAAGGTATATAAAGCGTGAGGACCAGGAACTAAAGGAGTAAAGTAGTTAGTTATGCATTTGGTTGGTTAAGCATTCAGGCTTTGGAGCAACACAGTTCAGCTGAGATTCATGTGGATGAGGACTCAGAAGCTTCCAACCTGAGGAACCAGGATCACCTGAGGAACTAGCAAGGTGAGGAAACTGTGGCCTGTTCTGCTTCTCTGATCTTCCAGCATTCACCCCAATAACTGGCCTCAGGTTTGTTTTCATTAATAAGACCTTTAAGATTACTGCTACACCTCACCATTGGCTAAACAGTTTTATTATTAACCAATCAGAACAATACATATTCACAGCATACAGAACGACATCACCCACTATATACATGGAGAGAAATTGAGTCCATAATTTTTTGTCACTCTACAGAACCCTGATTAATGTAGTCCCTAAAGTCATTCTTTGGTTATTTTCCCAGTTCTCCATAAGATAATATATATTTTGAACTAGTATGAAATATATGGTGCCATTTTCCCTGTAGTTAGCTTCATTGAATTAAAGAACCAAAGGATAGAAATGCAGATGTTTCTATTCATTATTACCATTAGTGATGTATTACAATAAGATTCACATCCTGTTCCCACTACCTTATTCTCTGCTAGTCCACAGTGGAGGATTGTTTCTACCAGGAGACACAAAACCATTTCATTGAATTGAATTTTTAGAGTGTGATTCCCTTAAAGCAATAAGGTAAAGATAGAGTAACAATGTTAGAAGTGGTTGACCTGTACTCTAAGTGGAAAAAGCATTGCTTCTGTACAATTGAGATAAGGAAGATTAAGTCTGGAGTAGAGGAAATCATTTAGGGCATCTCTCGATGTCAGTGCATTTTATAATAATGAAAAAAGGGAAGTTACAACAACTAAATCCATGAAGTATGACAAATGTCTCAGACCCTTCAGGAATGTAAGTAAGTATGTGTCATTCCTCCAAGAAAAGAACCAAAACATGCTGAGGTGCTTATTGAGGTTGGAGGAAATATATAATAAAAAATACATGAAGATAAGTTATAAATAACAGCAATGCTTATAGGAACAAATTTTAGCCAAAAGTTTGAGAATCAATGGGGTGGGAATGAGAGGTTAGACTAGAAGAGAGAATATGAAGAGTGATAGCTAATATTAAATACTTTTTGAAAAGCCATATACAAACCTACTACTTGGGAAGCTTTCTAAAAAATAGACACATATAAAAGGAGTTTAAATGGAACTATCATATAATGGAGGGAACAATATTCCAACCACACACCATATGCCACCAAATAAAATTCCTAGTAACAGCCACAGGTTATATATGTTTGAGGTGTTGGCAAAAGAGTTACTATAGTCCTCTTAAACATTTTCTTTATGATAATGCTCAACAACCTTACAATAAGACCCTGTTGCTGAAGAAACCTCCACTAATTTTAAAGGGAGTAACCCCATACACTTAAATTTTTGAATGATTGGCCCACAGGAGTGGCACTATTAAAAGGTATGGCCTTGTGGGAGTAGATGTGGCCTTGTTGGAGAAAGTACATCACTATAAAGGTGGGTTTAAAGTGCACATGCACAAGCTATGCCCAGTGTGTCTCACAGTTTCCTTATGCTGCCTGCAGATAAGACATAGAGCTCTCAACCCCTACTCTAGCACTATTCCTGGACATACCACCATGCTTCTTGCCATGATGATAATGGACTAAACCTCTGGATCTCTAAGAAAGCCCCAAATAATTGTTTTTCTTTATAACAGTTGCCATAGTCATGATGTCTTTTCATAACAATAAAACCCAAACTAACACAGAATTTGCTATCAGGGACTAGGGTATTGCTGTGATAGCATCATGCTTTTGTTTGGGGAATGTGGGTTTGGGGACTTTTGATGAGGAAAACAGTTGAATTTCTGAAATTTGGCTTAATGTGCCATACTAGTAGGAACATGGAAGACAATGATGCTGAGAATGAGTTGAATAATGGGGGACTGGCTCAAGGCGTTTCAGAGGAGAAGAATTTTTGTATGTGACCTTGTAACTGTTCTTGTGGTAATTTGGCTAAGAGTGTGGTTGTTTTTTGAACTTTCCTGAAAGGTCTGTCTGAGGCTAAATTGAAGAATTTTGGATTAATTATACTGGCAAAAGAAATCTCAAAAGAGCCTAGTATAGACTTAGTCACATGGTTACTAATTTTTACTCTTATGAAGATTTACTGGGAAAGTAAAAGTACAAAATTTACAGATTAAGGAGAAATGGGACAGCTAAGTCCTATATTCAAGGAGATAAACAGATTAGAGTCTGATGTTAAATGAAACAAAAAGAATGGTGACCTCAGGGCGAGACCACAACCAGTTAAGATTCCAACTTGTGAGTGTCAGTGTGGTGACACACACCTTTAATCTGAGAACTCAGAAGGTAGAGGCAAATGGATCTCCAAGTTACAGGCCAGTCTGGTCTACTGAGTAAGTTCCAGGAAAAAGCAAGCTAAGGCAGTAAAGATAGCCATCAAAAACAGGAAGCTGGTGAAGATGTAATTGAACAATGAGGCAATGTTCCATCTCCAGCAAGCAGAACCTGGTAGCTTTGGCCACATGGTTATGGCTTTGAAGTCAAGGACACAAGTTAGAGGTTAGGGAATATTCTTCTACAGCTAAGGATGGCCATTGCGGCCAGGTGTGAGGCAGTGGTGGCCCTGTACAGAAGAAGCCTATAAAGGACATTGTATGAAGCTGTGAAAGTGAAGTCTGGATTGCCATGGAGATTCCAAAATATTGGAGATGCCAGAACCATGGATACCAGACAGGGAGAATTGTTTACAGATAGTAGAACCAGCCCAAGGGGAAAAAAGTGTAGTGCAGTCAACAAAGGAAAAGGAGTTAGATTTCTGAAGAGTGTTTTAAAATCAGACATGGAAATGTGGAGTTTAAAGTTTAAAGTTTTTCCATCTGCTTTTCAGTCTTCCCATGGTCCAGTATTTCCTCACTATCTTCCCTTTCTTCCAGTTTGGATTGGTAATGTATATTTTGTGCCATTATATGTTGAGAGTATATGATCTGATATTTATTTTGATTGTACAGGGGTTACAGTTAAAAGATTGCATGAATGTCAGCAGAGACTTTGAACTTTGTACAGTTAATTAAACAAGTTTGAGACTGTTATAGACTATGGTGATTTTGAAATTGGACTGAATGCATTTCTGCATTATGCTATGGCTAAAATCCTATGAGTTCCAGGAAAATGGTGACTTGAGTGTGATAGCCTCCATGTAGTCATGTGTTTGAATGCTTATTCCATAAGGAGTGACCCTACTAGAAGTTATGGCCTTGTTGGAGTAGGTGTGGCCTTATTGAAAGAAGTGTGTCAATATGGAGGTCAGCTTTAAAATCTCAAATGCTCAAGTTGCATCCAGCATTGTCTCCTTTTGCTGCCTGCAGATCAAGATGTAGAATTCTCATCTCCTTCACCATGACTATGTCTGCTTGCATGCTGCTGTGTTTCTTGCTATGTAATGGCCTAAGCCAGCTCTACTTAAATGTTTTCCTTTATAATAGTTGCCACTGTTATGATGTTTCCTCACAGCAATAAAACACAAACTAAGATAGCACCTCAAACATGGGGAAATTTAGTATGTGCTCATCTGGAAGCATCACTTCTACTGAATAGTATTCAAAGATCTTGAAGGTATCATTCATGTTACTGGAAGAGAAAAATAGTCATCAATTTCACAAAGTCACAAATTCTATGACCTACAATAGCAACCTGCCTACAAGATATGTCCACTGATGCAATAATGGCACAAGTTTTATAGTAGTATCCAATCACTCTTTAATTGAATGCCCTCTCCATAGATGGAACCCATACATGACACTATTAATGAAGTAAAGAACATGAGGTCAGGGTCCTATGAAAAAAAAACACTAATATTATTTTGTTAAGCATAAGAATAAAATTATCCCTAATTACACATTCTATATCTATAGATTATACTCAACCTTTGTCAGAGAAACTTCTTGTAGCAGGTGTTAATTGGCACAAAGACACACAACTGGAAATTGTGCAGAGAACAAGATACTTCAAAACACTCATCCTTAAATAGAATGTCTTAATATAACCCTCTCTGCAAAAATCAGGAATCTATGTGGAAGAAAACACAGAAATATCCTAAGATAAAGAAATGGTAAAAGACTTCAAGGAAACAATTTTCCAGACACAAAAGGGCTGATGCCATATGAACTGAGTAACACTGTGATCGCATGCACAAGCCCTTCCTAAGTTCAATGCAGTCTCATTACCATTACACAGAAGGGTAACTGTGCATGGTTCCTCCCATAGTGGAGAAGCCTTTCTACAGTGAAGTGAAAACCATATTTTAGGACAGGACTAACGCTTAGGATTAGCTGGTCAGTATAAATCTGAATACATGATTTTTTTGAATTTTTGTTTTACTTTTGTTTGGTTTGTTTAAGAAAGAGAAAGAACATGTGTTGGTAGAAAAGAGGTTGGATCTGATAGGAGTTGGGAGAGGGGAAAGACTTTGATCAAATCATATTAAATTATGCAGAAATTAGTAATAGCTAATGCCATGTAAACAAATTTGGGAAAGAGGATTGCAGTTGATATGAATGTCATGCTTGTGAGCATATATAGCAGATAATTTACTTTCTTCTACTTCCTTATTATATAATTCATATCAACTGAGATAATATCAATGGTTGTTATAAATGCATGTTGTTATACCATAGTGTTTTTACAGTTGTAAACAAGATAGATATATTAGGTGAGGTGGGATTATGACCTTATAATTGTTTTCATTTGGAAATTAATTATGGCACAAAAGATGTGATTGGGTGTCAAATTGATGTGGTGTTTCAAATAAAAATTATGCTCTATAGTCTCAGACATTTGACCATTTGGCCCCCAGATGGTGGTGCTATCTTTAGAGATTTAGTTGGTGGAGCTTGTTGCAGAGATTATAACTCTGGGGCAGACTTTGACATTAAAAGTCTCACACTACTTTCAGTTCTCTGTGCTTATTTCTCATGGTTCACAATGTGAACTCTTACTGATATTACCTGCATTTTGTTGCCATGTCTCTCTGCCATGATAGACTCTTAACTCCCTGGAACTGTAGACAAAATAAACTTTTTCTTCCATAAGTTGCTTTTGTTTGTTTGTTTGTTTTACGAGATAGGGTTTCTCTGTGTAGCTTTGCGCCTTTCCTGGAACTCGCTTTGGAGACCAGGCTGGCCTCTAACTCACAGAGATCCACCTTGCTCTGCCTCCCGGAGTGTTGGGATTACAGGCGTGTGCCACCACCTCCCGGCAATAAGTTGCTTTTGCTGATGAGGTTTTATTTTATTTTTTTATTTTTTTTTTATCATTTCAACAGAATAGTAACTAATAAAATTCACAAGGTAAAGACTTATGAAAGCTAATATTTGTTGTTAACTTGATAGGATTTTCAAGGTTATTTGAAGCATGATGATCCAACCTACATATGGTCACTTACTGCTAACCGCCTACATGAAAGGACATGGAAAAAGATAACTTAGTTTTTATTTTGTTTTTTTTTTTTTGTTTTTTTTTTTTAACTTATGTGCCTTTACTCTTTCTGGCGAACTCACCTATCCTGTTACTGTGTCATTTCTTTGCTGATTTTAGAACCAGCTTCTACAAGCAACCACTATAGACTGGCCAGCAGCTCTCTAGGAGTCTTGCATACCTTCAGCAGCAAATTGGACCAGCTGATATATCCAGCTTTATGGACTGAGCAATCACTGCATTATGAGTGTTTCCAGTATGAGAGATTCATTATTGGATTACCTAAACCCGATTGTGTAAGCCAATCTAATAAAATACATTTGATATATGTAGATCCATTTTATTAGTTCTGGTACTTTAATAAAACATGAATAATAAAAGAAATAAAAAATCTGGCTATTGATAGAATTAAAAGAGAAATAAATAAAAGAATCTGGAGGCATGGCTCAAAGGTTAAGAGCACCGACTGCTCTTCCAGAGGTCCTGAGTTCAATTCCCAGTAACCACATAGTGGTTCACAACAATCTGTAATGAGATCTGGCACCCTCTTCTATATACATAATAAATAAATCTTTTAAAAAACTTAAAAAACATTATCAGATAGCATAAAACTATATAAAACTATTCCAGATCGCAGGAATTTAAGGCACAAAGAACACACAAATGAGGCAAACCGATATTCTATCAGAAGGAATAAGATAAACAAAATAAAGAGGAGGGAGGGGAAACTGCACTCAGAATGTAAAATAAATAAACTTAACTAATAAAAAAGATTAAAATATTTAAAAATGAAAGAGAAGAAAAGTAGACAAAGGAATAAATGAGAAAGAGCAGTTCAGCAGGGAAGAGTAAGCTTGCTACAATGGAATGAAGTGCTAAATAAAAAAGAAATAAACTGAAGAAAGATGTGTAGAGCCTGAATGAATTTTCTCATCACATATTTGCCGGCACAAGCCTTGATTCTGTGCACTCATATCTAGGATCCAAGCTACCAGTTACACCTGTGAATAGTTTTTTATAAGGTGAGATCACAGTTTCTGGTCCTATCATCAAAGACTGTGCTGTTGATGCTCACACACACACACACACACACACACACACACACACACCCACACACACACACACACACACACACCATGTCCCCACCCCCTACCCCAAGGTTTTTCTTTGCAATACCCAGCTTGCCATGTAGAACCTGTGTTCTCTTGTGAATTCTGGCTTAATAAATTTTCTTCTTTATTGAATAATTTCTGAATCTGAGACAAACAATGTCTTTTCCTGTACTGTAGAGGAATTCGGTTGATGAAATTTGAGAGCATAGTCCCATATCATTTGCTCTGAGTTCTGAAAATTGTGAATCACTGAGGGTGATTTATTTTATTTTTATTTTATATGTATGCGTACATTACCTGTGCCTTCACCATGTGCATGCCTGGTGCTTATGGAGGCCATAAAAGGATGCCAGATTTTGTGGAACTGGAGTAACAGTTTTGAGCCACAACATGACTACTGGCAACCTAACCCTAGGCTAATATAATAGCACCAAGTGCTCTTCACTGCTAAGGCATCTCTCTTTAGTCCAACAGTGTCTTTTAAAAAAAATGTCTCCCCCATTTTTAAATAAAATAACATCTGATACTACTTCAGTCTATTGCTATAGGGACATGGGATTTCGCTATGACTCTGTTCCCTTGACAAGTACCACACAACAAATTTTGTGTCTCTCTTCTCTTTTCATACTCATTAAAATGCCTACTAAAAACATACTGTAATTTGTTGGTGGGGCATGGCTCTCTTTAGTTGTGGGCCTGCCTTCTACTGAGGTCTCTTTCACTGAGGAAGAAAGCTTCACAAATCACATTCACTTCTTTGACACTCACTGTTCTTTCCTATTCTGCTTTGCCCTGATTGTTACCTGCTGTGTAAACCTGGGATTGAAGGTGCATTAGCTGCTTCTTGTGATAACTGTCATCTAACTTTCCAAATCCTAGTTTATTCACCTTCCCCTCAAAAATCATTCTTCAAAGTTGTCTAATATTGCCTATGTGTACCATCAGTTTGCTTAGGACAACCGTGTTCTGTCTTTGTTTTAGCCAAGTGCGTTCAGCTTCCAGTCTTTCGTGATTGTCTCACTTTTAAGCAAACTATCCACAAAATTTATGTCTATAAACTTTGTCAAAATCTAAGATTTTTTGTGATATTCATGTCCTATAGTGTGTCACCAAGTAGCATTTTATATTTTAAAGTTAATTAAAATTCCTCTCTTATTTACTGGGGTATGTATATATTTATGCATATTTAAATAATTAACTATTTTTACATGAGCTTTATTAACTTATCCATGGTCTTTATGAATGAAATCACATGTAATTTGTTCTTTTATTTCAATGATAATTTTACTGAAAGCGACATTTCAGATTCAAATTTCCTTTCCTTCAACTGATCAAAACTGTGCCTTGGGTATCATTGTAGAAGACCCAGTAAGAGTCAGAGGCTGTGAATGACAATGAAGAAACAGTGTCTTTCAGAAACAGCATTACAATTACACATATGAACTCAGCAATTGTGACTTCATGTACCAGACACCTTCAGGCTCAGTTCAAACCAAAACTCAGTTTTGTGTAGATAGGAAGTCCCGCCCCTTGTCAAGGAGCTTTTGGCAATTGACTAGACATTAGGTGTGAGAGAATTTTCTTGAAGGTTGTGACCCCTGGTAGGCCTAACATACTCCACTGAAAGGCCACACATCTAAGAATATACAGAATTCACAAATTAGACCTCATAGGTTTAAAAAATAACAGGACACAAGTATCATGGTTGGAGGAATGAGGGTCAATATGATCAAAATGCCATGTATGAAACTCTCAAGGACTTAAAAAAACATCTTTGCCTCATTTTCTCATCTGGTCTGTAAACATTACTAAAATCATGGCTTCACTTTCTGTGGAAAGCACTTTGGTTGAAAGTATTTTGCTGCCTGGGAAATGTTTTCTCACTGAATGATTTTTTCATACCTTTCATTGTTCCAGGTATTGAATACTTCACCACGTATTCCTACTGTTTCATACTTGTTTCTTTTTTTGAAATGTCTTTCACTTATAGGATTATGCACTGGTTCATAATATTTATTTGTAATATTTGCATTTTCTTTTGTGTGATTTTTTGGGTTGATTTTAAAACCGGCAAATATTTCTTCTGTAGTATTCATTCAATAATTTACCTCAAATTTGCTTCAATTTTCACACTAAAGTTGCCTTTTCATGCTTTTCTTGTAATATTTATCTTGCCATATTCTGTTATATTTTCCTTTTGTTCCTTTTTTCTTTTATTATAAAAAATACTGACTGGCAATTTTATTATAGTTTAATGGTTTTACTTCAATGCTGTTTTATTTATTCATTCAGTATTTATAATTTTGGCATTTGTGAATTAATATTTCTTTTGGGTGTATTGCTATATTTGTGTTGGTAATAGACTGCAGGTAAAAGAGCTGCAGAAAATTAAATTTTAAGTGATGACTAGGAAACATAAGAAACTGGAAAACATCTATCACTTATCATGCTGCTAATTGATTTAGTATGCCTGAACATCATTTCACACTCTTAGCAAGAAGAAGATACTATCACTTAATAATAAAATTCATCAATTTTGTAAAGTAGAAAAATCTCATATTCTTCTGCTTTATTTGTTCTTTCCTCTAGCATTTTATAGCGCTCTCATTTTTTGCTTGTTCCTCCACTTCATTTTTTTATTTCTTCTATATAAGGCTCTAGCCTCTTCATGATGTTACTTATAAGGTTGTTTTCTTCTGCTTCTTCCATTCCGTGATGTTCAGGTCTAGCTGTTGGAGAAGGGCTAGGTTCTGGTGATGGTGCATTGCTCTTTATTTTGTTGTATGTACTTCTGCAATGACATCTGCCCATCTCCTTGTGGATTCCTTCTTGGTCTTATCAGCGCACTTGGTCCAGACAGAGCTGACAGTTTCAGGAAGCCTCTCTCTGGTCCAGATCGAAGTTCTGGGCTGCATGGGAGCTGGGGGCTGGTCTCTGAGTCAGACAGTGCCTAGAGTCTCAGGCAGATGGGTATGGGGGCAGGGCGTGGAGGTTGTAGGGTCTACCGGGCATCTTGGAGGAGGCAAACCTTCTCAGTGGGGGTGGGAGGGTCCTTCTTGATGGCCAGAACCTGGGGCCAAGTTGGGCAGGTCTTCCTGGAATGGCTAGTGTCCAGGGATGGGACCTAGGGGCAGGCTTCTCTGGATATGACCCCAGGCACTCACCTCTTGTCCAGATGGGAGCTCCGGGTAGGATCCAGATTACCATATTCTTTTTTTAAAGACTTATTTATTTATTATGTATACAGTGTTCTGTCTGGATGTGTATCTTCAGGCCAGAAAAGGGCACCAGACCTCATTATAGATGGTTTTGAGCCACCATGTGTTTGCTGGGAACTGAACTCAGGACCTCTGGAAGAGCAGCCAATGATCTTAACCATTGAGCCACCTCTCCAGCCCCAGATTAGCATATTCTTTTGTTGTTGTTGTTGTTGTTTGTTTTGTTTTTTGTTTTGTTTTTTTTGAGACAGGGTTTCTCTGTGTAGCTTTGCATCTTTCCTGGATCTTGCTCTGTAGACCAGGCTGGCCTCGAACTCAGAGATCCACCTACCTCTTCCTCCTGAGTGCTGGGATTAAAGGCGTGCGCCACCACTGCCCAGCGCATATTCTTAAAGTTAGCAGAATAAGAAAAAGTTGACTATAGATTCAGGATATAACCCAGAGTGTTTGTATTCCATATACACTAAGAACATTCCAGTGACACAAATGTGCAAAGCAGTATTTCAACAAATCTATACATATCATTTACTATTTATGTATTGATGTTTTATGTTTATGATATTAATATTTTCTTAAAGTATTCTGCCTAATCACCCATAATGTATAACTAGTAAGCAGTGGTTTCTTCTAGCTCTTAGAAAATATTTAGAATCACAAAGATATGCATTGTTCTTTGGAAAAGCTATTACAGCCTATATGCAGATCTTTTTGATCTTCTTACAATTTTAAAATATTTCTTGTTTTTGTTTAAAGTCTTCTTTTTAAAATAGTAACTCTGATCATATTACACTTATTAAAATATTTAACTAAATTAATTCTGCTATTCATTAAATTGACATTTTAAGATACTTAAAAGTTATTCCTGATTTGGAGAAAATGGATATCACATATACACAATTAAGGTAAAATTCAAATATTTGTCATTGTTCATGTTTAAAATACAAGATAAAATTCATAGGAAAAATAGCATGGCATATCCTAATAACTAATATGTATCTCATACTATGTTGTTGAATGACAGAAAACATGCATTTTCAAATAAATCTAATATATTTCTCATTTAATGACTAAAATAATGTTATTCAAAGCTAGCAAATGTTCTAAACCATATAGAAATTTGGAACTTAAAAACATGATTTACACATATGTCATAGATGACATTATCATAGAATGAAAACATACTTTAAACAGAGAAATTATCTTTATGAGGGCATTCCAGAGTGCTTTAATATGTTCTTGGAATAATAGATAAAAATATATAAGTTATTGATTATATAAACACTGTTATATATGTAAAATATATCTTATATCATTATTACATATTATATATGGAGATAAAATGAAATAATACTTAGGAAAAATTTAGCTACAGTTTAATTTTGGTGTATTGAATATTTTAAACTTCATTTTTTCTGATCTGAAATATCAGAATGACACTTTTGGATTTATCTTATTTTTCTCTAAAAATTGGTCATTTTATCTGTGATACACTAAATGTAGACTTCAAACTATTTAGCCATCAGTTGAAGGAAATGATAAGAACATATTATGCAAATCATTTTTTTCAAAATTTATGTTTGTCAAATGTATTTGCAAAATTGACACCCAGAATGTTGCTGTTTATACAAAATAGAATTTTAAAGTAGCCATTTAAAATATTAATAGCTTTTAGTATTTAGAAAAGCTACATGAGTTTTGCAAAGTATTAATAAAAGGCTGATTTGTTAGAATAATATATTATTATTATTATTTAATTAGAAAAAAGAGATATATCCAAGGCAGCAAGTATTGCAGCTCCTCAATGAACAAATTAAATCATTTTATATACTAGAGAATGAGACCAGATGCCTTTTATGACCTTAAATTGCATAATTATGGTGCCATGTTTCCATATTTTATGATCAGAATTTCCTGAACAGAATGCACATTCTACCATGTTAGTATGATGAAAATTGCATTTCCAATTAGATATTACTAAGTGTATTTCTCAGTCTGTTTATATTATTCAATATATTACTAAATAGACAAAAGAAAAATGTGCTGAGCATCCAAAATTAGAAAACATCATATAAGATTGGAAAATTACGGGCTGGAGAGATGGCTCAGCCATTAAAGGCTAGGCTCACAACCAAAAATATAAGATTTGAAAATTACATATCCTCATTTAACCACTGTCTTCCTAAAAACACAAATTACATATTATAATGTAACCTACATAACCTTGATGTTCTTGATGTAAATACTATTTCCAGTCTTTTTGAGTTTGCTTTTATTTAATTCTTGAGTTGTTTTTCTAATTCAGTGAATTAGCTTTTCAAGTTGGTTAGCTGTTGTATATATTATATTATTGAGAAAAATTGTCATCTTTTGCTTTGTTTATTTGTCAGGTTGTATTATAATTACATTTCTCTCTTACCTTTTCTCTCTCAAAACTCTTCTTTATACCCTTCCCCAGTCTACTTATAAATTATGTCCTCTTTTTTCAACAATTGTTTTGCATGCATATGTGTGTGTTATGTATAACGAAAACCATACATCAAAAAACTTGTATAAATGCTACAAATAAAACATGATTCACATTTGTTTAAAATATTTGAAAGAACTTTCCTGATACTGTCATTTAAAAGCATTCCTACAAAGACGATTTGGCTTTTGTGTGGCCTCCAGTATAGCAAGACCCCTCATTTGTAGTGTCCTGTGCACAACATTTAGCATACTATTCAAAGTCACATGTCAACTAAACTAATATATTTTTGCAAGATAATCTATTACAGTTATTACATTTCAGAAAATGAAAATTAAAACATATGAACAACACCCTAAATACTTCTTTAGTAGGTTACTTGTTTGATAATGTAATAGTAAGCTATTGCAAAATTCACCTTGGTTTTAGTCCTGCCAGACAAAAAAATAAATAAATTTTAACAATTTAAACAATATATATATGTATACACTTACGAACAATGGTGGTCAGAATGAAAATGGCTCCCAATGGTCTCTAGTTGGTGGAATAGTTTTGGGAAAGAGTTAGAGATGTGGACTTGTTGAAAATGGTGTTATTCTGCATAGGCCTGGAGATTTCAACAGCCCAAATCAGGCCCAGTCTCTCCTGGCTACAGTTTTCATATAACATGTAAGCTATCAGCTACTTCTCTTATGCCATGCCTGCCTGCTTGTTGCCATGCTTCCTGCCATGATGGTCATGGACTCACCTCTGAAACTGTAAGCAAGCCCCCAATTAAATGTTTTCCTTTTTGTATGGTCTAGGTCATAGATTTTTCTTTCTATTTCTTCAGAAATAGGAAAGTGACTAAGATGTCCATTTACTAATTTCAATCAATCAGTCACAATTTCTATGGACAATATGGACAACCTTGGTAATGGGTATGGGTGAAGTAGTTAAGGTAAGAGCTAATAACATGTCTGGTTTTTTCCCCTGGGTAAACAAAGAGAGAAACACCGAAAATGAAGGTTCTTTCCAGAAATCTTAAAATTTTTAAAGCTTTTATATCTATAATATTGAATATTTAGGGTAAATAGGTGATTTCCTCAATGATGTAGAACTTTGGCCATCTGTAAAATGCAAGGAAAACATTGGAGATTTACATTTTACCAAGAAAGTTTTCTTTTAAAATTATTGCTTCCTATATAATGAAAAATTGAAATGATTCCAAACTAAGATTAAAAAAAAATCTTAGGACTTAAAGGAGTTTATTTTTTGTAGATGATTATATTTATAATTGATTCCTTTAAGAGGCCATTTATTAGTAATTTACATTTATTTCCTGGATTATTATATATGTGAGAACTATGGGGAAATATCCCCCAGTCTATTTATGATTTCTTACTCTATGAATTCAAGTGATGTTCAGGTCTCTAGATTTGAAAAGATTGAGCTGAAAGTTACAATAACATCCATTTAATTTAGCAGGTGGGCTGATAAAGTTTTGATTTTAGTAGAGAGGGTGTTGTCAAATTTATCAAACAAATTGATAAATGTGTTTTCTAAAATCAATGAAATTTCAATTTGGATATGTTTTAATATTTGTCTATATAGTATATATTACTATACAGTAATAGTGTATGGCACATACGTATCATGTAGCATACTACATATAGTACATAGAGGGATAAGCCTTGGTAATGGGTCTGTGTACCAAGAAACATATTGTAATCATAAAAGCAACTCATGAAAAAGTATACTATGGAATATCAATGACTTTTTGGCTGATATAGACTATTTTCAATTCAGAGTGACAGTAGTTTATTTTATCATAAATCAATGGGAAAGAAGGATAAAATAAAAAACTTGAAATGCAGTTTTATTGAATTTCTTTCTGATAATCACAAAATCAAGGTGTGATTTAAACCATCCAAAGTAAGATATTGCAATTTATAAAGTACAAAAATATCTTAATCTTTCTACATTGTCCTTGTTGCCAAATATATCCTAGGTATCTTAATGAGGGTCTAGACATGAGTTCCATGTTTCATTGTCAAGTCATTGAAATAGACTCAGCTGATATGCATGGTATACCAAAAACAATAATCTAAATATTTTACCATAAAATGAAGTCTCTCTTAGTATGAATATTATGGATAGCAAAGGAAGTTTTTTTGTAAATGGTCAGGTTTTCTTTCACAGCAAAGTCCGAAGTTTTATTCACAAGACTTCATGAAATGTAGGTAATATATAGCTGGAAGTTTCTCCAGTCACACCCACCCTATGGTCCTGTGTTTCCCTGGTCCTGCACAGCCCCACAGTTCCACAGCTGCTTACAAAATAGTCACTCAGAGGCTTAATATTAATTGCAAATTCTATGGCCTATTGGCTCAGGCTTCCTGCTAACTAGCTCTTACAATTTAACTCATCCCATAATTATTACTCTATGTACTGCCATGTGTTCCATAGCTTTACCTACATCCCATTACATGTTGCTCCTTAGACAGTAGTTTGTCATCTCCTCTTACTCTCCTTTCTCCTTTTACTATCTCTCTTGGATATTCCTGCCTGCCTCCATTCTGCCATACCATAGACCAATGGAGCATTATTTATTAGCTAATTGGAGTAATACATATTCACAGAATGAAGAAAGACATCCACAGCAGTAATACTGACAATAATTAATGTCGAAATATTTTATATAATTTTACAGTCTTTTATGTTCAGATCTGAGCACCATTGTTCCTTCCAGCAAGGAATACTGCTTTTCAATATCCACTCACACCTCACAATATTATAACTGAATGTTATATTTGTTCCAGCTTTCCATAGCATTTGCTGTGAAATGATAGTCCTTGCATTACAAGACATCCAGTATCTAATCATCTGTCTTGTGGAAGAAGTTCAGCATCTGAAGAAAGCAGTATGTCAGCTTGAGAACAGTCAGATTGAGTTTATTTAACCAAATAAATATTCTAAACAAGAAAACATAGGGATCCACCTGCCTCTGCCTCTTGAGTGCTGGGATTAAAGGTGTGCGCCACCACCACCTGGCTGGTAAATTGTACTCTTATGAAACTAGTAAAGCATATTCCCTTTTAATTTATATTTTTCATAACATTTCTTGCAATATTCTTTTAGGATTAACAAATTTAATAGTTTTTCCAATTTTAACTCTTTGATATAGATCCTATCATTGACTAAGGAGATAGTCTAACTATAGATAATGAAGTATTTGTTAAAATTAGTCAATGATGCTCTACAGATTATTTTCAAAGTCTATTTCTATGGTTAAAGACAAAATAATATAATTCACTTTGCTCACATAATTAATATCAATCTCATATTTTAGGTTATTATAATTTGGTTCTTCAGTTTTGTAGGTCCAGAGTGTGTAGGACCACAAAGGTTTCCTAGTGAGATCTGAGCTTACTTTACCCAGCAGGGCTGCATTAGAGGATTGATTGATCACATGTGTCATTACCAGGTGCTTGGAAAGGGTCTGCACTTGGCTGTGCTTGGGGGAGGTCTTTTGCTCCACCCATTGGCATTCCTATAAATAGCCCTTTAGAAGAGACAGAAGGGGCCAGTGGATTAGGGTCCAGGCCCTCCCAAGCCTATCTTGTCTTTCTATCTGTGTCTCTCCCCTCTATCTTTCTATCTAAATCTCTTGTTCCTCTCTTCTCAAAAGTACTTGGAGGTAAAATGTGGGAGCCAGTCGCCCAGCTGGTCTCCCACACCAGATGGAGAACTATTGTCTTAAGGTAATTTGAACTTTGACTCAACCATACAAGACTTATAAGAATTAAATTATGAGGTACATGGGACCACCTACGCCCTCTGTATATAAGTGATGGTTGTGTAGACTGGTCTATGTGTGGGACTCCTAGAAATGGGAGGAGAGGCTGTTCATGATGCTTTGATTGACTTGGGAATGTATTCTTCATGCGGGATTGCTTTGCCTAGCCTGAATGGGGGAGGAGGGTGCTTGATCTTATGGCAGCTTGATATGCCATGCTTTGCTGATGCCCATGGGAGGCCTGCCACTTTCTGAACAAATACAAAGAATAGGTGGATTGAGAGGGGGAAGGAAGAAGTAATTGGGATGAGAGGAAGGAAGGTATGCTGTGGCTGGGATATAAAACAAATTAAACAATAACAAAGGCAAAAATATGAGATTTGAGCCTTTGTAGCTGATGAGATTTCAATAAAACTTTGGGCATTGATTTAATGCTGCAACTGGATGACAATTTGGGGGATCAAGAGATAGCATAGATGTGTCAGACAGGAGTCTTTAGTGGCCAGAGTGCAAACTTCATTGTCCAAAATTGCCACCAGGATACTTGAATTAAAAAACATTGACAATGTTGTAAATATGTATTTCCTGATGACTAAAGCACAGGTACGCTGCCTATCCTATCCTCAGTCACCCTCCCTCATCGTATCCCAGGCCCCAATTCTGGTGAAGACTCTGTTCTAGATGAAAGGCTCCACTGGCCACTAGATCTTCAGGTTGGCTGCCTGCCTGCTGAACACCTCCACTTTCTCAGTTCCCACCAACATTATCTAAAATCCCCTCTACCCCACTTATCATCCAGTATCAGATTCAAACTCAGGTAGAGACTCCCTGATGTATCAGAGTCCATGCAGACTGCCAGAACTCCTGTGCCCAACTCAAATGGAGACTCTCTCTACATAGACACAGGCTACATTGGCTAAAGAGGCAACTGAAACCATGGAAGAAAACATCTATCCATCAAACATAAACTGAGAAATCAGAATGCAGACCTTCTATAATCACCAATAACCCAGATACCTAGATGCCAGCATAAGAACATAGGCAACTACAGCCACAGCAACATGTCACCACCAGAACCCAGATATCCTTCTAAAGAAAGTCCTGAATATTCCAACACCTGAAGCAAAAGAAAAAGACCTTCAATCAAATTTTATGAAGATGATGGGGATCCTTAAAGAAGTGAAAAAAAAATCCTTAAGAAATAGAGGAAAAGACAAAAACAATTGCAATAAATGGTGAATTCCTTCAAGAAAGTCAAGAAAAACAAACAGTTGAAGGAAATGAATGAAAGTGTTCAAGAAATGAAAATGGAAATAGAAGCAATAAAGAAAATACAAACAAAGAATTCTAGATATAGAAAATCTAGTTAACACCATCTAGCAAGCATTGTCAACATCTAGGAAGCATCAACAACAGGATACAAGAGATGGATGAGAGAAATTCAAGCATTAAAGATATCATAGAAGAAATACATAACATTGATCAAAGAAAGGGTTAAATCCAAAAAAAATCCTGACATAAAACACCCATTAAATCTGAGATATTATTAAAAGACAAAACATAAGAATAATAGTATAGACAAGGGGAAGAGTCCCACCTCAATGGCCCAGAAAATACTTTAAACAAAATCAGAGAAGAAAAATTTCCTAACCTAAAAGAAGACAAGCTTGTAGAGATACAGAAAGCATACAGAATACCATATAGATTGGAAAGGAAAATAAAGTCCCCTAACCACATAATAATCAAAATACTAAATGTTCAGAAGAAAGAAAAATATTGAAAGCTACAAGGGAAAAAGCAAATAACATATAAACGGGGACCTCTTAGAATCACACTTGACTTCCCAATGGAGACTCTAAAATCCAGAAGATGTATTACAGACTCTAAGAGTCCAGACTATGATATCCAGTGACATTTTCAATCACTTTATATGGAGCAAATAAGACATTACTTTATAAAACAAAATTTAAAAGATATCTATCCACAAGTCCAACCCTAGTGAAGATACTAGAAGGAAAACTCCAAAATAAGCATGCAGTTGATAGGAAATAATCAAACACAAGCCTTAAGTCAATAAAATAGAAGCAAAGAGAACAATACAAAGAATCAATGAAACTAAGTGTTGATTCTTTGAAAAAAATCAACATGATATGCAAATGCTTATCCAAATTAACTAACACACACACACACACACACACACACACACACACACACACACAGAGAGAGAGAGAGAGAGAGAGAGAAAGAGAGAGAGAGAGAGAGAGAGAGAGAGAGAGAGAGAGAGAGAATTTAAATTAGCAAAATCAAAAAACGAAAAAGGGGACATAACAACAGACACTGGGAAAATCCAGACAGTCATTAAGTCATACTTCAAAAAATCTCCAGTCCACAAAATTGTTAAATCTAAAAAAAAAAAAAATGGACAATTTTCTCAAGAGATACACACTTACCAAAGTTAACTCATGATCAGATAAAGAATTTAAATTGACTTATAACCCCTCAGGAAATAGTAGCATTCATTAAAAGTCCCTTAATAAAAAATAAAAAATAGCCCAGGATCAGAATTTTTGATAGAATTCTACCAGACTTTCAAAGAAGAGATAACTCAAATTCTCCTAAAATGATTTTTACAAAATAGAAGCAGAAGGAAAAATGACAAATTATTTTTATGAGAACACAGTTACCCTGGTATCAAACAACAAAAAGGTTCAACAACAACAAAAAGCAAATTATAGACCAATTTCCATTACAAACATAGTTGCAAAAATACAGAATAAATACTTGCAAACTGAATCCATGAACACAATAAAAAGACTATCCTTTATTATCAAGTGGGTTTAATTCCAGAGATGCAGGGATAGTACAACAAATGAAAACAATTTAATACAATTCACAATATAAACAAACTGAAAGAAAAAATACATGGTTATTTCACTGAATGCTGAAAAGCCTTTGAAAAAATTGTAGCATCCAATCATGATAAAAGTCCTGGAGGGATTAGAAATATAAGAAACATACTTAAACATAATAAATGCAATTTACAGCAAGCCTATAGCCAATATCAAATTAAATGGAAAGAACGTCAAACCAACTACACTAAAGTCAGGAACAAGGCAAGGATGTCCACTCTCTCCACATCTTCACAATACACTACTTGAAAGTTTAGCTAGAGCAGTAAAACAAGGGAATGAGGTTAAGGGGATAGAAATTGGAAAGGAAGAAAATCAAAGTATTGTTATTTTCAGATGATATAATAAAATATATGAGCAACCCCAAAATTCTACCAGGGAGTTCCTAAAGCTAGTAAAAACCTTCACTGATATGGCTGGATACAAGATTAACTGAAGAAAATCAAAAGTCATCCTATACAGAAATGGCAAATGGACTGAGAAAGAACTTAAGGAAAAATTACCCTTCCCAGTAGCCACAAACAATGTAAAGTATCTTAGGGCAACCCTAACCAAGGAAGTAAAATACGTATATGGCAAAAGCTTCAAGTCCTTGGATAAAGAAGTTGGAGAATATCAGAGGACAGAAATATCTCCCCTGCTCATGGATCAGTAGGATTAGCATAGTAAAAATGTCACTCTTACCAAAAGCAATCTGCAGATTCAATGTAATATCCATTAAAATTCCAACACAACATTTTACAGACAATGAAAGGTCAATACTCAACTTCATATGAAAAGACAAAATAAACTCAGAATAGCTAAAACAATCCAGAACATTAAATGAATTTCCCAAGGTATCACCATCCTTGATTTCAAGCCATTCTACTGTGCATGGCATTGGCATAAAAACAGATATGTGGATCATAAAAGCCTCAGGCATAAATCAATACCCCTATGGACATCTGATTTTTATAAAACAGCTAGAAATACACAATGGAAAAAAGAAAACATTATCAACAAATTGTGCTGGTCAAACTGAGTGTCTGTGTGTAGAAGAATGTAAATAGTTCCATATTTATCACCCTGTAGAAATCTCAAGTTGAAGGAGATCATAGAAGTCAGTGTAAAACCAGACACATTGAACCTGACAGAAGAAAAAGTGGAGAATACCCTCGAATGCAAAGGCATATGACACAACTTTCTAAACTGAACACCACTAGTACAGGCACTAAGATCAACAATTAATAAATGGGATCTCATAAAACTGAAAAACTTTTGTAAGTCAAATGACAAAAGTAAATCATACAAAGTGGCAGCTGACAGAAAGGGGGAAGATTTTCATAAACTCCACATCTGATAGAGGACTATCATCCAAAATACATATAGCACTCAAGCAAATAGAAATAAACAAAAAAAAAACAATCCAATTTAAAAATGGTGTACAGGCATAAACAGAGAATTTTCAAAAGAGAAATCTCAAATAGCAAAGAAACATTTAAAGAAATGTTCCTTAGCCATCAGTAAAATGAAAATCAAATGTACTTTGTGATTCAATCCAACATGTGTCAAAATAACACATGTGACAACTCATGCCAGCAAGGATGTGGAGCAGAGGAAACACTCCTTCATTGCTGATGGGAGTGCAAAGTTGCACAGACGTTATGGAAATCAATATGGCAGTTTCTTAGAAAATTTGGAATGGATCTAATTCAAGACCCAGTTATAGCACCCTTGGACATATACTCAAAGATATTCTATAATAGCACAAGGACACTTGCTCAGTTATGTTTATAGAAGCCTTATTAATAATATCCAGAAGCTGAAGATCACTCAGATGTTCCTCAACTGAAGAATGGATAAGAAAATGTAGTACATTTTCACACTGGAGTATTACTCAGCTGTTAAAAACAATGACATCCTAAAACTTTTAGGCAAATTGAAGTAACTAGACAAAATCCTACTGAGTGAGTCAATCCAAACTCAGAAAGACAACCATGAAATATATTCACTTATAAGTGGATATTAGCTGGTAATAATCATGCTATAATTCACAGACCCAGAGAGACCAAGTAACTAGGAGGGCTCTGGAGAGAATGGATGTCCCTGGAAAGGGGAAATAGGAAAGATTTTGTAAGTGCATTGGGGGATGTGAGGATGGGAAGAGCAGGAATCAGGTAGAAGAAGGAGGGGCCTAGGGAGAGCGTATGGGGAGAGAAAACTGGAACATGGGACTTTTAGGAGGCAATATGGAAACCTAGGGCAATGGAAATTTCCTGGAACCTATGTGAGTGACCCTTATGAGGACTCCTAGTAATGGAGCATATCAATCCTAAATCATCTTTTGTTACTAGTCAAGACTTCCAATGGAGAGATAGGGAAACCAACTCAGCCACAAAACCTTTGACTCACCATGTATCTTGCCAGAAAGCTGTGCTGGGGCGATGGTAGTTTAGGGCTTGGGGAAGTAGACAGCCACTGACTGATATAACTCGTGGCCCAAGTCATGAAATGGAATACATGTCCAACACTGTGGTTCTGACCAGAAACTAGAAGCTGGATGGCTCACATATATATGGTAGAACCAAACATGATTGACAAAAAATAAAAAAAAGATAGTCAGCTCCACTGAGATTGCGTAGATTGATGCCTATACCAGTCATCATCAGATAGGTTTCCTCTAGCAGCATTTGGGAGCACATGCAGAACCCCACAGTCAAACATAAGGAGGAGCTTGTGGAACACCATAGAAGAGAGAAAGGAAAGTTTGTAGGAGCCAGAAGTTGAGGACTCTAGGAGAACATGACCAACTGAAACAAATAAGTAGGATACTGAAGCAGGCAATCATGGAGCCTGTGTGGGTCTGGGCTAGGGTCTCAGTATATATGATTTGGTTGTTTAGCTAGTAGTTTTTGTGTGACTAATAGTGGGAGTTGGATTGTCTATGACTCTTTTGTCTGCTCTTGGGACTCTTTCCCTCCTACTGGATTTTCTAATTCAGCCTTGATGCCTAGTGTTATAACTTGTTATTCTTTGTATGTTTGATATCCCCAGGAGTCCTGCTCTTGTCTGAAGGGTAAGGAGGAGCAGCGGATCTGTGTGAGAGGGGTCGGGGAGATGGGAGGATGGAAGGAGGGTAGCCTGAACTCAGAATGCATTTGGATGTATTGTGTGAGAGAAGAATACATTTAAAAAGAAATACCCACTTCTCAAAAAAAAAATTTCCTCCAGTTTCTGAGATTTCTAATGCTAATTCGCTATTATATTGATTAGAATAATAAGATTATACTATAAACCAAAAATAAGGGAAAGGAAAGCATAATTAGCAGGTAAATGTATTGCAAAAGCTTTCTTTTTTGTTTCTGCTTGTGCGAATACTTGTGCTCTATGTAGTCCTTATTACTGAACACATGCTACAGGGTACGGTCATCACTTGATATAATATTATGTTCTTTTTGTGAGAGATTATACTTCATTATTGAAATTCATGTAACTCCTAATGACATAATAAACAAAGTGTATTTGGAAACAATCAGTGTCTATCAGATTTATGATTTACAAAATAAAAAATAGCAATTTTAACCATTAGCCATAATGATAATAATTATGTTTCTCTCTGTGAAAATAAAGAATATCTGTTTCTTAACTTTTAATCATATACTTACTTTAAAATAATTAAAATAGATATCAAAAGTAGAATAGTGTTTATTACTTGCTTATTTATCAGTACACTGTATTGATATTTTATCCCTCACTCTCATCCCCCAATACTTCTTCCATCACCCCCTACAACCTCACATTCATATGAACATGTATTTAGAGCTGAAAGAACTTGAAATTCATATATCAGATATACCTTGACGAAGAATAAATTCATAAGGCAGATATTTTTTTTCTTTGCAATGTGATGGTATTAAACCTTACATTTCTAAATTGCATCATTCTTTCTTCTGTATAGCAGCCATATTTCTATATTCTCTCCCCAAAACTATTTGGTTTCTTTTCTTTTCTTTTTTCTTTCTTTTTTTTTTTCAAGACAGGATATCTCTGTGTAGTTTTTGGTGCCTGTCCTGGATCTCATTCTGTAGACTAGGCAGTCCTTGAACTCACAGAGATCTACCTGGCTCTGCCTCCCAAGTGCTGGGATTAAAGGCATGCAACAGCACCTCCCAACACTATTTGGTTTCTTTATTATTTATTTTTCTAGAAGCATATATGTTAGCCATGTATAATGGCATTGCCAATAATTTGGTATTTAGCAAGACATGAAATTTTCAGCATTGTCATATTTTTTACAAACAATATGGAAATCTTCAGTCACTCAGACTCAAAGCATAAACTCAGATAAAATAAAATGCATTCTATCCTTTACATTTAAATATTTGTAGATACTTGAATATGTGTTTCTATATAGTAGTGTACTTGTCTGTATATGGTACAGCTGCAAAAGCATAAAAGTGATGTATAAGTTAATTTAAGATATAAGAACAGCTAGCAAGAAATCTGAGCCATCAGGCCAAACAGTTCAAAAAGTATAAGCATCTGAGTGATTATTTTATAAGTGGGCCGTGGGACCGCCAGGACTTGGTGGGACGCAGAGAGAAAACTCCAGCTACAAATGGCGCCCAACAGTTTGGCAAGAGTTTCCACCTAAAACCTGAGAAAAAAAATTCTAACATGGAACTAAAAACAGCTTCCTAGTTGTCTTTCTTAAGTTAGCTGCAGCCTGTGGGTTTGAGCTACTATGGCAGGTTCCTGGCGGCACATTTGACAGGCAGTATGGCGGGAATGAGGCCTCTACAAGTGGCACATTACACTGTGTGGTGGATTTAGTCTTTGCTAGTACAAAAAAAAAAGAGGTTTCTGGGCTACACACTACTTTGATGGAAGCATAGAACCACTGTTTCTAAGAGTTAATGGCTCCCAGAGCTGACAGTAAATATACCACCACCATGTTGGGAAGCTGAGTTGAGTGGAATCACCAGCCAAAGCTGCTATTTTAGCCCTAGTAATGCTGCAGTTTAAAACAATAGATTCACAATAAAATGATTCAGATGGAACAAGATGTTAAATGCTTTACAATGTGTATAAAAATGTACGTAGGCTTGGAACAGAGAGAAAAAGGAATATATACAGTTATATAAAGAAATAGTTTTTAAAAATAAAGTCTTTAAAGAGACAGTAAAGGTAATATAAAAAATAAGCCACATAATGATGAATATCACACAGAGAATCTGGATTGTGGTGTCTATGGTATTCTTAACTGCAGAACAACATTTGATTGTAAAAGCTGTTGAGTTAAGCCAATATGTATATTTTAAAGGAACTTTGACTTCAAAATATGGATGGAAGGATATGTTGCTTTGGAAAGGAGGCTCCACTTTTGTTTCTACATAAAGCCAGAGACTATGGGTTTGTTCCAGATTAAGATACATCAGGTTTGATCAGCCGAGACCCCCAAAAAGGTCTCCGATGACACCATGGCCCCGATGATCCAACGTCCAGAATAGTTTCAAGGCAACTGGCTCAGACAATACATCCTCACGGACTACTCCATAATCCTAAAATTTTCTTTGTGTCCCCCAAAGATACAGTGCCCCCTCCAGCAGGAAGTAGTAAGAGAAGCTATGCCCAAATTCCCAAATATACCCAGCTGGCTTTGGAGATGGAATTGGCTCACTCCTTTTCTAAACCCAAACATATTGCTAAAGAAAAAAAAAAAAAAAAAAAGGCTGAGACATTTTTTTTTTGTCCCATATCAGAAGAGCCCTCTGGTGTGGAACAGAGAAAAACAAATGTTTTTATTTAAAGCAGGTTGATTATCAATGTGATCTCAGCCAGGCAGTGATGGCATACAACTTTAATCCCAGCACATGGGAGGCAGAGCCAGGTGGATCTCTGTGAGTTCAAGGCCAGCCTGGTCTATAGAGCAAGATACAGGACAGACACCAAGATTACACAGAGAAACCCTCTCTTGGAAAAAAAAGTGAGATCTCTTTCTAAAGAAGGAAAGGGGATATGATATAGATATGATAGGATGAAAGTGTAGATTATTGAATCTTCTTTAAAAAGCAACTTGTTTTGAATGTTTTACATTGCTATGGATTTTAGTTTATTGATACAAGTTTAAAATTAATTTTGATATACTATATATATATATTTCTATTCTTGTTTGAGTTATTATGTTTATGCAACTCATTTAGATTGTGATGGATAATTAAGAAATATAAATTAAAAATTAGTCTTCTATGATAGTCAAACTTATATTCAAGTAAGTTTTCTAGGTATACATAGATATATTTCAGATATGTAGGTAATCTTCAAATACTTCAAAGACTTACAGAATATAGCATTTAAAAGTTTTTTAAAAATTTAGACTTTCTGGACAGTGAGACATGTCTCCTCCTGGCAACACTGGATTTACTTCAGAGAGAAGGATGAGCATCAAAGACACTCTATGTACAGTTTATCTTCACCTTGGCAAAAATAGCCAAGGGCACAGAACTGTTCTTGCCTGGACTGCTTGATCGAATGGACATGCAGGATCCATAGGAAGGTGACCACAGATCCTTGCTTGGCAAAATGGTCCTTAGCATTCCTGCTTCACAGAGGAAACTGCAAGACATTTTACAGGACACAGAGAAAAGTGACTGAGAGACTCTTGGCCTGTGGCCTAAAGACAGATGCCCCAACTTTACAAAGGAACTTTGGATGACTGTCCAGGCTGCCACCTGTCTCTGTCTACTCTCTCAAGACTCCCAGAAGTTGCTTTCATCCTTCTCCCATTTCTCAGGTAATATATCCTTCTGAGGTCTTTGATGTAGTTGAAGACTAGATAGTTATAATTTCCTTAATTATGACAAAAGATAAGTTAGATATGAAACCTTAGACTCACAAATATAAGATAGGATATCTTTAATTTTGCCAAATACAAATAGACTAGATATTATAGACTAAATATTGTAACCGTAATTCTTGCTTGATAATTGTTTTTTATCTGTAATTTTACTATGTGAATGTTAAAACTTTCCTTTTTGAAAAAAAAAAAAAAAGAAAAATTGAAGAACTGTGGGATGTTCTGTATGTTAAATGTGTTGCTCTTATTGGTTAATAAATAAAATACTGATTGCCCAGTAGCTAGGCAGGAAGTATAGGCAGGACAAGGAGAGAAGAGAATTGTGGAAACAGGAAGGCTGAGGTAGACAGACGTTGCCAGCTGCCACCATGACAAGCCAGATGTAAGGTACCAGTAAGCCAAGAGCCATGTGGCAATTTACAGAATAATAGAAATGGGTTAATTTAAGATATAAGAACAGCGAGCAAGAAGCCTGTGCCATTAGGCCAAACAGTTTAAAAAATATAAGCATCTGAGTGATTATATTATATGTGTGCTGTTAGACTGCCAGGGCTTGGTGGGACTTGGAGAGAAAACTCTACCTACAATATTGTTATAAAAATTTTGAAAGGAGGAAAAAATAAATTCATTTATTGTGTATTTTGACTTTACATGAGTTTACATGAAATTTGCATGTTCTAAGTTCATTCTTCTGAAATGATAATAAAAGTGTTTAAGATAATCATTATTGGCCAGGCTGTGGTGGCACACACCTGTAATCCCAGCACTCAGGAGGCAGAAGCTGGTGGATTTCTGTGAGTTCGAGGCCAGCCTGGTCTACAGAGCTAGTCCAGGACAGGCTTCAAAGCTACAGAGAAACCCTGTCTCAAAAAACGAAAAAAAAAAAAAAAAAAAAAAAAAGAAGATAATCATTATTCTATCTAGACAAAATTATATTGTTTATATTAGGATGAATATCTGCTTTGTTTAAATTATAAAATAGTAAGTGACAGATTTGAATGGATTTTTGCATTTAGACTTTATATTTTCTTTGTTATAGATAGTTCTTTATTTTATTCATAGTGTAGCTTTAAATTACATTAAAAGGCAATGGCAAAGGATATGTCCAAGGTGAGGAGGAAAAGCTGGTGAGGCCTACACAAATAACTGTAGGTAATTAAGGAAAGCTAGGAGTTGGAGAATTAGTATTTCTCAGGAAAGAACACATCAATAGGTTGTTCAGTGCCAAATGAGTAGCCCTAAAAACAAACATACAATAACATTATACAAACTGATAAGATTGTATTGAGGAATATATTTGTATATTCATATTCATATATGCATATAATAAAAATCAATCAAAAGAAAAGCCAAAAATTTGAAGGATCATGAGAAAGGTTATATGAACAGGTTTGGAAGGAAGGAAAAAGTGATAATTATTTTAGTTACAATGGGTTCTCAAAAAATAAATTAAAAATTTAAAAATGTGAATATTTTGAGCTTGCAAGGGTTGTTGCATAGTACCAGCTAGGTAGCAGACTGTTGATTAGAAGAAAAATATCAAAGACTCTTAATTTATTTACCTAATTAAAAACTATAATATAACTATAGTCTTTATAATTGTTGCTATACAATAATTACACAAATTTAACCTTTTGCATCTAGCTATTTCAGCTACAAAACAATTCTCAGATATACAGTAGTTATACCACTTACTTTCAGAAAGCTCTCTAATCTACTGAATAAAAATATAGTTATAAATTCTTTCATTTATGAGTTTATTAAAATATTTTTTATGAATAAAAAGTTTTGGCTTACAAACACAGTCTGCTTTTCTTTTCCTTTCCTTTTCTTTTCTTTGTTTTTGTTTTTTTTTTTTTTTGGAGCTTAGGATGGAACCCAGGGCTTTGTGCTTGCTAGGCAAGTGCTCCACCACTGGGCTAAATCCCCAACCCCACAGTCTGCTTTTCTTTTTGACTTTTTCTGTCTGTCTGCTACATATTTATGATGAAATAACAATTCACAACAAAATTTAGCACCACTATCTTAGGGCTTCTTTTGCTGTGAGGAGACACCATGACCATAGCAATTCTTCTAAAAGAAAACATTTCATTGGGACTGAGTTACAGTTCAGAGGTTTAGTCCATTATCAACATTGTGGGAAGCATGGAGGCATGCAGGCAGACATAGTGCTGGAGAAGGAGCCAGGAATCCTAAATCTGAATAATCTGAATGACAAACAGCAGGAAGACAGCAACCCTGGGCCTGGCTTGAATATCTGAAACCTCAAAGCCTACCACCTAGTCACACATTTCCTCCAACAAGGCCACATCTACTTCAACAGGGATACACCTCCTAATAATGCCAGTCTCTATGAGCCTATGGGGGCCATTTTCATTCAAACCACCACATTCCACTCCTTGGCCACCATACCATTATCACAATGCAGAGATGGATTCAGTCCAATTCCAAAGTCCCCATAGCCTTCTACAGTCTCAACACTGTTAAAAAAAAAAAAAAGGTCTAATTTCTCTTCTGAAACTCATGGCAATCCCTTAACTGTAATTCCCTATAAAATCAAAAGCAAAAAAACAAATAAAATACTTACAAAAATCCATGGCACAGGATATACATCACTATTCCAAGAGGGAGGAAAATGAACACAGCAAAGAAATACTGGATCAAAGCAAGACAGAAAACCGGCTGGGAAAGCCCCAAACTCTGCATCTCTGTGTTTGATGTCAAAGAGCTCTTCAGATCTCAAACTGGTCTCAGCTTTTTTGACCTCAACATGTTTTTCTCTCTGGGGCTATTTCCACTCCCTGGTAGCCTGGGTTTCCTTTTTACTCCAAGTAGACCTTTTCTTCTGGGTCATTGGCCACTAGCTTGTGAGAGCAAAGGGAGGAGAAGCAGTGATCAGAGTCTGGACAGCTGTGAACATGATGGAAAGCTCTTCTTGGAGTCAGCTTCAGAGAGGCATGCTATTTTCTAGTTTCAGAGGTCAGGTATATAAGAATTCTTAGGGTTCCAAGTGGAAAGGGCTGATAGGTCAGAACCTGATTATCATAAGGGTGAGACTTATGTGCTAAATCAAGTAGCATTTGCAGGAAGCTCTGAGCAGAGTCATTCTGCAAATAAGGTCAGGCATCTGACCTTAGAAACACTCTCCAAATAAGGTTAGGCAGAGAAGGGGAGTTCTGCTGAGAAAGGGTTTTCCAACATCTCCCCCTGTTTTATTTTGTAAGGGAGAGGTATCAACATAGGCTTTGAGAGCCTTATAACCTGTATCATAAAGGACCATAACCTGGTTGGTAGTCATTCTAGCAATGGTTGTAATCCAGGAGACTTATCAGCTGACCAACTTAAAAAGGACAGAGATAAGAATGGACAGTATAAAGAACAAACTGCAGGACTGCAGACTGACAGGCAGCAGGGTGGGAAAAACCCAGAAAGAAGTAGAAATTAAGAGAGAAATCCTGGGTCCCCTGAGCAGCAGCAGTGGGTTCAGGGTCTATGTCCTGCACTGCTAGTCCCAACACTATGACTGGTGGCAGCTGCAGGTGGGAGGGAGGAAGAGACTGGAGTGGCTGAAATGTACAGCTCAAGAATCCTTGGATCTGGCTAGTCCCCACAAGTGAGGCAGAGGACAAAGGCTTCAAAGAGATTTTTCAATTCCAGGGCAGAGGTCAGAAGGTCGCTGAGATCCAAAGGTCGCTGAGGTCTGAATGAGACAGCACTTTTTTGTTGCAACTTGTTTTGTCAGAGAACAGGGGCCGGAGGGCAGAAGCCTGAGGGACATGTGGTTACTCAGTACAGAGACTTATGAATAGCACCAAAAGGCAAGAGATCACAGCCAAGAGGTTGAATCCCTCAGTCATGGGAAGTGGCCAGAAGTGGGGGCTTACCGAAAATGGTGATGTTGGATGAAATTGAGTGTTGAAGGTTTCAGGGCCCCTAGCATGTTTCAGACTGCTGAAAAGCAGGAAAAATGCATCAGGAGGGTCTCTGCCAAGTCACTAGCTCCAATGTTATGATACAACAGGCAGGAGACTTTGGCAGGTTTGGAGCCAAGGTGCCTCATGGAGGGTGAGTGACAGAGATGCCATGTAGACAGTGCTCAGTAAAGTGTTTTATTTGGTGGCAGAAAGAGAGAGGGGAGAGAGAAGGAGGAAAAGAGAGACAAGACAAGGGAGAGTTTTCCTCCTAAGGAGGCTTTAACTTAAGGTGACATCAAAATACTGGGCGGGCCTCCAAGGATTGGGTCAGAATAGTAACAATAATGGTCCCTCTCCATCCTCCATGTAGGGACACCCTGAGATACATCTGGCCTCATTGACTTTCCTTAATTGCAGAGGAAGATTCCATAACCCCTTTCTTGCATACTTGACTCTAAAGCCAGAGCCATGTGGCCAAAGCTGTCAAGTTCAGCTGCATGGTTGGTCTGAACATGCTCCTTCAGTTAAACAACAACAAAAAAATTTTACCAGCTTTCTGTTTCCTTCACTGCCTAATCTTAGCTATCCTGGAACTTGCTCTGTAGAGCAGGCTGGCCTTGAACTCAGAGATCCTCCGGCCTCTGATTTCTAAAGGTTTTCATCACCATGCCTGGCCCTAAGATTTTTCTTTTTTTTTTTTCATATTTCTTTATTAAGAAATTTTCTACTCACTCCACATACCATCCATAGACCCGGGCTCCTCCCTCCCCCCCCTCAGCTCTTTTTCCCAAGCCACCCCGCATCCCCACATACCCCAAATCAAGGTCTCCCAAGGGGACTCAGCAGAGCCCAGCACATTGAGCCTAGGCAGGTCGAAGCCCCTTCTTACTGCACCAAGGCTGTGCAAGGCTTCACACCACAGGCACTGGATTCCAGAAGCCTGCCCATAGACCAGGGACAGATCCTGATCCTCCTGCCTGGGTGCTTTCCAAACAGTTTGAGCCAAACAACCATCTTCTGTATCCAGAGGGCCTAGTCCAGTCCCATGGGGGCTCCACAGCCACCAGTCCACAGTTCATGGGCTTCCACTAGTGTGGCTGGTCAATAAGATTTTTCTTTAATTTCTTTTCACATGTTGGAACCTTAGCTTGGTAGGGGGTCTTGCCCAGAGTCATCACTCCATTTATTCCACTTAGTATCAGTCTTTTCTTTAATCTCCCTGGTGCTCCTTTTCTCCTTCGACTGTACATTTTGAGGTTTTTCCTCTCTTAGCTTGCTCGTTTTCATTATATTTATGCATAAGACTGGCCACTAACAGCCACACAATACATTCAGTTCTAGGTTGTTTAGTAATGTCCTCTGTCAAAGCTGTTTGTTGGGAAATATTACTTTAAATTGAGTTACTTTTGTTTATGCTGCATTTTTTAAACTCTGTGAAGCTGTGTTACTGTGCCTGTCTAAAACACCTGAGGGTTTAATAAAGAACTGAATAGTCAATAGTGAAGCAGAAGAGAGAAATAGGTGGGGCTGGCAGGCAGAGAGAATATATAGAAGAAATCTGGGGAGAAAAAAGGGAAGAAGTAGCCAAAGAAAGGGGAGGATTCCAGGGGCCAGCCACCCTGCTACACAGCAAGCTATGGAATAAGAGTAAGAGGTACAGAAGTAAGAAAATGGGAGAAGCCCAGAAGCAAAAGTTAAGGAAATGCCAAGCTAAGATCAGGTATTTATAACTAGCAATAAGCCTCTGTGTGCTTTATTTGGAAGCTGGTAATGGGACCCTAAAAAAGCAAAAGAGAAAAAACAAACAATAACATCTATTAATAAATAACTCTTCAATTTAGCCTCACACAGATTTTTGGGGGGAAGGACAGGAATCAACCAAGTTATTCATCAACATATGATAGGCCTCTGGGACACATACTAGTATTTTTTATTCTTTGAAACCTTTTGAGCCAGGACCCTACAGTTCAAATCACCCCCAGCACTACTGTTTTCCATGGTACTATAAGTACGGTCAATTAAGCCCCACTTAAAGTGTTCAATTGCTTTTCTAATCCAAAGTCCCAAAGTGTTCCACTTTCCTTCAAGTAACAGTATAGTCAAGCCTATCACAGCAATACCTTACTCCTGGTACCAACTTCTGTCTTAGCTAAGGTTTCTATTCCTTTGAAGAGACCCATGACCATGGCAACTCTAATAAAAGAAAACATTTCACTGGGGCTGTTGTAAAGTTCAGAGGTCTAGTCTATTATCATCATGGTTGGAAACATGGTGGCATGCAGGCAGAAAAAGTTATGGAGAGGTAGCTGAAAGTTCTACAGCTGGATTGGCAGTAGAAAAAGAACAACACTGGGCCTGGCTTTCACATTTGAAACCTTAAAGCCCACCTCCAGTGACCCACTCTCTCCAACAAGGAAACACTTACCCCACCAAACAAGGCCAAGCCTTCTAAGAGTGCCACTCCCGAAGAGCCTATGGGGACCATTTTCATTCATATTAGCACAAACACAAAACAAGAAATATCCATTTTCCATATATTTCCTGATGGAAATAAAACTAGGGTTTATTGTTTGGATAGATATTTTTTTCTCATGATATTCAGTAAATGTTTGTTAAAAATCTACTATCAACCTGATTTATCTATCATATACATTATGTGTTGTTAGGCACTACATAGTGGCCACAGGTCCATGTTACATAACCTCTCTATAGGGATATCTACAAGTAATAACAGATTTATCTTGTATCCCAAGTCAAGTGAAGGTACAGGGAAAGACAGAGAAAAAAGATAGATACAAAGACAAACAGACAGATAGACAGGAAGATAGATAGATAGATAGATAGATAGATAGATAGATAGATAGACAGATAATAGATAAATAATAATGCACAAGATGTGAGTCTCCTCATTGTAGTAAGCCCAAATCTGAAGTGTCGGAAAAGTCATACCATTAGTCCTAATGGTATTTTGTTATGGGAATTGTTACTAGATTACCCCACATTAAAGAACAGAGGAATTAAGATGCACCTTTTGAGTAAAGAGTTACAGACATTTGTTTTGTTTTGTTTGTTGTTTGTTGAGACAGGATTTCTCTGTGTAGTCCCAGCTGTCCTAGAAATTGCTCTGTAGAACAGTTTCCTCTTGAACTCAGAGATTTGCCTGCCTCAGTCCCCCAAATACTGGGATTAAAGTCATGTGCCACACTTCCTGCCTGACACTTTTAAACAGTAATATATACTTTTTAAAGATATAATATTCTCCCTGCCCGAGTGGGAAGGGGCTTAGACCTGCCTAGGCTCAGTGTGCTGGGCTCTGCTGACTCCCCATGGGAGACCTCGATTTGGGGAATGTGGGGATGCAGGGTGGCTTGGGAAAGAGGAATAGGGGTAGAAGGAGGGAGGAAGAGTGATCTGTGAGTGGTATGTAAAGTGAGTAGAATATTTCTTAATAAAGAGAAATGAAAAAAAGAAAAATAGAGATAATATTCTAAAGTTTTGCATTCATTTACATGAGTATTCAATGCAACATCAAAGAACATTCATTGAACAATGCTTTTTTTTTAAAGACTTTGAAAACTTTTCTCCTAGTAGTTAAATTAAATTAAAATTATATAGTATATATCTATGCATAGATGCTCTGTGTACATGTATATTCTTGGGTGCTATGGTGCACATGAGGAGACCTGAGGAGAACTTATTAGAATCAGTTCTCTCCTCTCACCTTTTTTAAACAACTTTCTCAGCAGCTCTTCTGAAATTTATGTTACTAGATTTTATGCCTTCCATTATTTATTGTGGTGTACAATTCTTGTGTAAGTTTGAGGCCTAATGAGGTGATATTATATGTGTACAACCCAATAAAGCTTATCTGGAAATCAGAGGAAAAAGCTAGCCACTATATTAAACATAGATGTCAGGCAATGATAGCACATGCCTTTGATTCTAGCATTTGGGAGGTAGAGATTCATCCAGATCTCTGTGAGTTCAAGGCCACACTGGGAACAGAGCCAGGCATGGTGGCACACGCCTTTAATCCCAGTGCTAGTTAACTATAGAGATCTGGAGATCTGGTCAGACAGACAGGAAGTAATAGAGCTGGGTGGAAAGAGGAAATGATGAAGCTGGGTGGAGAAAGAAAGTAAGATGGCAGGGCACAGAAAGGTATATAGGCATGAGTATACAGGAAGTAGATCTCTCTTGGGCTGAGGATTTCCTAGCAGTAAGAACATGGTTGACATTTTTCTGCTTCTCTGATCTTTCAGCTTTCACCCAAATATTTGGCTCTGGGTATTTTATTGATAAGAATATTTATCAATTCAAGTTACAGTCTCAAGTATTTTACAGTAGAAGTTAATATTAAATTGCCACATTTTGATATTTTTCTTGGACCCAGTGAGGAAATACATTTTCAATTTGCTTTATCATTAACTATTTCAGGGCTCCAATTATTCTCAGGAATATTGGAATCTTAGATATGTGTTGTTTGAGGTCTAATGCACAATATCACCTGACATTTGTTAGGCAATATCAGTGCACATATGGATATTTTGTTTCCTTTTCTGTTTCCTTTTATTTCCTTTTTTATTTACTATATTTGTGTTTTAATTTTACATTTCAGCCAGGGGTTTCACTGTCCTCCCCCCTCCCGCCGCCATCCCCACTTTCCCCTAGCCCCTCCCCTCCATTCCCATCTCCTCCAGGCCCAAGACCCCACTGAGGATTCAATTTAACCTGGTTGACTCAGTACAGGCAGGTCCAGTCCCCTCCTTCCAGGCTGAGCAAAGTGTCCCTGTGTAAGCCCAAGGTTCCAAACAGCCAGCTCATTCACTAAGGACAGGTATGGGTCCCACTGCCTGGGTGCCTCCCAAACAGTTCAAGCTATTCAATTGTCTCACTTATTCAGAGGGCCTGATCCAGTTGGGGGTTCCACAGCTTTTGGTTCATAATTCATGTGTTTCCATTAGTTTGGCTATTTGTTCCTGTGATTTTCCAATCTTGGTCTCAACAATTCACACTCTTACAGTCCCTCCTCTTTCTCGACAATTGGACTCCTAGAGCTCCACATAGGGCCTGGCTGAGGTTCTCTGCATCCACTTCCATCAGTTATTGGATGAGACTTCCAGCACGACAGTTAGGCTGTTTGGCCATCTCATCAACAGACTAGATCAGATCAGGATTTCTCTAGACCATTACCAGTTGTCTAAAGTGGATGTATCATTGTGGATTTCTGGTGACCTCTCTAGCACTTTGCTTCTTCCTGTTCTCATGTGGTCTTCATTTATCATGGTCTGTTATTCCTTGTTCTCCCTTTCTGTTCTTTTTTCATCTTGGATCTCCTGCTCCCCTAAGCTCTCTTTCCCTCGAAACATGCCCTTCATTACAACCACTAATGTGCAGGTTGTACATGTAGATCTCATCCATTTCTCTGTCATTGGGCAATCCCTGTGTCTTTCCTGGGGTTCTGCTTTCTAGGTAGCCTCCCTGGAGTTGTTTAGCAGTCTAGTCATCTTTGTTTTACACCTAGTATCCTCCTATGAATGAGTACATACCATATTTGTCTTTCTGAGTCTGGGTTACCTCACTCAGGCCCATCGATCTGGCTGCAAACCTCATGATGTCATTGTTTTTCTCTGATGAGTAGTAATCCATTGTGCATATGTACCATATTTTTTTTATGCATTCTTCAGTAGAAGGGCATCTAGGTTGTTTCCACATTCTGACTATTACAAGCAATGCTGATATGAACATAGCTGAGCAAATGCCCTTGTGGTATGATTCATAATTCCTTGGTTTTATGCCCAAGGGTGGTATATAGCTGGGTCTTGTGGGAGATGGATTCCCAAATTTCTAAGGAAGTGCCATATTGATTTCCAAAGTGGCTGTACAAGCTTTCATTCCCACCAGCAGTGGGGGAGAGTTCCCCTTGCTCCACATCCTCTCCAGCATAAGCTATCTTCTGTGTTTTTGATCTTAGCCATTCTGACAGGTGTATCTCAGAGTCATTTTGATTTGCATTTCATGGATAATTAGGGATTTTGAGCAATTCCTTAAATGTCTTTCAGCCGTTTTGCTTCCTCAGTTGCGAATTCTCTGTTTAGTTCTATAGCTCATTTCTTAACTGGACTGTTGGGCATTTTGATGTCTAATTTCTTGAGTTCTTTATATATTCTGGCTATCAGCCCTCTGTCAGATGTGGGGTTGGTGGAGAACTTTTCCCATTCTGTAGGCTGTCACTTTGTCTTGTTGACCATATCCTTTGCTCTAAAAAAGCTTCTCAGTTTCAACAGGTCCCATTGATTGAATGTTTCTCTCAGTGTCTGTGCTACTGGTGCTATATTTAGAAAGTGATCTCTGGTGCCAATGCGTTTAAAACTACTTCCTACTTTCTCTTCTCTCAGGTTCAGGGTAACTGGATTTATGTTGAAGTCTTTGATCCACTTGGATTTAAGTTTTGTGCATGGTGACAGATATGGATTTATTTGCACCCTTCTACACGTTGACATCGAGTTATGCCAGCACCATTGGTTGAAGATGCTTTCTTTTTTCCATTGTACATTTTTGGCTTCTTTGTCAAAAATTATATGTTCATAGGTGTGCAGGTTAATGTTAGGGTCTTCAATTCGATTCCATTGATCCATATGTCGGCTTTTATGCCAGTACCAAGCTGTTTTTATTACTGTAGCTCTATAGTAGAGCTTGAGATCAGGAATTGTGATGCCTCCAGAGGTTTTTTATTGTACAGGATTCTTTTGGCTATCCTGGGTTTTTTGTTTATCCATATGAACTTGAGTATTATTCATTCCAGGTCTGTGAAGAATTGCCTTGGTAATTTGATGGGGATTGCTTTGAATCTGTAGATTGCTTTTGGTAAGATCGCCATTTTTACTATGTTAATCCTGCCTATCTATCCATGAGCATGTGAGCTCTTTCCATTTTCTGACATCTTCTTCAATTTCTTTTTTCAGGGACTTAAAGTTCTTGTCATATTGGTCCTTCATATGCTTAGTTAGAGTAACCCCAAGGTATTTTATATCATTTGTGGCTATTGTAAAGGGTGATGTGTCTCTGATTTCCTTCTTACCTTGTCTATTGTATACAGTAGGGCTACTGATTTTTATTTTGAGTTCATGTTGTATCCTCCTATGTTGCTGAAGGTGTTTATAAGCTTTATCAGTTCCTTGGTTGAATTTTTGGGGTCACTCATGTATACTATCATTTTATCTGAAAATAGGGATAGCTTGACTTCTTCCTTTCCAATTTGTATCCCCTTAATCTCCTTATGTTGTCTTACTGATCTGGCTAGAACTTCAAGTACTATATTGAATAAGTGTGGGGAGAGGGGACAGCCTTGCCTTGTTCCTGATTTTAGTGGTATTGCTTTTAGTTTCTCTCCATTTAATTTGATGTTGGCTGTTGGCTTGCTGTAGATTGCCTTTATTATGTTTAGGTATGTTCCCTGTATTCCTGACTGCTCCAAGACCTTTATCATGAAGGGGTGTTTGATTTTGTCAAATATCTTTTCTGCATCTAGTGAGATGATCATGTGTTTTCTTTCCTTTGAGTTTGTTTATATGGTGTATTACATTGACAGACTTTCATATGTTGAACCACCCTTGCATTGATCATGGTGGATAATTGTTTTGATGTGTTCTTGGAGTATGTTTGCCAGACATTTAAGGAATTGCTCAACATCCCTATTTATCTTGGGAATGCAAATCAAAATGACTCTGAGATACCACCTTACACCCGTCAGAATGTCTAAGATCAAAATCACAGAAGACAGCTTATGCTGGAGAGCATGTGGAGCAAGGTGATCTCTCTTCCACTGCTGGTGGGAATGAAAGCTTGTACAGCCACTTTGGAAATCAATATGGTGCTTCCTTAGAAAATTGGGAATCCATCTCCCACATGACCCTGTTGTAGCACTCTTGGGCATATACCCAAGGAACGCTCAATCATACCACAAGGGCATTTGCTCAGCTATGTTCATATCAGCATTGTTTGTAATAGCCAGAACCTGGAAACTATATAAATGCCCTTCAACTGAAGAATGGATAAAGAAAATATGGTACATATACACAATGGAGTAGTACTCAGCAGAGAAAAACAATGACATCATGAGGTTTGCAGGCAAATGGATGGATCTAGAAAAAATCATCCTGAGTGAGGTAACCCAGACTCACAAGGATGAACATGGTATGTACTCACTCATAAGTGGATACTAGATATAAAACAAAGATGACTAGACTGCTATACAACTCCAGGGAGGCTACCTAGAAAACGGGATGCTAGGAAAGACACAGAGTTTGCCCAATGAAAGAGAAATGGAAGAGATCTACATGAACAACCTGGACGAGAGTGTGAGTAATGAAGGGCAAGTTTGAGGGAAAGAGAGCTCAGGGGAGCAGGAGATCCCAGCTGGATCATGAACAGAAAGGGAGGACAAGGAATAACAGACCATGATAAATGATGACCACATGAGAACAGGAATAGGCAGAGTGCTGTAGAGGTCCCCAGAAATCCACAATGATATGTCCTCTGTAGACTGCTGGCAATGGTCAAGAGAAACCTGATCTCACCTAGTCTGGAGATCAGATGGCCAAACACCCTAAAGGTTGTGCTGGAACTCTCATCCAATAACTGATGGAAGTGGATGCAGAGATCCTTGGCCAGACCCCAGGTGGAGCTCCAGGAGTCCAATTGTTGAGAAAGAGGAGGGACTGTAAGAGTGTGAATTGTTGAGACCAAGATTGGAAAATCACAGGGACAAATAGCTAAACAAATGGAAGCACATGAATTATGAACCAAAGCCTGTGGAGACTCAGCTGGAGCAGGCCCTCTGGATAAGTGAGATAACTGAATAACTTGAACTGTTTGGCAGTGGGACCCGGAACTGTACTTAGTGCATGAGCTGGCTGTTTGGAACCTTGGGCTTATACTGGGACACTTTGCTCAGCCTGGAAGGAGGGGACTGGACCTGCCTGTACTGAATCCACCAGGTTTAAATGAATCCCCAGTGGAGTCTTGGCCCTGGAGGAGGAGGGAGTGGGGGGAGGGGCTGGAGGAAAGTTGGGGGGGGGGGCGGGATGTGGGAGGACAGGGAAACCCATGGCTGATGTGTAAAATTAAAACACAAATATAAGAAACTTTTAAAAAGGAAAAAATAAAAATAAACATTTCTTGTTAGAAAATTATTATATCAATATGTAAATCACATAATCTGCCTTGGTTATTCCTTCTATAATTTCCAAAAAGTAGTTTATAATATAGACCTAAGCTCAAAATTTAAAACTGTAATTGTTTACTTAAAATACCTCCATGTCTTAGAGATTAATAATGGCTTCCAACATAGAACACAGGAAGAGATAATAATAGCATTTGAAAATTAATAATAAATTACAAACTTTATTAAAATAATTTAAAACTCTTCTCATCATAAAAGCTTTGTCTTCAGGACAAATGAATTTCTATTTCTCACATTCCAGGCTTGCAGTAGAACCTTCTCTCCTATAGATATGGTACCCTTATGTCTATAATAATTTGGAGCAGTGCCGCTCAATCTCAGCCTAGCTGGCCAAGGAACTATATCTACCACCCATCCAACAAACTCAGGCAATGATAACTGCTTTATGATAAGATTTTAGAACTGCCCGAGTGCTAGGTACATATATGATCCAAATTAATACAGACTCCCATTTTAATTTATGTTGTCATCAGATGCATTGTGAACCTCAGTGAACCTCAACACTGTCTTTATAAGAATTAGTCATGATCCCATTTATCATTACCTAAGTGGCCAAGAGTCTGCCTTCACAATCACTATGCCTATGTCAGGTTTCAGGGTATGATGTAAGATCTCACTCATTCAGAGCAGGACAGAGTAGTAGTCCAACAAGTTTGTCCTGGAAATCAATGCTAGTTTCCAAATACTTGACACCAAATATGTCCTGTTACCCCAATCCCTAAGGTTGCCAATGGATGGCCTCTGAATGTATCACCTGCTGAAGGAAGATATACAGCCTTAGTCTAATGGATTTCTATTCCAGGCCATATCAACTGTGGCTGATTTCCACAGTATATATCAGGAATAAGAAGGCCACATAAGTGTGAGTCTTTGCCCCAATCCAGTGTTTTATGTATTTTTATGAGCTAAAGACCCAGGGTTTCACATGAGTTAGTAGATTGGTGATCACAAGTAAGACACAGACCAAAGATGTCCATATTTGGTAACCTGCAATGTGTGACGATGTATCAATTACCATGTATGAGAAATACAGGCCTTTCCTCACCCATATGAGAACTTTTTGGAGTCAGGATACTCTCTAGGTACCTTCTATCTCCTTTCTGAATAAAATAGAAACAGAATAATAGAAAAAAATGGATTGAGATTAATGTCAATTTCTAACTTAGTCCATACCAACGGCAGGCCAGCTCTTGGCATTTCTAAGTGCTGTTTAGTGCTGAAAGAGGAGATGATTATAGGCTCAGAGAAAATGAAGTGAGAATGTGGGTGGGGGTGAAATGAGGAGGTAGCAGAAGACTCACCAAAAATGAAGACTGCACGAAAAATATTTATGAAAGCCTATGGTCTTCCAATAATATATATTGGAGAGGCTGTAGAAAATAGTTGAGAGGAATGAAGTGGAGTTATTAATTAGGGTTACAATTTTAAGTGGGGATAGTAGGGGGAGAAAAGGAAATGTTAAGAAGTGGGTTAACTAAGAATATATGCATACTCCTTGTGGAAATCTAGGGGGGTTTTCTTTGCTAGTTTATTTAACCTTTTCTGTAAAGCAAAGAGAATCAAGTTCAAATTTTGAAGACTTATATAAAACTTCATACTTCAATGTAGAGATATAATCTCAGCAACTATGCAGAGATTTCAGGAACCTGCCATTTCAAATATGCAAAGTGAAGTACCAGAGAGAGACCTGGTAATAATCAATATGGAAGGACTCAGGAGAAATTCAACGATTATTTCAAAGAAACTTGGTGGGTTTGAATAAAGCACAGAAAAATCATTTCCCACAAAAACAAAGGTACTGAGCAAAGAGATGATATAAGTGGTTCACCACAAAGAAGTGATACATGTTTAATTAGATTTAAAAATAATATAATGCAAACATATTGAATGTTATATTATATCTTATTAGTGTGGAAACTGTTATATTTTTATGTGCTAGTAAAAACCAAAAATTCACACATATATAAGTTGAAAGCAAATGTCAACAAACCTGAAAAGCTGTCATGCATCTCAAAAAAGCATAAAAATATATTTATGAATTCAATAATACACTTAAGTTTTCCATAAGTTTAGCTGAATATTTTGAACCAATTTTGACATTACACACAACTTTTATCTTTGTTCTAGAAATAATAACATTCAATGTTTCTCATAACTTGAGCTATTTTTATGGAGTGTATATCTTTTTTTCGGCCTTATGTGAACTATAAAATTTCAGTATATTTTGTTTTTCTGTTCCCAAAGTGAACCTAAATATTTTTCCATTAATGCTACTCATTAACTAATTCTCTGTCATATCTTATTGTGGTGTCATGTTTCATATTTTAGTTCTTGATATGATTTCATTCAATTACATAAGCAAGATATTTAATTATATTTCAATGCAATTTATATAACAAAGTCCATTAATTGGTTCATCAGAAAAAATACAAGTGCTTGTTCATTATTATTACTAAAAATATCTTTATGTTAATTAATATTTTGATTTGCATTCTTTTTTTATTATTTTATTTTAGATAATTTATTTTTGTCTCACCAGACAAGGTCTTACATAGCCCAGCTGTCTTTAACTTTACTACATAGCCAAGATTGGCCTTGAATTCTTGCCCTTTCTGAATCTACCTTTCACAGTCACGGATCACAGGCATTTACTATAATTACTAGCTTGTTTGTATTATTTTTTTACTTGTGTATCATATAATTAAAATTAATAATAAATATGAAGAGTTACTCGCAGACACATATATTCACATAGACAATTACATTTGATCATATTAACATGTTTCCATTTAAATAAATAAAAACGCCATGAGAAGATGTTAGTTCGAGAATGAAATGACAATTAATCCGTGCAATGACAGTAAGTGATTTTTTTCAGTCTTAAAACTGGAAAATGAACTGGACATGATGGCACATGCCTTTAATTCAAGCACATGGGAGTCAGAGGCAGGTGCATATCTCTGAGTTTGTGGTCATCTTGATCTGCATATTTCCAGGACACTCAGGGCTATGTAGAGAAACACTATCTTTAAAGAAAGTGGGAAATGTCTAGTTGTCCATCCAAAGGTGCACTGAAAAAGATACTAGTGTACTTGTGCAATAGAAAGCTCTTCATCAACACACTGTAAAAATATTCAAACAAAAATAATGAAACTAAAAACCATTTGGCTAAGTACATATAGATATAATATTTGGCTAAGTACATATAGATATAATAAATGGTACTTGATCTGTGATTTCACATATATAAATTCCTCAAAATGCAAAATAATTTATGCTCACTAAAATATTAGGAATTAAATATTTAGGATGATTTTTTATAGAATGCATCAGTATGTCTTACTAATAGAAAAATGGAGTGTATTTTTTTTTTAAAGATTTATTTATTTATTATGTATACAGTGTTCTGCTTACACGTATGCCAGCATGCCAGAAGAGGGCACCAGATCTCATTACACATGGTTGTGAGCGACCATGTGGTTGCTGAGAATTGAACTCAGGACCTCTGGAAGAATAGCTAGTACTCTTAACCTCTGAGCCATCTCTCAAGCCCCGTGTATTGATAAGTAATCCTTGGGCTTTGAGCACCTCCACACTCATTTTAAACAGCACAGCAATTCAAAGACATATACAGAGGGTTATGTACTGGTATTCTTTCAATATCAGTACAGTCAGGGCTGAAGAGATAGCTCATAGAACTATCATATGATCTAGCTATTTCACTCTATATCCTACCACAGAGATACTTACTTGTCTATGTGTATTGATGGTCTTTTCATAATATCAAAGAGACAGAAGTTGCATATATGAAAATAAACTGAAGGAAATGTGTTACATATACACAATGAAATATTATTCAGCTATTAATAAAAGTAACTTCTGAAATTTGAAGGTAAATGTATAAAACTGGAAATATTATATTAAGTGAGATAACCAAGGATCAGAAAGACAAATATCATATATTCTATCATTCATGATTCCTCAGATCTAATTGTTTAATATTTGTATGTAGGGGTCATTGAGATCGTTCAATTGGTAAATTGCTTACCATACAAGCATAAATAAGAATCTAAATTTGGCTTCCCAGCAACCACATTAAAAGCTGGATGTAGCAATATATACCTATAACTTGAGTGCTGTGGTACAGAGATAGGCAGATCTTGAAGTCTGTTGTCCCTCCAGTCTAGGTAAAAGAGCAAGAAAGATCCAGGTTTCATGAGAGATACTATCTCAAATGTAAGGTGGAAAAGGAATTGAGGAAGATACCCCAATGACAACCTCTGTCCTGGATATGTGCCTGCACAGGTGAATTCACCTGCACACACAGACACTCGCACGCACAGCACATTCACACGTCAAATAAATACAAATTAATTAATTAATTAATACTTATAATTAGATGATACTACATGGAGCTGAGAGGCTTTAAAAGAGAAGGTGAAGAAAACAGTAGACCATGTGAAAACAATAGATCATGTGAAATACTGAAGCTTACTGGGTTTAAAAAGGTACAGTGGAGAAAATGAGGCCCAGAGAGATTGAGGTAGGAGAAGGAATAAGTCAAGCAAATGAAATCTGTAAGGAAAACTGAGCTTTGTAGTCTAGAAATATAAACAAACAAACAAACCAATAAATAAATAAATTAAGGAATTTGGTCAGAGCATTTTTAAACCCCCAGTCATAGCCGTTTAGAATCATTTTTGATGATATACCAAAACATAATTATTATAAAGACAGATGAATTTGCTTGGGCTATGAGAAACCACATTAATTATTAATAGCCTAAACTGGCATGAAATTCATTGCATCATCTGGGATTCTAGACTGAATGAAAAGGAAAAAGAGAGCTGAAGAGCAGCATTCGTCTCCCTATGATTCCTATTGAAGACACAATGCTACCAACTGCCTCATGTTCCTGCTTCTGGGCTTTCTCTGACATGATGGATTGTATGCTTGTCCAAGTTTCACTTTGGTTCCTATGATAAAGCACCCTGACAAAAAGTGATTTAAGCAAGAAAACGGTTTATAACAGTTTAAAATTCCTGGTTGCACTCCATCATTGTGGGAATTCTCAGAAAAAGGAACTGTTAGCAGCTAATCACATCACATTCACAGTTAGGATCAGAGAGAAATGTATTTATGCATACTTAGTATGTTGAGAGCTTTCTTTGCTGTTACAGAGTTCATGACCTCCTGATTAGAGACTAGTACTACCAACAGTTAGTGGGAGTTCCTATGTCAGTGAACAATTAAGAAAAACCTCCACAGACATACACAGGCCAACATAAACTAGGCAATCCCTCACCTAAACACTATTTCTATGTGACAAACTAACCATGACAACTGTAAATTTATGATTCCAAATAGACCTTTCTTTTCCTTAAAAAAATACAATCAAAAATACATACATTTCAGTCAGGTTTTTGCTGAACCTTAATCCCTCATGAACAAGCAAGTGAAAAATCCTTGACCTAACATTTCAGAGTGAAGATTCTTTGATGACACAGTAATGGTTGCTTTTTTTAAAATGTAGTTTTCAAGCATGTGTCTTTGATAACTCTATTTCAAGGATATTATTGTTCTGTGTTGTTCATCACTCTGCTATCAAGTGATTATTCTTAATGTGACTTTTCACTGTGTGGCGCTATAAAGTTTTTCACTTACATTATAAGAATGATATGTCTTAGAACACCACATATTGTTCATGTTCTATGACACCTAAAAGAATAATTTTTAATTCCCTTCATGGCCAAAGTTACTTTGTGGTTGTGGTCCAGCACAAAATATCAAATTCCTTCAGACTTTGAAGCAAACAGCACTATACAAACCTGTCTGGTGTAATATGTAATTATATCATCTGGCCTTTTGTTTCTATTTCACTATTTCTCACTTGCTGTTATTTATACAATTATAGTCTAAAATCCTCATAATTCATATATTATCTACAAAATATCTCTTACTAATTCATAGGAAACAATACAAACAAAACACCTTTATGAAAAATATTTCATTAAATGCAAGATACAGAAAAAAATGTTATAAAATGTTAAAAATTGACTGCTGAAGTTTCTCTATAATTATTACAAGTCTATTAAAAAGAAAAATGTACCTCAGTTCTACTTATGATTCAAGCATGACTGAAGAGATTTATAATTTCAAAGGTCTGTCTTCTGTTTAAACATCCTTGATCTTGCTATACAGTGATCTTTCTGAAAGGCAAATCTCAATTCACTCAATTTTTAAAAATTCCCTGGTGATACATTTTTTTTCTGTACCATTAAACTTAATAGACTTCAAACCCCACAAAGTCATTCATGATGTAAATATTCTTGATTTCTCTGATTTTCTAATGTTCTAAATGTATTTTCCACCAATTCCTCAAATTGAGTTATAATGACTTCATGTGCTCTCCAGTAAGTTTTAGGGTCCATGTTTTTATTGGTTTTAGTGTCTATTTCTAATAAAGGAACACATACTAATAGTGTGGCTTGATACTGGAAATCCTTATAACCTGATTAGCTAAGATATGTATTTACTCTTTAAATTACACTACCCAAATAAAGGTGGATTATCCACCAGAAAACTATGTTACAGATTATTGTCACTTGAATAGTATCAACTAGAAAATTTGCAGTGATAGTAACTTGTGACCACTCCTTTCGGACTCATCCTAAGTATGGGAGACATCAAGCTGTCTGATGTCTAAACATTTATGAATACAATATGTTAACACCTATTCCAGATATCTTAGATTTACCCTTCCATTTTGAGAAACTCATGACATTATGTACTTGTAAAATATTTATCTTTGTATGGAGATAAAGTAAGAAGAACAAATAAAACACAAATAATTCTAGCTTCAGCCATAAAGTTTTTAAGGGGAAGTATACAATACTTATGGTTGTGCTTCAACATCAATACAATAAATGTGACTCCTAACTGTAGGTGAGTTATAGTCAAAGTCTTTTGATAACATAACCTATATCTTCATCAATCCCATGGCTATGATAAAATGCCACAGAATGAATGATTTATAAATAATAGAAAGTTGTTTCACTTAGTTCTAAATACAGAAAGATCTATGATCAAGGTGTTTACAGATCTGATATCTAATTAGGAGTCACTCTATGCTTCCAAAAATGTTACCTTGTTGCTGAATCTTCCAGAAAGTATAATATTGTCATCACTTAATGGAAGAACATGATACTGTAGGGTCACTATCAGAGACTATCATATTCCTTTCAAACTTACCAAGTCACTAATTCAATTAATGAATGTTTCACCCTTACAATTCATTCTCTCCAAAAATGTATATATACCACCTTTCAAAACTGATATACAGGCTTTGAGTTGTGTTTTTTGTTTGTTTTTTTCATTTTTTGTTTTGTTTTGTTTTTCGAGTCAGGGTTTCTCTGTGCACCTTTGCACCTTTCCTGGAACACATTCTGTAGATGAAGCTGGCCTTGAACTCAAAGAGATCTGCCTGCCTCTGCCTCCCAAGTGCTGGGATTAAAGACATGCACCACCACCTCCCAGCTAGGTTTTCAGGTTTTTTTTTTTTTCAGTTAAAGTATTTATTTGTAGTGGAAAAATGTATTATTTTTTCTTAATTTACCATAACACCTCAATACAAAATTTATCTTAATGTCAAACATGTGCTATCTTAATTTACTCCCAAGGAGCTAAATTTTATTCTCAAGAAAGGACTACCCAATTCTATAAATATGATTTCTGCTTCTAAGAACTTAAACTCTAAGATGAATTATATCTTTATATTTACTCTTAGAACTTATCATAGGCTTTGGGAATGGAGGGAAGGGGATGAGAGTAAGGTGGGGGGGGGGGCAGGAGCGGGGAGGACAGGGAACCCATGGCTGACATGTAAAATTAAAACACAAATATAATAATAAAAAATACACATAATCTATAGACAGCATAGAGAATGCTAATATAATTATCATCAATGCCAATTAATATACAAAGCCTACTGACTTCTTCATTAAAGTAGAACTAAAATGCCATAATTGAAACTTGGTTTTCAGTTTTTAACATAGGAATTTGGGTAGAAAATCTCAATATTAGTTTGTAAGCAATAGCTAATACTGGTGTAACTTTACAATGTTAAAACAACAGTGTACAGAACTCTTTATCTACATCCTCAGTCCCTTTTCAAAACACCTGATATTTTCTTCGTCAATTTCTTCATTGTTGCATCAGCTACTCACTCCCCACAGCCTAGTTCATGAAACTTCCCCTTAAAGTCTACTATTTCCTTGACTGTCTCCAATCTTCCTAAATGCCAACCCCCCAGATTTTGTATACTGGGTATTGATATAAAGAAATCCTGAAACGGAAACTGAAAGTTTAGGTTGGCAAAACTGTCAATATTTCATATATTTATATTAGAAGACAAAAACAGATGTGTTTATGGAGATGTTAATTTTTTAAATATTAAGAAAATGTGTGTCTTGAAAAAGTAGAAAAATGAACATGAAATTGATATTAGCTATTTTTATACTAGGTTATTTTGTCACTAACTAATAAAATTAGTTAAATAAATAATTATTTTCATTCACAAAATGAAATGAGAATTCTTACAGAAAAATATAATGAAGTATATACTTATGTGTGTGTGTGTGTGTAAGTCTCAATGAAAAGTTAATCACCTAGTGATTGAGTTATTTTAGTCCAAATTTTTAAGCAACTCCTTTCTGTTTTGAAAGCTAGCTCTATCAGTTTTTATTTACACCATTGGACATAAGAATTCTCTTTCCTCCACATCTTCACCAAATCTGTTTTTAATCCTGTTGTAACTGCTCTCCAACAGGTATAAGGTGATATCTAGTGTGGCTTTGATTTATATTATCTTATCATTTTTAAATTTGAAGTGCTCTTTATATACCAAATTAATGTCTTCTTTGGAAAACTATGCTAGTCCAGTATATTTTATGCTTTTTCACATAACAAAAAGGCAAGTATAGTAATATGGGCACATTAATTAGAGTGACTGGTAATTTAGTTCCCTGTGTGTATTTGTGAAATTTTAATGTTTCTACACTGAGTAAGTGACTATTTGAAAAATCTATGATGAAATTATTTATTGGCATTTTCCCTCTAACTTTGGAGTTAAACAGGTTTTATTGAAATGACATACCAAATAAGTTGATGCCTGTTATTGGAACTCTCATATGAAGTGATAACTTCAAACCCCCCACTGTTGTTCAGGTCTAGGCAGGTCTCAGATGTATATTAGAAATATTTCTATCCCTTCACTGGAATTAGTCATTATCCCCAAGAGTGCAGACAGATAATTATTATCAGGAAAATTTAATAAACCCAAATACATAATTCATTTTATGTTTATGATAGGACTTGGAGAAGTCAACAATGGAAGTATTTTTGTTATTTTATGATTTTCCTAATAAATACTAAATAATTGAACAAATTAAATCAACATATTAAGCTCTTTAATGTATTTATGAACTTCCTTTTCTGTATTAATTCTAGTTCTTCTAACCAGTTGATCAAAATAAAAGCTAGCATTGTTGAAGTTGTGGATGTCTGCAGTCTCTACTATATGAGATTGGAGGATATTGCAAGGGATAATAGGTTACAGCTTGGAACAGAGAACTTTACCAAAATTGTAAGATGTCTGACAGCAAAAAAATAAAATAAAAACCACTGAGCTCATTTTGACTAAACATTTTGCTAATATCAAAATCGCAATTTGAGCATATTTTTAAAATGTGGCCAGTTTTGATTCAGCAGCTGTAAATTATCAGGAATTTCCCACATGTATCTCATAATCCTATACATTTTATTATGTATGTACTGTTTTTAAGCCAGATACATATTTGACAGAAAGCCTTTGATGCTATAAAAATAATAAATCTGTATCATTAAATCAACATTGAATGGCAATTTACCAAAAGTAAAGAAGTAAATTTTGTTTTTGTGTATATAAATGTTTGTATTGTATCTACATATATATATATATATATATATATATATATATATATATATATATATATACATACATACGTACATACATGTGTATGAATGTATATATACACACATATATATATATTTACATATATACATAAAACTTGAAAATTAAGGTTCTGAAATCAGTTAAACGCTATCATTTAAATATCCACCTGTAGACTTGTTTATGGCAGATTAATAATATATACTGTTTTTATTTTAAAGACTAGCAGATAAATACATACAGAAAAATTCTTATAATATTACAAATCGCACAAAACATTATTATTCTACTTACCATCCTGTTGAAATTTCTCTTTTCATTAAAATTTTTAAAGCCAATAAAAGCAACTTGTGATTGTATTAATGAAATAGTCCACATATTTCTTAGGCAATTGATTATTCAGTCAATTGGTGGCTGTTTGGGAAGGATTGGGAGGCAAGGATTGTTGAGTAAGATGCATCACTGGGGGAGGACGTAGGATTTCAAAAGCCCCCCACTATACCTAGTGTACTCACTTGTGGACCACAGCGTAGCACTCAGCTTTTTCAATGCCACGATTGCTTGCCTGCCATCATGCTCCTGCCATGGTCATCATAGACTTCTATTTCTCTGAAACTGTAAGCCCCTATAAACTAACTCTTCTGTAAGTTGTCTTGGTCATGGTACTTTATTGCAGAAATATAAGAGTAGCCAAGGCACTTACTTAGCTTAATTTTAACAAAAGGCTTACTGAAATGAGCATTTTAGATTTGAATTTCTTTGTTTTTTTTTTTTTTAAATTATGTTTGTGTTTTAGTTTTACATATCAGCCATGGGTTCCCCTGTCCTCCCCTTCCCGCCCCTGCCCCCACATTCCCCCCATCCCCTACCCTCTATTCCCATCTCCTCCAGGGCCAAGACTCCCCTGGGGATTCATTTAAACCTGGTGGATTCAGTACAGGCAGGTTCAGTCCCCTCCTTCCAGGCTGAGCAAAGTGTCCCTGTGTAAGCCCAAGGTTCCAAACAACCAGCTCATGCACTAAGGACAGGTCACGGTCCCATAGCCTGGGTGCCTCCCAAACAGTTCAAGCTATTCAATTGTCTCACTTATCCAGAGGGCCTGATCCAGTTGAGGGCTCCAGAGCTTTTGGTTCATAGTTCATGTGTTTCCATTCCTTTGGCTATTTGTCCCTGTGATTTTCCAATCTTTGTCTCAACAATTCACACTCTTACAGTCCCTCCTCTTTCTCAAAAATTGCTGGTTGTCTTAGTTCCAAATGTATACAGCAATCCATTTTCAGAACACTTTGAATATGCTACATGATACTTCAGTGCAAACTTTATCACTTTTTCATTAAGCATATATTTTATCATACTGTGACAAATAACTTTAGAAAAAATGTTTCATACAACAAAAAAAACTATAAAATGACTGTTCTTTCAAAACACATTCCTTTCCTAAACTAGTAAGTCACACACCTGTCTATCTCACATTGATGATGCCAGATTATCATTCTTCTTTTTAAGTCTCTTGTATTTTAAGGATCATTTAACAATAAAAATATGAATATATTTCTGGAAACAGGATAATGATTTTATCTTTCATTTTATTTATTTTTAAAAATTTATGCATTCTTCAGTACTCATCATTCTATACTCTTCTATTTGAATCCCCACATTATGAAAAGAGGGTATGCCAAAAATAAGCAGAGGCCAACACTACTTAATTTGGCATTCCCTTTCTCCCTCTCTCTCTCTCTCTCTCTCTCTCTCTCTCTATATATATATATATATATATATATATATATATATATATATAGTTATTTGTTTTATTAAAGTATTTTAATCATATACTATATCCTTATTAATACCCATGCTTCCCAGTTCCTCTCCACCTCCCCTACCATCTGGACTCATACCCTTTCTGTCTCTCATTAGAAAACAAACAGGATTTTAAGGGAGTATAATAAGATAAAATACAATAAGATAAAACAAAAACTAAAACATGGGAATTAGAAAACAACAAAAACAAACAAACAAGAAAAGCAGAAGGAAAAGAGCCCACTCATTTGCAAATTTAGGACTTCCAAATACACTAAACTAGAAGATATACTATATTTGCAAAGGATCTGGAGAAGAAAAAATACATTTATGAAGAATCCTGACATGGTATTATGAGACAACAAGCCTTTAAAGATGCAATTGAGTTCATTTTTCTGTAAGCCATCTCCTTCTGTCTACTCTTAAAAGTAGTTTGTTTCTCTAGTGAGACTATCTTGGTGGCAACTAAATTTTTATTTGCAAGCATTTTTTAGAGATTGTTTCTAGGTTATAGATGGGTGTATGTGTTCACTTCTTTCATCTCTAGGTCCCCATTTGGTGCAATTGCATGCAAACCCTATTCATGCTGCCTCAGTCTCTGAGTTCACATGTGCTTTGGTCAGGTTGAACTAGAGGGACTTGTTTCTTGGTGTAATCCATCCATTATTGCTTTTAAAATCTTCATGTGACCTCTTCCACCAAGTTACCTGAGCCCAGCAGGGAGGGACTTAAGGAAGGGATCTGTTTGTTTCCCAGTGTTCCAAGGTCTCTCACTCTTTGCATGATGCCTGACTGTGGATTTCTATATTTGTTCCCATCTGTTTCAGGATGAAGCTTCTCTGATGAAGGAACTGGTCATATTTATCTTTCTGGTTCAGGGTTGCCTCACTCAGAATGATTTTTCTTATTCCATCCTTTATTTTATTTTTTAATGGCTGTTGCTCCATTATGTAAACATACCACATATTCTTGATGAGACATCTAAGTTGATTCAAAATTCTGGCTTTTATAAATAGATCTACAGGTAAAGAAATTTTATCTGTGGTTGAATGAAGTGGTCTTTGGGTATTTGCCCAAGAATAGTGTAGTTGGATTATACAGGGGATGGATTTCCATCTTCTTGAGGAACCATTACACTGATTTTCATAGTGGCTGTGCAAGTTTGCATTTCCACCAGCATAACTTGTCACTTGTTTTATTAAAAGTTGCCATTCAAATGGGTATAAATGAAATTTCAAAATTGTTTTGATTTGCATTTCTGTGATGGCTAAGGATGTGGAATATTTCTTTAAGTATTGCTCAGTAATTTGAGATTTGTTGAGAATTCTATTTTTAGATCTGTGCCACATTATTAATTGTTTTATTTATTTCTAGATTTTTTAGTTCTTTACATTTTTTTTGTATTCTCTCTGTAACAGATGTGTAGTTGGTAAAAAATCTTTTCCAATTCAGGAGGCTGGTGTTTTGTCCAAATAATGGTATCCTTTGCCTTGCAGAATGGGAAAAGGTTTTTAGTTTTATGACATCCCATTTATTAATTGTTGATATAGTGACTGAGCTAATGGTGTTCTCTTTAGGAAGTCTTCTGTGCCAATGAGTTCATGGCTATTCTCTACATCAAGTTCAGTGTATCTGGTTTTATGTTGCCATCTTTGATGTATTTGTTATAGTTTTGTACAGTATTGTAACTATGGATCTATTTGAATTCTTCTACATGTAACAGTACAGTTTGACCAGCACCATTTGTTGAAGATGTTTTACTTTCCCAATGTGTGTTTCTGTCATCTTTATCAAACATCACTTTCCATAGGTGTGTGGATCTTCAGTTCTGTTTTTCTGATCATTGTGTCTCTGTGCCAATTCCATGATGTTTTTATGACTATAGCTCTGTAGTAAAACTTGAAAACTGGGATGATGATACCTCCAGCAGTTTTTTGTTGTTTTGTTTGTGTTTTGTTTGTTTTTTGTTTTCTTCTGTTTTAGTTAAACATTCTTTTATCCTTACATTTTTTGTGTGTGTGTATGTGTGTGTGTGTGTGTGTGTGTGTGTGTGTGTGTGTGTGTGTGTGTACGTTTCCATATGAAGGTGAAGAACTATACTTTCAAGATCTGTGAAGAATTGTAATAGAATTTTGATGGTTGTTTAATTGAATCTGTGGATTGTTTTGGTAGGATGAACATTTTTACTAAGTTAGTCCGATTTATCCAAAAGAATAGGAAGTCTTTCCATCTTCTGATATCTTTTTCAATTTATTTGTCCAATGTCTTAAGGTTTTTGTCATAGAAGTCTTTCACTCGTTTAGTAAGAGTTACCCCAATGTATTTTATATTGTGTGATACTACTCTAAAAAGTGGTAATTCACTCATTTCTTTCTCAGTCAAATTGTCATTTGCATATAGGAAGGCTACTGATTTTTGTGAGTTACCTTTGTATTCAGCTTCATTGCTGAAAGTGTTTATTAGCTGTAGGAGTTTTCTGGTGACTCCATTTTCAGGCCACTTATTTATACTTTTAAATGATCTGCAAATAAATTTATTTTGACTACTTCCTTCCCAATTTGTATCACCATGATCTCATTCAGTTCTCTGTTACTCTAGCTAAAATTTCAAGTATTATATTGGATAGATATGGAGATAGTGGACAACTTTGTCTTGCTCCAGATTTTAACAGAATTGCTTTGAGTTTCTCTCCATTAAATTTGATGTTGGCTATGGGTCTGCTGTAAATTGCCTTTATTATGTTTAGGAATGGTCCTTGTATCCATTCTCTTTCCAAGACTTTTATCATAAAAGTGTGTTGGATTTTGTCAGAGGTCTTATTTGTACCTAATGAAATATTCATGTGATTTTTTTCTTTCAGTTTGTTTATATGTTGGATTACATTGATAGATTTTCATGTTGATTCCTCCATGCATCTCAATAATGAAACCTACTTGATCACAGTGTATGATATTTTTTATGTGTTCTTTGGTTTGGTGTATTAATATTTATTGAGTAGATTTACATCTATGTTCATGAGGGAAATTGGTGTGTAATTATCTTTCTTCGTTGAATCTTTACATGGTTTGGGTATCAAGGTTACTGTAGCCTTCTAAAATGATTTTGGCAATGTTTTCTATTTTATGCAGTAATGGCAACAACTCCTCTTTGAAATTTTGGTAAATTATTGCTATAAAACCACCTAGTCCTGAGCTTTCTTTTTGTGGGAAAATTTTAGTTATTGCTTCTATTTCACTATGGAGTTATAGGTCTGTTTATGTTGCTTATCTGGTCTTGAATTAATCTTGTTATATGGTAAGTATTGAGAGAAGTATTCCTTATTTTATTGATTTATTATTATTATTATTATTATTATTATTATTATTATTACTATTTCAGATTTTCCCATTATGTGGAGTGCAGGTATATTTCCTTTGTCTATATTATGCAGCACTTTCATTTCTAATTTTGTTGATTTTGATATTCTTTCTCAACATTTTAGTTAAAGATCTGTCAACCCACTGATTTTCTAAAGAAAAAAATCATCCCAACTCTTTATTTCATGATTCTATCTATCTATCTATCTATCTATCTATCTATCTATCATCTATCTATCTATCTATCCATTTATTTATTTATTAATGTTTCTCTTTTATTGATTTCAGGGCCCAGCTTGCTTCTTAAGTTCATTTGCTTGGTTTTCTTTTCCTATCTATTTATTCTGAGATGATGTCTAATCTTGATGATAAGATGTATTTCTTGGATGCAGCATAAGAATGGATCCTATTTTATGCATCTATTCTCTTAGTCTGTGTCCTTTTATTGGATAAATCAGACCATTGATGTTGAGAGATATCAATGACCAGTGTTTGTTGATTCCTGTTATTTTGCTGTTGTGGTGCGTGTTTGTATGTGTGTTTTTGTGTTTCACTTCTGTTGATTTGATGGTCTGGGATTGTTTCTTGGTTATAGTTAAACTTTTTAAGTTGGAACTTTCCTTCTAATGGCTTCTTGTAAGGTTAGATTTGTAGACAGAGATTGCTTTAATTTGGGTTTGTCATGGAATATTTTATTTTCTCCATTCATTGTGACTGAACGTTTTCCTGAGTATAGTGTTCTTTGCAATCTTTTTTGGCCCCTTAGTGTCTGTAGAACATTTGTCCAAACTATTCTGTCTTTTAGAGAAGTCAGGTGTTATTCTAATAGGTCAACATGTATATTCTGTTGGTCTTTTTTCCTTTAAGGTTTTAATATTCTTTCTTTGTTCTGTATGTTTAGTGTTTGATACTACATGATGAAGGGAATTTCTTTTCTAGTCCAGTCTACTTGATATTGGGTGTGCTTCTTGTACCTTGCTATGTGTCTCCTTCCTTAGGTTGGGGAAGTGTTCTTCTATTATTTTGTTGATAATATTTTCTGTGACTTTGAGCTTTGTTTCTTCTCATTCTTCTATTCCTATTTTTCTTAAGATTTGGTATTTTCAAAGTGTCCCCAATTTCCAGGATATTTTGGTTCAGGATTTTTGTTTTTTGGTTCAACATTTTTTTGACCCACTTCTTCTGTCACATCTTAAATGCCTGAGATTCTCTCTTCCATCACCTATATTCTCTTGGTGAGGAGTGTGTCTCTAGTTTTATTAGAGTTAATAAAATATTCATTCCTAATTTCCTTTAGTTTGAGTGTTCTTCATTGATTTAATTTTCACTTTCATGTTTTGATCTGTTTTATTCATTGTTTTCCACTGTATATTTCTGTTTTCATAGAGTTATTTAAGAAATTTATTCATCCCATCTTTAAGGACCTCTATCATATTTTAAAGGCTATTTTAAGATACTTTTCTTTTGCTTCAGGTACATTGAATACTCATGTCCTGCTGTGGTAGGGTTGCTGGGTTCCAGTGGAAACATTCTGTCCTTGGAAGTCACTGATTTTTTTTATATTGACTTTATATTTCAAAATGACTCACTAATTTTTGCAAAGAATAGAATGTTTTATGTAAGGAATGTTTTCATAAATATGAAATATTAATATGTATATAGTGATATGTACACACACACATATATATATACTTTTTGCCTGAATAGTGTTTCTCACAACACACTTAAAAATCTCTTGAACAAATCTTGTATTAATTTTCTGTCTCTAAATCTTCAACATAATTTACATGTGTTCTCACATCGCATTAGTTTTTTTGACTTATTTTTACCTTGCTCATATACTCACAATATTCCATAATTTTATTAAAAATATGTCTTCATTTAAGTATAATCATTACCTTCACAATTTTTGTATTTTTAAAATTATATATATGTATGTATACATGTATATATGTAATATATATGTATATATACATATATATATATAATGTAAGATCAACTACAAATACAATAAAGATGGCAGGTTTTTACTTTTTTAATATTAGAATTAAATTTTAAGTATTCCTGCAATTATATTATTTTTCACTTTATAGTTTATAAAAGCTATATATAATTTCTGCACCATTTTTCTTCCATCATTTTTGAAAATTATGAAATTTAATTATCTTCTTTTTCACACTGAATTTTTCAATCCTTTGTTATATCTTTAAGGTATACAGAGCTTTTAAAATCACCTAGTTGCTCTCCTGGATTGTTTGTATGATTTTTCACATGTTAAAAATATTGGAGTATTTTTATCAAGACATCTATTTTAAGATCAGCAATCTTTTATTTTAATCTTTCATGTATTTAACAGATATTATGCACTAACAGATGCAAGAAAATGATGATGGAAATAGGCAAATATTTGATAGCAAATATTGTAGTACTAAAATAAAATTATTATGTAAGTAGTCATGATAGGAAAAAATTTTCAGTCATGCTATAATTTAAAAAAATATATAAAGTTTAGTATTTATTACCATCTTAATTAATTACTATAAAAATATGATATAAATTAATAATTCAAGAATTGAAACCATGCCATTAAAAATGATATTTTTGTGCTTCTATCAAAATAATGGTTTTGTTCATTAGGAATGGAAAAAGCTCACGTATGTATAAATGATTACAATAAACCACAGAAAGAATGATTAGTATATTTGATTAAAAACAATCAGATCATCTGGGAGGTGGTGGTCCATGCCTTTAGTCCCATCACTCAGGAGGCAGAAGCAGACAAATCTCTCAGTTAAAGACCAATCTGTTCTAACAAGGCAGGTTCCAGGAGGGCCAGGGTTACACAGAGAAACCTAGTCTTAAAAAAAAAAAAATTAGAAGGTAGTGCTAGGATTGTCCTGTATCAAATAGTTTGATGTATTGGTTTAAAAATAATCTTGAAAACTTTTTTTGAAAAGAAGGGTCAATGGTAGATAAAACACAAGTGGTAATGACAGTAACACCTAATACAAAAATATGGAAGCTTGGATCTCATGAGTTGTTATCATGATCTTATCAGTTTTTTTCAATATATTTAGTTGGGAATATAGAAAAGAGAAACAGACAATTTTCAAGGATATTATAAAAAAGAAAATCCTACCATTGAAAGAAATGTTTTATACCACATACTCAGGAAAATAATATAAATGTTTCAACTCCAGGCATAGAAGTTGGTATTACATTTCCCAGATGATTTCTGTGTGTAGAGGGAGTGGGGATTTCACCATGTGGGGCCTGGGGAGAAAACTCGAGTCTTCAGAATCAGGGACAAACACTTTTATCATCGGAGTCATCTCATAGTCCATGTTATGGACTTTTAAAATAAAACATGACATCTTTGAAATAGTGAAAAACATCCTTGAAATGCAATTACCTACCTCATCCTTCTCTTCTCAGAGTACATGATCTCAATTAACAGAACAAAACCTTAGTATGATCTTGTACTGTAATGAAACAGACATTCCTTGCCAAGAAATTGATTTACTTGATTTGAATTTGCCATGTAATTCCATAATTTTCTTCACTGTGGATCCAAAACAAAAGAGCCAAGTTTCTTTTCCATGAATCTTTGACACTGGAAACCCTTTTTAAACCTGTACTTTTGTTTCTTTGCTTTTAGCAATACAGTAATAATTTAATATTCTGATTTTCTTAACTTCTTTCAGTGGCAACTTCTATACCCATGGGTGTAATTTCCCTTCATTTGAGTTTCAAAAATCTTCAAAACCACACAGGGCAGCAATTTTAAATATCTTAACAATTTTATCATTTTTTTTCTGATCTATTTATCATTTTTTCTGATCTTTCAGACCTACATAATTTCTGGATATTTTATATATGATAAACTTTCTATTTATATTATTGGCCTTGGAATGAGAATGTAAGTCCATATTTGCATTTGTGTATATCTGTTGGTATAGAAAGCGCCAGGTATATTCCCCTAAATTCTGATGGAAACATTTTATACTGGATGAAAAACTCAGATAATTATGAATGTTTTCTAATTCAATTCTATATTTATTTTCACTGTGTTATTTCTCTAGGTGCATTTCTAACTGGTTAGAAGTAGGGGATAAGAATAAAATAGTGTGAATTAATTTTTAAATGTTTTCCACAATCATTCAATACTGTACATGGCAGCATTTGCTGAGAAAAGCAAAGTTGCAGGGCATCTGGACAGGAAAAACCAATAAAACACCTTGTTCCTGCAGTGTCACCTGCATTTACTAGATCTATTCTATTATGATTTGGATATTTCTGTCCTGTTCTCATATTCTCTCTCTGTCTCTGTCTCTGTCTCTGTCTTTCACTCTCTCTCCTGTGAGCTCTCAGCTACTATAGTGTTACCTGTCTGCTGCCATGCTTCCTACATCACAAAGTCTATTCCTAGTTAATTTCAGAATTAACTATCTATTGATATCTATTTGTCTTTTATTAAACTTTCATACTTATTGCAGCTGTTAAAATTTCCTTTTCTATCAATGGTAACTATCCTGAGAATGATTCATATCCCATAAATTGTGCCCAATTTTCTAAGTATTTCTTAAAATCTCCCCTACTTTATGAAATGTATGTAAATTTTAAAGTCTCCCAAGCTTGGTAAACCTTTTGTTTACTCCCTTGATGCATCACTTATTCCTACAATTTGATGGGCTGGAGCTGTTGACACTTTCCCCATTTCCTTCATTTCCTTTCTGCAGATCATTGAAAAACAAGCCAAAGTTAAAAAAGACTATTAGGTGGGACTCCGGCTAATGGGAAACAAACACTGTCAACATGTGCATTAAAAATAACAAAAAACAAACAAACAAACAAACAAACAAAAATAAGTGCACTTTCTGCACAAGAGGACCTTTTTGTCCAGGGTGGTGTCCTGGCTTACCTATTTTAAAAAGAAATTGCAGTGAGGAACTACTTACTTTCAATTTATTTCTGTATTCCTTTGTGCTACATTGAGATAATTCTGTTTTAATGAGATAGTTAATTAAGATATGTGAAAAACTATGCATTCCATTCTATAATCATAAATTTTCTGGGGATATTTTCACTTTATAATATCTTTGGAAATTCTATTTTTATTTGTGATTTATTTTATCATATGTGTAATTTCTTGATGTTTATATCTCTTTTTGAAAGCAATCATGTTACAATTAATCCATCAGTTTTATCTTGATATTTCATAGCTCATTATTTTCTGCAACAAAAAAATAACCAGAACATTAAGCTAAGGCATCTTTATCTGTGACGTTCTTTATACCAATGGATTGGCTTAATTTAAATGTTTCATTTTGTACATTTATAAGTTTATTAATGTAATTATAAAAGGTTTACAGATGTCTCAGCATGGTGCACACTCCTGTATTTCTAACACTGAGATGAATGAGGCAGGAGAGTTTGAGAGAAACTCATTATTTTAAACAATATGTTCTAAGAAAAGATGACAGTCTGTTTTAAAAAAAAAATATTCACTACTTTCATAGAAGGCACTAAACAAAACTGTTTTCAGTAAATCCATGAAACAATTTTGTTCTTATATTGTCAAATGATATCAACTATGTGTGTGTGTGTGTGTGTGTGTGTGTGTGTGTGTGTGTGTGTGTGTGTGTATGTGTGTGTGTGTTTGTGTGTAAGTACAGATGATATGGACACTTTTTTCAATTGTAAAGATTTGGAAACCTAAAATCAAATTATCACAGGATAATTTCTTAGTCATTTTTATGAATATAGATGATAGGAATACATGGAATATAATTAGAATAGTCAAAAGAATGTGAGTTATATGATGTAAAAGCACATACACATATTCTATGATGCATAATAGCTTCAGGTATAGATATAAAAAGAATGGAATTCAGTTTTTTATCATAATTTTGCTTATTTAAACATCATTTTTCCTTAGCACATATATTGTACCTGCTAATTGGGTATAGTATGACTTATAAAGATACATATGGCATGCATTGTTCACATAAAGACCCTTTAATTACCTTGCCTCCCAACACTTTTTGAATTTTGCATGTTTTTGTAAAACTAGGGTAGCTGAATTGAGAAACATAGAAAAACTATATCTCCAAATCCTGTCTAATATCCTTTAACTGTTCAAGAGTACTCAATAGTTGTTTTTGAAGTTTTAATTTGTCTTTTGTGATAAAAAGAAAATCAACAAAAAGTATAGCAAATAGATATATTTCTTCTGAAAACTATTACTGTGATAAACACCATGATCAACACCAACTTCAACAAGGAAGAGTTGATTCCATTTCCACAAAATGCTTAAAGTCTAGTGTCATTATCATTTAGGAAGCTGAAGCTTATTTTAGAAGCAATTTTAAGGATAAATAAACACATTGCAGTGTTGTATAAAAATTACCACTAGTTCATCATAAAGAATGGAGGCTTAAGATATTTTTTTAAGTTCCATGGACATTTATTCTTTGTCTACCATTGTACCAGCTGGGGAAAAAAGGTGAAATGAACAATGACTCTTTGAAGAAAGAGGCAGGAAAACAAATGTGAAGACTCACTGGAAAAGACATGCCTGGTGCTATTGGTATCTCCACCTTTTTCACAGCAGCTTTCCTAGGCAGGTACTAACATTACATTTCTATGCATGAAAAATCTAAGGCTCATAGTGGTCCTCCAGATAGAAGTGTGGACATTTTCCCTATTATCCACCATGTCTTGGTGAGAGGCTAGAGTTCAAACTCTGTTCTGTATGACTTTACACTTTCATCTTTCCACATCACATTGTTGCTGTGTCCTTGACTGGTATAGTTCAATGCCATGGCTTCTTGCTTGTGTAACACTCAATATTATCATGCACTCTGTCCAAACTTCCCTAAAAATCCAAACTGTATTTCAAAACCTTGTCTTAAAATAGAAAATATCTTACTAATTGGCATTATATTGATTATATGTAGAAATTGTGATATTTTAGCTACATTGGTGTATTCAAGAAGTATGTGAACATCGTTACTAAGTGGAATTTAAATTGAACAGATAAATGCAGCAATTTTATTTATTTGCAATCTAGACTTTACTAGTTAGCTTTCTGTCACTATGACAAACTGCTTAAAAGAACTAAATGTAGGTTTTAGCTGAGTGTGTTCATCAGCACCTCCCAAGGCTCAGAAATTTATGAAGAAAAGGAGGCAGAAAGATTGTAAGAGCCACAGGTGGTGAACAACTCCAAGAAAACACTGTTCTCAAGACATAATACAACTGATATGCATAGGAACTTACAGAGCTTGTGACAGCATGTGCAAGTCCCACACACATCCAAGCAAGACAAGATTCCAGCTCTGAGAAAGGGAAATGGATACAAAGTCTTATTCCTAACCAAGAAACCATTCGTAATTGATACCTGCTGGGAAAGGAAATCAGTTTTTTTCCAACAGCATCTTACTAAGTGTATTTTCAATACTCTAGGCCAGGCCCCATGCCTATTGAATAGTTGGCCAAAGACTGTTGGATTGTTTCTATTGTCTGTTGCTACAAGAGCATGGAGTATAAAACGATTACTAAGAACTTTACAAATTATACCTTTGCTTTTAAAATTCATTTTTGAAAAATTATGTCATCAAGAATGTTGTTGGTTATCACTTTCCTAATTTATCTTCCTCATTTTCTTTCTTTCCAAGCATAACATTCTTTTTATTTGTATTAAGGTAAGGCCTTTCATGGGGAGGTACATTCTGTAGAGGCAGAGGCATGGGGAGGAGCTTGGACCTTCCTCATTTACTGTGTGTGGTGAATACATACATCAGAGTAAAGAAGTTTCAGTAGGCCTTAAATACCAGTTATTGTGGGGGAAACACAAACACAGTTTTTCCCCCCAAAATACAAAGATTGCATGAGAGGGAACAAATCTAATCAGTTCTTTCACCACCATTGTACTTCTTCATAGTTAATGCTTATCAAAATTTGTGTAAGATTTTATACTGGATCAATGTAAATCCCTTCCTGTTTTATCTTTGTATTCTTTTAAAATATGTTACTCAGAAGGAGTGAACTATGAGTTTTGAATTTCTAGATATATTCCAGTAGAACAAACATTGGATTTCAGTAATTGGAACACAACACACCCTGCAGTGATTTTTTTGACCAGATAGGAAGAAAATTTTTACATTCATTGATGGAAAAATAAATTCACTTTCCAGAAATAGTATTTTACAAAAGTAAAAAATAAGTGTCACTGTTGTACTATTTAGTTAGTAAACCCAGGCTATTTTGAACGTATCTTTTCTAAACTTCCTGAGACTTGATAGGGCTAAGTGACAGAAAATGAATCACTTATTCAATAATAAAGACATTACATGACTAAACTTAACCACTTTGAAATGTGTATACTTGTGTTTCTTAACTTCACATGTTTATGCTGATTTCCTAGACTCTCATTTGTACTTGTAGTCTTCCTTCCTAATGGTAATACTTTAGAAATAAATAAAGACCTAGGTTACAACTGAAAATAAAAAGAAATTTTAAAATACTAATATGGCTCTCATCATAATTTGCATGCTATTACTTTAATCAATACCATGACCAAAAGCAACTTAGAGGAATAAGTTGATTTCGCCTTAAAGTTACAGTCTATCCTGAAGGGAAATTGGTAGTCAGGGTTGCAACCTGAAGACAGAAACTGAAATAGAGACCACTGATTAATTTCTGGTAGTGAAACTGATCATATACTTTCCCACATCAATTACTACTTCACAAAAATGTCCATTGATATACCCACAGGCCAAGTTTATGGAGGCATTTTCTTAGTTGACTTTCCCTTGCTCCTAATTACTCCAGCTAATGTCAAGTTGACAAAAACACTAACTTATATGGCATGAGTCATTTAACAGTACTGCTGAAAACTGTCTTCTAATGCTTTTCCTTCTCTGGAAGAAGCTTTTAACTCTATAATTTAAGTACACTGTAAGGGCTTTTTGATAAAAATGAACTCCCGAATAGATTCTGTCCAATGTTCAGGCAGCAAAAAGTAAATGTTGCTTTCTCACTACTCAAAGTGTACCACTTCATACCCACACTAAACAAAATTTTAAAGTTATACTATCTATTAATATTCTACCTCATTATATTATGACTGTTAGTTCTGAAGGAAAATTCCCCAAAACCTTGCAACAAATCAGCTATCAGAACCATGGAGGACTTACTATTACCATACAAGATCTCTGAGATTTATAACTACAGAGATCATTACTTATTTACTCTTTAGCTAATTGGCATGGAAATATACATGTACCATGGGGAAAAATGGTTTCCCAATGATGGTGGAAAATTACTTAAATATCAGGGAAATATATTAACTGTTGTATATTTCATTAATGGTGCCTAACAATAAATGCTAGGTGTATGTAGACATGAATAGTTACTACTGCATGTGATGTCTGCATTTTCTAAGCCTGTTTCTGGAAGTTGACAAAATGACATACATATAAATAGTATTTGGAAATGGAACACATTTTGTATATATATATTTTCATATGAACTTATATTCACATCACTCTACACTGAGTCATCACGCTTTGCCACTAACTAAATATTTGAAGTTTATAAATATTAGTGCAAGTAACCTATTTTATGTGTAGGTGATAACTAATTAATATAATTGTGAAACAATTTTGCGAAAATATATTCTCATTAAAAATAATAATATACAATCTTAGCTAAGGGTGAAACTACAAAGAGCTAAAATAATAAGTAAGTATATTTTAATTATTAATTTATTAACTAGAATATTTTAGTCAATAATCAACAGCCCTCCTTGAATAGATCAATAGTAAATACGTAAATATTTTATCATAGTACATAAAAATGCAAAGGCAAAAAGGGACATCACATTGGTATTATTACTGTCTGGATGGTCTTGCCATTTTTAGGTATAGGGGAATAAAATATCTAAGTGGAAGAAGCAGCTTTAAAGGAATGCATCTAGGTCTGACAATCATGAGCTACTGCTATGAATGTAGCCATTTAAACTGAAAGGTAGGCCCTCAGAAGAAATACCCTGAAAAAGAAATGACTTCTTAGAAACTATACTGTCTAGTTTTATATGAATTTAACACAACCTAGGTTCTTGGAGTGGGGGGAACCTCAGTTGAGAGAATGCCTTCCTGATATTGACCTGTAGGGAAGCCTATAGGACATTTTGCTTAACTAGTGATGTATTGGGGAGGGCTCAGTCTATTATGGATGGTGCCATCCCTGGGATGAGAGTCCTGGGTTCTCTAAGAAAGTAGGTTGAGCAGGCCATGGGAATCAAGCCAGTAGCCAGTACCCCTCCATGGACTCTGCATAAACTCCTGCCTCCAGGTTCCTGTTTGCCTTGATCTCCTTTGATGTTGAACTGCTGTATGGAACTATGAGCACACTATGAGCATGTTGTTGGTTTCTTTATTATTCTTTCACTTTTTTTGGAGGGGGGTTGTCACCTGTCTACCAAGTAAATATACAACAGGGGTTTATGCTTTCTTATGAAAATGTAGATCTCATCCATTTCTCTGTCATTAGATGATCCCTGTGTCTTTCTTAGGGTCTTGTTTTTTAGGTAACCTCCCTGGAGTAGTAGCAGTCTAGTCATCTTTGTTTTACATCTAGTATCCTCCTATGAGTGAGTACATACCATGTTTGTCTTTCTGAGTCTGAGTTACCTCACTCAGGATGATTTTTGCTAGATCCATCCATTTGCCTGCAAACCTCATGATGTCATTGTTTTTCTCTGCTGAGTAGTAATCCATTGTGTATTTGTACCATATTTTCTTTATTCATTCTTCAGTTGAAGGGCATCTAGGTTGTTTCAAGGTTCTGGCTATTACAAACAATGCTGATATGAACATAGCTGAGCAAATGCCCTTGTGGTATGATTGAGCATTCCTTGGGTATATGCCCAAGAGTGCTACAACTGGGTCTTGCGGGGAAAGAAAGCCGGCCTTAGCTTGTTTATTGCTAGCCAGTAATTCTAAACTTAAATTATCCCATCTATCTTTTGCCTTTGGGCATTTACCTTTCTCTATTTCTATATACCATTCATTAATTCATGCTCCATAGCTTGCTGTGTAGCTAGGTGGCTGGACTCTGACGTTTTCCTCCTTTTCTCATTCCTTCTTTTCTTGCTTCTTTCTTGATCTTCTCCCAGATTTCTTCTTCTATGTTTTCTCTCTGCCTGCCAGGCCTGCCCATCCTTTCTCCTGCTTTGTTATTGGACATTCAGCTCTTTATTACCCAATCAAAGTGTTTCAGATAGGCAAAGTAGTATAGCTTCACAGAGTTAAACAAATGCAAGATGAAAGAATGCAACACATTTTTGCATCATTAAAAATTTGCATATTATAAACATTTCTCACTTTTTGTCTAAATAAAATGAAAGGTTTTAACTTTAACATAATAAAACAACATACAACAAAAGCAGTTATCAAATAATTTTACAACATTCAGTCCATTTGCATTTAGCAAATTCAGAGAATTTTATACATAATTTACTTTCTATCATAACTAAGGAAACCTGAAACTCTAATTGTTTAGTCTTTAACTCCATCAAAGATCCCAGAAATAATTAATATTACCTAACAACATAGAAATTTTGCTTCCTAAAAAGTCACCCAAATTTCCTTTGCAACGTTGGGGCATCCATCTTCAGCTTACACACCAAGAGCATCTGGAAGTTTTTTTCAGTGAATCAGTAAGTTTGAAGGACTCTCCTGCCTTGTGTTAGCAAAGTTCATCAGTTGCTTTCCTCTGTGTCCTACATTTTCTGCCAGACTCTTTTGTGAAACAGGAATCTCAATAGAGTATTCTGCCTTGCTTTGGCAAAGTCCAGCAATCACTTTCCTATGGGTTCTGCATGTCCAGTCTTCACAGAACAGTCAAGCAGTCAAGGCAAAAGCAGTTTCTTGACCAAATGACTAGCCTTACCACAAGCAAATCAAACTCCTATGGAGTTTTGTTGATGCCTATCATCTTCTCTTAAGTAAATTGATGCTGCCAGGAACAGATGTATCACATTGTCATGAAAAGTCCTAAGTTAAAAAAAGTTAATGCCATAGTCTATAGGTCTTTGAAGTGTTTGAAGATCATTTATTTATCTAAAATATATCTCTGTATGGTCTTGAAAACTTGGTTCACATTCACCTGAAATGAATCCACAGCCTCTTGTTTCCCATGGAAACAAAAGCAAAACTGGTTCTCTGAAGTAATACATCTTTTAAGTTCCATTTTATATTTTTGACTACCATTTTAAAGTTAAGGCATTCTTAAAGTATATAGGTTGGTTTATTTCAACAGTCTCTCTCTTAACTTCAGGTCTCTCAGGAGCTGTACTTTGCTTTTCAGCAATCAAAAAAAAATCAAAATCAAAACAATACTATATAGCAACCATAATCCCTGTGTATTTCCTATGTCTACATGCTTATTTTTTATTATTTTTTCATATATGTTTAAATACTTTATTTTATTTTTATTTTTTTAAATATGTATTTCTTTCAATAACTGCCTATATCCATTTTCTTCTCTTTCTTAAGCCTATACACATTTTAACACTGGAAACTGTATAGAGGTTTTTCTGTCTGGACATGTTGTTTTTTTTTTTTTAAGTGAGTAACTATCATAAGAATTATTTCATGTCTTCAGAAAATTTCCAAATGTACTTTTGATGAGGTCCTTCCACCCTCCCTAATAGAATCCAAACAATGCTAACTTGGCCCTGTGAGTGGAGCCAGACTTGTTGATGGGTGCTCAGGATTTTTAGTTTGCCTCTTTATTCTTCCTTTTCTTCTCTTCATCATCATCTTCATCACAGCAGTGTGTAATCTTCTGGGGAACCAGTGGACCTCTTTTACTGCATATTCTTTAGCCTTTTTTGACCATATGACCAAACTTTAAACTGCTAAGCTACACCTGGATCATCTATAAGGTTCTCAGCTGGCTTTACCTCCTTTCCAGTCATAAAAACCATACCTAAAGCTGGTGGCCCATTTAGAGGTGCCTGACCAGAAACTGCATTCAACCTTCCTAGTTGTAGGAAGCCAGTTCCTGTGCTGCCTCAAGCAGTTTATAATACTCTGAAACATGAGCGAAATAAATCCTTTTGTCCCCAAGTTTCTTTTAGTCATGGTGTTTCATCACACAAATAATAACCCAAACTAAGAAAAAGAATGTGTAGTCAGAAAAAGAGACTAGAAATATAATAATTCTATTCTTCTTTACTTTTCAGTCTAATGTCCATTAGCAAATTTCAGTTATACCTAAAGGAATGCATTTCATTAAACAAACACAGAAAAGATAATCATCACTGTGCAATCCCTAGTAATGTACTAAGAAGCATATGAAAATGGGAATGGACATTTAGATGAACAAGAAATGACTAGTTCAATTTCTAATGGTTTAATTAATAGTTCACAGATGGTAGCTCCATTTAGCCAAGAAAAAAATCATATAATTTCAGTAGAGACTCAGTAAAATACTAAAAAGTCAGTAATAATTTTGCTGTAGAGAGCTTTGTTCCACTGAAGATGTCTTTCATGCAAATTGAGGCAAAGAAGAAATAAAAGGATCTTTCTCTGATAGTTTTGCCTGGAAAGAAGGCATTTTCCTACTGAAATGGTAAGGTTTCCTGGGGAGTGAAAAATGGCCCCTGATGAGACTCCAAATGAAATCTACACAGTGTCTGAAGGCTGAGAATAATTAAGGATAGCAAAGAAGAGGCATGAAAAATGGAAAAGAAACTTGGTTAGATTTACAAAACTTGATCTATGTGACATTTCTCTCTGAGTTCTTGAAGGAGATTCACATAATTCCTATATTCAACAAAAATAGACTCATTATTTAGTACAAAATGAAGTAATGAAAATATATATAAATGATTTTATTTTTAGAAGTTTACTCTGGGTATGCATAAAAATTGACACTTTTTTGAGACAGAGTCTCTATAGCCTTGGTAGTCCTCAAACTCACTATGTAGACCAGACTGGCCTTGAATTTAAAGAAATAAACTTTCCTCTGTCTCCATAGTGCTGTGATTAAAGTTGTGCCCACATTATTCCAGGTGCAACTATTACACAAGAAATGCTAAATATCTCACAGAGACATAGATGACATGATCAGCATGGAAAAGCATACTACTGTTTAACTAAGTGATAGATACTCCTTAAACTAAAGTTCTAAATATCTTCAGGGAAGATGCATCCAAAATATGTTGATTAAAAGATCAACATAATGTTATAAAATTATATTTGTATAATTTTTAAAATGTGCTTCAAGTTATAGAGATTAAATAATAATTCTTCCAAATGCTCAAATTAGCTGATGAAAAAATTTTATGCATTACACAAAAATGGTTTGGATATGTCTATTTAGAAATACTGCTATGAGTTTCTGTAAAATAAAAGCTGAGAAGCCTAGAATTTCCAGAATATAATTCATTACATTGCTTACATAATATTAAAGCTAGTTAGCATTTTAAATGAAGATGTTATGATCATTTTCAATATGGGAAATTCTAAACTCATTCTACAATGTAAGTAGAAAAGCTTTTATTAATTTTTTTACATGCTAGCAAAATGAAATTATAATTCTTAAAATGACATATAAATTAGAATAGCCTAAGGAAAATCTTATAGAGGTTATCTCCAAACAGAAAATTAAGAAAAAAAAATCTAAACATCCAAACTTACTATACATTTGAAGAACATAAAATAATTATATTAAAATGTAAATTCATGCTCATATTTATTTTATCATTAAACATATAAATTTTATGATACCCACAGTGTGAGACCACTTGATATTTCAGTTCATGAATGTATGAATTTTTGAATTGTGGTACCTATAAAATATCTTCCAGCCACCAAATACAACATCTACATATTTGTGGAAACATGAATGATACCCAGAAATGATACTATAGGTAAAATAAGCCAGGCAGAAAGAGACAAATACTCAAAGTTATCCCTTAATAATGAATGGTAAAATTGTTGACTCCTACTCCACTAGAGAATACTACAGTTATTATCTATGAAAAGTAGATAGAGGCAAAGGTGTTTTTCTTATTTACCACAAGAAAAGAAATTGAAGCTTCCAATAATATAAATAATAACAATAATAGAGAGACATAAATGTTAATTATCCTAATTTGACCACTACAGACTGGAAATTTGTTTCAAATTATAGTACTATACCCCCCAAATGATCATTAATATGCCCCAGAAATGAGCATAAGTATCATTTAACTGTGGAGTGGAAAATATAAAAAGTAATAAAAATCAATTATGGAATGTATACATAAAAATTAAATATTACTCAAACACAAAATTTAATGCACACATTTAATCCCAGGAGACAGAGTTAGGCAGGTCTCTGTAGGTTCAATGACAACCTAGTCTATATATCAAGTTGGCCAGTACAGTCATGACTATAAAGTGAGAACCTGTCTCAAGAAAAAGAAATATTAATATATATTAGAGATGACATGATCTTTGAAATGTGCAAAATGAAAAAGCCAGAAACAATTGCAAAAATCATATAATCTGAATCATTTTAATTGATTTGCAAAGATTCTTATCAATTTTAGGGCCTTACACATAAATGGCGAATGTTTTGGTACTGAGATACATTTCTATCCTTTCTAAGACATTTTATGATGCACTCATAGTAGGAAAATATGGAAAGTTCAAAAACAGATAAAGGGTTACTACATGATCAAGTGAGGAAGGGGTGGACCATCATTTAAATGGTACATTCTGCTAAGTAATGAAAACATTTTGACCCCCATGCAGATGTTAAAGTTTTTCAACATGGTAAAGCTCTAAATACAAGTAAAGTGTACAGTTAAAATGGTTAAGTGTATGTTAATTTTTCTTGTTTACAATAGAAATCACTCCCATAATTGATCTTTATATTTAATGCAAACCATGTCAAAATCTTATCTGGCTTCTCAGGACTCAGAAGTTTACTCTAAAATTTATATGGAAAATGAAGGGACCTAGAATAAAAGAAATAGTCTTGAAAAAAAGCAAGAAAATTGGAGGGTGCACACACCTAGATCTGAGACCTAATATCATGAACCTGTACCTGACATAAAGACAAACAAATAGATAAATGGAAGAGAAATGAGGTTTGACAAAGACACTAACACAGGCAATTGAGTTTTGATGAAGGAATTAAGCTAATATCGTGGTAGAGGAATAACACTTTCAACAAATGCTGTAGTGAAAACAGGATTCATCTTATAAATATCCTGATAGATACCAACCTGCAATTCTATATCTGTACAAATGCATTTGAATTTTTGTGAAATTGAGTTATTCATCCACTACATACAGCATTCAGTGCATCATAAATTCTTTCTGCTCCATTCCAGTTCAAATATTTCAATATTATTTCAATCTACTGTCTGTGAAGTGAATCCACATAAGTTAGGACATTCTCTCAATCTCTCAGACACTGTATGCAATTCCTTTTAGTATTATGGCATTTTAAACTATTTTCAAACTTGTTTATAATTATTTGGTTCCCTTGAGATTTGTATTGTTTCTTCTCAAGCACATCATTTTAATCTAAAGAACAAGGTCAACTAATGCATTCTAACTACATGAAAATACATTTTAAATATTGAATCATGACCAGAAATGACTCATACACATAATAATAGGTACTTAAAGTGCTTTGTAATTGTTAGATGATTAATCATTTAAATGAGCTTATTAATTATAGAATTCTTCAGTAAAATATAAAATAGTCAATTAACAATGTTAACATTTTCCTGCCCCATTTTTGTCATGAAACAATAAAATCCTGATTATCATTCTACAGATAAATATAGAGAACATAGAAGTGTTTGTAGGTATGTATACACATACATGTGTGTGTATATGTACCTGTATATATGGCTCATTATTCTCAGAGATGATCAAGATAGCAGAAAATAAAATAAAATAATATGAATCATTAACACAATAATTAGAAACCTATAAGTAGAGGTACTATAGAGGAAATCTATAAACTTTTAAAACATAAAATCTGTACAGAAATAATCTCCATCAGTGACTATAAAGACTTGTGACTTGATTGCATGAATGAGAGGATCATTTGAAAAATCTGATGTCCAGACTGCACCTCAGAACAAACAGGTCAATATTTCTCTTAGTACCATATACTTAAGATACTATTACGTTTGAAGATCAATAAGCTAATCAAATGCATACAATTAAATGTTTATCCAACAGAAATGTTCATTTGATAATGGACAGATACTACATATACGAACTACTCTCTGAGAAAGTAACTTCAGACAGCAGAGTTTGTAAAATCATTTTAAAGTTAGCCTATAGCTGATGAAGTGCTAGTTAAAGGTGACTATTGAATCCAGGTTGTTTTTACTTTCCTTTAGATAAAATCCATTTGGGATAAGGTTGCTAAGACTTTGGAAGAATTTTTGTTCACAAATGTTGTAGTAAGTAAAAAATAAAGTACCACTAGTTATGCCCATGGGTAAACTTTTAAAATTTAAAAACTGAACTCTGGTGAGCAACTCATTAAAATACCTTGTGGTTACTCTAACTGAGCATGTGAAGGACCTATATGACGAGAACTTTAAGTCCCTGAAAAAAAAAGAAATTGAAGAAGATGTCAGAAAATGGAAAGAGCTCCCATGCTCATGGATAGGCCGGATTACATAGTAAAAATGGCGATCTTACCAAAAGCAATCTACAAATTCAACACAATCCCCATCAAATTACCAACACAATTCTTCACAGACCTGGAAAGAATAATACTCAACTTCATATGGAAAAACAAACAACCCAGGATAGCCAAAAGAATCCTGTACAATAAAACAACCTCTGGAGGCATCATGATCCCCTACCTCAAGCTCTACTATAGAGCTACCATTATAGAAACAGCTTGGTACAGGCATAAAAACCGACATGTGGACCAATGGAATCGAATTGAAGACCTGGACATTATCCCACATACTTATGAACATACAATTTTTGACAAAGAAGCCAAAAATGTACAATGAAATAAAGAAAGCATCTTCAACAAATGGTGCTGGCATAACTGGATGTCAATGTGTAGAAGGCTGCAAATAGATCCATTTCTGTGACCGTGCACAAAACTTAAGTGCAAGTGGATCAAAGACCTCAACATAAATCCAGTTACTCTGAACCTGATAGAAGAGAAAGTACGAAGTACTCTTGAACGCATTGGCATAGGAGATCACTTTCTAAATATAACACCAGTAGCACAGACACTGAGAGAAACAATCAATCAATGGGACCTGTTGAAACTGAGAAGCTTTTGTAGAGCAAAGGACAAGGTTAACAAAACAAAGCGACAGCCTACAGAATAGGAAAAGTTCTTCACCAACCCCACATCTGACAGAGGGCTGATAGCCAGAATATATAAAGAACTCAAGAAATTAGGCATCAAAATGCCCAACAGTCAAATTAAGAAATGGGCTGTAGAACTAAACAGAGAATTCTCAGCAGAGGAAATTCAAATGGCTGAAAGACATTTAAGGAATTGCTTAACATCCCTAATTATCGGGAAATGCAAATGAAAACGACTCTGAGATACCACCTTACAACTATCAGAATGGCTAAGATCAAAAACACAGAAGGCAGATTATGCTGGAAAGGATGTGGAGCACGGGGAACTCTCCTCCATTGCTGGTGGGAATGCAAGCTTGTACAGCCACTTTGGAAATCAATATGGTGCTTCCTTAGAAAATTGGGAATCCATCTCCCCCAAGACCCAGCTGTAGCACTCTTGAGCATATACCCAAGGAATGCTCAATCATACCACAAGGGCATTTGCTCAACTATGTTCATATCTTTTTTTTAATTTTATTTCAAATTTTATTTTTCTATGCATATTTGTGTTTTAATTTTACATATCAGCCATGTGTTCCCTTGTCCTCCCCCTTTCTGCCCCTGCCCCCACCTTCCCCCCTGCCCCTACCCCCTCTCTATCTCCTCCAGGGCAAAGACTCCCCTGGGGATTCTGCTCACCCTGGTAGATTCAGTACAGGCAAGTCCAGTACCCTCCTTCCAGGCTGAGCAAAGTGTCCCTGAGTAAGCCCAAGGTTCCAAACAGCCAGCTCATGCACTAAGGACAGGTCCTGGTCCCACTGCCTGGATGCCTCCCAAACAGTTCAAGTTATTGAATTGTCTCACTTATCCAGATCGTCAGATCCAGTTTGGGGCTCCACAGCTTTTGGTTCATAATTCATGTGTTTCCATTAATTTGGCTATTTGTCCCTGTGCTTTTTCCCATCTTGGTCTCAACAATTCTCACTCATACAATCCCTTCTCTTTCTCACCAATTGGACACCTGGAGCTTCATCTGGGGCCTGGCCAAGGAACTCTGCATCCACTTCCATCAGTTATTAGATGAGAGAGTTCCAGCACAACAGTTAGGGTGTTTGGCCATCTGATCACCAGACTATGTCAGATCAGCCTTTCTCTCGACCATTGCCAGCAGTCTACATAAGATGTATCATTGTGGATTTCAAGGGACCTCTCTAGCATTTTGTTTCTTCCTGTTCTCATGTGGTCGGTCTTCATTTATCATGGTCTGTTATTCCTTGTTCTCCCTTTCTGTTCTTGATCCAGCTGGGATCTCTTGCTCCCCTAAGCTCTCTTTCCCTTAAACCTTGACCTTCATTAACACACTCACATCCAGGTTGTTCATGTAGATCTCATCCATTTCTCTGTCATTGAGCTATCCCTGTATCTTTCTTAGGGTCCTGTTTTCTGGGTAGCCTCCCTGGAGTTGTGAGTAGCAGTCTAGTCATCCTTATCTTTGTTTTACATCTAGTATCTTCCAATAAGTGAGTACATACCATGTTTGTCTTTTTGAGTCTGAATTACCTCACTCAGGATGATTTTTTTCTAGATCCATCCATGTGCCTGCAAACCTCATGATGTCATTGTTTTTATCTGCTGAGTAGTACTCCATTGTGTACATGTGCCACATTTTCTTTATCCATTCTTCAGTTGAAGGGCATCTAGGTTGTTTCCAGGTTCTGGCTATTACAAACAATGCTGATATGAACATAGCTGAATAGATGCCCTAGTGGTATGATTGAGCATTCCTTGGGTATATGCCCAAGAGTGGTATAACAGAGAATTCTCAACAGAGGAAGCTCAAATGGCTGAAAGACATTTAAGGAATTGCTCAACATCCCTAATTATCCGGAAAATGCAAATCAAAACAACTCTGAGATACCACCTTACACCTGTCAGAATGGCTAAGATCAAAACACTGAAGACAGCTTATGCTGGAACAAAGTGAACTCTCCTCCACTGCTGGTGGGAATGCAAGCTTTTACAGCTACTTTGGAAATCAATATGGTGCTACCTTAGAAAATTGGGAATCCATGTCCCCCAAGACCCAGCTACACCTTCCTTTTCTTAACTCTTCCTTTCTTCAGGGCACTATTCTGCCCTTTTTTGTTGTATCTTGAGTGGATTGGTTCTGGACTTCTTACCATCTTTGTTTGAGGTCTTTCTGACAACTATTTGGCAGATATAATCTTCTTTAGAGAGATTGGAAAGCTTGTGAATTTTGTGAGCTTTTTTGGTCACCATCCACCAAGGCTTAGTAATATCTATCAATGCCAGAATCAATGAAAATACTTGCATATCCTCAATCCAGTTCAACTTTGTCTATAAAAATACTTCTGATTCAAAAGCAGGAGCATTATGTTGTATGTAAAGAAACTTTGCTGCTTAGAAAGATCCTGCATGTCATTTCCATCACTGTTATGGACCACATAATCCTTCCATTCTTCACTGACAGCATCAGCTACTTCTGTGGCTATGAGCTTCTAATAGAAAATATGGAACTTTCATTCATTATCCACTTCAGTAAGTTTCTGACAGCCAGTTTCTTTAAAGAGATATTCAGTTTCATCTTTACACATCCAAACCCATGGGAGGTTCTACAAAAAAAGATCATGTTCAATATTCTTAACCATTGAGGGAAATATAACTTAAAAGAATGTTAGTATTTTGTCACTACAGTAACAATAGCTGACACTAAGCCAAAAATGACAATAAATACTTGGTAGGTTGTGAGTGAAGCTGGAGTATTATTGACTGCTAGTTAGTGTATAACGTGTCATACATAGCCAGTATATAAATCATAGTGGAGGGTCTCAAATCTGAACTTACAAGCAGCATATGACCTAATTATATAATATCTGGATACATACTCAATTGTTTCTGTATTAGCTTGCCACAGTGATGAGTAAACATTCATTTTTTATTGTACCATTATTCACAATGGTAGAGGTCTGGAATAAGATTTAGTTTCCCTCAATGAATGGAGAAAGAAAATATGTTCTAAACAAGTAATGGAATGAAATTCAACCACAGAAAAGATTAAATCATGTCATCAATATGAAAATGAAAGTAAGATTGCACTTGTCCAGTTGTGGTTTTCTGTCATGTTCTCAATTTTTTATAAAGAAAGTGTTCTTTAATGAGTGGTGGTAGCTACATTTATCTGTGGGTATAAGGATAAGATTTTGATAAATAAATTAATTATGTTGACCTAGCAAATTGGTGGTTGTAGCCCTGGGAAGCTTGCTATGTTTCTAGTACCAGGCATGATTTCCCTCCTGTTGAGTGAACTTTGATCTGATTAGACAGCTGTTGGTTGGCACTGACATGCAAGTATGAATTCTTCTACTTTTATGTGTATATTGCTGTGTTGGTGATTGTCATAGTTCATAGGTGTTTCAGCTTGTTATGAATGTTTAATTGCTCAACTTGCAAGGCAGCCTGCATAATATTTTCTTGAATCATGTAAGCTAGACCACAGTAAAGATTTCAGGTGAGATCCAAGCTGAATCATCTGATTAATACGTCCTAAGTGTGCAGTTTCTTCAGTTATAGGAGCCCATCATCCTCCACTGAGACACAACCAAGGGCTATATCAAGAGTCTATATAGTTTTAGGAGTGACAGGGACTAACTTGACCAATTATTCACTTATGCTTGGTGTGACTGTTTTGTTTATGGTTCTTGTGACTTTACTTCCTCCATTTATATCTATGTAGCATGAATCTTAACAGGTCTTATTAATAAAAATCAAACCCAGAGCCAGGTATTGGGGTGAATGCTGGAAGATCAGTAAAGTAGAACAAGCCACAGCCACCTGACCTTGCCAATTCCTCAGCTGATCCTGTTTCCTCAGACTGGAAGCATCTGGATCATCATCCAAATGAATCACAGCTGAACTGTGCTGCTCAAAGCCTAAAAGCTTAACCAGCCCAAAGCTTCTGGTTTCTGGTCTTCACACCTTATATACCTTTCTGCTTTCTGCCATCACTCCCTGGGATTAAAGGCTCACTTCCTGGGATTAAAGGCTTGTGTCACCATGCCTGACTGTTTCTATTGGGGCCTTGAACTCACAGAGATCCAGAGGGATTTCTGCCTCTGGAATGCTAGGATTAAAGTGTGAGTGCCTCTGGCCTCTGTATCTAGTGGCTGTTCTGTTCTTTGGCCCCAGATAAGTTTATTAGGGTGCACAATATTTTGGGGAACATAATACCACCACATAACTATCTATCTATCTATCTATCTATCTATCTATCTATCTGTCACCTATCATCTACCTGATTTGAATGAGAATGGCCCATGTAGAGTTATATATTTGAGTTTTTGGTCACCAAAGATGCAAGTTGTTAGAAAAGATTACAAGGATTTAGAGGTATGATCTTGTTGGAGTAGGGGAGGCCTTGTTGAAAGAAGTATGTCACTGGGGGTGGGCTTTGAGATTTCAAAAGCCAGTTCCAGTCTCAGTATTGCTATCTATCTATCTATCTATCTATCTATCTATCTATCTATCTATCTATTGAACAATTGATCGATTGATCTCTATCACTATCCCTCTCTTTCTCTAAATACAGATAATAATGTAGCTCTCAGTTACTTTGCCAGCACCATGCTTGCCTGTATGCTGGCATAACAATAATGAACTAAGCCTCTTATACTTTAATCAAGGCCCCATTTAAATGCTTTCTTTCATAAGATTTGATTTGGTCATGATGTCTCTTCACAGCAATAGAACAATAATTAAGTCTATATAAATAGTTGAACTTTAGATAAATATAAAATAACATGATTCCTTGAGGCTTTACTAAACAACTTTGTTTTATTTGTCTTTTGTCTCTCTTCCTCCTATATTGTCCCTCATCTCTCCAACTCAGTTAAAGCCCTTCCCCATTTTTTCTGTTTCTCAATTCATATAACTTATATCCTGTTTTTCCTATCTCAAGACCCCTGACTCTTCTGTCTATGGTCCTGGTTTCTGTAGTTACTCCGTGTTATATGCTCACATCTAAGATGATGGAGCTAAGAACCACAGATGAGAGTGAAAGCATGTAATATTTTTTCTTCCTGCATCTGGATTGCCTTATTCAGTATAAACTTTTCAAAGTCCACCCATTTACCTGCAAATTCATGATTTCATATGGTTTTATAGCTGAATAATATTCCATTGTGTATATGTAGCATGTCTTTATTATTCATTCTCTTGAAGGACATTTAGGTTGTTTCCATTTTCTGGCAATTGTGAATAGGGTGTTGATTAACATTGTTGGAAGATAATAAAATAGGACATTAAATCCTTTGAGCATCTGCTCAAAATGTTATTATTGGGTCATATGATATATTTATCAAAATCATGGGTATACCAGCATCAGGAGATACATCTTCATTATGTATTTATGTATGTCTCAGGAAATGTCTTAGAAAGAAAGGTGGAAAGACTGTAAGACCCAGATACCTGAACCTTTACTGTGAAATGGTCTCTACTAGGAATAGCTGCATTAACAAGACTGGAAGAATGGAAGTATTAGTGGACATTATAATGTAGAAGCCAGAATATTTCATGCAGTCTCAACCCCAGCAAAATAATTGCAATCAACTCATGAATGCTAGAAGAAAACTCAGCCTCTTACAGGGATAAGCTCCCTTATTGGTTTTCCAATGCAGAATGGTCAGCCTTGAAACCATAGATGTACTAACAAAAAAAATCAGCAGCTTATAATAATGTATTTGTACATACACACACATATGTCACAGTAATAATAAAAGAAAAAGAGGAAATCAACTTGAGACTTTGGAGGAGAACATGGGAGAAATTGGAAGGTATTTAGGAGGAACTGGATTCAATTTTAATTATTATTTTTAAAATCACAACACAAAATTGTATATTATATAAAAATGTAACAAAATATTTTATGAAGAAAGTGGAAAACACTGGAAGATTATCATATTAAATGAAGTCACACTAAGAAACAAATATTACATTTTTTTTCACATGCAAAATATTTACCACATGAGAGCAAACAAAAGGGTCATCACTGTTTCAGAAATGGAAGGGAACCTGCAGTATGATAGAGGAAAAACAAGGCATAGTAAAAGGTCAAGGTGGCCAATAAGAACCTGATACAATGAACTCTGTATATCCAACGTTCATAATGAAAGACAATATTTTATAAAATTTAAAAAAAATAGGCAAACCAGATCATTCTGTGGGTAAGCCCACTTACTGTTAAAGCTGGAGGAATTGAGTCCAGTTCTCCAGCTCTCATAGAAAAGCTGAATATGGGCACACATAACTGCAATAACAATGTCAGAGGGCAGAGAAAAACAAATCCTAGAAGCTCTCTAGCCATCAAGCATCATGTAAATATGATGCTTCAATTTCAGTTAAAAACACTGTCTAACATTCCCAATGGATACATCTACAAAAACGCTCCTGCACCTACGTTCATGGAAACACCCAGGAGGAGGGAGAATGACTATTGTAAAAGCCAGAAGATCATAAAGTTTTCTATGAGATTGTGTCATGAAGTCATGTTAGAAGCAACACCAGAATGACTGCTTAAATGTATTGAGCAGAGAAGACTCCAATTGACAGGGCACAATGAATAGGAAAAAGCACACAAATGACTCAATCCTACACAATGAACGACTGATAACCGAGGATTGCAAGTTGGAGAAATAGTCCTCTCCACAGAAAAGTACACTAAGTGGCTATCCAATTACAAATGGACAGTCCTGCAAACATACATGCAAGTAACATTAAATAGCCTGAACAATTTATATTTACAAATATGTATGTATGTATATAATATTCAAAAACATGCAATAACAATTATTGAAAAAAGAGGGCATTGAATTTGAAAGAGAGCACAGAATGGTATATATATGAAAGGGTTTGGAGGGAGTAAAGGTAAGGGGGAAATGATTGAATTATATTAAAAATTTCAAAAATAAAGGTAAAATAAATAACAACAGTTCCCAACCTTCTTAATGCTGTGATCCTTTAACAATTTCTCATGTTGTGGTGACCCTAAACCACAAAATTATTTTGATGCCACTTCATAACTGTAATTTTGATACTCTCATGAATTGTAATATAAATATCATATATGCAGGATTTCTGACATGTGACCCCCAAAGTGTTTTAACCCACAGGCTGAGATCTGTTGTTAAAGAATGATGAAGAAAGATTCCTGATACCCTCCTCTTGTGTCTGCATGAAAACCCATGGCAAGCATATTTGTACACACAGCTACATGTAAAGCATCACACACACACACACACACACACACACACACACACACACACACACAACTAAAGGCCTCCACATGAATGTTTAGTGAAACATTTTTCATTATTTCCAAAATGCGTAAGCAACAAATGTATCTCTTGGTAGGCAAATGTATAAGCCAACTGTATTACAGTCACACAATATAGTATGCTTTGAAGTTAGAAACAAATGATCCAATAAATCAAAGAGACATATAGAGAAAGTAATATCATGACATTGATAATATCAGTCTGAAAGACTATGCAGAGTATGATTTCAACTAATTTTGACAGTAAAACTAATTCAGTACTTTTAAGAATGCAGAGGACAGATGAAAGAACTAATAGGAAAAACATAGAGTAACTTTACAGAGATGAAGTGATTTTGAAAATATTCTAACGTTAGGTATAAAATAGTATGCATTTGTCAAATCTCATAAAACTTAAACTATAACAGGTAAATTCTAAAGTAATTTATGGATGAATTTTATTGTATTAATATTGGTACTTGAAATTAAAAAATATTGTTCTTTTTAAGTTGTTAATAATGTGAAGAAAGTATTAAAGTATTCTTTTTTGAATCCATATTTTTCAATGTACCCAAAGTTGCTAGAAAATTTGATTAAATTATTAATACATCATAGAATAAAATACCACAATTCATTTTTTTATATATTAATGATTTTTGTCTTTTTATCAAGAGCTTTTTTGTTTGTTGTTTTGTTACTTGTATAATCTAATATTACCTTGTCTGGAAGATTTCATGAAATCAAGACTGGCCTTAATTTTCTGAGAATCTATCTGTTTATATCCCCTTAGTGCTTGATTTACAAATGTTAGTCATCACATTGCATTTTGGTTCTTTTATGTATTTTAGAAATACATGATCTTAGCTAATTCTCTGAACCTCAGATGTGACACAGTCTTTATAACACCAGATGATAATGAGGTATGTGTAAATAGCTATTAGAACTTTTGTATGAATTCTCAGTACATTCCATTGACCTTTTCCAAAGGCTTTCTTTGATTATTAATGGGTAATAACCTACAGTAAATCAGCCTTACATAATTTCCCTTTACACGAGATTGTATCAATAACCACTCCCCTTTCCTGGTCATCATTCAAATATCTCTGTTTTGTTCATCCCTTTGTATTACTTCAGATCTCATTTTACAGTATACAATATAGCTTGAAGTTTCCTAATAAGGAGGGATGAGTTCCTTAGCATTCTAATAAGAAATTGTTTTTGTTGAATTATTGAGTTACAGACTATGCTCAAGCACAACACCATGTGAGGTCCTAAAAATAATCATGAATAAAACATGATTCTTGCCTTTAAGTAACTCACAGTTAGAAATAGGAGATGCATGGTAAGAAACCACACTGATACAGTCATCAACACCTCAGTGTGAATTCATTTTAGATACTTTTCTTAGACATATTGAAAAGTGACAGGTGATCTGAGCATAAGAATGCTGGGAATTGTGTTGGGAGAAGGTATCCCTTAAAAACAGGACGGTGATTAGAGAAACTGGCATTTACCAGCACTAAATATTGACTCTCCTAATTGTAAACTTACATTATTCAAAAGTTAGCACTCTACCCTAAAATCCTATTTTCTACTTTGTGCTACATAGTGCAGTGTCAAACATTTTTGTGTCAGTGTAAATCAGGAGGAAGGAATCATCCATGCACCATGTGAGTATTAGAGTTTGTTTCTGATTTTGATTTTTAATAGCTTTCTATTAGCTAAAAATAAAATCTTACTAAGTTTGGATAATATTTCCAAATTTTTCTCATGATTCTTTTGAGCTTCATGTTTCCACAATATTGACAAATACTTTTTGATGTTGCTCTTAAAAACAACTCATTAAATTTTATTCCCAATTTTGATATGCAATCAATGGCATATTTTAAATACACATTACAAAAGGCAATTAGTAATTTAAGGGTTTTAACTTTCCATACCTAAGGTGAAATACAATTGTTAGGTATCTCAATTTTAAGGCTAAATGTGACTATGTTTTAAGCTTTGTCTTCACTAATTTTATTAATGAATAGTGGTTCCAACATTATTATTATTTTAATTCTTCTTGCACATTAATGAGACTCTTCCATTACTGGCAATTGTGGAACATAAAGATAAAGTGACAATTTAGATAAGCATATGTATTTTCAATGGTTTAAGTATAATTTTCATACTATTTATATTCATTAATTCCATAAATAAGGCTGTCAATAAAGTGTACATTATATGTGATAATAGTTTTAAATTGTAAATAGCTTTACATTATTTCAAACTAAACAAGTTCCAGTGAGGGAACAAAAAAATTTGTGATAAAAGATCTGATCTGGAAAAAATTTATCAAGCATCATTTTGGGACTTTTAGATTTAAAACTTATGTAAGATATTAAAAAATTGAAATCACCAAGAAAATACAATAAGCTGCATACTTTTTTTTCCAGCAAAACATTTACCATCATCTTCATGGCCAGTCTGTTTTTATTGATTTTTATTAATTTTTTTCCATTTATTTTCCATAGCAATGACAGCTTCCCCTGGCTCTTCTCCTCCTGTTTCCTCCTGGCATCTACCTTCTTCTACTCCCCATCCACTCCTCCTCAATCTCCCTTCAGAATGGAGTAGGCCTCCCATGGGAGTCAACAAAACATGACACATCAAGTTGAGGCAGAGGCAAGCTCTTCCCCTTGCATCATTTTTGAACAAAGTAACCCAGCATGGGGACTGGGTTCCCAAAAGCCAGCTCAATGCCTGGAACAGGTCCTCATCCCACTGCTTGGAGCTACACAAACAGGCTCTGTAGCTGTCAGTCCAGTGTCTATGAGCTCAGCTCAGGTCAGCTGTCTTCGTGGGTTCCCCTGTGATGTCCTTGACCCCTCTGGCTCCTATAATCTTTCTGCTCTCTATTCAGATGGACTCCTGAAGCCTTTCCCAGTACTTGGTTGTGGTTCTCTGCATTGCTTCCATCAATTATTGGATGAATGCTCTCTGACAATAATTAGGATAGTCATCAATCTGATTACAGGAGAAGGCCCGTTCAAGTATTCATTATGGCTAGGGGTCTTATATGGGATCATGCTTGTGGATTTGTGGGAGTTTACCTGGCTCCAGGTTTTTCCTTAACCACAAAATGTGCCCCCCATCAAAGTATCTGTCATTATGCAGGAGATCTCTAATATCTCATAACATCAATGGACTCAATTCACAAATAAAAAGACACAGACTAACAGAATGGATACAAAAACAAGACCTATCCTTCTTCTGCATATAAGAAACATCCTGGCTGTTTGGAACCTGGGGTTTATGTGGGGATACTTTGCACAGCCTGGAAGGAGGGGTCTGGACTTTCCTGTACTGAATCTATCAGGTTGAGCTGAATCCCCAGGGGAGTCTTTGCCCTGGAGGAAATGGGATTGTGGGGAGGGGCTAGGAGGAAGGTGGGGGCGGAGGGCAGGAGGGGTGAGGACAGGGGAACCCATGGCTGATATGTAAAATTAAAACACAAATATCCACATAAAAAATAAAATTTGAAATAAAATTTTTAAAAAAGAAACATCCTTCAACTTCAAAAACAGATATCACCTCAGAGTAAAAGGTTGGGGAAAGATTTTCTAATCAAATGGACCTAAAAAGCAAGCCAGCATAGGTATCCTAACATCTAACAAAACAAACTTCAAACTAAAATTAATCAAAAGATATGAAGAAGGACATTTCATATTCATTAAAGGAAAAATCCATCAACGTAAATTCTCAGGTCTGAACATATATGTCCCAAAAATAGGGCACCCACATTTGTAAAAGAAAGCTTAAACCACAATTCAAACATCACACATTAATAGTTGGAGACTTCAACATCCCAATCCCACCAGTAGATAAGTCTGCCAGACAGAAACTTAACAGAGAAACAAGGGAACTAACAGATGCTCAAATGGACTTAACAGACATCTACTGAACATATCACCCAAATAGAAAATTTCACCCAAACACAAAAGAACATAACTCCTTCTCAGTACCTCATAGAAATATCTCTAAAATTAAGCACATACTCAGTCACAAAGAAAATCTCCATGAGCTATTCACTTATCATTTCATTATTATATGAACCTTATTCACAAAGCAAATTTATTTCAGTTTGAAAATTTCTAATTGTCATATTTTGGCTATTGATTGTGATTTTTGGTGTTCTATCTGAAAATTTTATTATGATTATTTTTAATAAATTATAATGAAAAGAGTATATATACATATGTACAATTATGGAAATTAAAACTTGTATTTGAAAACATACATAAAAGTCATATTAAAAATTAAAAATCTAAACATCTATCTGTAAATACAAAATGTCTAAATGAAAACTATATGACATTGGTTCTGTCAGTGGCTTTGAAGTATAATATCTAAAGAATATGCAACAAAAACAACAAAACTAGAAATTACAGTGACTACATCACACTTAAAATTTCCTCAATGAATAAAATAACTGTCGAAATGTAAGCAAAATCTATGAAATCTATGACATTGAAGAAGTTGTTTGTAAACTACATATATAATAAAATGACATTATGAAACATAATGTAGTATTCATAGAAATATAGATATGTGTTAAAAAGATAGAATAAACATCCCAGAAATATACCTATATAAGCCTATTCTGTCATCATTGACCAAATATTTGAAGCAGATAATTTTTTCAACAAACAATACTGTAGCAACCCTATATTCACAGAAAAACAGAAACCAAAAAATAAATACTCATTTCATAGCAAATACATAATTCTCAAATGTCAAATTGGAAAATTTCTAGAACTTTTAGTTCAAATGTAGGTAATATCTGTCCTACAACTTCTTTCATTTTTTTAATATTAGACTGGTATTTTGGCAGTCTTGTTCTTAAATCATGAGTCAAGTTCACATACATTAAGGAATTTATTCTTTTCCTAGAGAAAAAAAGTAGGTATATTTGTTATAAATTCTATCTCATATTAATCATGAAATAGAAACTTACAATCTAGATAATATAGAATAAAATAAATAAATGTTTGTCTTTACCTGTTGATTAAAAATATTCTTAAATCCATCTTTCTGAAGTCTTAATAGCAATTATTGTTTGTTGCTAAATTTCCCTTAAAGAGAAAATGTGTAATAGTACCTACCTGAGAGCCTCTAGCTAACACATTATTGATTCTGTCTAAGCATTGATGGTCTAGTAATGGTGTTCCCCTAGAGGAGTCCCAGCCAGAGACTGGACCCAATGGGTGGACATGAACCAGACAGTCTCAAGTTACCTCAAGAGGCATGTGTGGGTTCTAAGATTATATCTTCTCTTTCTACCATAAATTCCATTATCTTTCTCGTCTTTCACAGGTGTTACACCTGCTGTGGAGCCTGAAGATTCTCATTTATTAATCTTACCCTCAATCACTCTATAATTTAAGACATTTCTCTCAGTAAATTCCATGCATGTCCCATAACATGGTGTCTGCTTCTCAGACTGACAAACTATCAAATTTATATTTTCGGATGAAATTGATTGGGATTTTTCAGATTTCATGGGTTTAAGTCACACAGACGAGGTCTCTGCAGAAACAATTCTGCCATTCAACCTATGTAAACACAAAAGGCAGCAATTCAGAGCTGATCATATGAGGAGTGTGACCTAAAATAGGTAATAGATAGAAAAATATAATAATTAATTATTCTTTTATATCATTGAGTTTCAATTGTTTCTTCAGGTAACAATACTATCTCCTTCCATGTTCCCAATAATTTATTATCATCAGGCAGATAATAGAACCAAATATTTCCAATGTAAAGAGAATGAGTTCTTAAATGGAAAAAGATAATGTAACATATTTTATATTTTTTTCTAATTTATAAATGTCAAATGTAGCTTTAGTACATAAAAAGAAGCCAGGTAGAAATAAATGAGAATTGAGCTATAATACAAAAAGTGAAAGATCAATTCAACAGTGTAGATTTAAAGCATTGGAGGACATTTTCAAAGAAGTGAGAATTCAATAGTAATCTGTTTAGATATATAACCTATGCTATGCCTAGCACCTGCAAAATAAGATGTATTAGAATTCTACTACACAAAGTAAATAAAGTGACTACTTCACAGGAATTCTACGTAGCTCTGATAGGAAAAGCAGAGCATTAGTGAACCACAGGGGTAAATATTTTATGCACACCATGCCAACACAATGACTGTCACCATCAAGAGGGTAATGGACAAAAAGCTATTCATTTTCTCCTCTCCTTTCCACAAAAGTCCCCCATCCTTTAATCCTCACCCTTTCTTCTATATCTTTCCCCTCTCTTTCCTCTTCATACACACACACACACACACACACACACACACACACACACACACACATACACACACACTATACACATGTACATGGAGACTGTTATCTTATACTAAGGAAATACTGAATAGAAAAAGACACAATTTTACATACCCACTATAATCTTACTCATTGTATATGTGGTCTACTCTGATATCAGTACATTAGACTGAATATGTGTGGAAACATGGGTAAACTCTTGAAACTGTTATTGTGAATTTAGAAAAAAAAAATCCAAATAAGTGAATGAATAGAGCCTGCATTGTTTGATGCAGAGATATCCACAATGGAGAAACTTTATGGAAATAAACAATTGTAAGAGGATTAATAATCACAAAACATTAGCAAATGATATACTAATGCATCAACTGCTATAGGAAGGAAAATGGATATTTCCCTTTTGAAAAAAAAATGTGAAATGATCGACTGAGATGCCTAACTGCAAGAGAAAAGATGTAGCTCTTTTTTCAAACACTTAAGTTATGAGTCAGAAATGGTAAAGATGAGTGAAAGACATGGATGGCTTTAAACACCATGTTTACTGCACTAAAGAAAGTAGGCTATTTTTAATTATACTTATAAATACTATTGGATATTGAATTAACTGTGATAAAAAGTTTATTGTAAACCACTCAGATACCACTTCAAGGAAAACTTTTCCCAGTCTCTAGTACGATATTTAATTGTCTGTCTGTTGCTATTGGACTCAGCAAGTTCATTTTCCTGGGGTAGTGAACCAAATGAGCAAAGTGATTGTACAAGGGCTTATAGAACATGCTTGTAATAATATCCTTGCTGAATAATCTTCACTCTGAACCTCCCAGTTGCACTGTCAAGAAATTTTATCAAGTCTAAGTTATGTTCTGACAGTTTCTCATGTCTAATTCTGCTCTCTCCCTTTTTGTTCTCCATCTGTTACACTAAAATAAACATTTTCACTTTTATTTCCATTCCTTGTAGACTTCCCAGAAAGTTCAACCACCATATAACATCCACATAACTTTTTGCATATAGACCAAATGAGAAACACATGTTTGGTCTGTCAAAGCATAATATTAAAATAATGAATAAAACATGGGTGTATGTGTTTATTTGTGAGACCTCTGAAAACTAAAGATATTACTTGAAAAGATAAAACATTATTGAATTCCCAACTGTAATATTTTGCAATATGACTTTATTTGGAGATAATATTTTCAAGAAAAAAGGGGAGGAGGCGTCAGAGAAGACCTAAGTGTATTGTGACTGATGTCCTTATTGAAAGAAGATGAGAAAGTTATCCATGATAACAGCAAAAACCATATGAAATCACAGTAAGAAAGTAGGTATATGGACTCTAAGGAAGGTGGTCCCAGAGGAAACCAAAACAACATATTGATCTTCTATCCTTCAAATTTGTGGAAAATGATTGTGCTGTTTAAGCATTCAATGTTGCATTTTGTTATGGAAACTAGCAAGCTAACATATCACATATTGTGGTGGTATTGTGTTCCCCAAAATATTGTGCACCCTAATAAACTTATCTGGGATCAGAGACAGAACAGCCACAATATTAAACATAGAGGTTAGGTGTTAGGAGCCGCCAACCGCCATTCCGAGATGGCGCAGGCCTTGAATCGTCAGTTCATAAATAACTCCATATAAGGCAATTGCAGAGCTCTGTGGCTGATTTACACTGCACCTGCAAGAGTGTTGATATCATGACTTGTGTCCCCAAGCCTATCCCGTGGCTCCCCGTGCTTGAATTCTGGTGGAATCCAATCACAGAGTAACCTGTTCCCTTAGTTTCCCATATAAACAGCTGCTCTTTTGTTCTCGGGGCCCCTCACCTCCCGCGCTCTCTTAATCAAGAGGCTCTCCAATAAAGTGTGATCTGAGAAGAATCCTCAAGTGGTGGTCGTTCTTCCTCGCTGGTCGAGGAGCTTGCCGCAGTTAGGCAGTGGTAGCACACGCCTTTAATCCTAGCATTCCAGAGGCAGAAATCCATCTGTTCAAGGATACAGCCAAGCATGATGACTCATGCCTTCAATCCCAGAAAACAAGCCTTTAATCCCAGGGAGTGATGGTAAAAAACAGAAAGATATATAAGGCTTGAGGACAAGAAACTAGAAGCATTTGGCTGGTTAAGCTTTCAGGCTTTGAACAGCAGTTCAGCTGAGATCTATTCTGAATGAAGACTCAGAGGCTTCCAGTCTGAAGAAACAGGATCAGCTGAGGAACTGGCAAGGTGAGGAAGCTGTGGCTTGTTCTGGTTCTCTGATCTTTGAGCATTCAGCCCAATACCAGGCCCTGAGTTTGTTTTATTAATAAGACTCTTTAAGATTCCTGCTACAACATATATGTGTAATAAACATAGGTAATATTTTTCTTGAACCTATTAAATTATATGTAGAATGACAAATTGACTCTCAAGTATACTGAAAAACTTTGGGATATTTATTGAGACTTGAAATAATTTATAAGGTATGATTTCTACATTTAAATTAAAACAACTAATGTCCTATGGTATGGTAAGTTCATATTGCTTTCCTCTATCACATAGAAATCATTCACATATGTAGCACATACAAATATAAATTTTATATTTTAATTTAGACTATATATAAACATCATAGTAATTATTGTGTCAGTAGGAGTACTTTATCTAGGTAATTAAATGATGGTTGGCATATCTTGTTAAATATTGTTCCAATGTGCTCTTAAAGGGAAGTATTCTGTTTTTTTGCTTTCCTATTTTAAAAAGTATCTCTACCAACTTCTACCAATATCTCACCATCATCATGAATTATTATGACCTCTAAAATTCATCTTTCAATTTTGAATAATTTTTTCATCTAATTGGAATATTTGGAAATTTCAGTTTAGTTAGTTAATTCCAACCAAGTTTATGTGTCCATTCTGCTCAAGGTGCTTTGAACAAACTCATCAATATCCTCTATGTTAATTAAATGTAATCAATTTTCTCTAAGCCTTATTATCATGGTACTTCACTAACTAAGCCAGTATTGCCAAACCACATTCTATGTTTTATATGTTTGACTATGTAGAAATTTAGTACATAGCCCATACAAACCTTGAATACAAAGTTCTGCCTCAGTCTTCCATGTGGTGTGAAGTTAGGGCCCTGTCCCACCATGCCTAGCTCAGTGTCCTAAATCTTATATTTGTAGTTAATGCTCTTAATGCCAGAATTACTGCTTGACCAAAACTTTGTAAGAATTGCTCATTCTTATTCAAATATTAGATTATAAAGATATATTCAAATAATCTTTTTAAATGACATTATTTTTTCTGCAAATATGTTTTCTATTGAAAAACATCAGGTATACTTCTATTCTTCCCTTTCTAGCTTAGGAAAAGTTTTAATTTTTTTTTTTCTGATTCAGTTTATATTGCAAGATATTTAGAACATATTTGTACTTTGTCTGCCATCTGCATAATATCAGTTTTGCATACTCAGCCTGGTATTAACATATATTACAACATAAAAATGAAAGGAAATACAGGCAACCTTTATTATTACCAAACTCCATGACATGTATACGATCATATGCAGTATAACAACAACAACAACAAAAAAAGAAAACACTCCTTCTAATAGCGTGTTCTATAATATGCCCTCAAACATTTTCAAGAGGCATCATTGAAAAATGCTGCTGCTATAAAGAAAGAAGAGAGTATTTTAGGACTATAATAGTTAGCCACACTGGAAATAGCCACACTGGAAACAGCCAGGCATAGTGACACATGCCTTTAACCCCAGGAAATGATGGCAGGAAGCAGAAAGGTATATAAGGCATGAGGACCAGGAACTAGAGCCTTTTTGAGCTTTTAGCTTTTAGCAGCAGTTAAGCTAAGATCCATTTGCATGAGGATTCAGAGGCTTTCAGTCTGAGGAAACAAGATGAGCTGAGGAACTGTCAAGGTGAGGTTGGATGTGGCTTGTTCTGTTTCTCTTGTCATTCAGCATTTACCCCAATACCTGGCTTCAGGTTGGTTTTAATTAATAAGACCTTTTTAAGTGTCATGCTACACTATTGTAATAGACAACAAACTTAGTTTTTTCCTATGTGGTACTCTGAAATCAAATTATGAGGCAATATTTACCCTTTTTTTGTATATTATCAAGAAATGGCCAATTAATGTTAAGATATAAGTAATACATCTGCAATCCATGAGAAATTATTTTTGACACAACAGCCATTCTCAACCTGAGATGAACAAAGGAAAAACAATAGACATTCCAAAGGGTACAGTGTAAAGACCAGAAACCTCAATCATGTACGTAGAAACAGTGGGGCTGGAAAGATAGCTCTGCTCTGCCAGATGTTCTGAGATCAATTCCAAGTAACCACATCTGCTTCAGGCTGCAAAAAATATATGAAGTAAGAATTCAGCTGATTATGACAAAGCTATACCCAGAAGAGAGTACAGGGTTCACATCCCTGTTCAGGCACCACATAATGAGGACTATTGGGATCCAGCCCTTTAATAGTCCTCTTCTAGGATCTGTGGCAGAATCTACAACCAGCTGATAATCTAATCTTTGATGATATCAAAGTCAATCTACACACACAAAACTCTTTGGTCCTTTCACTTTATTCTTCTGAGTGGGTCTGTCTCTATGCAGCTTTTATTCTGCTCTTATTTAGCTTCTTTGTGGCCTCACTTCTCTCTACATTATTTTGCTGTTCTGTAAGTGCTATCGTAATTCCTTCATCTAGTTCTGCCCTATCTAGGTTCTCACCCATCTAGTTATTTCCAACCTTAGCTCCTCTCCCATCTCCTTCCTTCTCTTCTTGTATTTCTTCATATTGTTCTTCCCCATCTGGCTCTTCCTCATCTTCCCTCTTGTTCCTCTAGTACTCTCTTCTAGCCCTTCAATCTAGTTCTTTCCCATTTCAGTTTGTTCCTCTCAAGTTCTTACCCATCTAGTTCTTCTATTCTCTTTTCTCCTCTTCGTCTTCCAGTGCCCTGGAAGTCCTGGTATATATACAGTTACAAGCAGTATTACTTTAGCAGTGCAAAGCCAGGCCTTTTCAATTTAGTACCTCAAGTCTCTGAGGTTTACGTTTATATACTCATGCAATAGTAATGCTTTGGCTAAGGCAAAGTTACCAGGTTTGGATTCCCTCAGGGTCAAATGCAGGGGCAATAGGATCCACACACACACAAAACAAAACAGTAGTTATCAGCTATCATTTGTAACCCAAATGGGAAGTGACTAAAGGGGAATGAATCACTTGAGGGCTAAATTCAGTTAATATCTAAGCAAAGGGGATTTATGAGTGTGGCAGGGTCCTGTACTGCTATTCCCTTTGTAGGAGCAGAGGGAACAACACAGACTCCAAGAGAATGTGGAAACAAGCTCAGTTTATTCCGGAAGAGGCAAGCCTTATATACCCTGTACTCCACCCTGGGGGAAGGTCTGATGAATATGCATATGTTGGTGTGACATGGCTGCGTCTCATTGGTTCAGGTCATCACCAGATCTTGTCTCAGCTGCTTTTGCTAAGGCCCTCAGGCAGACCCAGGTTGGCTCACAGAAAGTATCTTATTACTGGTTTGGGCCAGCTGGCCCTTAAGCCTCTTAGGGATGAGTCATCCCATATATGTGCTCAAACTATACTCTTAGATGTATTTAGTTGAAATATTAAGAACATATAGAACCTATAAGTCACTAGGCCATGGTGAAAATATAACTGTCTTCCTTTTTTTTCCCTTTGGTCCCCTCATTTGTCCAAGCTATCTCAGCTCCTGCCAATTTCAGGCAGGGTGGGGGAAGTGCACTGGGTGGCTAGGCAACTTGGCTAGGCAACTTCCGTCAAAGCTAGATGAACCTGGTAATTCTTAAAAAGGAGATCCAAAAGTAGAGATAAGATTTGGAAAAGGAGAAAGTTAAGCTTAATTAGCACATCCACAAGGCCTTCTCAAGCAGATAGTCTGGAAGCTTAAGACTGTTTTTAGAGAGTACAGAGGTATCTCAGATTCAGATAAGATACTCTCATCTATATGGAGTTTGTCCTGGCCAGATGCTGCTAATGACAATAATTACAGAAAAGCCTGAAATTAAGGATTTTGACTATGGCTGTTGTTAGCACAGTTGGAGAAAGTGATACAAGTACTTTAATTGTAAAAGGGAAATTATGCCCAATGAATAATGGAAAAGCTACAATAGCACACGAGAAATTCATATAAGGAAATGGCAAATAATCAAAAGCCACTATCACCAAAGACTCCTTGATCCTTGGCCTCAACCTCTGGAAGAGTTCTTAACTCTTTCAGATATATCTTTGTCATAATCAGCTGAATTCCTACTTCATGTTTCTTTTATATTATCTATATTTTTGTTTTATTTTTTATTCTTTTTTATTATTAAGAAATTTTCTGTTCATTTTACACACCAAGCACAGATCCCCTCTCCTCCCTCCTCCTGCCCCCAGCCTTCCCACCTCCTCCAAGGCAAAGCCTCCATGAGAATTCAGCAGAGTCTGGTAATTCAGTTGAGGCAGATCCAAGTCCCTCCCCCTACACCAAGGCTATGTAAGGTGTCTCAGATAAGCACTGGGCTCCAAAAAGCCCACTCATGCACCAGGGACAGATCCCAATTCCACTGCTCCAGGAATTGATCCTGATTTCCCTGCCAGGGATCTCCCTAAGCAGATAAAGCTACACATCTGTCTCACCTGTGCAGAAAGCCTAGTCCAGTACCATGGAGGCACCACAGCTCTTTGTAGACAAGTTTCTAAACAGTCTTATTCACTGAAAAACACAGATCCAAATACAGGGGTAATAGCCAAAGAGATCAGAAAAATAGCAAAGAGCCACTGACTAACTTTAGTTTACTACCATGCTGTAGCTTCCAAGAGAGAGCTTCTTCCTATCTAACCTGTGCTTTCATTGCCTCCCTATTCTGCCTTCTGGTTGGCTCTAAGCCCAGCCACTTCACGTCCTCATCACTGCCTGTCTATACAGACCTCCAGGTCTCTATGGTTGGTACCGGGATTAAAGGCAAGTGTCACCATGGTTGACTGTATTGACCACACAGAGACTCTGCCTGTCATGTGATCAGATTAAGGGCATGTGCTACCACCACCTGACTTCTGTTTATGGCTCGCTATGACCTCTGATATCCAGACAAACTTTATTTATTAATATACAAATAAAATATCACATTTCAGCACAAATAAAATATTACCACAGCTATTGGTCCACAGTTTATCAGTTTCCACTACTTTGATTTAGCTGTCTCTGTACATTTTCCCATCAGGAACTTGATGCCCCTTGCTCATATAATCCCTTTTCTCTCACTTTGGACTCCTGGAGCTTGGCCTGGTGCGTGGCTGTGGATCTCTGCATCTGCTTCCATCGGTTAATGGATGAAGGATCTATGATGACACATAGGGTATTCACCAATCTGAATACCACAGTAGGGAGTTCAGGCACTCTCTCTACTCTTGCTAGTATTCAAAGGTGGGGTCATCCTTGTGGATTACAGGGAAATTCCCTAGAACCTTGTTTCTCCCCATCCCCTATCCTCCACTGCCCATCTCACTCCCAGTTAATGCATGGAAATCTCATCTAATTCCACTTCACAGAGTGATTCATGAAGGGGTGTTGGATTTTGTCAAAGGCTTTATCAGCATCTGATGAGATGATCGCATTTTTTTTCTTCAGTTCGTTTATATGGTATGTTACATTTTCAGATTTTTGTATGTTGAACCATCCTTGCATCTCTGGGATGAAGCCTACTTGGCCATGGTGAATAATTTTTTGGATGTGTTCTTGGACTAGGTTTGCCAGTATTTTTGCATCAATGTTCATGAGGGAGATTGATCTGTAATTCTCTTTATTTGTGTAGATTTGTTATCAGTGTAACTGTAGCCTCATAAGAAGGTTTTGATTATGTTCCTTCTGTTTCTATTTTATGGAACAATTTGAAGTGTATTGGTATTAACTCTGCAGTGAAACCATCTGGTCCTGGGCTAGTTTTGGTTGGGATACTTTTGATGACTCTATATCCTTGGGGGTTATTGGTATATTTAAATTGTTTATCTGGTTTTGATTATCTTTGGTATGTGATACCTATCCAGAAAATTGTCCATTTCTTTTAGATTTTCAAATTTTGTGGAGTACAGGTTTTTGAAATATGACCAGATGATTCCCTGGATTTCCTCATTGTCTATTTTTATGTCTCCCTTTTCATTTCTGATTCTGGTAATTTGGATGCTCTTTCTCTGCTTTTTGGTTAATTTGGATAAGGACTCATCTATCTTGTTGAATTTCTCAAACAACTCTTTGTTTCATTATTCTTTGTATTGTTCTCTTTGTTTCTATTTTTATTGATTTCAGTCCTCAAATTTGATTATTTCCTGGCATCTGTTTCTCCCAGATGAGTTTGCTTCTTCTTGTTCTAGAGCTTTCAGTTGTGCTGTTAAGTCACGAGTGTGAGATTTCTCCAACTTCTTTATGTGGACATTCAGAGCTGGGCATTTTTCTCTTAGCACTGCTTTCAGGGTATCTCATAAGTTTGATATGTTGTACATTCATTTTCATTGAATTCTGGGAAATCTTTAATTTCTTTCTTCATTTCTTCCTTAACCCCTTGATGATTCAGTTGAGCATTATTCAGTTTCCATGAGATTGTAGGCTTTCTGTAATTTTTTTTGTTATTGAAATCTAACTTTAAGTCATGGTTGTCCAATAAAATACAGGAGGTTATTCAAATTTTTTTGTATCTGTTCAGATTGCTTTGTGACTGAGTGTGTGGTCTATTTTATAGAAGATCCCATGGGTGCTGAGAAGAAGGTATATTCTTTTTGTGTTAGGATGGAATGTTCTATAGATATCTATTAAGTCCATTTGAGTCATAACATTTATTAGTTCCCTTATTTCTCTGTTAATTTTCTGTCTGGCAAATCTGTTCATTGGTGAGAGTGGATTGTTGAAGTCTCCCACTTTTAATGTGTGGGATTTGATGTGGGACTTAAGCTTTAGTAATATTTCTTTTACATATGTGGGTGACCTTGTATTTTGGGCACCCACATATGTAAATACTGTTTCTTCCAACTTTTCAAGATACAATAAGAGGCAAGCTCATTTCACAGTCAATACCACCTATGTGTCTTTATAGTAAGTATGAGAAAATCAAAATATCTTACTTGATATTTATTAATATTAAATTAATACCACACACACCTCATCCATATTCAACTTGGGAATCAAATAGGATAAGCTGTTTCCATAGAAACAAAGCTTTAGGGCAGCATCTTTGCCACTTCTTTCCTTCTAAATGAAAGATGTAAAACTACCACAAAAGGAATCAGTCTCCTCCAACAATTAAAAATAGGAATGTAAAATGGACAAAGAAAATGTACCATGGTAGAAACACTAAGTACTTCATGAATGTAGAATTTTGTTAAACATTAGAATATTTATCATTGATAAATCTTTATATTAATTACATTTCTGCATCATCTACATCAAAAGGCTAAAATAAAGGATTTCAAAAGTTTTGACTATAAAGAAATTATAAGTGATTGATATGACATAAGTATTTAAAATTACTTAAATATTATACAATCTGTAAATGTATAGAAACACCACAAATCAGCTACTGACATTCAGTGGTTTTTATTTTATGTATCAGCTAAAAATTTTACGTTAAAAAGTTAGCACATGAGCTATTAGATATCAATCAAGTTTGTTTTAGTATGGTTTTCTTTCCTTTAATTTCCATTACAGCCCTAATATCCCTAATCCCCACTTGGACTCTTCTCTCTGAGTTTTATATGTCTTTTGGTGTTCTACTTATCCCTTTACCTTTGCCTATCCTTGTCACATCTTTTTGCCCTCTATTATTCTTCATTCTACATTGAATGTCTGTAGACTTATTTGTAGATAGAAATAATTCCTCAACATTGTATTTTTGTAAATTCTAAGTAAACATCTGGTCATGTAACTGAACATTTTTTGAAGTTCATTCTTGATGTTGGAGGGAATTTTTTTGAGTCCCAAATCAGCTAAGAAGAAAGTCAGAGCTAAAATCACTATGGGAGAAATATATTGAGAAGTTAAATGAGAAGGAAGAAATACAGAGATGAGAAAGAATAAAAAAAATGAGGAGGAAGAAGAGGAAATAAAGAGAGGAATGGAGAAAGAGAAGAGGCCAAGATGGAGAGGGAAAGAGGACAGCAAAAAAGAGGAGGAAGAATCATTAGTTTAATGATTCTGTCCAGGGAACAATACATTATGCTCAGATCACATATTCTTATTTTGTGACAAAATAATTTTGCCTGGTTTAACTCTCATGGATAATAACTTGTGGCTCCTTGTGTATGTGTTAATGAAGTTAATGATGAAATTAAGTAGACAGAATGGTTCTCTTCTTGAAAAACAGTGTTAATTACAAGGCAGTGAACAGAACGTTTCAATGTATCTGACAAAATTGGAAATTTGATGTAAAGTCGATATTACATTAAACATATATTAATGATTTCTAAATGAATTCAAGGTCTTTTTAAAATTCTCCATTTGATTGATTTTAACCTATCCATAGCCAGTTTTTTTCTACTAAGATTCTTTAGATATATATAGTAAACAATGTGTCGTTTCCCCTTTATTTTAAATAGAGTTCTATTTGGACATTTTATTATGCAAATTATAGTTCTTGTTGAATTTTCTAATTGTTGTAATTGTTTTTGACTCACCATTGTGAATTATATTTTTAATCTCTGTTTTTTTCTTTATAAGTCTATTAAATCCTTAGGTCCTGTCTTTTAAGTCCATTTGCTTCTTGCTGTCAGCATTTAATTGTCTCAGTTCTTCTTCAGTATACTCTACATTCCCAAATTCTCTTACAAATTTATAAAATTTCATTATGCTTATATGCACTGTGACTATTTGGTTTTTAATTTCTGCATTTCAATTTCTGCCTTACCCTAAAATGTTAGGCCATTTTATGTTGTTACAAGAGAACATCTAAAGTTTGATAAGTCATATGGCTATTTATTAAGCTCATGATTTCTGGGGATTCAAACAGCGGAACATTTATTTTAATTATCTTCTGAATATGCCATAACATATTAAAAACCGATAGTGACTCAGTCGTTCATAGAACAGGACAAGACTAGGAAGAAGGTGCAGGCAGTTGTGCCTGCTTTTCAAACTATGAAAGTTAAACTCTGAATCACAAAAAAAAAAATCAATTAAGCCAAGTTGAACTTCACTGGAATTTTCACAACTTAATGCATATATGGCCATGCCTCCTGTGTAGCCTTGCATAATTCTTACCATTAGGTCCAGTCTCTGTTTGTATACAGTGTATCAGGAGGCACATAGAGTTCTCAAGTACTTGATTCACCTGCTGTAAGACAATATCCATGACTTATCATCAGTGACCAAATCTTGGGATCTAGTTCACAATAAATGAAAATTAAGGAATAAAACTATTCCTAGATCATATCGCACTTACCACCTGCAATCCACTTTTTTTAAATGGTTCCATGTTTGACTCTGTGGAAATAGTAGTTCTTGGGGCAGGAATTGTAAGGAGCGTAAGAGTTAGATTTGCAAATGATCTAATACAACTCTAAAGAACTTAGTATTGTTAAATACAATGAAATGATGTAGGCTCCTTGGGGGGAAAAAAGACCTAGTTGCTTTATCTTAACCTCGTAAGTAGACTTTGGAGATTTCCAATTGCTTCTAAACAGTGACAGTTTAAAATCAATTAATTTTTTGGTGGAAATTGAAGGTCTTTAGTTTCAGAGTAGAAAGAATATTTATCAAGTTAGAGTACCAAAACTGACTAAGAAGGAGAAAAAGCTTGCTTTTCAAGCCATTATGACTATCTCAGCAAAGTAAGTATTTAAAGGAATTGGGAAAGGAGTGTAAGACAGAAGGAAGCAGCAAGTCTTATATTTTTTTATATTCTATGAGTGACAGAGTGTGGGATCTGTGGGTGGTGTGCCGTGTGAGTAGAAAATGTCTTAATAAAGAAAAATGAAAAAAAAACTAGCATATTTAAATAATTTAATAATTTTAAAGATTAAAATGATCAAATTTGTGTGCTGTTTCTCATTTCCAGTTTTGTACTGTGCAGTTAAGAGCATCGACTGCTCTTGTAGGATACTCAGCTTCAGTTCCCAGCACTCACATTGTAGTTCATAAACACCTGTCACTCTAGTTTTAGGAAATCTAGTGCCTTCTTCTGACATCTAAAGGCTCCTCTGCCTGTGCATAGGGCAAACACACACACACACACACACACACACACACACACACACACACACACCTATATATACATATGTATACTATATATGTATATTACTTTGGGGTATCTGAATTTAATTTACATCATACTTCCTGCAGATTTATTCTGTCCTAATTGTATTCAGAGTGATCATAGAACCATAAACAGAGACAATATCAAGTTGAAAAACAAATATTTAATATATAGTTTTAAAGGACATTGTTAAAAAAAGTTGAGAACTTGAATGCTGAATATTTCACATGGAAAACTAGCCCATCTACATTCATCATTATTTTATAAAAACATATCTCACTCAGAAATACTCTATCTGTTGAAGAAAGATCCTTCTTTCATTATTTTAGAAAATGCATATATTTTCTTAGGATTTCATTTCCCATGATTAGTATCTTCATATATGATGAATCCATTATTATTTTCAAGACTCTTGTTGTGATTTAATTGAAATTAATTAATTGCAGCTTGTCTTGTAGGAATCACTAAATAATTCTTACTTCTGTTTTCTCTCACTTTTTCCCTGTTCAGAAACATTAATATTGATTCGTATTTCTTGTGAGTGATTTTTCATCTCATTTTCTCCCTTACATATGCAACTACATGCCCAAAAAATGCTAGTTTGCTTTTTGGATCAAACTTTCTTATATTTTCTTAATTACTTAGCTTATGATAATGGCCTATCAATAAACATTTTTCAAGAAGTAATCATAAACAATTGTCTGTCTGTATTTTAATTTTGTTCAGTTTATTTTCTATTTTTAAACAATATGAAATGTTTTCTTTTCCCAGTATAAGATCTATATTTCCTGATTGTCCCATTTCAATTATAAGCATTTCATTGTTATTCAGTAAACTCACTGATAAAAAGAACAGATGGAAATGCAAATAAATATAATTAGAAGCAAAATTATTATAGATCATAAACTTTTATGTGACTTCCAAAAATATAAAAATGTGAACAAAATTGTTCATCTTGATGATGCTTATTTCATAAAAGCTTTCAAAAGAGTGAAAGGAACAGAAAGAATCATTCCATGTGGGAACATACTTGGATTAAAAGAGAATACTAAAGTGGCTTACTGAAATATGTCATTTTTGGTCAACATGGATTGAGAATTTTACAAAGAATGATATTATTGTTTAATCTCTTTCTACTGACTTTTAATCATATTGCTTTTGGCCCTGAATCATTGTGGCACGTAAACAGAAAAGTAAATGGATGCTTATGTCATTTTCTTTAAGGAAAAAAGTATATCCTTCCCTTGATGTTAAATGAATATTTACTAATTTATGATGCTCAAAGTCCTATGTGAGCACAGAGTGAGCACTGAGAATTTCAAAACCACTTAATGATCAATGTTACATACATCCTGTTGCTCATGAAAAAATAACCACAATTATCACTGTAATTTGGCAAAGAATATAAAGGAAAAGCCAGGATATAAAAATAAATCTAAAGGATTACTGTTTGATCTTACACATAATTGCATCTGGGAGAAGTGTTACTAAAAGAAGTGAAGTTCACTTTGTACACACTTTACAAGTTTTTTTTCTTAACCTATGTTCTATTGATTCTTCAGGAATTTCACATCACGCACTCCAATCCCACTCATTTCCCAATCCTCTGTGTCTGCCCTCCATCTGTGTAGTCTCCTTCCACAGAAGGAAAACATAATAACAAAACATTTGCTCCTCATTCTTGCCCACCTCTCCATTGCATAACCTTCCATGGTAGTGGTATTGGGAACTGCAGTGTGTCATGTAGTATACTCTTTATCCAAACAGCTTTACTTGCAAATGTTCATTGCAATGGGTTATTGGTCTGATTCAAGGCCTGTTTCTTCTGCTACACAATCAAAACTGGACCCTCACCTAAACTCCTCTCAAATATCTTATTGTTGGCCAAGTCATAGGTTCCACAGAACAAGTCCCTTTATATGCTCCAGCCGTTCATCAATGGGATAGGAGAGCTGGTTCTGGCTCTGGCAGGATGCTGCAGGCTTCCAAGGTAACCCTGCCCCTTACTAGCTGCAGCATGGCAGTACCCATGGTGGCACTGGCAAGGGCAGCGAGCCTAAATGTCTGGGGTCAGGAGAGCTGGCCTTGGATGGTTTAGGCTCCTTCCTGAGGTCCAGGGTTAGCAACTCATCTACTATCTGAGCCTACAACCAGGATTCTGAATTGACTCACCCCAACGTCTACTCAATTTCATTTCTTGTTTTCAATTGAAAACAAATTCTTCTCTCATACAATACATCCCAATCACAGTTTCCCCTCCTTCTATTCCTCCTACCTCCTGTCCCACCCACTGTCTACCCCAGATCCACTCTCCCTCCATTTCCTCTTCAGAAAAGAGTAGGCCTTCAAGAAAGGACAGCCAAACAGGACAAAATGAGATTGGAAATGGCAAGGTTAAAGCCCTCATACAAAGGCTGAACAATAAGAGGAAAAAAATCTCAAGAACAGGTAAATGAGTCAGAGACATCTGCTCCTACTGTTAGGTGTCCCACAAAAACAACAAGCTAACAGCCATAATATCCATGCAGAGCATGCAGACTGATGCAGGCCTCATTTCAGTCTCTGTGATCCCATATGATCCCTGCTTAGTTAATTTGTAATCCTGTTTTCTCCTGGTGTCATCCATCCCCTCTGAATCCTATAGAACTTCCTATACTTTCCAAATTTTAAAGAAAGTTGAGTATCTACAACTGAGATACAAATACCACTTTAAAATCTTGACTGACATTGGTTACTGAATAAAACTAAATTCATTAGTTTAAACAGAAAATGGCTATAAATCATAACTTAGATAAGAATTAAAAAAATATATATGATATGAATTCCTCCCAATCAAATTATTTTATAGAAATAATCTATAAGAAAAATAATCTCAGTTGTGATCATTTCAGAAGTTTTATTGACCACAAGAGAAAATAATTTCTTAAAAATGTCGTAACAGTTTCAACAAAATGAAATTGATACATTCTCGACATTTGTTTTGAAATCAAGAGAGTGGTTTTGCATATGAATTTGATATTTTAGAAAGATTCACATAACTCTATTTTTAGGTATTAACTATGCTATTTAGATATGGTATTTGGGTGAGGCAATTAATATTAGATACAATATTGAGAGTGGGATCCCTATAACTGAATACTCGTGGCATAATGTGATAACAGAAGAGTCATCTACCTACCCTGTATCTTTCTCTTAGCATACAATGACTTGCACGTCATCATAAATTAGCCAGAGATACACTAAACACTCGATGTGTACTCTTGACCTTGTATCCTAAGAACTGTGATTAAAAGAAATATCTTTTGAATACTACTAAGTGTATAGTGTTATTAATTTCCAAAACAATGGACAGTAACAATCGACTTCTCTAGTATTTACATTGTTAAATACATTTCAGCAATATACTTTTGTAGATACAGTAAGAGAGCAGATAAGATTGATTTTTCCTAAATCTTCCACTCAGGATACTCTTTGAAATTGTGCACATCTAAGCATATTAGAAAGTATTTTACTAGTTAAATACTGAACTATCAGTTGTGTTTGTATATATGTGTGTACACACACATATGAAAATCTAAAATATTTGACCAATTCAAATTCAAACATAATATTTATTTATTTTTTCTAATAAATTGTATGTAAAAAATCTAAAAATTACATTTTTGAACATAGAGGAACATTACATCTAAGAAGCAAATTTAAAGACACTTGGCTTATCCTATACATTGGATATATTAAAATTCGAGTTGAGTATATTGGTATAGAACTGGAAAATAATTTGTTGTATTAATCTTTCTTCTGAAAATGGCTAATAAACAGTAATATATTTTTTAAATATGACAGGGAAAGCAGCTTTATCAAGCATTAATAAGCATTCTTTCTATAAAGTCTGTGTTTTCTCCTTCAGAAAACTATTTTCATCTTATTTATGTGGTGCTTACTGGAGAGTAAAATTTATTAAAGGGCTGTGCTTGGTCATGTCAAGAAAATCTATAGTTGACAACTAAAAGATTACACTTTTAGAAGATGTCTTTTTTGCAGTGCTTAAATTTGACCCAGAACTTAAATAAAAAGACATATAAAATAAAGTCTCAATTCAACATCAGTGTTAAATAGAATGTTGTCTTAAAGTACTGATGAGTAAAATAATGTTATAATTATATAATGCAGCCTTGTTTTCTCTTTAAAATATAAATTTCACAGACAAACTTCCCAAATCATCTAAGTGTAAAGAAAAATATGAAATAAGTAACAGAAACTCGCAAAATGGGCATTGATTCTTAAACCTAAGCAGGCTTCTAGAACTGTCACATTAAATATTAGTTAATTAGGCGTTGCATTTTTGGGTCATTTTGTTCATGCCAAAAGTAATTTAACAAAATCAATTCTAAAGTCAGTTACTGATTCTGTGAATGATGACCTAATTTCACATGTTATGGACAGATATAAAGGAAAACAGAAAATCTGAAAAAAAAAATTCACTGTCTTTTAACATTATTAAATGAAAAGGGGAATAAAGATAACAGGCCATTAAAGACTGAAGTAAAACAATGTCTTCTGGACATAACAGGCCTGTTGTACTCATGAAATTATAACAGCTATGGTTGATAGTACAAAATCAAGCCAGTCAACATTCTGGTATGGATGAAAAGATCATCAGTAGTCACCACCTCTAACTGAGGACCTACTGACAGTTGATAACTTCTATGGTAAGGGAATTCAGTTTTCTCTAAGGATGTGGCCTCTGGTAGGAGGATGTTCCATATGATGGTCCCCACACCCACAAGTATATGGGCAGCAAAAATTGTTCCCAGTGCCTTTTTTTTTATAAAGTAAAAGAGGTCATGAATTTGGAAACTGAGATTAGTATGGGTCTTTGTGGAGTTAGGAAAATAAATGGAAGTGTAAATATGATCAGAATGCATTACATGGAATTCTCAAAAATTTAACTAAAATATATACAAATTTACAAAAATTCATGTCTAATGTTTAATGAATATTCGAAACTAGGATATGAAAAATATTTCAGAATTACTCACTGACACAGATTTTTCTAACACAGTACATTTCCATGACTTTTTAAACAATCTCAGTAGAAGGAGTTCCTTATATTCTTACTACTAAAAAAAAAAGCTGTTGCTAAATAATGCTTAGAAAAATATTATCTAGAAAAAATGTTCTACTTTTCTTAGCTTAGTTTTCATCACTCTTTTGAGATCTCTGATTTTTTTTTCCTTTTATGAAAATCTAACTCAAGAACTGGAAAGTTGTATCAGTGTTCAAGAAAACTGTCTGGCCTTGCAGAGGACTTGCATTTCCTAGAGAACTCTAGTTGCAGAGGAAGTCGGGCCTTCTGCCTACAGACATGTGGGTAGGCAAAACATTCATATATGTATGAAAAGCTAAGTAAATCTGATAAAAATCTAACTCAACGAACATTTGAGTGATGGATAATTATATTATCTGGATTCTGAACACTGGCATGGTGACATTTTATTTGTGCTGAAATGTGATTGTATTTGTATGTTAATAAATAAAGTTTGTTTGGAGATCAGAGGTTATAGTGAGCCATAAGTAGAGTCAGGTGGTGGTGGCATGCTGTGGATATCGCTCTGTGTAAATAAAGTTCTGATTGGCCAGTGGCCAGGCAGGAAGTATAGGCGGGACAAGAGAGAAGAGAATTCTGGGAAGTAGAAGACTGGGGAGAAACACTGCCAGCTGCCGCCATGAGAAGCAACATGTAAAGACACTGGTAAGCCACAAGCCATGTGGCAAAGTATAGACTAACAAAAATGGGTTAATTTAAGAGAGAAAAAGTAGATAACAAGCAGCCTGCCACGGCCATACAGTTTATAAGCAATATAAGTTCCTGTGTGCTTTCTTGGTTGGGTCTGAGCGACTGTGGGACTGGTGGGTAAGAGAGATTTGTCCTGACTGTGGGCCAGGCAGGAAAACTCCAACTACAGTGGCACATGTCCTTAATCCAATCACATGCCAGGCAGAGTCTCTGTGTGGTCAAGGGCACAGCCAAGTGTGGTGACAAGATCCCTTAATCCCAGTACCAATGATAAGAAACCTGGAGGTCTTTATAGATAGGCAGTGATGAGAAGTGGTGTGGCTGAGTTTAGAGCCAATGAGAAGGCAGAACAGAAAGGCAATGAAAAGACAAGTCAGACACAAGAAACTATCTCTGGGGAAGCTACTTCTTGTGGTAAGCTAAAGTTAGTCTTTGGCTATTTCCTCTGTATGTGGCTCTGTATTTCTTATTTACTAAGACTATTTAGAATTTCATCTACACACTGGTGCAAGAAAACTCAGAGAGCCATTGCAGTCTGAGGTACAGAGTGAGATCCTATCTCATATACCACCTAAATATTATTTAACTTATGGCATAAATGTTATACTTGTTTCATGTAGATGATGTTCCTACAAATTTTTGACAAAATAATTATGATGTTTACAAGTAATTATGAGGTTTACATCATTTCTTTTCATTTAGGTACAAATGAGGTAGTTGTTTAGTTTATTCTCAATTTCTTAATGAATATTGGTCCTACTTTGGGTGCCAGATGTAACAAATATTGAAATTGTTCCAGTATAGTAAAAACTTGGGAGTCAGAAATTCAGATAAAGACTTGATAAATGCAAGGACAGCAGAGAGCCCCTTGGCTGACCCTCCCACGTTTTCCTGAACCATTAGCCCTGGAAATTTCACCTGAAATTGCACTGTCTCTCTTCCCTCTTCCCTCTAGCAGACCTCCTCAGTCTTCCAAGAACTCTTTGGCTAATCCAGATCAGCCAATTACTGACTCTGTCCATTGATTCAAGGAGTTTTGTTGGTACACTGGAATGGCTGAACAAGCAGTTCTCCCACAACATTTATCCTTTTTTGTCTAAATAAAAGGAGTGGTTTTAAATCTAACATAGTAAGACTATATACAATAAGAATATTTATCAAGTAAGAAATACATTCACAATGTCCAATCCATTTATCTGTGGGACTCTGCATGTTTGTCTTACATAGAATTCATTGAATTTCCTAGATGAATAGTATTTTTCCACACAAAAGTTGAAAACTGATTAGCCATTAGTATTTTAAATATTTTTCGCTCTTTTATCTTTCTCTTACTTTCTGTCATTCACATTATTATGTTTAGATACTGAAAATATCCTTCATTTCTCTGTGGCTTTATTTAGTTTACTCCAGTTTCTTTGTTCTATTAAAGTTTTGACTTATAAAATGTTTTGAGACTCATTTTTTGTTTTGTTAAATCATCTGCTCTCTTTTTCTTTGATTTTTAACATTAAAGTTATAGTTGTTTTTTTTCAAATCCAAATTTATATGTTTTAATTTTTCTCTTGATTAATATTTCCTATTTGTTACTTAATAGTATTTAAGTTCATGAAGCAAAAGTAGGTACATCATTAGTCATAGATTCATTTTTGAACATGTAACTATTTGACATCTGTTATATCCAAGATCTAAAGACTCCCACAAGTGTTTGTCAACTCCATTTTTGTTACTGTATCCTTTCCTGGCTCATAATTTTCTGTTGAAACTGAAACTTTTTAGAATTACATTAGCATATTAAGAAATTGATCCCTACACTCATTGTGTTACTGCTAAGTAAAACAAGGCATAGCATAAGCTATTAACACTGTGATTCTCATCATATGAAAGTATGGGAAAATAAAGTAAATTAACCACGTTCTAGGGCTGTTGTAATGTTTGTCAGTTTTTGTTTAAAGTAATGCAAATTTTCTACAATTTGTAAATTAGGCCAATACATATGTAAATACTTCAAAAGTATTTAATTTCCAAGTTTAAATTTCTAAATGGTATACTATATGAATTAAACATATTAATATTAATATAAAAGAGTTCCACTGACTCTACTTTAAATATACTGTCATGGTTATCTGTCAATTGCAGATTCTGATTTAATGAAATATGACAATGTGATCTGACTCCATCTATAAGTAATAGGTTATGGGTATTGGTAAGTAGTGGTAGAATCAAGATACAGAAGAAATGATTTTGAGGTCAGTGATAACAGGGGATGGAATTAAACCTACACATACATTTTTTTAAATATTGTTTTTGTTATCAAAAGAATATGTTACACTGACTGAACCACAATGAGAAACTGATAGGATGTGGTAGCATTTCAAATAAATTTTCAAATGCTGGTGATTGAAGCATGAAAATATTTTCAACAAAACATAAATTGTATACTTCAGAAAATTTTCAGTTGTAATTTCACAACAGGCATGTCTCTCAGAAGTTTGCAATTAATACTGACCCATTAAAAATAATAGCAACAGGGACTGGGGGGACTATTCATTGTTTAAGAAGACTCATTGGTATTCCAGAGAATGCAAGTATGGTTCCTAGTATCCATGTCAGATGAGTCCCACCCACCTGTAACTCTAGCTCCATGGTATCAAGCTCCTTCTTCTATACTTTGTAACTGCAATCACATGTTCATATTCCCATCCACAGACACACACATGTACACATAAATAAATAAAATGAATATTAACTCGCATGCCAACAACTTCTATTACCTAAACTAAAAATCAATTGCTCTTTTTTCTTTAATTCCATCTGATCTTATTATTATTACTATTATATAACTCTGGTCTGTATGTTTCTTGTGCATTTTCAAGGCTAACCACTTGGTATTGGGTAACAAATTGGTGGGCTTTTCTCTGGGGATGACTATTTTTCCCACTGTCTATTTTCCTGAGTTGCCCATATTTCTTTGTATAGGGCTGAGGCCTCAGAGTTTTCCATGTTTCCTATCCCTTCCCTTGTTTTCCTTTTGCAGCTCATATTTAAGCAATAATGTTTGTGAGACTTTATGGATGTAGTTCTGGTATTACCAAAAGCACTGTTTTACAGCAAACTCCCTGATCACATGGCCTTACAGTTTTCTGCCTAGTCTCCACGATGTGCCCTAAGCCATAGATCCACATGTCTGTATTTTGATTGACTGTGGTTTTCTGTAATAGATTCCTTCTGGGGCAAAGAGAGATTTTCTTGTTGAGAGGTAAGGTCTATACTTATCTCTAGGCATGAGGACAAATATTTAAAATGTAGTTAAGGATTATGTTGGTGTAACAAAGTGGTAGTTGTACATTTTACTTTAATATCTATTGCTATTGCCTTTGTTTTGTCCCTAGAGGTGGAAGATAAGTCCTTATTTCTCAAGGCACCATGCACTTCAGAAATAGGCCCAGAAGCCAGTTATCTGGAACTGAAGTGAATGTCTCACCCCTAAGGCATAAGAAACTATCCTCCAACATTCTGAAGGAGAAACAATTAACAATCCAAGTATGAAACCCATGAACCACAGCAACTGACAGTATGGTTCAATACCCATAAAGATACAGTAGTGTCAGACATTCCTTGGTGATAACCAACAATAGCTCTCTAATTGGACTTAAGATCTGCTCAAGAGGGAACTCATGCCTGAGTCTAGAAACGTATCCAACTACTCAAAGCTACAGAAATTGTGGATCTTAGTGGAGAAAATACAAACATCTTTCCTTAAAACCAAACTTGAAGAGTGCCTATGAGTTAAGGGGAAAGTGGTAAAGTATACAGAATTAGCAAAGAAACAATAAAAAAGAAAGTAGAAAACTAGAAATGTTTTAATTTTCAATAAAGTCTGAGTTTTAGTTATAAATCACTATTTTATGAAATGGGATATTTTTTATTAGTTTCCTTCAAGTTGTATTGTTGCTATATCTATTCCAACCTTTGTCTAGGGATTTTTTTACATTGAAATAATGCACAAAATCATTTGCTTACTGGTGAACCAAACAATCCTGAAGGTCCATACATGTTTATTCATTAATTTTTTAGTCTGATTCCAACTGAAATCTCAGGCAGTATTTTTACACAATGTTCTCCAGAGTTGCTTTACAACTTTGTCCACATTTTTTCTAGCCCTTATGAAGATCATTAAAAATGTGTGTAATAAGTTTTTTATCTGTGCATCAACAGAAATATTTTCTGTCAATTCATTAATCATTATTTTAGTTTTCTGTGTGTCTTGTTTTTTGTTGTTGTTGTTTTGTGAAGCTGGTCATTTAGATATCACAGTATAGTTAACCCAGAATTGAATTGTCTCCTTCCTGAGTAGTGATTTTTTTTTCTTGCTGAAGTCTATAATAGTCTACTGTATATATTCCATGCAATATATTATCACTTAAGTAAGTGTTCATTACCATATCTCAAACTAGCATTCTGACAAGTTTCCTTAGATGCAAAATACATATTAATCAATGGAAGAAACAAACAAAAACACTTTGCTCAATAAACGCACATTGTCTCTTGTGATGCAGTCTTTCAACTCTTACCTGGCTTATAATGACTGTAGACAATAGCCCATAATGACTATTCAGACATTTCTCATGTGTTTTCTGGATATGTGCTTTGCCTTTGGCATACATCATTTTCATTTTTATTTCAAAAATAAAATTTTATATGTTTGTGGAGGGTAAAATGATACTTGAATCTATGTATTTACTTTGTTTAAAATGTCTAAACTACATAAATCATGCATTAACTTATATGCTTCTTTTTACAATGAAAACATAAAACTAGCAATTTTTATTTACTCAGTATGATATCATTGATTATAATCAGCATGCAGCAATAAGAATGTCTTAAAGTTATTCCTACTGTTTAATTGAAATTTTGTATATTTTAACCAATATTTTTGTGCTTCCACCTTCTCCTCATTCATTTGTAGTCACTATTATAATCCCCACTGCTACAAGTTCAATGATTTAGATCTCACATTTACATTATGTACTTCTTACTAGTCTGTGCTTAATTTCAATTAATATGATGTCTACTAAATTCAGGATTTGTCACAAATGATAGTATTCCCTTATTTTTTAATGTTAAATAGCATTCCAAAATATACACAGCACATTTCATAATTTATACCATATCATATTATTATGATTAATGTTACAATGTTCCTGGCTTTTTCACTGTACATGTCTAATTAAATATGATTATATATTCATTAAAGGGGTATTCAAGTTATGTGGTAATTATACTTCATTTTTGAGCAAACTCCATACATTTTTCAATAGAAGGATTACTAATTAACATTCCAATTAACAATTCTTCCTTTTTATGATATCACTCTTTTTTCCCTTTCTATCTTTTTATTAAGAAATTATTTTATTTATTTTACATACTAATCAAAGATACCCCTATTGTCCTTCTGTTCCTCAAGGGTCCCCCTCCCTATCTACCCCCCATTCCCTCATGCAAAAAGATAAGGTCTCTGACAGTGAGGTACTTTTAGTAGAGGCAGGTCAAAGCCCCTTCCCCTGCCCCATGGCTGTGTGAGGTGTCCCATGATAGAAAGTGGGTTCCAAAAACAGCCTCCTCATACTATGAACACCTGCTGTTTTGATAAAGAAGCCAAAACTGTACAATGGAAAAAAGAAAGCATCTTCAATAAATAGTGCTGGCATAACTGTATGTCAACATGCAGAAGATTCCAAATTGATCCATATCTATCGCCATGTACAAAACTCAAGTCCAAGTGGATCAAAGACCTCAATATGAAACCAGTTACATGTGTTTTCATTGGTGCCTAGTATGTTTGCTCTGAAAACACACAAACTTTCCAACATTACATAAGTACCTTCATTAACACAGGTATGTAGTATGTGTTGTACACAAGCTAGCCAAATATGATTTTTATTTTATGTTTGAGCAAGTAAACTATATGGCAACTGTCCTGTTGTTTTTCTTTATTTCTTTATGTCTGTAGCAAGAGTTTTCAGGGGTCTTCACTGAACAAACCTGATTATTATTAACTTTGAATAAATCCACAGCCTTTCATTTCCTGTGGAAACAAAAGCATAATCTCTTCCTCAAGGTAATACATGGTTTTTTTTTTTTTGTTTTCCATTTTAAACTTAAGGCATTTTTAAAGTACCTAGGCTGGTTTATTTCAGCAGTCCCTGTTACAATCCCATGTCTCCCAGCATCTGTTGTTTGCTTATGAGCAATCAAAAAATTCAAGGACTACACAACTCTATGTAGCTTATTCTGTTTATTTCTTTACTTCTCTCTTTAAAGACTTTATTATTTTAAACACGTTATGGCAGTCTATATTCCGTTTCTTTTCTGTCTTAAGACTATACATATTTTTAAATACATTGGAAACTGTTCAGAGATTTTTTTTTTTTGGTCTGGGTCTGTCTTTACTGTGTATCTCTAGCCTTTTCAGTCTGCATGAGCAAAAAAAAAAAAGTTGCTAAGGTACTGCTGGATCCTCTGGTACTGATTTGGTGGCTGGTAGGAGATGTTACTGGAAACTGTATTCAAACCCCCAGCTCTGGAATTCCAGTTGCTCATGCTGCAACAGGTGTTTTTATTTAGCTTGCTATTTCTACCTAGTGTGAAATAGGCTAGTTAAGTTCTCTGCACTATAGCAGAGATTATTAGATGAGCCATGTCCTTTTTTTATTTTGCTTTTATTTTCCCTATTTTTTTATCTTGGCTTTCTCAGGCTCCATGTGAAAATATGGGTCCCATGTTGGGTGCCAAAACAGAGTGGGCTTATCCTCTGTTGGGGGACCACAATTCATCTCCTAAATACAGACATGAAGACTTATTTGTTACGAATTCCCAGCCTCAAAAAGACTTTCCAATCAAGTGGTCTTAAGAAACTAGCTGGTGTAGCCATCTTAATATCCAGAAAAATAGACTTCAAACTAAAATCAATAAAAAGAGATCAAGAAGGACATTACATACTCATCACAGGAAAGATCCACCAAAATGAAGTTTCAGTTCTGAACATTTATGTTCCAAACACAAGAGCATCCACATATGTAAAAGAAACATGACTAAAGCTTAAATCACATATAAAACCCCACACATTAATAGTGGGAGACTTCAACACCTCACTCTCACCACTGGACAGATCTGCCAAATTGAAAATTAACAGTGAAATAAAAGACTTAACTGATGTTATGACTGAAATGGACTTAATCAATATCTATAGAATATTCCATTCTAACAAAAAAGAATATACCTTCTTCTCAGCACCCCGTGGAACCTTATCTAAAATCAACCACATACTTGGCTACAAAGAAAATCTGAACAGATACAAAACAATTGGAATAACCTCCTGTATTCTATCAGACCACCATGGTTTAAAGTTAGATTTCAACAACAACAAAAACTATAGAAAGCCTACAATCCCATGGAAACTGAATAATGCTCAACTGAATCATCAATGGGTTAAGGAAGAAAGACAGAAAGAAATTAAAGACTTCCTAGCGATCAATGAAAATGAATATACCACATACCCAAACTTATAGGAAGCTTTTAAAGCACTGCTAAGAGGAAAATTCATAGCACTAAATGCTCACATAAAGAAGTTGCAAAATCTCACATTAGTGATCTAACAGCACACCTGAAAGCTCTAGAACAAGTAGAAGCAAGGTCAACCAGGAGGAATAGATGCCAGGAATCAAATTCAGAGTTGAAATCAATAAAATAGAAACAAAGAGAACAATACAAAGAATCAATTAAACAGTTGGTTCTTTGAAAAAAATCAAGAAGATAGACAAGCCCTTAGCCAAACTAACAAAGGCAGATAGAGAGCATCCAAATTAGCAAAATCAGAAATGAAAAGGGAGACATAACAACTAACACTGAGGAAATCCATAGAATCAACAGGTCATACTTCAGAAACCTGTTTTCCACAAAACTGGAAAATCTAAAAGAGGTGGATAATTTTCTGGATAAGTACCATATACCCAAGATAAATCAAGACCAGATAAACTATTTAAATAGACCAATAACTCCTAAAGAAATAGAAACAGTCATTAAAATTCTCCCAACAACAACAACAAAAAAAGCCCAGGACCAGATAGATCCAATGCAGAATTCTACCAGATCTTCAAAGAAGAGATAATACCAGTACTCTTCAAATTGTTTCACACAATAGAAACATAAGGAACATTACCAAACTCCTACAATTAACCTGATTCCCAAGCCAAACAAGGATGTAAACAAAGAAAGGGAACAACAGACCAATCTCCTGTATGAACATTGATGTAAATATATTCAATAAAATAGCAGAAAACAGACTACAAGAACACACCCAAACAATTATCCACCATGACCAAGTAGGCTGCATCCTAGGGATGCAAGGGTGATTCAACATGCAAAAGTCTGTGAATGAAATACACCATATAAAAAAAACTGGAAGAGAAAACTAAATAATCATCTCACTAAAAGCTGAAAAGCCCTGTGACAAAATCCAACACCCCTTCATGATAAAAATCTTGGAGAGATCAGGAATACATGGAACATACCTAAACATAATAAAGGCAATTTACAGCAAGTCAACAGATAACATCAATGTAAATGGAGAGAAACTCAAATTGATTCCACTAAAATCAGGAACAAGTCAAGGCTGTCCACTCTCCCCATACTTATTCAATATAGTACTTGAAGTTCTAGCCAGAGCAATAAGAAAACATTAGGAGGATGCCCCAGAAAGCGGGGTTTCAACGAGGGAGACCCACCTGTGGGAGAGAATGAAAGGGAAGGGGACACAAAAGACAACAGCAAGACAGTATTCTGATCAAGCCACCAAACTTTATTTCTCTCCACATGGCTTATATAACATAAGGGGGGAAGGGGCAGGAAGGAGGGAAAGGGAAAAGGGGCGTGTAGAACATGGAAGAGGTACAAGATCGTGCAACTGCAAGATGTCGGCTAAGGTCACTGGTCATGGGCAGTTTATTCTGTTGTTAGGCTACCTGACCCTGGAATGCTCTTTACATTCAGTTGTCATGGCATCTGACTGTGGGATGTTCTCTTATCTTTGGAGGCCTCTGGTTACTGCTCTGGGAAGGGACTTATGACTTTTTCTCTGGTCTAGCTAGTACTTTCCATGGTTCATGTTTGGTTCCTGACATCTTGGTCACTAACAGAAGATCAAGGGGATACAAATTAGAAAAGAAGAAGTCAAGCTTTCACTATTTGTAGATGACATGATAGTATACATAAGTGACCCAAAAAATTCACCCAAGGACCACATACAACTTTTAAACACCTTCAGTAAAGTAGTAGGATAGAAGATTAACTAAAAAAAAATCAGTAGCCCTCCTATATAGAAATGACAAACATGCTGAGAAGGAAATCAGAGATACATCACCCTTTACAATAGCCACAATATAAAATACCTTGGGATAACTCTAATTAAGCAAGCGAGGGAACTGTATGACAAGAACTTTAAGTTCCTGAAGAAAGAAATTGAAGAAGATGTCAGAAAATGGAAATATCTCCCATGCTCATGGATAGGTAGGATTAATATAATAAAAGTGTCAATCTTACCAAAAGCAGTCTACAGATTCAATGCAATACCCATCAAAATCAAATACAGTTCTTCATAGACTTGGAATAACATTACTTAACTTTATATGGGAAAAAATCAACAACAACAAAAAAAACTAGGATTACTAAAAGAATCCTGTATAATAATGCAACCTCTGGAGGCATCATGATCCCTGACCTCAAGCTCTACTATAGAGCTATAGAAATAAAAACAGCTTGGTACTGGCATAAAAACCAACATGTGGACCAATGGAATCGAATTGAAGACCCTAACATTAATCCCCACACTTATGTACATATGATCTTCACCAACCCCACATCTGACAGAGGGCTGATCTCTAAAATCTATAACGAACTAAAAGAGCTAGACATCAAAATACTGAACAATCCAATTAAAAATGGGCTACAGAGCTAAACAGAGAATTCTCAACAGAAGAATCTCAAATGGCTGAAAGGCATTTAAGGAATTGCTCAACATCCTTAGTCATCAGGGAAATGCAAATCAAAACAAATCTGAGATACCATCTTACACCTGTCAGAACGGCTAATATAAAAAAAATACTAAAGACAGCTTATGTTGGAGAGGATGTGGAGCAAAGGGAACACTCCTACATTCTTGGTGGGAATGCAAACTTGTGCAGCCACTCTGCAAATCAGTATGGCAGTTTTTCAGAAAATTGGGAATAAGTCTTCCTCAAGACCCAGCCATACCACTCTTGGGCATATACCCAAGGAATGCTCAATCTTACCACAAGGACACATGCTCAGCCTTGTTCATATAAGCATCATTTGTAACAGCAAGAACCTGGAAACAACCTAGATAACCCTCAATTGAAGAATGGATAAAGAAAATATGGCACATATACAAAATGGAGTACTACTCAGCAGTAAAAAACAATATCATGAAATTTGCAGGCAAATATCATTTTGAGTGAGGTATCTCAGACTCAGAAGGACAAATATAGTAAGAACTCACTCACAAGTGGATACTAAATGGGAGGGAAGGGATGGCCAGACTGCAACCCACAACACCAAAGAGGCTAGCTAACAGGAAAAGATCCTAGGAGGGACAAATGGATGACCCTGTGAAGGAGAAGTGGATGACATCTACATGAGTGGACTCGGTGGGGGGTGGCAGAAGGTGAGGAGCGGGGGATGAGAACATGGGGAAATGGGTGGGTAGAGCTGGAACAGGGACAGAGTGGGAGGGCAGGGAGGAAGATACCATGATAGATGAGGACATCATGGGAATAGGAAGAGGCAGCACGCTGGGGAGGCTTTCAGGAATCCACAAGATTGACCCCACCTTGTTCTGCTGGCAATGGTCCAGAGGGTGCCTGGAATGGTCTACTCTGGTGACCAGCCTAGCAAATAACCTAGCTGTCATCATAGAGCCTTTGTCCAGTGACAGATGGAGGCAGGTACAGACATCCCTGGCAAGGCACCAGGCTGAGCTCTGGAAATCCAATTGTTGAGAGAGAGGAGAGGTACTGCAGGTGAGGGACATTGAGATCACGATGTGAAGAAGTGCAGAGATGACTAGCAACACAAACGGAAGCCCATGAACTGTGGACTGGTGGCCCTTGAGCCCCCATGGGAGTGGACTAGACCCTCTGGATACAGCAGACAGTTGTTTGGGTCGAACTGTTTGTGGTTCACCCAGGCAGGGGGATCGGGATCTGCCCCTGGTCTATGGGCAGGCTTCTGGAATCTGGTGCCTGTGGTGTGACACCTTGCACAGCCTTGCGAAGGGGCTTGGACCTGCCTAGGTTCAGTGTGCTGGGCTCTGCTGACTCCCCATAAGAGACCTCAATTTGGGTGATATGGGGATGCAGGATTTCTTGGGAAAGAGGACTGAAAGGTAAGAGGAGGGAGGAGGGGGTTCTGTGGATAGCATGTAGAGTGAGTAGAAAATTTCTTAATAAAGAAAAATGGAAAAAAAATCTTAGAAATAGACATGGGTAAAGATTTTGTTTCAAAAAACTTAAATGATTTAATAGTTTTTTTGAAGAATTACTTATGATTTTAAAAACTATTAATTTAAATAATACAATCTTTAATCTAAGAAAAACTATCCTGAACACTAAACTACTAACCCACCTGAAAGAATGCAGAGAGCCTGCAAGGAGAGAGTAGGTTTAGTGCAACGTGAATATCATTAACTCTAAGTTATAAAACTTGCATTTAATTCTCTATTATACTATTATTAACTGTGTAAGTTGGAACAAATCAGTTGAATACTTAAAATATCTGCTTTTTATTTTACAGAATTGAATGGGTAATATAACTGGTAACATTTACTGAGGAAATAGCATGCCTCAAGTGATCCATTTAACATAAATCAAATCCTCAGCTCTTAATAGTACAGTATCAGTAATTTTAATATATATTGGACATTTTCAAAATATATCGTCTTTATTTATTTTCTCTTAAAACTCATTGAGTTTTTTTAACCAAATCAACAAAAAATTACTTTGCAAGCTTACTAAAGGTTTTAACTGTAAAGATTACTATTATATTTAAAGTGTATTTACAGGTTACATGACAGAAGACACATTTTCAATATAGCTGAATTATATTGAAAATCATTGTAGAGTTTTAATGCTACATAAATCTGTACTGAAATAATGCTGATGTTGTACAAAAGTTGTATTGATCAGGGCATTATCCACTTAAAAAATTCAGTTCTGTGGTTTCTAAGTTTCCCAGTGATGCCTTATTAATCTGAAGAGAAAAAATGTTACATAATGCCATCTGAATTATTAATAACCTTGGACTCAAAGTGTCTATGCTTATATTGCATTATTCAACATTATACCCTTTAACAAATCCACTAGTGAAAGTCATTAGTAATTTTAAATGTATATGAGTGTAAGGGGTAACCAAGAATATCTACTATACCAACTGAAATTATTGTTACAGGATATGAAATTTGAAAGTATAATCATTATGATGTAGCATAACCTAAATTTAAGGGGATTATTTCCAAATTCATCATCTTAACATAATGAGTTTTTCACAATGTATATATTGAAGTTGTAATAATTGTGATTCTTAGTCTGATGAGAGCAATATGTCATTTACTTAAGGAAAAATTTTTCTATTTCTGCTTAAGACTCAGCCCATATTGTATATACCATTACTATACTTATTTAGTAGTTTACTTGAGGTTGTAATCATACAAAAACCAGAAACAATACCAAAAGTGGTAGCATAGAGATTAAAAGCAAATAAATAATCTTCTTACTCTCAACTTGTATATTTGTATTTCTCTTTGCTTCATTTGTTCCTTTTCATTGTAGGTTTGTGTAAGAGTCATCAATAATAACCATGTGACATAGTAATACTGAGCTGTCTTCAACTCTCTTCTGCCAGTGACGCTAATCCCAAACTCTTCAATTTAGTTTAAGGCCAACATTTTTAGATAGCAGCAAAAAACATCTTGAGTCTTTGTCAAATTATCACAAGAATTATCTTGTAGTCCAGATAATAATTTTCTTCTCCTCTAATACTTCTTGAACTAGACTAACTCAGACCATATTTCATTAGCCAGCCTTGGTAGATTGTCATGTCCTGAGCAGTGTGTTATGAACTCTTAAGTGTCAGAGTCCTCATGAAAAATCCTCAGGCTAAAGCTGGTAAATTTATTATTTATTACTCAAATTCTAGCATAATTCAATGTTTATATTTTATATCTTTGTAGAATTTATTTATGTGTCTAATCTTGGCATTCTTTTGTTCCTTGGTCATAAGATACCACAGTGGCCCTGTACAAGCTAACTTTTCTAAGAGAGGGAGGTCCTGACTCCTCATTCTTTTATCTTCTTTTCACACTGTTCTTTGCCCATTAACATAAATCCCTGTAGTGTAAGGCAAAGGTAACTTCAGGAAATCTAAATTTGTCGCTGTTTATGCTACATAATTGTCTAAGTATATAGAAGGGAGAGGCTTTGTAATCTGATCTGTGGCTTGTAATCTGATTTAACCCACTGAATCTAGTTGACCTTTTAAATTTTACTTTGTTATGATTGTCTCATTCCTGAGAAGACGTTTCAAGAATATCTCATAGCCTTATAAAGAGACCTTTGAATTTTTATGTGTGTCACAACCTCTAAGGCAGACCTTTGGGTAGAGAAAAAATATCTCCCTAAACTCTGGAGGGGTAGTATGCTCAGGACTTTCCTGGGGAAGCTTAGAAGGAGTACTCCTGGAAGAAGGCATAAATGATTCATAGGAAAATTATCAACAATACAATATTCCCAAATAGTACAATATTAAAATCTCCCCAAGCATGCAACACATGTAGATCAAGACCAAAAGTGGCATGAGTTCAGCTTTGGTGTATCTTTGTCAAGCATCTATGCTTGCTTTATGCATTTTACCATTCCCATCAGATATGGCTATGCGACATTTATGTCTTCCTTTGTGTGCAGGTGTTTCCATAGATACATAGACCTATAATGATATCATGATTACTCCATCTGTGTCATATCTAGAAGACAGCATTTCATAGCAACAGCCCACCATTCTCTGGCAATTGCAGTTTTTCTGCTTCCTTTCTCATGATGTCTTCTTGGCCTTTGAAGGACCCATGTAGATTTCCCATTTAGGAATGAGAACTCAAAAATCACTTATTCTCAGTACATTGACCAATAGTGAGTCTCTATATGAACCACTGCCCATTGGGGAAGAAAGAAGATGATGATGAAGAAGAAGAAGAAGAAGAAGAAGAAGAAGAAGACTACAATGATGACGACGATGAGGAGAAAATGGAGGAGAAGAAGAAAAAGAAGGAGGAGAAAAACAAGATCAAGAAGAACAACAAGAAGAAAAAATAATAACAAAGAACAAGAAGAAGAATAAGAAAATGAAGAAGAACAACAACAATAACAAGGACAAGTAGAAGAAGAAAAAGAAAAAGAAGAAGAAGAGGAGGAAGAGAAGAAGGAGGAGAAGAAGAAGAAAAAGGAGGAGAAAAACAAGAACAAGAAGAACAAAAATAATAAAAAAACAAGAAGAATAAGAAAAAGAAGAACAACAAGAACAAGAAGAACAAAAATAATAAAAAAACAAGAAGAATAAGAAAAAGAAGAACAACAAGAACAAGAAGAACAAAAATAATAATGAAAGAAGAACAAGAACAAGAAGAACAACAAGAAGAACAAAGAGAAGAAGAAGAGGAAGAAGAAGAAGAACAGGAACAACAACAAGAACAAGAAGAACAACAACAAGAACAAGAAGAACAAGAACAAGAAGAAGAACAAGAAGAAGAACAAGAAGAACAAGAACAAGAGCAAGAACAAAAATAACCAGAACCAGAACAAGAACAAGAACAACAACAACAAGAAGAAAAAGAAAAAGAAAAAAAACAAGATGAACAAGAAGAAGAATAAGAAAAAGAACAAGAACAAAGAAGAAAAAGCAGCAGCAGCAGCCCCTGAGTTCAAGGCTAAGAACAACAGTGTTCCACAGTTATAAAGATTAATATTTAATTAATATTTAAAAGGTAGTCTGAGCAAGGCGGTGGTTCATATGCCATTACTTCCACCACTCAGGAGGCAGAGCAAGGCAGATCCGTGTGAGTTTGAGGCCAGCCTGGTCTACAGAGCAAGATCCATGTCAGGCACTAAAACTATGCAGTGAAGCCTTGTCTCAAAAAAAAAAACCAAACATCAACAACAAAATAAAAGGTAGTCAGACTATGTGCCTACTTAGCATAACACAAGGAGCACATTGTAGTCTACTTACGTTATGACCTCCCCAACTATTTTCTTGACTCTAGAAAATACAGAGATATTTCCAATATGAAATTCAATCCTGGATCAAGAAAAACATTTTCTGCAATACCTTTACTTGCCTATTTCTATTTCTCTCTCCAAATCCACAACTGTCTTAAAGATTATATTTACATTTTAAGATACTGGTCCCTATTTCTGGAGGGGGCAGAGCAGATCTTCAAACATTATAGTATGTATTTGTTGTAGTGTCTCCAAGGGTTACTTAAGTGTTCACCTATTGCAGCTAGTTTTCTATAGGTGCAAATAGACATCATGACAAGGGAGACTTATAAGAGAACACATTGAATTAGGGTCTTAGTTACAGTTCCGAGAGTGAGTTCCTAAACATCACAGTGGGGAACAAGGTGGTATGAAGGCAGGCACTAGTATTGAAAAGTAGTGGACAATGCTTTTCTTACTTACTTTTCTGTTTCTGTGACAAAAAAAAATCTGACACAAGCAACTTGGGAGAAATGGTTTATCTTGGCGCATAATTGTAGGATGTAATCCATCACGCATGAAAGTCATAATGTCAGAATCTTGAGGTATCTGGTCAATAAGGAAGCAGAGGAAGATGAAATAATGTCTCCTGCTCACTTTCTACATTGTTTATGATCCAGAATCCAAATCCAGTGAATAGTGCCACCTATATTAGGTTAGTCTTCACATCTCAATTAAGTCAAGATTTTTCTCCCACAGCAATGCCCAAAGACCTGACTATCAGTTCATTCTACATAACATTAGGATGACAATATTAATTTATTACACCTCCTGAAAATATTCCAAATAGGTGACAAAGCCAAACACCTGAAGAAAATTACTAAAATTCTGATGTAAATTGTGGTACTAAAAGTTGAAGGGAGTTTCTTTACAGAAGTAGATATAATGAAAAACATTCTAATAAAAATCTGAATGGTCAACAGCTAGGCAAGATAAACGGTAGGTGGGAATGACAGCAGAAAGAATAAATAGGAGGAGAAACCTAGGTTTGAGAAAGGTAAGAGAAAGAATATGAGAGAAGGAGAAGGCATCAGGGATGTCAGAGACCAGCCACAAAAACACCCAGCTACCCAGCTAGCCAACCACAGAGGAAGCAGAAATGTAAGACACACAGAAAGAAGAAAGAACAGTGAAAGGCCCCAAGGCAAAACATAGATAAAGAGAAACAGGATAATTTAAGTTAAGTTAGAAAAGTTGGCTAGATACAGTCCCAATATGAGGCTGGGAATTTGTTTTTATTTTATTTATTTTATAATTAATTTAATTTTACATATCAGCCTCAGATTCCCATGTCCTCCCTCTTCCCAACCCTCAGGCTTCCCCTGCCCAATCCTCCCCTCATTCCCACCTCCTCCAAGGCAAGGCCTCCCCTGGGGTTTCAGCCTAGCCTGGTAGATTCAGTTGAGGCAGGGGCAGTCCCCTCCTCCCTACACCAAGCCTGAGCAAAATGTCTCAGCCTAGGCCCTAGGATCTAGAAAGCCAGCTCATGCATTAAGGACAGGTCCAGGTCCTACTGCTTGGGGGCCTCCAAAATTGTTCAAGTTAATCGACTGTCTCACTTATCCATAGGGCCTGATCCAGTTCCATGGGGGCTCCTCAGCTATTGGTTCATAGTTCATGTGTTTTCACTAATTTGGCTATTTTTCCCTGTGCTTTTTCCAATTGTGGTCTCAATATCTCTTGCTCATATAATTCACCCATCTCTCTTTCTCATCAATTGGTCTCCTGGAGCTCCACCTGGGGCTTGGCCATGGATCTCTGCATCTGCTTCCATCAGGCACTGGATGAGAGTTCTATCATGACAGTTATGGTGTTATCTCATTATTGTGTTGATTTGCATTTCCCTGATGATTAAGGATGTTGAGCAATTCCTTAAATGTCTTTCAGCCATTTGAGCTTCCTCTGTTGAGAATTCTCTGATTAGCTCTATAGCCCATTCTTTAATTGGACTGTTAGTTATTTTGATGTCTAATTTCTTGGGTTCTTTATATATTCTGGATATCAGTCCTCCGTCAGATATGGTTTTGGTGAAGATCTTTTCCCATTCTGTAGGCTGTCGCTTTGTCTTGTTGACCGTGTCCTTTGCTCTACAAAAGCTTCTCAGTTTCAACAGGTCCCATTGATTGATTGTTTCTCTCAGTGTCTGTGCTACTGGTGTTATATTTAGAAAGTGATCTCTGGTGCCAATGTGTTCAAGAGTACTTCCTACTTTCTCTTCTATCAGGTTCAGAGTAACTGGATTTATGTTGAGGTCTTTGATCCACTTGGACTTAAGTTTTGTGCATGGTGACAGATATGGATATATTTGCAGCCTTCTACACATTCTGTAGGTTGTCATTTGGTCTTATTGACCTTGTCCTTTGCTCTACAAAAGCTTCTCAGTTTCAGGAGGTCCCATTTATTAATTGTCACTCTCAGTGTCTGTGTTACTGGTGTTGTATTTAGGAAGTGGTCTCCTGTGCCAATTCAATCCAGATTATTACTTACTTTCTCGTGTATCAAGTTCAGTGTAACTGGATTTATGTTGAAGTCTTTGATTCACTTGGACTTGAGTTTTGTGCATGGTGACAGATATGGATCTATTTGCAATCTTCTGCATGTTGACATCCAGTTATGCCAGCACCATTTGTTGAAGATGCTTTCTTCTTTCCATTATACAGTTTTGGCTTCTTGGTCAAAAATCATATGTACATAAGTGTGGGGATTAATGTCAGGGTCTTCAATTTGATTCCATTGGTCCACATGTTGGTTTTTATGCCAGTACCAAGCTGTTTTTATTACTATAGCTCTATAGTAGAGCTTGAGGTCAGGGATCATGATGCCTCCAGAGGTTGCATTATTATACAGGATTCTTTTAGTAATCCTAGTTTTTTTTTCCACATAAAGTTAAGTATTGTTATTTCCAAGTCTGTGAAGAACTGTATTTGATTTTGATGGTTATTGCACTGAATCTGTATATTTCTTTTGGTAAGATTGCCATTTTTACTATGTTAATCCTACCTATCCATGAGCATGGGAGATCTTTCCATTTTCTGATATCTTCTTTGACTTCTTTCTTCAGAGACTTAAAGTTCTCATACAGGTTTTTCGCTTGCTTAGTTAGTGTTACCCCAAGGTATTTTATATTATTTGTGGCTATTGAAAAGTGTGATGTTATAGTGATATTTTATTTGTATTGAAATGTGATTTTATTTGTATGTCAATAAAGTTGCCTTGAGGTCAGAGCAAGCCAGAGCAGAAGCTGAGCAGTAGTGGGGCACGCCTTTAATCCCAGCACTTGGGAGGCAGAGCTAGGCAGATCTCTGTGTGTTCAAGGACACAGCCAGCATGGCAGACACGCCTTTAATCTCAATACCAACCATAGAAGACCTGGAGGTCTGTACAAACAGGCAGTGACAAGGAGATCATGTGGCTGGGTTTACAACCAATGAGAAAACAGAACAGGAAGTCTTTAAATAGACAGGACTCACAGAAGTAGGTCTCTTGTGGAGAGGAAGAACATCAGAAGCAGTGAAGGGTAAGGTTTTCCACTTTTGCTCTGACCTCTTGGTTTTTAACTCTGCAATTGGTTCTGTGTTTCTTATTTAACAAGCCGGATACATCTACAATTGGCGCCCAACGTGGGGCGAATTCATTAAAAAACCACTTGACTTGGCAGTGGGTCCAGCTTCCCGCCCAGGCAGGCCTGGCTCCTTAGCTCAGGCTTAGCACGGCCTAACCCGGGCCTAGATCAGCTTAGGACTCAGGCCCAACCTGCCTTAGCTACGAGCGGTTACAGCCGAAGCTGGAGTTACTTGCTTAAAAAGCCGGTGCTACAAACAACTCAGGCCTGCGGGAGCTACCGCTAATTGCAGTAGCTACACGCAACTGCAGATAGGCTGCTTTTGGCTGAAACGCCAGCACACACGGTTGGTCGGAGCTTAAGGAAACCAGAGCCCAGGCTCGACTCGGCTCAGACCGGAACATTGAAGCAGTTGGATTCAAGCTTTTAGCCAGAACGTGGCTACGCTTTCTCTCTCTCTCTCTCTCTCTCTCTCTCTCTCTCTCTCTCTGGATTCCACCTCGGACGCTAGGTAGCTGTTTGGAAATTCCCTCGGATTTCTACTGTTCTGCGCAGAATTGGTAAGTCATTTATATCAGATATTTCAAAGGAAACTATTTAAAAGAGAATTTTTCCACATTAAAAAAAAATGGGTTTTATGTGTACATTGGAAGAAAATTGGGCTTTGTTTGAAATTTTAGGCAGTATGGTAATGGAACAACTATATGAGAAGATTAATGTTGATCGAATTATGTATATTATTAATCTTCTTATCCTTATTTTACTATTTAAAAAGATGGTCAATTTAAGTGCCGGGATAAAAATTTTAGAAAAACCTGTTAAACATGTTAAACCTGTTAAAATGAATTATAGAGATATTCAGATTCAGACAGAAGAAATTAACAGTGAAGTTGTTTCAGGATTGGATTATAAGGTTACAGAAAGAAAGCCTGTTTTCACACAATCACCCTTAATTTATCCAGTAACCATACAACAGCAACCTGGTCAAGTGACTACACGAAATATTTGGACTCCAGTTGAAATGTTAGATTTACGAAGGTTTAAGGAAGCAATAGTATCTTATGGCATGCATTCTCCATATGTAAAACAAATGTTAAACTCCTGGTCAACTTATAATAGAATTATACCACAGGACTGGCGGTTCTGGAACCTAGACAGCAGCTCCAGTGGCAAATGTGGTTCAAACAGGAAGCTAAAAACATAGAAAAACAATGTAGTGATAGGGGTATACAAATCTTCCAGGATCAGCTTGTTGGAGAAGGCCAATATGCTGCAGTACAAACACAATGTTTATATGATATGCAAACTCTAATTCTATGTCGAATGGCAGCCTTGAATGCATGGGACAGAGTTGAGGAACCAGGGAAAAAAACTGAGTCATTTACAAAGGTTATATAGGGCCCAAAAGAATCTTTCACAGATTTCTTACAAAGACTGACTGCAGCAGTAAAGAGAATGGTCCCAAATTCAGAAGCTAGCCAGATAATAATTGAATCTTTGGCTTTTGAGAACGCAAATGAAGCATGCAAGAGAATAATCAGGCCGTTAAAGGCGAGATCTGCACCCTTGGAAGATTGGATTAGAGACACGGTTAATGTTGAGGCTCATGATCATGATAATATGTGGGTAGGAGAAGCAATTTCAAGAGGTTTGAGGAATGTTAGATGTTTTGGATGTGGAAAGCAAGGACATTTGAAAAGGGACTGTAAACAGGGCACTTCTAGAAACAATGTTTCTTCAAGGAACAATGGCAACAGAATGCCCCTTCCTTCAGGAGTATGTAGAAGGTGTGGTAAGGGAAGACATTGGACCAATGAATGTAGATCAACAAGGGACAGACAAGGTAATACTTTGCCTCAGTCTTTGGGAATCTCCCAGAGGGGCCTCAGGCAGGCCCCTACAGTGAATCCAGTTCAGATCTTTCCTGCAGTCATAGAGGAGACCCCTACTCAGAGCAGTTAAATGACCAAATTCCTATTGGAATAAACCAGGCTACTCAGAGTAATGGAACAACTGAGACAGAGAGAACAGAAAATTCAGGAGAAACCATAAAGAAAATTTTTTGGCAAACTTCTATAAATGAACCAAGACCACAATTAACAATAAAAATAAATGGTGTTTTGTTGTCTGGTCTGGTAGACACAGGTGCTGATGTTACCATAACTGCACCAGAATTTTGGCATCCATCTTGGCCTCTTCAGGAGGTAAATGTTCAACTGTTAGGAATTGAAACATTATCTCAAGTTAAACAGAGTGCAAGATGGCTCTAATGTATAGGCCCAGAAGGACAGAGAGGCAGATTAAAACCATATGTGGCTAACATAGCCATGAACCTGTGGGGTCGAGACCTGTTACAACAATGGAATACTCAGATTAACATCCCTCCAACCTCAGAAATAAATAATAAACTAGCTCATACTTCTGAGAGAAATATTAGAAGGTATTATTCTAATGAGTGGTCACCAGCCATCCATATTATACAAGAACAGGGCAGAAAAACTGATGATCTTCCAAAGGCACCAACAGCTCTACCTTTAAAATGGTTAACAGACAAGCCTGTATGGGTTCATCAATGGCCTTTAACAACAGAGAAACTCCAGGCTTTAGAAGAGCTGGTAGAAGAACAGTTAAATGCTCAGCATATTGAAGAATCTACTAGCCCATGGAATTCTCCTGTATTTGTTATTAAAAAGAAATCTGGTAAATGGAGAATGGTAACAGACCTTAGAGCAATTAACAAAGTAATTCAGCCAATGGGCTCTCTACAATCTGGAATTCCTTTGCCTACTCTGTTACCTAAAGGATGGCCTCTCATAGTTATCGATTTAAAAGACTGTTTCTTTTCAATACCCCTACAAGAAAAAGACAGAGAAAGATTTGCTTTCACGGTGCCTACTTACAATAATTCTCAACCGGTTAGAAGATTTCAATGGAGAGTCGTCCCACAAGGAATGTTGAATAGTACAACCCTGTGCCAGCTCCCGCCAGTCCTGTGGTATAATTCTATTATAAGTTGACCAGGAGTTTAACATTTGTTTTACATATGGAGAATGCATGCCATAAGATACTATTGCTTCCTTAAACCTTCATAAATCTAACATTTCAACTGGAGTCCAAATATTTCGTGTAGTCACTTGACCAGGTTGCTGTTGTATGGTTACTGGATAAATTAAGGGTGATTGTGTGAAAACAGGCTTTCTTTCTGTAACCTTATAATCCAATCCTGAAACAACTTCACTGTTAATTTCTTCTGTCTGAATCTGAATATCTCTATAATTCATTTTAACAGGTTTAACAGGTTTTTCTAAAATTTTTATCCTGGCACTTAAATTGACCATCTTTTTAAATAGTAAAATAAGGATAAGAAGATTAATAATATATATAATTCGATCAACATTAATCTTCTCATATAGTTGTTCCATGATGTTTCTCTGATTTCTTTTTCATTTCTATATAGGAGGGCTACTGATTTTTTTTAGTTAATCTTGTATCCTGCCACCTTACTGAAGGAGTTTATCTGCTGTAGGAGTTCCTTGGTAGAATATTTGAGATCACTTATGTATACTATCATATCATCTGCAAATATTGAAAGTTTGACTTCTTCCTTTCCAATTTGTATCTCCTTGATCTCCTTTTATTGTCTAATTGCACTAGCTAGAACGTCAAGTACTATATTGAATAAGTATAAGGACATTGGACAGCCTTGTTTTGTTCCTGATTTTAGTGGAATCACTTTCAGTTTCTCTCCATTTAATTTGATGTTGGCTGTTGGCTTGCTGTAAATTACCTTTATTATGTTTAGGTATGTTCCTTGTATTCCTGATGTCTCTAGAACCTTTATCATGAAGTGGTGTTGGATTTTGTCGAAAGCTTTTTTAGCATCCAATGAGATGATCATATGGTTTTTTTCTTTCAGTTTGTTTACATGGTGTATTACATTGACAGATTTTCATATGTTGAACCATCCTTGTATCCCTGGGATGAAGGCTACATGGTCATGGTGGGAAATTTTTTTATGTGTTCCTGGATTCAGTTAGCCAATATTTTATTGAGGACTTTTGCAGCAATGTTCATGAGGGAGATCTGTCTGTAATTCTCTTTCTTTGTTGCATCCCTGTGTGATTTGGGTATCAGGGTAACTGTAGCCTCATAAAAAGAATTTGGTAGTTTTCCTTCTGTTTCTATGGTGTGGAACAATTTGAATGGTATTAGTATTAGCTCTTCTTTGAAAATCTGGTAGAATTCTGCACTGAAACCACCTGCTCCTGGGCTTTTTTTTTTTTTTTTTTTGGTTGGGAGACTTTTAATGACTATTTCTATTTCCATAGGGGTTATTCGTCTGTTTAAATAGTTTATCTGGTCTTGATTTAACTTTGGTATGGGGTACCTATCCAGAAAATCATCCATTTCTTTCAGTTTTTCCAATTTTGTGGAGTACAGTTTTTTGAAGTATGACCTGATGATTCTCTGTATTTCCTCATTGGCTGTTGTTATGTCCTCATTTTCCCTTCTGATTTAGTTATTTTGGATTCTCTCTCTCTCTCTCTCTCTCTCTCTCTCTCTCTCTCTCTCTCTCTCTGTCTTTCTCTCCTTTTTGGTTAATTTGGATAAGGGCTTATCTATCTTGTTGATTTTTTCAAAGAACCAACTCTTTCTTTCATTGATCCTTTCTATTGTTCTATTTGTTTTTATTTTGTTGATTTCATCCATCTATTTAATTATTTCCTGGTATCTGTTTCTCCTGATTGAGTTTGTTTCTTCTTGTTCTAGAGCTTTCAGTTGTGCTCTTAAGTCACTAGTGTGAGATATCTCCAACTTCTTTTTGTGGGCATTTAGAGCTATGAATTTTCCCCTTAGCACTGCTTTCATGGTGTCCCATAAGTTTGGTTATGATGTATATTTGTGTTCACTGAATTCTAGAAAATCTTTAATTTCTTTATTTCTTCCTTGACCCATTGGTGATTCAATTGGGCATTATTCAGGTTCCATGAGATTGTACGATTTCTGTAATTTTTGTTGTTGATGAAGTCTAACTTTAAGCCATGTTGGTCTGATAAGACACAGGATGTTATTTCAATTTTTTTGTATCTGTTCAGATTTGCTTTGGGACCAAGCTTGTGCTTGATATTGGAGAAAGTTCCATGGGGTGCTGAAAAGAAGGTATATTCTTTTGTGTTAGGGTGGAATATTCTGTAGATATTTGTTAAGTTTATTTGAGTCATAATGTCTGTTAGTTCCCTTATTTCTCTGTTAAGTTTCTGTCTGGCAGACCTGTCCATTGGTGAGAGTGGAGTGCTGAAATCTCCCACTACTAGTGCATACGGTTTGATGTGAGATTTAAGTGTTTGTAATGTTTCTTTTATGAATGTTGGTGCCCTTGTATTTGGGGCATAAATATTCAGAATTGAGACTTCATCTCGTTGGATATTCCCTGTGATCAATATGTAGTGTCCTTCCTGATCTCTTTCAATTGATTTTAGTTTGAAGACTATTTTATTAGATATTAGCATAGCTACACCAGCTTCTTCCTAAATCCATCTGATTGGAATGTCTTTTCCCAGCCTTTTATTCTGAGGTGGTATCTGTCTTTGAAGGTGAGGTGTGTTTCTTGTATGCAGCAAATGAATGTATCTTGTTTTTGTATCCATTCTGTTAGCCTGTGTCTTTTTATAGGTGAATTGAGACCATAGATATTGATGGAGATTAATGACCAGTTATTGTTAAATCCTGTTATTTTTTGGTGGTAGTATTGTATGTTTACCTTCTTTGATATTAGTTGGTATGGGACTATCTATTGCCTGTCTTTTCATGGGTGTATCTAACTTCCTTAGGTTGGATTTTTCCTTCACGTACTTTCTGTAGGGCTGGATTTGTGGAGAGATATTGTTTAAATCTGGTTTTATCATGGAATATTTTTTTACTCCATCTATGGTGAATGAGAGTTTTGCTGGGTATAATAGTCTGCATTGGCATCCATGGTCTCTTAGTGTCTGCATAACCTCTGTCCAGGACTTTCTGGCTTTTAGAGTCTCCATTGAGAAGTCAAGTGTTATACTTATGGATCTGCCTTTATCTGTTACTTGGCTTTTTCCTTTGCAGCTCTTAATATTTTTTTCTTTATTCTGTATGTTTATTGGTTTGATTATTATGTGGTGAGGGTACTTTTTTTATACAGTCTATTTGGTGTTCTGTAACCATCTTGTATTTTTACAGGCATTTCCTTCTTTAGGTTAAGAAAGTTTTCTCCTATGGTTTTGTTGAATATATTTTCTGTGTCTTTGAGTTGGTATTCTTCTCCTTCTATCCCTATTATTCCTAGGTTTGGTCTTTTCATGGTGTCCCAAATTTTCTGGACATTTTGGGTCATGACTTTGTTGACTTTAGTGTTTTCTTTGACTGATGAATCTATTTCTTCTACTGTATCTTTAACACCAGAGATCTGCTCTTCCATCTCTTACATTCTGTTGGTTATACTTGCATCTGTAGTTCCTGTTCATTTACTCAAATTTTCCACTTCCAGCATTACCTCAGTTTGTGTCTTCTTTATTGACTCCATTTCAGTTTTGAAATCTTTAAATGTGTCCCTCACTTGTTTAATTGCTTTCTCTTGGCTTTCAAGGGATTTATTGATTTCTTCCCACTTTTTCGTTTGACTTTTCCTCGATTTCTTTAAGGGAATTATTTCTAATATTTAATATTAAAATATAAATGAAATGTTTCATGTATTCATATTTATTCATAAATAAATACAGTTGGCATTGATTCATATGTTTCCTCACTTTCAAAAAGATTATTTGTAATTATGTGTATTTTTTTTGCATAACTACATGTATATGCAGCACCTGCAGAGGTCAGAAGAGGGTGTTGACTCTTCCACTGTTGGTGGGAATGTAAACTTGTACAGCCACTTTGGAAATCAGTATGGCAGTTTCTCAGAAAATTGGGAATATGTCCTCCTCAAGATCCAGATATACCACTCTTGGGCTTATACTCAAGGAATGCTCAATCTTACCACAAGGACACATGCTCAACTATGTTCATATCGGCACTATTCATAATAGCAAGAACCTGGAAACAACCTAGATGCCCCTCAACTGAAGAATGGATAAAGAAAATGTGGCACATATACACAATGGAATACTACTCAGCAGTAAAGAACAATTATATCATGAAATTTTCAGTCAAATGCATGGAACTAAAAAAATATCATTTTGTGTGAGGTAACCCAGACTCAGAAGGACAAACATAGTATGTACTCACTCATAAGTGGATACCAGATGTGAGGGAAGGGATGGCAAGACTGAAACCGACAGCTCCAGAGAGGCTAGCTAACAGAAAAAGACCCTAGGAGGGACACATGCTTGACCCAGCAGAGAAGTGGATGGCATCTACATGAGTGGACAGGGTGTGGGCTGAGGGTTAGGAATGGAGAATGAAAACATAGGGAAATGGGTGGTTTGAGCTGGAGCAGGAGCAGAGTGGGAGGGCAGGGAGGGAGATGCCATGATAGATCAGGACATCATGGGAATACAAAGAGGTAGGGTACTGGGGAGGCTTTCAGGAACCCACAAGAATGAGACAACCTTGGACTGCTGGCAGTGGTCCAGAGGGTGCCTGGACTGGTCTACTCTTGTTACTGGTCCAGCAAATACCCTAACTATCATCTTAGAGCTTTTGTCCAGTGACTGATGGAGGCAGATGCAGAGATCCATGGCAAGGTGCCAGACTGAGCTCTGGGAAGCCAATTGATGAGAGAGGAGGGATTCTGCAGTTGGGGAATGTTGAGATCATGATGGGAGGAAGTGCAGAGATGACTGGTCACACTATTAGGGGCCCAAGAACTGTAGACTAGCGGCTGTGAAATCCTCATGGGACTGGAATAGTCCCTCTGAATATGGATGACAGTTGTTTTTCTCAAACTTTTTGGGGAGCACCCAGCATAGAGAACAGGATCTGTCCTTGTTGCATGGGCAGGCTTTGTGGAATCTGGTGCCTGTGGTGTGGTGCCTTGTACAGCCTTGGTACAGTGTGAAGGGACTTGGATCTGCCTAGGCTCAGTGTGCTGGGCTCTGCTGACTCCTCATGGGAGACTTTGATTTGGGGGATGTGGGGATATGGGGTGGCTTGGGAGGAATGGCTGGGAAATGGGAGGAGGGAGGAGGTGAGATCTGTGGGTGGTATGTAGAGTGAGTAGAAAATTTCTTAATAAAGAAAAATGGAAATAAAATAAAATGAAATGAAATGGGGAAAAAAAGAAGAAGAGGTTGTTGAACTACCTGGAGCTAGTGTTAATGGTGATTGTGAGCCTCCCATCGTGGAAGATGGGAAATGAACTCAGGCCCACTGCAAGAGCAGCAAATAGTCCTAATCACTGAGCCATCTCTCCAGTCTCCATATGGGTTCTCTGCATGTGTTCAGGGTATTTACTATCAAATTTCATGGCACAAATTATGACCTATTTCATTTGACAGAAATCTGAGTGAATTAGGAGTATTTTGAAATCCTCTTCAAGAGGAGAAATATCAATTTTAGAACTATGTATGAAATAATCCACTATGTTTTTCTTTCCTTAGTTTAATAAATGTATCCTCAGAAGAAAAAAATAATTAAATTGATTTAAATAATATTTCTATATTAGAAAAAAATGAATAAGTAAGTGAATACTCTGGTAATTTTTATTTATTTTTAAATGCAATTTCCCATATCAACATCACCATTAATTTGTTAAAACTCAAAAGTTTGGGACATTTCCAAGTTGAGGAAACTTAGAAATTCTGGACTATCATCTTCCAAGTGTAGGCAATAAAGGAATTCCACACCTAGCTCCTATTCTTTTCTAAAACTTTTATTGAAGTAATTAATTATTATGAATATATATGCAGATGTCATTATTTTTAATGTTTATTAAAACTTCTTTTTATTTGTCAAAGAAAATTGAATATTATTTTAGCATATAGAATATGTGACCTTATAAAATTGCCTTTCTGTCTTAAAGTATATGAGTTTCATAGTGTATGTATACCTAACATATGTGCATTATTAAACTTAGATCCAATGATCTGTTGCCAAATACTTTTGAATGGACTTGTAAATGTTTATTCCTTTCTCATGTTTTATTATGCAAAAATTTGATTTAAATTTTTACCATGTACCTCTCACATTTCCACAAAGTTAATCTTAATTGTGTTCTTGTCACCATTATTCATTTTACATAATGCAAAAAAAAAGACTGAAAGAAAATGATGTTGATGAGAACATATTGGATTTTATGATATTGGTTTGATTTCCTTTGATACAAAGAACTAGAGTAAATGGGAGGGCAATACTTAAAACAGTACTTCAATAACAACTTAGATTTTTTGCAACAAGGTACACCCAGAGATATAGCTCTCAGCACCAATACCAGATTTCAATATGAGATCAGTTTCAGCAGAGGTGGATGAAATTCACATTTATGTGGTTTGCTGTGTAAAAGAAATTGAAAAAGCTGCTGGAAGTGGCCATATCTTATTCTATAGGTAACATTGTCATAAGCACATATATAAGATCTTTAAGAGTTATCCTATTATGACTGCTGAGAATTTGTACCCAAAGTTTTGTAGAAAGAAATTAGTGAAATTCATGCTATTTTTTTTTTAACTGAGGGTCTTTAGGAAAGTCCACTGTTGGCAAAGGGAAACATTTAGAACAAAAGACACTATGAATACTTACAGCAATGAAATACAAGAAAATTAATTAAATACTGGGTTTAATGTAGAAATTGATCTTGTGGTTACTTTGGAAAATAGCAAGGATGCAACAATGATCATTTCTTGGCCTTTCTGCCTCAATATTATTTTCCTACATAACTTTAGTTTCATAATCACTGCTTTTTTCATTTTCAATTTTGTCAGACAGATACAATACACGCATTAAACCACATCCATTTCAGTTATTAGACCTGTGTAGAAGATATCGTCAGTATAGAACAGTCTGAGAATAATATCTGGGACATCAGAAAGAGACAACTGGCTAATTATTTACTTATTTATTTTTCCCAAAGTCAGCTTCAACACTTAAGTAATCACTTGCATAATATTTACAAGTGTAACATTTCTTCATTCCAAATATAAATGATATAATCTAATACATAAATTTCTGTTACTATGGTTTTCTCTTTAACTTAATCCCCTCCAGGTTCATACTAGCTTTCACAAATGACATTCATTTTAAACTTTTAAGTCTGAATATTTTATGTTGTACTACTACCACATTTATTTTCTGGAGTCACACTATGTTACTGAGGGAAGTTGGAGCAGGAATCTGGGAGCAGGAACCGAAGAAGCCATGAAAAACTGTTGTTTTATCCCATCCAGGACCACCAGCCTATGGCTGGCACAACCAGAGTGAGTTAGACACTCCCACATCAAACATTAATCAAAAATAATGTCCACAGGCTTGTCCACAGGCGAATCTGGTGGGAGAAATTTCTCAACTGTAGTTTTCTTTTCCCAAATGACTCTAGCTTGTTGTGAAGTTGAGGGAAAAAATACAAAGAGGGTTGGGGATTTAGCTCAGTGTTAGATCACTTGCCTAGCAAGCACAAGGCCCTGGGTTCGATCACCAGCTCAAAAAAAAATTCAGAACCCAAACAAACAGAACAGGAATAAATGCATGAGGAATCAAAGAATAAATAAAAACACAAAACATAAAATGATAAACAAAGGGAAAACAGTTCAAAGTAATTAATATAAAAGCTATAAGATTAAAAAATGATTTTTGTAAGTATGTTTGTGTATACATTAATTATATTTGTATTAATTTTCAAGAATCACCACCATTGTCAATAGAACTATGTTATCTTCCTCAAATAAAACTCTGTAAACATGGAAAGGCTACATGCAAACAGGGAAATCTCTCTTAATCTCCATAGACTTCCTGATTCTGTCTCTGAATTTTTTTCTAGGAACCTCAAATAGGCAATACATAAAATATATCTAAACTTAGTAACCCTAAAATATATTACAGGCCCCATTTAATTCATCTAATCATTATTAGAATAAATCTGGTGGTGTTTCTCTTATATGTGTTTGCTATTGTAGTTGGTTTGTTGAATTATGCTGCTTTAAAATGTGTAAATAGAACCTAGGCTTATTCCTGCTTTAAAAAATTTTAGTTGGGTGTGATGCTGAACACCTTTAATCCTAGCCCTCAGAAGGCAGCAACATGTGGATCTCTTTGTGTTTCACAGCAAGCTGGTCGACACAGTGAGTTCCAGGCCAGCCAGAGCTCCATAGTGAGATTCTGTCAAAAACAAAACAAACAAACAAACAAAAAAGCAAAAAGGAAGATGGAATGGAGCTCTGGAGTTCTTATCAACGGGCAGAATTTTAGCTTATTATGATAAATTTGTATTACGTTTATAGGCATTGCTGTGCATTTTTCTACACTAGTATCATTTTCTGTTTCCATCAGTAGTACATTAGGGTCCCAGTTCCTCTACATTCCTCCTAATGTTTGTTATTTCTTATCTTTTATATGTTATAATAGCTACCATAAAGCCAAGTCTTATTTCTTTATTTCAGTATCTGTTTTCCAAAAACCGACACAATAGAACATCTTTAAATATTTACAGCTATCAGTGAATATTCTTTGTATGAATGTGTATTCAATCTTTCATTCCTTTTAATTGTATGACTAAGTTTTAATTGTAGGAATTTAAAACACATTTTCTGTTACCTCATTTTTGAAAAAAAAATTGTTTTCTTTTTGTAGTCTCTTGCCTATGCTTATTCAGCTCTTTAGTCAAAAGTATTGCTTCATTTTTCTTTGTAGCATTGGTTTTATGGACATGTAAGCTATTATACTGTTTATATCATGGAAAGATTTCTTTTTCTATAAAGTATGGAAGACAATTATGCTGGATACAGTAGTCTGCATTATCATCTGTGTTCCTTTTGAACTTAAAGGTCATTTCTCCTATATCTTCGGGCTTTTAAAATTTCTAATGAGAGTTCAGTTGTTGCTCTCATGGATTTTCCTTTATATGTGACTTGTAGATTTTTCCTCTAGCTTTCAATACATTATCTTTGTTTTGTCTATTTATTGTTTCTGATATAATATATTGTGGGTAGTAGTTTCCTTTTGATTATTTCTGCTGTTCTATGTACTTCTTGTATTTGTGTAGATACATCTTTCCTTAGATTTTTTTTTAATGAACTTGCTTGTTCAAGAGGTAGTCTATGGAATCCTCTTTGACCATAATTTGAAGATTTGGTCTTTTCATGGTGTCTAACAGTTCTAGCATATTCCTTTAATGTTTTTTTTTTTTTTCATATTCCTTGCTAGAGTGATCAAATGCCCCTACTTTATCTTCAAGACTTCTTGAGACTTTCCTCTGAATGTTTTTGTTGGGTAATGGAGCTTTTCAATTATGTATGCATTCCAGCTTGAGTTCTCTTAAGCACTTTTATCTCTTTACTAAACTAAATTCTCAATTTTCCTACTTCATTCAGCATGTGTTTGTGTTTTCTTGGGCAACACTCAAACGTTTGTTTTTATTTTCATTAAGTTAACTGAGATGTTTATTCATGTATGCACTGAAGTTTTTGAATTTGCAGTTGAAGTTTTTATTGTATTTTTTTTTTTAGTTCTGTGTCCTAGTAATTCTTATTGTAGAACATTTCTGCAGGACTAATGGGAATTTAAAAAGCACACAATGTGTTGGCCCTTCAAACTGTTAATGTTTTTGCAATGTGCCCTGGGCATTAGCACTTATTTTATTAGTTATGTGCCTGATGTATGAGTCTAGCCTCTCTCAGTTTGAGCCAGCAATTATACAGCTGGATCTAGGACTGGGATTGTGGAAATGGTGCAAGTAGGCCTGTGAATTTCTTAGATGATTTATGCTTCTTTGTTCTGTGTGGTTTTCACTGTTAATGCATATAATGTTTTATTTGTTTAACTTTTTATTTCTTTTTACTCTTTTCATGTTTGTTATTTTGGTGACATATGAAATATGTTACTGTCATTGCTTCATTATCAAAATATGTTAAATAAAATTCTATATAGACAACAGAACAGTATTTAAGAAACCATGTTCAGATGATATGAATTCTAAAATTAGTCCCTATATGTAAGTTATCAATAAACTACAAATAAAATTAAGCTCATATACCTGGCTTAGTTTGCTTTCTATTGCTAATAATGGAAGAAAGGGTTTATTTGGCTTACAGTTTTCTTTCACAAACCGTAATCGAAGGAGATCAAGCATTAACCTGGATAGAGGAATTAAAGCAAAAACTATGGAGGAATGTTGCTTACTGGGTTACAATCATGCTTTGCTTTTTTTTTTTTATATAAGTAAGATCATCTGACCACTGGTGAAACTACCTACAAAAGTATCTGCTCTCCCATATCAATCATTTATCAAGAGAATATCTCACAAAATTGCATACAGGCCAATCCAATCAAAGCAATTGCTCTAATGATGGTCACTCTTCCCACATGATTCCAGCTTGTGCTGAGTTAATGAAAACCTAACCAACATAATGACCAAAAGGACAAAGAAAATTATAAAGATCAAGTTAATTTTCTGCCTAGTTCAATCTTGGAGGTAAATTGTTATAAAATAAATTCTTCAGATTCTATTCAATTATGTTGCTTAATTAAAAGTATATAAGACTTTTTTAAAGTCTACAAACTCACTAGCCTCAGGGAGCTAGCTACATTTCATTTCTAGCACCATGCATCATTTCCCTCCTGATGAGTGGGTTTTAAGTCCAATTAGACAGCTCTTGGTTGTCACTAATTTTTGAGTACTTGACCTTTATGTGTATCTTCCTATGCTGACAAATATCATTGTTTCTTGGTGTTGTACTGAGTAGGACTCTTTAATTACTTCCCTCCTTTGGCAACATACACAGTTGTTTCCAGAACCATAGAATTTGGATCACATGAAAGAGGTTTTCAGGACAGATCCAATAGTGTCTGGTAATCCCATTCAATGAGAATAAAGACCATTACCCAAATTCTTTGGTCAAATCAAGCAAGCTTTATTTGTCTCCTTTAGGTACAATTTGAAAACATCACATTGAACATAGGAGAAGGTAGGGTTTATGTCCTCAAAAGAGAAACAAACAAACAAAAAACTTGCAAGACAAAGGCATTTTTAAGTGTTGTGGAATTTCAGAAGAATTTTGGTTACATAGGATCTTGGTTGATCCTTTCAAAATTATTTGGCAGAACATCTTAGACAAACTCCATGGGGCAGGACTTGTCAAACTACAGAAAATACGTTAAAGCATTGTCAACTTGAATTTCCAACAAACAGAAATAAACTTGTTCTGCTCTTAGAACAAAAGAGCTTCTAACCTTAAGGTGGAGTCAAGCTGGTCAATCATGTCCCATAAATATGTAGTGTCTAGCTAGTTTCCCAGGGCTAATGAGGACATGGAATATGTGTGTATGTATGTGTATGTGTTGTGTATGAAAAGAGAGGGAGAAATTTATATAAAAAATAAAAACCAATGATAAAGATGCTATCTACTTAAGAATGAGATGATGAGAGGGATTCAAGACAGCATAGCTAGGAGGGGAAGGAAGAAAGGAAGGATATTATAATTCCATTTCAATTAAAAACATTTGTTAAAAGCACAAAGAATTTTGAACTGAGCAGATTTTTGTTAGTTTTCTATTATAATTTTAAATTCCAGACCACTATCTTTGATATAGTCTGGAAATAGTTGCTCATGTAAATATTTCAATTCATTATATTTAATTTCTTTTAATTTTAAAAAATTGTTTACATTTTTCATACCAACCACAGATACCCTTCTCATTCCTCCTCCTGCTCCACCCAGTATTCCCTCCTGACTGGGCCACCTTCCATCCCCTCTTCCAAAATGGTAAGGGCTCCCATGGGTAATCAGCAAAGTCTGGTATATTCAGTTCAGGCTAGAGCAAGCTCCTCTCCTCTGGGCAAGGCATCCCATGATAGGTAATGGGCTTCATAAAGCCAGTTCATGCACCAAGGATATATCCTGATCCCATTGCTGGGATTATACCAAGCTACACAACTCTCACTTATATGCAGAGGGCCTAGTCTGGACCCAGGTAGGTTCCAAAGCTATCAGTCTAAAATTTGTGAAATTCCTCTTCCCTCTCTTTGACTGGATTCCAGGTGTTCAGCCTGGCTATGCATCTCTGCTTCTTCTTCAGTCAAGTACTAGACGAAGTCTCTAGCTTCTCTGGAGCTGTGGGTTGTAGTCTGGATATCCTTTGCTTTATAAACATCTAGTATCCACTTATGAGTGAGTTCATATCTTTTTTCTTTCTTTCTGATTCTTGGTAATTTCATTAAGGATGATATATCCTGGTTCCATCCATTTGCCTGCAAATTACATGATTTCATTTCTGTTGTTTTTTAAAGCAGAGTAATAACCCATTGTGGTGATATTATATCTGTGTATCCCAGTAAAGCTAATCTGAGGATCAGAAGAAAAAGCCAGTCACTATATTAAACATAGAAGTCAGGCAATGGAAGCGCATGCCTTTTATCCTCGCACTGTGGGGGACGGAGATCCACCTGGATATCTGTGAATTCAGGGCCACACTGAGGAACACAGCCAGGCATCATGACACACACCTTTAATGCCAACACTAACCATAGAGTTGTGGAGGTCTGTACAAATGTAGCTGGACGGAGAGAGCAAATGATATAGCAGAACAGAAAGGCATGTAGGTGTGGGTATAAAGGAAGTAGGTCTCTTTGGAGAGACTGAGGCATCTGTAAGGTGAGATTGGCTGTAGATTTTCCTACTCTTTTGATCTCTCAGGTTTTTATCCCAATATCTGGCTCTGTTTTTTTTTTTTAATTAATAAGACCATTTAACAATTCATGTTAAAACCCATTATGCACATTACCACATTTTCTTTATCCATTCTTCAGTTGAGGGGCATATAGTTTGTTTCTAGGTTTTGGCTATTACAAATAATGCTGCTTTGAACATAGTTGAGCAAGTGTCTTCATGGTATGATTGAGCATACCTTGGGTATATGTTCAAGAGTGGTATTGTTGGTTCTTGAGGTAGATTGATTTTCAATTTTCTGAGAAGTCACCATACTGATTTCTAAAGTGGCTCTACAAGTTTTCATTCCCCTGATAGAAGTAGCCTTGAATGTATTGGCACAAGAGACCACTTCTTAAATACAGCACCGGTAGCACAGACACTGAGATGAACAATTAATAAATAGGATCTCCTGAAACTTAGAAGCTTCTGTAAGGCAAAGAACACAGTAACTAAGACAAAATGACAGCTTACTGAATGGGAAAACATTTTCACCAACTCCACATTTAACAGAGGGCTGATCTCCAAAATATATAAAGAACTCGAGAAACTAGTCAGCAAAATATCAAACAATCTAATAAAAAAATGGGCTACAGAGCTAAACAGAGAATTTTCAACAGAAGAATCTCAAATGACATTTAAGGAAGTGTTCAACATCCTTAGTCATCAGGGAAATGCAAATCAAAATGACTCTGAGATACCATATTATACTTGTCAGAATAGCTAAGATAAAATACACTGATGACAGCTTATGTTGGAGAGGATATGGTTCAAAGGGAACACTCCTCCACTACTGGTGTGGGTATTTAAATTATTTTTAACATCTAATTTTTAATTGGTGTCATTGTCCAATTGATAATTAACTTGAATTATGAGGAGGCTTCTTTATTTGTTTATATACTTTTTTAGTTAATTCAGACAGGCTGGAATATCTGGGTGTGTTTAAGGACTGATTTATCCATATATTGTGTATAGCTTTAAGACATCTTTGTAACTAATTACATAATATACTCAATAGATTTTTTGACATTTTTCTTACTGCTGAGTCAAAATTACACTGCTAAAGTAACAAAAGGGAAGATGGATTCATTTTTGTTCTGTGTTTGAGGGTACAATGACTGTAAAGCAAGGAAAGGTATGGTGACAGTATTATGAAATGGCTGATCCAATCACATCCTCATTCAAAGTGATGAACGCTTGTGCTCAGCTGCTTTTCGCTTTTTAAATCAGTCATAGACACAGCTCATTGAATGGAAACAAATACATTTAGGGTTATGTGATGGCTATGTGTTGGTTGTCAACTTGAATATATCTGGAATTACCTAAATCCAAAAACAGAGGGCAGACCTGTGAGTTATTTTTCCTTAATTTGAAGTAGGAATATTCACTTCTAATCTGAATCTAGAGGCAGGAATTTGAGCAGACACACCTTTATTCTAGGCCACACACACCTTTTGCTGGAAGGGCATATGAAAGAAGGAAGCTTTGCTCTTTGCTTGCTTTTTCTCACATTGCTAGCAAATCCATTACTTCACTAGCATTAGAGCCCAGTGCTTCTAGATTACAGAATCAATTGAAGACCAGATGAAACTTCCAAACTCCTGGACTGAGCAATTTCTGGGTTCTTGGATTTTCCACTCAGAGGCAGCCATTATTGGATTAGTGGGATCACAGAATTCTAATAAATACCATTTTGATAGACAGACAGATATATAGGTTAGATATGTTCTGCTACTCTAGAAAATGTTGACTAATACAGGTTTGCCTCCTCATCTTAATTAACACTAAATAAATGCTCCCTCACATATACACCAAAAGGTTTTTCTCTTAGAGAGTTTATACTATTAATTTCATAAGTGCACCTCTTGTAAGTTGAAACCCAAACATACCACGTTTAAAGTAAAAACCTTCACTCTTTTCTCCCTCTACACTTTTTCACATAATGTAAACTGCATTAAAATTCAGTTTTAAAAATTCATATATTCTGTGATAGCTCAAAAACTGCCCAAAAGTATAACTTTAAAATCTCCTCTGAGATTTTAACAATCTGACAATTGCTTTCTTGGGAGTCTCTATAACATAAAAAATGTTATGTATTTATAGCATACAATGGTACAGAGTAAATATTCCCATTTATAAATGGAAGATGAGGACATAGCAGTGATAGCTAAAACTAATGAAGACCCAAACCTAACAAATCCATTTCCAGGTATAGTAGTTACAACATACAAGAGAATTATCTGGCATGCAAATGTCTTAGGCCATCATCCCCCAAGCTAATCTTCCTGCATGTCTGTAGCTTTCCCTGGCAGATACACCAAGGGCCAAGATATTATCAAAATAGCCCATATCACACTTCCTTATATAGTTCTTGTTTCCCTCTAAAATCCAATGAGCTGGTCCTCCACTCTTTACATTTGTCTTAGCATTCTGGTCTTTCAAACATTTAATAATGGTCCATTAAGCTCTGCCTTCAGAATTCTATATCTATTTTAGCTCAAAGTTCCATTTCTTCCTCATTCCTCCCAAAAGTCATTTGTTTTTCTTCTTCTTTTTTCTTTTTGTTTTTTGAGACAGGGTTTCTCTGTGTAGTTTTGGTGCCTGTTCTGCTGTCCTGAAACTTGCTCTGTAGACAAGGCTGGCCTCGAACTCACAGAGATCTGCCTGGCTCTGCCTCCCAAGTGCTGGGATTAAAGGCATGCGCCATTGCCACCTGGCTCCAAAAGCCATTTCTAAATTATTAATAATGACATCAGGTATGTAATGACAACAATCTCACTTACCCATGCCTCTCTATATTAGTAACATTAGTTTTTCATTTCTGTGACAAAATACCCAGAAAGAAAAACTTAAGAAAGAGTTTGTTCTGATTCAAAATATCAGGGAAAAAAAATCAGTGTGATTAAAGCATGGTTACAAAAACATATGACAACAAAGAGCCCACAGTCAGGAAGCAGAAGAAAACAAACACTGGTTCTCAACATATTTTCTTCTTTTTATTCAGTCAACCCTCAGATCATAAAATGCTGCCACCCACATTTAAGTTGAGTCTGCTCACTTCAATGAACACCACCATCTAAAAACTCCCTTACACATGTTTGTAGAGTATTGTCTCAGAAGATGTGATTCTAGATCTTGTCAAGTTGACTATCAATGTTAACAATCACAGAGGGCATGATTCTTTATACTATAAAATTGTGATTTAGTTCATGTTAGGTTTTCAACTTTGTGCATTATTTTCCTTTGATTGACTCTTCAAGTCTCCTAAACAAATGCAATAAACTGTGCTCAAGTGAAATTTTTCTTTATAAATAAATATAAAACAAGAGACTATGAAGATGGCACAGTATTTTGGGGCTATGGTGCTCCTGCAGAGGAGTATTTAGTTCCCAATATAAACATAGTGGCCCACAATCATCTGTAAATCCAATTTCAGGGGTTACAACACCCTTTCTTGTCCTCCAAATGCACTCATGCACATAGTGCAAACACATCCATGCAAGCAAATACTCCCACACATAAAATAAAAATAAAAATAAGTAAACCTTTAAACATTATTTAATGTATAAAGCAAATGTTCCTTCTCATTGTTTATAAAGTTGAAAACACAAATTCCCACTGAGTATGCAATAGTAAAATATCTGTTCAATTCTCCTAATTGCTAGCAAATATTTGCAAAGATCCTATTGGATTTTGAGTATTATCATTAATATTTGCTTGATCAATAGTGTCAAGAAATTAGTAGTGTTAAACATAATTAATTCATTTTTTAACTAAGTATTGATGGTTGATTTAAAAATTGGAAAATCAATTAATTTATAAGAAATATGTAAATTACTATATTTTTTAAACTTTTAGAAAATATGCCTAATATTTTATATGCATTTAACTATCTAAGAACTAAGCAAAGTTTTGTAAGAAAGTAAAATGGAAGCAAAAGAAAAGAACTGTGGATATTTTGTTTGTTGAAAATTTTCTTAATTAAGCAATAACTTTTTTCTTTTATATTCCTGAGTACTAATGATTAACACAATGAAAAAAATTCTGTAAATAGTCTAGTAAGATATTCACTTGTATCTCTCAGGCAAACTACATGGCTGCCTAAACCTCAGCCATCACAACTTAAGTCTTTTTGAAATATGAACAGTTGGATGAGAATACAGAAACTGGCAAGGAGCCACTTTTTTTTTTTTGATTTGGAGCTCCACTGAAGACAGTGTCAAAGCACTGAGGAGCACAACAACTGCAGATTTCTTCTATATCTTGAATAGTTTCTGAAACACTTCCAAGTTCTTTTTTATAATTTCTTTCTCTTCAGTCTTTCAAACTTGCCTACAAATTGTCTCATCAAACCTGTGTTTTATCCTATCCCTTAATTTATCCCACTTGGATACTTGTTCTTTTAAAATAATAGGATATTTTTGCCTTAAAACTAACAGATTTTCTTATCCAAGCTTTCAAAGTGATATGTGCCTCAAATCTGTCCCTTTTTGTCCTAAGTTTTGAGATGTTTTCCCCAAAGATTGAATTTGTAAACTTGAGCTTTACTATTCTGAGTATACTCACAAAAATTCTGAACCAGCCCTTGGAAAAATCACTGAACATATGATTTACTATTTAATTCATATTTTTTAAAAATACTGTTAGGATAATTAACTAACTCAAAACATTTGTAGAGATTGGATAATTTATCAAGTTACATGTCTGTGAAGAAGATTGATTCTCCCTCTTATAGAAGCTATTGACTGCTTATGTCAATTTACCTAAGAACAGAACATTGTGAAGTTTCTTCATCTGAGTTTTCATGTCAATTGATATCATCTTGCTTATGCAACCATACTGTGTGTGGCTTATTTAGACAACTATATTGTTGGAATTTCAAAGGTTTGGGTTCTCTGTCTTCTCCAGAAGACACAAGCAGCAAGCACCATGATTCTTTTCTTAAAATCTTTCTGACTCTATTATGTAACAATCCCTGCAACTTGGGTGAATCATTGAGCTGTAGATATATCAACTGGGATCAAACATCCAATGGTCATATATACTCTGCATTTGACCAGTTATGGTTCTCTGTAATTATCTCCATCTGTGACAAAAAGAAGATATTCTAATAATGGTCAAGAGCTTCATTTACCTTTTGTATAAGGATACATATCTAGAGTATGGTTAGATAATATATTGGTCTAGGAAAATGGCAATAGCAAGTTCTCCTTTAGGGTTTATGTCTTCCCCATCTATGGGTAGTTTTCTAGGTTTATAGTACTAGGTATAAATTCTTTTCAATGGGCATTAAATCCAGTTAAAGACAGCTGTTGGTTTCCCCCAAAATAAAAGTGGCATCAAGTTTAAAAGCCTAATATACACAAACTGACTTGTCACATTATCCCTAATGATATAGTATCATATTATTGACAAATAAGGATAATCTGATTTCTTTTCCTATTTGTATCTATTTAATTTCATTCTTTTGTATTATTTCTCTAGATAGTGATTCAAGAAATACATCAAAAAAGAGCAGGACTAGTGGACAGGCCTGTCTCATTACCAATTTTAATTGATTCAAGTTTTTAACCATTTAGGATTATTTTGGCTGTGGGTTGTCATTTTATGATTTGTTATAGTGAAGTATGTTTCCTCCTGTTTTGTTTTGAATAGATTTTTGTCATGAGACATGTAGGATTTTGTTAAATGCCTTTTCTTCATCTATATATATGATCATATGACTTGGGTTTCTAAGTCCACTTATATGATTTATTGCAATTATTGAACTACTTATATTGAACCTCACTTGTGTCTTTGAGATAAAGCAAACTTGATCATGATGAATCACCCTTTTCATATGTGCCTATATTTTCCTTGTAAATATCTTATTAAGAATATTTGCATCTCTATTCATCAGGCAATTTGGCCTATAGTTCTCATATTTTGTTGCTTCTCTACCTGGTTTGAATCGGTCTCATTTTTAACTCACTAATTCATCTTTTATTTCTGTTCAGTTAACTAAAATCCATTCTTTTTTAATCACTTCAACATTATTTTTAATACCTGAACATTGCTATTTACCAAAATACTAAATTTCTTATTTAAACCTGTATATTGTGACCCCTGCTAATCCAAGAGCCATTCTAGTCAGGGCAAAAGGTAGGCTGACAGTGAGTCCACACCTCTCTTCCCCCAGATCAACTATCCATTCTCTACACCAGCTCTGTAGCAGAAAATCTGATGCAGTCTCCCCTTTTCTGTGACTCAATCTCTGACTGATCACAAAGATATTCTCCATCCTTCCTACACCCAGCCCCTTTCAGTATCCTAGCCTCCAACACCAGTAGCCATTCCCTGTGAAAACACCATCTGAGCAGGGTCAGGGAAACAGGCAACACATAGGCAATCTAAGGAGGTTAACTAACTACACACATAGGGAATAAATAAGACACCAACAAATTCAAAAGAAGCAAAGCACACTCCCCAACACACATTCAAAAACTACCACCAACATTAACACCAACAACAAAATAACAAAAATCATTAACAATTGGTCATTGATATCTATGAGTACCATTGGTCTACATTCTCCAACAAAAAGACACATACTAACAGAATGAATGTGAAAATAACATTAATTCCACAACTGAGTCCAAAAAACACACTGCAACATCAATGATAGACATTAAATGATGTTACAACAGTTATAAATTAATATTCTGAGCAAATGGGCTGAAGAAGGAATCTGGGTGTGGCTATATGAACTTTTAATATTTAACAATATATAATTCAAACTAAAATTAATCAGAAAATGTAGGGAAAGACACCAAATACTCATCAAGGGAAAAATCAACCAGGTTGACACTTCAATTCATAGTACTGAATATCTATTCCCCAAACTAAATGTCACCAACTTTTTAAAAAGAAACATTACTATATTTTATATAACTTTCTGTCCCTCACACACTGATAGGGGGGGATTCTTCAGTCCCCCACTCTCACCAGTGGACCAAAGAAACAGACATAGTCTAAACAGAAATATTTTAACTAACAGATGTATCTAACAGATATTTACAGAACAGGACATTTCACCCCAACACAAAAGAATATATATACCTTCTGTGCCTCATGGAACTTCCTCCAAAACTAAGCACATATTTGGACACAAACTAAGTGTCAACAGATATGACTCCCTGCATCCTGTTAGACCACCCATGTATTAAAGCTAGATAACAGAAGCAACAGAACTTCCAAACTCATGGAAACTTCACATATCTCTACTGAGGGAAATTTGGTCAAGACAGAAATAAAGAAATTGAAAACATTTTGAATTCAATGAAAATTAATACACAGCACACCCAAACTTGTAAGACACAATGAAAGTTGTTCTAAGAGACAAGTTCATTTCAGTAAACGCATAAGTAAAAAATTGGAGCTATCTTACACTATCAGCTTAAAAGCACACTTACAATCTCTATAACAAAAATAAGTAATCAAACCAAAAAGGAGCAGAAAGCACAATGTAATCAAACTTAGTCTAAAATCAACAAAATAGAAAGAGACAGAGAGAGAGAGAGAGAGAGAGAGAGAGAGAGAGAGAGAGAATACAAAGAGGCACTGAAACAGAGTTATTTCTTAAGGAAAAAAAAGACAATCATTCTCTTGTTGCAAGTATCCTAAAATGGTCATATAATAATAACCCAGAGTCAGATATCAGGGTGAAAGCTGAAAGATCAGAGAAGCAGAGCAAGCCACAGCCACAATCTCTTACCTCACCAACTCCTCAGCCTGAAAGAGCATGAGTTCCTGTCTCCTCCTGCCTTATATTCCTTTCTCTGTCCAGCCATATCAACTTCCTAGTGTTGGGATTAAAGGTATGTGATCTCAAGTGCTAGAATTAAAGGTGTGTACCACCACTGCCTGGGTCTGTTTCTCTCTCAGACTGGATTAATCTCATGAAGGCCAGTGTGACATTGAACTCACAGAAATTCACAGGGATCTCTGCTCCTGCCTCCTAAATGCTAGGATAAAAGTTTAAAGTTGTGTGCCACCACTGCTTGCTGTAGATATCACTCTTTATGCTGTGAATGTGTTGCTCTGATTGGTTAATAAATAAAGTGCTGATTAGCCAGTAGCCAGGCAGCAAGTATAGGTGGGACAAAGAAAGAGGAGAATTCTGGGAAAAGGAAGGCTGAGTCACCCATTAGACACAGAGGAAGCAAAATGTAAAAGTACTAATAAGCCACAAGCCACATGGCAATTTATGGGTTAATAGAAATGGATTAATTTAAGATATAAGAACTAGATAACAAGAAGCCTGCCACAGCCATACAGTTTATGAATAATATAAGTCTCTGTGTGTACCTGGATCTTAGTGGCTGTAGACCCTGGCAGGACTAGAGAAATATCCAGCTACAACTGCCTGACCTCTAACTCTGAGGCTGGCTCTATCTTCAGGCAAGGTTTTTTTCTTAGAGAATATGAAGATATATATATACCATATATCTTCATATATATACCACATCCTTTTATCCAAACTAACTAAATGACACAGAGAGAGATTTAAAAGATCAGAAACTCAAAGGTGATATAAAAACAGAGACCAAGGAAACCCAAGACTTACAAAAATATGCTTCAAAAACATGCATTACACTAAATTGAAAAATCTAAAAGAAATGGGCAACTCTCTTGATAGGTAACACTTACCAAGGTTAAATCAGGATCAGATATGCAATTTAAATAGACATATAACTCATAAGGAAAGAAAAATAATCATTAAAATTCTCCTAATCAAAAAATAAATAAATAAAATTTAAAAAATTTTAGGGCCAGATGATTTTATTTTTTTGTTTTTTTCTCTGTGTAGCTTTGTGCCTTTCCTGGATCTTGCTCTGTAGTCCAGGGTGGCCTCGAATTCACAAAGATCCACCTGCCTCTGATTCCCAATTGCTGGGATTAAAGGCATGCACTACCATCGCCTGGTGCCAGATGATTTTAAGGCAGAGTTCTATCAGAGCTAATGCCAATTCTCCCCAAATTATTGAACAAAATAGAATCAAAAGGAACATTGCCCACTTCAGTTTATGAACCCAAACTTATCCTGACACCCAAACCACACTAAGTACCAACAAAAAAAAGAATTACAGACCAACTTTCCTCATTAACATAGATGCAAAAATACTCAACAAAACACTTGCAGAACAAGTCAAAAAATGTATCAAAAAGATCATCCACTGTGATTACATAGGCTTCATCACAGAGATGAAGGGGTGGTTCAATATACAAAGTCAGTAAATGCTATCCACCATAAAAGTAAGCTCAATGACAACAACCAAATTATCATCTCAATAGATAACAAAAAAAAAAATCCTTTGACAAAATTCAACATCCCTTCATGATAAAAGTCTTGAATAGAGTAAGGATACAAGAATATATCTAAATATAACAAAAGCTAATTAAACCAAGTCTATAGCCAACATCAAATTAAATGGAGAGAAAATCAAAGCAATTTCAACTAAAGTCAGGAACATGACAAAGGTTTCCAATTTTTCCATATCTAATCAATAAAATGCTTTAAGTCTTAGCTAGGGCAATAAAACAACTGAAGGGCATCAAGGGGATACCATTTAGAAAGTTAGGAGTGAAAGTATCATCATTGTCAGATAATACACTAGTAACCCTAAACATTCTACTGTGGATCTTCTGCTGTGGATACCTCATCAAAGTAGCAGGATGCAAGATTAGCCCCCATGTATGCAAATGACAAAAAGAATGAGAAGTAAGTCAAGGAAACAACACTTAGCCTCAAATAATATAAAATATTTTGGGGTAATTTTAATCAATCTAGCAAAAGACTTATATGACAAAAAACTTGAAGTTTTTGAAGAAAGAAATTGAAGAAGATATCAGAATATAGAAAGATATTCCATGCTCATGGATTGGTAGTAATAATAATTAGTGAAAATGGCCTTAATACCAAAAGCAATATATAGATTCAATGCAAACCCCACAAAAATTCCAGCAAAACTCTTTTCAGACCTTCACAGGGAAAGTCTCAACTTCATATTGAAAATCCAAAAGCTCAGAATAGATACAGAAGTCTTGAACAATAAAAGAACTTTTGGAGGTCTCCCTAATCCCCAATTTCATGCTATATTACAGAGATATAGTAATAAAAACCACATGTTTTTGGCATAAAAACAGAAGTTGATCCATGGGATTAAAATCCCAGACATAAACCCCCATACCTTTGACAACCTGATTTTTTATGAAGAAGACAGAAATACACAGTGAGAAAATAAATCATTTTCAATAAGCTGTGCTGGTCAAACTGGATGTCTGCATATAGAAGAATGCAAATAAATCTATACACATCACCCTGCATGAAACTCAATTACAAATGGATCAAAGACCTTAACATAAATCCACACACAATGAACATAACAGAAGATAAAGTGAGAATAGCCTTTAATGCATTGGCACAACAGAAGACTTTCTGCACAGAACACTGATAGCACAGGTACTAAGATCAACAATTAATAAATGGGAGCTCATGATACTGAAAAGCTTCTGTAAGGCAATGAACACTCTCATTTGGACAAAGCAGCATCTTACTTAAGGAGAAAAGAATTCTCTATAGAGGAAAGTCAAATGGCTGAGAAACACTAAAAGAGATGTTCAATATCCTTAGCAATCAAGGAAATGAAATTCAAAACTACTTTGAGATTCCATCTTATTCCTCTCAGAAAGGCCAACTAAATGAAGAACTCAAGTGGCATCTCATAATGGTGAAGATGTAGAGCAAGGGAAACACTCGTGCATTACTGGTGGGAGTGCAAACATGCTTAGCTGCTATGGAAATAATTATAGCAATTCCTCCAAACATTAGGCATTGATCTACTTCAAAGTCTAGGTATTGCCATATATCCAAAGGGCCTGCCATCCTACAACAAGGACAATTGATTTAACCATATTTACTGTTGCTCTATCCATAATAGCCAGAAATTGGAAACCATTCAGATACCTCTCATTAGAAGAAGTGGTAAAGAAAATGTGGTACCTTAACACAGTGGAGTATTACTCAGCTGTTAAAAAAATGGCATCATGAAATTGGCAGGCAAATGGATGGAACTAGAAAAAGAATCACCCAGAATGAGGTAATCCAGATGTATAAAGGTAAATACGGTACTATTCATTGATATGTGGGTGTTAGACACTAAATACATGATAACCAACCTCTAATCCATAGATGTAGAAAGGTTAGGTATAGAGGAAGGGACTAGGTATAGCGAAACATGATTCTTCTTGGGAGGGAGAGTTAGAATTGATTTTATCAGTGAAATGTGGGTGGGTCAGCATGCAAATTAGAGCATCAGTGGGAATGGGGTTGGGAACATATTGTTGAGGGAGGAAATGTGAGGAGATACACTTAGACCTGAGCATTGGAATTATGGCATGAAAACCTAGTGCTATGGAAAATTCTTAAAATATATGAAGGTGACTCTAATGAGGTCTCCTAATTATAGGGATGACAGAGTCCCATCTGGCCATATGTTGTCACCAAACAAATCTTCCAGTACAGGACTGGGTTTCATTCAATTTAGTTGTTGACCAAGGTATTCCCATGATAATCCCCTAAACAAACCAGGCTGTTACTAAGACAATGGGTTGCCCTCTGAAAACTGAATGTGGGTCCCCATTGCTGAGGACAACACCCACACAACTCATTAAAAATGGAGAAGTTGAGCTGGTCCATACATGGAGCATTCACACCCACATGCTAGTGGCTTTGGTGTGGTAAGGTATTCTGCAGGCTACCAAAAGAGAAATGTAAACACCAACCTAGCCAAAAAATAAAGATAAATAAAAATAAAAACCTTTGATCTACATTATATCCTTTGTGTAAGATATTCTAGGGCAACAGTGACACAGTACTTGTGGGAACAGGTAGCCAATGTCTGATTTAACTTAAGGCTCACTCCATGAGACAGACACTACATCCAACCAACACTGGGTGGCCAAGAAACAGAGATTTGATAACCCAGAGACCCAGGATTAAGCCAAATACTAAGTGTCATAAATAAATAAATAAATAAATAAATAAATAAATAAATAAATAAATAGATAGATAGATAAAAGAAGTAACAATAAAATAACTCCTAAAGGCCCATATATACACACAGTTACTGAAGCAGTAAGAACAAAGCCTTCAGGTGTCTGCACCAGGTCCTCTGCATCTATATTATAGCTTTCAGCTTAGTGTTTTTATGGGATTCCTGAGTTTGTGAATGAGTGAGTTTCTTATTCTTGTGTCTGTCTTTGGGGCTATTTTCCCTGTTTAGTTGCTTTGTGCAGACTTGATGTGATGGTTTTGGTTTTATTAATTATATTTTACTTCATCATGTTTGGTTGTTATCTCCTAGAAGCCTAGTCTTTTCTATTCAGAGATAGAAAAGTATTGGTTCCAGGGGGAGGGGAGGTGGAGAGAAACTTGGAGAACTATAGGCAGGGGAAATTGTAACCAGGATATATTGTATGAGAAAAAATATTCTCAATAATCAACAAAATAAAAAATAAAAAACCTGTATATTTCCTACTCCTTTAATATACTCTCAAGTTGAAAACCTGAACACATTATTATGAGTGTATTTATTTTTACATCATAATGATTATTGTAATGTTCCTAACATTCTAGTATAATTGGGGGCACTTACTGCTGATAGTTTTTCTAATTGTACTGGTCTTCCTTGGAGTATCAGTGTTTTTGTAATAAGATTTATTTTTTCAAGGGATAATTGTCTCTCATGCCTTTTTATCATTTACTATAACTGTCAAGCTATGTATCAGTTACCCCTTTGTGACACACATACCATGCATATTTTGAGGGTGAGCACCAATCTCTGAATAAATTTAACTTTAAAACTGCTTTGGTATTTTTTGTTGTTTTACTATATTTATAGAAATGTCTATATATATTATATTAAAGCCAGCCCATAAAAGCCAATTGCTCAAATCATGAAATCTGACCTGTGCAACTTTGATAAAGCTATGCTGTTATTTTAATATTATATTTTTAACTACAATTTTCATGACAGCATGCTCCATGGCTTCTGTAATTTTTATGAAGTTATTGTTCATAACAGCATGTAGGGTTTTTTCTTCTAAATTTCCTCATGGCAGCTTCTCTAAAAATTTAAACCTCCCTTCATTTTTCAGTTTATATACACTTTTGTTAGAGTAATACATTTTTAAAAATGTAAAAACCAAACTTATACTGGTGGTTTCAACAATATCAAGTTTTGGGATAATAAACTAATTTCTCATCTTTAAATTAGGCTTCCTGAAAGTACTTTTCATTTATAACTCTAGCATTTTTCAAGTAAGTATGAATTCTAAACAAAATGCATTTAAACCTCAAATAAGTGAGTAGACTAAAAATGTCCAATTTTGTTTCTTTTTTATTTAGTTTCTTATCTGCTTTTAAACTAGCACAATTTTTAATCTATATAAGCTACATCAAATAACCTAAGTAATGTTATTTGTTGTTCAGAACAGAGTTCTACCAAATTAAATTAAGAATTAATTTGATTGATACCACATATAGCACATATTGCTACATGAATTAGAATCTCTTTAAATGAATATTTGTGTGTCTATGTGTGCATATGTGTGTAGTCCTGCAGGAACGGACTAATTTCACTAATTTATTTTCAGTCTTTTCATTTGAATTTGGATATATTTGCCACTGAATCAAGAACAAAATAATTCTTTGAATGCAGTGGTTCTTTGTGTAACGCAGAGTGAGCCTGAACTTTCTTTGTAGCCCAGTACTCTCTCAAACTTTATGATAGTTGCCCTGGATCAATCACATAAGTGAGTATATGTAATAATTCTCAATGCCATTTTGATGTTGTTTATGTATATGAAAATACCAGGTATTTAAGCCCAAGCTTTATTAATTGTGTATATCTATCATTCACTTTGTTGCTCACCACGTCTTGAACACTGTCATGTAACTATGCTGTGATTTTTGCACAGCTGCTTAATTTATGAGGATTAAAAATATGCAATTCTGCTTATTTATATAAGATGTGTTTAACATCTAGGGTTTTTTTCCTTAAGGAAAGGTTCTTTGAGTTAAAAGCTGAAATTCCACTCATAATTATGTTCTTCTCCAAATGAAAAACTTCTTCTCTCTTTGATGTCATAAGATATTCTGCAAATCTGTCAGTAAATGCCCTCCATTTTCATGAAGAATGGGTTCAAATATATTTTCATTAATGAAACAATTTTTAAATTCTGACCTATTGGCATTAATCTCATTTTTCTAAGATCTTACATAATGCAATTTCTAAGGTCAAATGGTTTTACCCTCCTGAAGTTGCTTAATATACTAAACTACTACTAATAATAATACACATAAACTTTTTGGAAAAATCATAATACTTAGCTGATATTAAAGTGCAAAAATATTAGCTATTCATATGTCTCATTACAACAGACAATCTGCTTCATATTAGAGCTAGTTTTGAAGAGATAGGGTCTTTATATTTTTGTATAAATTAGATGATGTTAGTGTGTGTATGTGTGTGTGTGTGTGTGTGTGCGTGTGTGTGTGTGTGTGTGTGTGTGTATACACATGTCATTGACACATGCTTGCTGTGGCATATGTATTGATGCCAGAAGACAACTTGAAGTATTTGTCCTCAATATAAACCTACTTATTTAGAGTTTCCTGTTTTTAATTTCTAGTATATATGGCTGGCTAGCTGGACCACTAGTTTCTAGGAATTCTTCTGCCTCCATCTTTTATATTTCTGTAGGAACACTAAAAATAGGCCATATCTGTGGTGTCCTAACCCAGGTTTGTGTGGATTCTGGTTATTAGAACTTAATGTTCGTAATATTGTCACTTGTGAGAAAAGCATTTTACCCACTGAACTTTCCCAGGCCTGATGGCAGAGTTTTTTCTAAATTTGTATCAGTAACTTGAAAAGTATTGAGAGATTCTTTGAGATTCATTGATTGTTTCTTTCTACTCATTTTTTTGTTTTGTTTTTCTGTTTGTTTTGTGGGGGTGTATTTAATTTTGATAGCTCAAATAAAACAATTCCAATGTCTTTATCCCAATATATAGTCAATATAAAATCACAAAGGAGTATACATTATGTTTTAAAATGATATCTATTACATAAAATGTTATATACCATAGCAGTATAAATTTATCTCTAATTATTGATATTTTATTTTCTCTTTTTATTGAAATTTATTTATTTTCTTTTTCCTAATTTTTAATTGAAGATACTGTGGTGGTATTGTGTTCCCAAAAATATTATGCACCCTAATACACTTATCTGGGTCAGAGACAGAACAACCACAATATTAAACATGAGGATGGGCAGTGGTAACACACGCCTTTAATCCTAGCATTCTAGAGGCAGAAATCCATCTGTTCAAAGATACAGCCAAGCATGGTGACTCATGCCTTTAACCCAGAAAGTGAGCCTTTAATCCCAGGGAGTGATGGTAGAAAGCAGAAAGGTTTATAAGGCATGAGGGCCAGAAACTAAAAGCATTTGGCTTGTTAAGCTTTTAGGCTTTGAGTAGCACAGTTTAGCTGAGAACCATTTGGATGAGGACACAGAAGCTTCCAATCTGAGGAAGCAGGATCAGGTGAGGAACTGTCTAGGTGAGGTAGCTGTGGCTTGTTCTCCTTCTCTGATCTTCCAGCATTCACCCCAATAACTGGCCTCAGGTTTGATTTTATTAATAAGTACCTATAAGATTCATGCTACAAAATACTTTTCTCTCATACAGTATATCCTGAGCATTGTTTTCTCCCACTCTGCTCCTCCTAGCTACCTCATCCAACTCCACTATCTCACAGATCTACTCCCACTATGTTTTCCTTCACAAGACAGCCAGGCAAAACAACGTACAATAAGACATGGTAAAAAGCCCTCATACTGTGATTTGACAAGGCAATCTGGTAGAAGGAAGAGAGTCCCAAGAGCAGGCAAAAAAGCCAGAGACACACCCACTCCCACTGTAAGAAGTTCCAGAAAAACATCAAGCTAACAGCTGTACCATTGAAAGCTCAACAATATAGTTGCCTAAGCAATGGAAACAACACCTTATATGTCAACAATGATAGGGAAAACCCCACAAGATCACATTCCTAAATGAATATTGTAAACTGAGGTCAAATGAATCATTTTCTCCAGGGATGAGTACCTTGATATATTATCCAACCCAAGTGTCAGCCATAATCAAGTATACACACAAGCAAAAATAGATAGACTCAATAGATTATGTGTGTCTGCATGATACTGATAGATAATAAGAGGTCATCAATTTGAGAGTAAGAGGGGACAAGGAAGTGTTGAAGGGGGAAGAGATGGATGTGAATACAGTACTCTCAAAATTTAAATTAAAAGAAGCACATTTCAACACTTTTCTTCTGTTTTCTTTAAATAGGTAAATGGATTAAAAATGTGAGATATCAATATCAGTATAGATACACACACTAGAGTTATATTAATACACTATGCCAATAGTATGATGTTTGGTATTACCAAAAGTACAAACTGGATTGTCAAGAGAAGGTTTTATCATTAACAAGACTGATATAACACTATTCACAAACCAATACCCTCTGATTCTTAATTGTTATATTGATGAAAATAACAATGTTTATATTTATCAACTAAAAAACAGCATATGACTAAAAAACAAAGATTGTGATTCCAAAGAAAGTGGTTCATTATTTTTCAAAAGCTTAATCTAGTAAAATGAATAGGCTTTAGCAGAAATAATGAATTTTCATCAGTTCTAAAAGTCATGATGTATTGCCATGAAACTTCTTCAAGGTTTTTTTTTTTCCCTAAAATGTTGTGAGGATACTGAGTACTGAGTAAGCAGTTTTTATTTAAAATACACACTCAAGCCAGGCAGTTGTGGTGCATACCTTGAATTCCAGCAGTCAAGATGGAGAAGAAGGGAAATCTCTGTTAGTCACAGACCAGTGTGGTCTACAGAGTGGGTGCCAAGATAGCCAGAGCTACATGGGGAAACTCTGTCTTCAAAAACTAAAGGAACAAACACACAAACAAAAAATGCACACTCAATTTTGTTTTGATTTAGAAATACAAAAGGAATGAAATGATCTTCTAAGATGTTAAAAGTACTTAAAATAATGTTTCTATATAAATTATTACTCAAAGTACTAACAATATAAATGTGTGCTTAACACAATTCAAGTTTATTTCATACTATGTTTTTAGTGAATGGGTTTTTCTCTTTGCTATGATCAATAAACCAGGGTCTTTCAGTTAGGTATCTCTAAAATTACCTAAGCAGTGCTGATCAATAACATCTTTTACAAGGATAAAAGTGTAGCCTTTATAATGTACAAATGTAATGTGCAAATGTAACTAACAAATCTATGAATTTAATACAATTTTACAAATTTTTAGTTGTTTTAGAATTAATTTCTTTTGTTTTTCTTCATTAAGAAATTTTGTACTCACTCACAAGCTATCCACAGAACACCCTCCTCCCTCCTCCCACCTCCCAGTCTTTTTTCCCAAGCCACCCTGCATCCCCACATCCCCCAAATCCAAGTCTCCAATGGGGAGTCAGCAGAGCCAAATACACTGAGTCTACGCAGGTCCAAGCCCCTTCCCACTGCACCAAGGCTGTGCAAGATGTCACACCACAGGCACCAGATTCCAGAACCCTGCCCATAGACCAAGGACAGATCCCGATCCCCCTGCCTGTGTTCCCCCAAAACAGTTTGAGCCAAACAACCATCTGCTATATCCAGAGGGCCTAGTCCAGTCACATGGGGGCTCCATAGCCACAAGTCCACAGTTCATGGGCTTCCACTTGTGTGGCCAGTCATCTCTATATGTCTACCCATCATCATCTCAACATCCCTCCCCTGCAGTATCTCTCCTCTCTCTCATCAATTGGCCTCCCCAAGCTCAGCCTGATGCCTGGCCGTGGATCCCTGTATCTGCCTCCATCTGTCACTGGACAAAGGCTCTATGATGACAGATAGGTTATTTGCTAGGCTGGTCACCAGAGCAGACCGTTCCAGGCACCCTATGGAACACAGCCAGCAGACCAAGGTGGAGTCAACCTTGTGGATTCCTGAAAGCCTCCCCAGCATGCTGCCTCTTCATATTCCCATGATGTCCTCATCTATCATGGTATCTTCCTCTCTGCCCTCCCACTCTGTCCCTGTTCCAGCTTGGCCTTCCCATTTCCCTATATTCTCATTCCCCACTCTGTACCTTCTGCCACCCTCCCCAACCCAGTCCACTCATGTAGATGTCATCCACTTCTCCTTCACAGGGCCATCATGTGTCCCTCCTACGTCTTTTCCTGTTAGCTATCCTCTCTGGAGTTGTGGGTTGCAGTCTGGCTATCCCTTCCCTCCCATTTAGTATCCACTTATGAGTGAGTACATACTATGTTTGTCCTTCTGACTCTGGGTTACCTCACTCGAGGTGATATTTACTAGATCCAACTATTTGCATGCAAATTTCATGATATCATTGTTTTTACTGCTGAGTAGTACTCCATTGTGTATATGTACAACATTTTAGTTATTCACTCGTCTGTTGAAGGGCATCTAGGTTGTTTCCAGGTTCTGGCTATTACAAATAATGCTGATATGAACATAGTTGAGCATGTGTCCTTGTGGTAAGATTGAACATTCCTTGAGTATATGCCCAAGAGTATAACTGGGTATAACTGGGTCTTGAGGAAGACTTATTCCCAATTTTCTGAAAAACTGCCATACTGATTTCCAGAGCAGCTGTACAAGTTTGCATTCCCACAAACAGTTGAAGAATGGTCCCATTTCTCCACATCCTCTCCAACATAAGCTGTCTTGGTTGTAGTGGGTAGCCATCCCAGCATTGGCCTGGAAGTTCTAACCCCCATTGAGGCTTCGGTAATGGGGTAATGGTCACGCCCACAAGGCAGGGCTGAGGGAGGAAGCAGAAGACCCAGGATCAAGAGGAGAGGTCTTCCTGGGTTCTGGGACCCTGGATGTGAGAGGTTGACCAAGCAGAGTTCTCCAGAAAACACGGCCGGACTGTGCCATACCTTTGCCAGACCCTACAACCTATCCCTTCATTTATAAGTTATCCCCCAAAATAAACCTCCCTTTAAACTACATGGAGTGGCCTTAATAGTTTCACCAATATCTGGCACTCACGTGAGGCAAATTCCAAAGGCCCTCCCTCAGACTCCTCCCTGGCTGGCAGGTACCTAAACCCGCCTGCAAAGTTCCATTTAACCAGTGGACCCCTACTCGGTTCCATTCCCAAAAAAGGGAACAGCTAGTCCGGTCTCAGTTCCCTAGCTTAGCCCCCAGACCAGCAAAAACCACTATGAGTGAGGCGTTCCCACTCCTCCCTGAGTGCTGGCTCCCAGCCATCTTGGCTCCTGCCTTCAGCTGCTGCCAGCCAAGGTCACCAGCAGGCCCTGCTTTGGACCTATACCAATGCCTTCAGCTGGCTGAAAAGTGCTATTGCACCCCCCCCCAAAACCATGGAAAGGTAGGCTTATTTCAAGTAAAAGTACTTGATGATTTTATACCTTAAAACGGACTAACAAATTTTGAGTAATTCTTATAATATGGCTGACAATATTACCTCACAAGAATTTAAAAACCTTTTTGTCTGTATGATGAATGACATTTTCCTGGAAATATACGACCTCCCTAAGGTATATCTGGCCTGTACCATTTTGACACTCATTGTAATAATTCACACAGTGTTCAAACACTGGTTTAATAATGAGAACAAAGATGAGTCATTATTTGGACTGATACAGGCTTTAAAAGATAGCAATGAAGGATTACAGAAAAAGATTCTCTTTCTGGAATCTGCTAACCAGGAATTACAGGTTTTAAAAGATAGCAATGAAGGCTTACAGAAAAAGATTCTGTCTATGGAATCTGCTGACCAGGACTTACATAAAAAAATTCTCTCTCTGGAATCTGCTAACCAGGATTTACAGGCTTTAAAAGATAACAATGAAAGCTTACAGAAAAAGATTCTCTTTCTGGAATCTGCTGACCAGGACTTACATAAAAGTATTCTGTCTCTGGAATCTGCTAACCAGGTTTACAAAACAAGCTTGTACCCAAAATTGCTTTTATTGATAATAAATATGAGTATTTAATGGATAGAACACTAACTCTCCAGAGTGAAGTTGTAGCTACTCAGACACTATATAAGGAAGAAAAATTATCATTACTTGATAAGATATGGTCTATGGAATCATGTGTTTCAGAAGAACATAAAAACTTCCATGATTCCATGAGAAATCTGGAATCACTTACAAGAGTGGAGATTTACTCCCTGGAACAGACCCTAGGTGCTCGTTTAGAAGCCCTGGAGGAAACTCTCAATAAACATGACAAGGGACCTAATAAGCAGAAGGGCAAGACCATACAGGTTGTAACATCTCCAAATGGCTCTCATACAATGGCTTATCCTGTTATCATCCATGAGAAGCCAGCAGGTGACACACACCCTGAGCCACATACGACATATACATTACAACCAATTTCAACAAGGGACTTTAAAAATATAAAGGAAGCAGTAGTTACATATGGGATACACTCCACAAACGTAAAACAGATGTTAAATTCGTGGTCTACCTCACATAGAATCATTCCATATGACTGGCATCAGTTAATTTCAGCTGTTCTAGAATATAGCCAGCAGTTACAGTGGAAAAGCTGGTTGGGAGAAGAGGCAAGAAATTTAGAACAACAAGGTAAACTTAGAGGTTTTGAGATCTTCCTAGATCAAATACTTGGTGAGGGATGTTTCACTGACAGGAATGTATAAGCCATTTATGATGAGCATACAATATCCCTATGCTGTACAACAGCTCTAAATGCTTGGGAAAAAATTTCAGAACCTGGAAAAGCAACTGAGGTATACACAAAGATATTTCAGGGACCGCACGAACCCTTCACTGATTTTTTACAAGGGCTGAACACAGCTAAAACAAAAGCTGTGTCAGATAAAGAATTAAGAAAAGTATTAACTGAGTCCTTGGCATTGGACAATGCTAATGCATAATGCAAAAGAATACTTACACCATTAAAGATCAGATCAGCTCCTTTGGAAGAATGGATTTAGTATACTAATGGTGTTGAGTCTCTTAACTACAGTAATGAGGCTTGGATAGGAGAGACAAATCCCAGAGGTGAAAGAAGGCCCCGTGGAACCAAATGATTTAAATGTGGTACACCAGGTCATATAAGTAAAAACTGTACATGGGAGAAATAATACTCCTTCTAGGAATAGCCTAAACAGGAGACACCAACTACATCCTGAATTATGTAGAAGATGTGGCAAAGGCTGACATTGGACCAGTGAGTACAGATCAAAAATAGATGTACAAGGCAACCCTTTACTGGCAGGAAACGCCTCAGGGGGCCTAGAGGCCACCAAATCAAATGTGGTAAGAACTTTCCCTGCCACTGTGGAAGACATTCCTCTCCAGGACAACTGAATAAACAATGGCTAATGTAAAAACCGATACTACAGTGGATGATAAAATAGCTCTGACAGATGAATCACAGTTTACAAAGAACACAATAAAAACAAATATTTTGCCAGACTTCCATAAATGAACAACGACCAAAGCTTAGAATTCGAATTAATGGCTTGGTTCTGGAGGGCCTGGTAGATACATGTGCAGATGTGACTATAATTACACCAAAATCATGGCATCCAAATTGGCCTCTTCAAGAGGTAGATGTCCAACTTTTAGGAATTGGAACCCTATCTCAGATAAAACAGACTCCGAGATGGGATGAATGAATAGGGCCAGAAGGACAGAGAGGAAGGCTGAAGCCATATGTATCAAATGTAGCAGTAAATCTTTGGGGCCGAGATCTGTTACAACACTGGAATGCCCAGATTAAAATTCCTACACTCTCAGAAAAGGAATACAGGCCAATGCATGTTTCTAGGAATAATATCATAACATGCTATAGAAAACAGTCACCAACCATCAGGCTGTACACAAACAGAGCACAACTGCTGTTGAACTCTCAGAAGTACCAACTGCCTTACCTTTAAAATGGCTAACTAATAAACCTGTCTGGGTTGGACAGTAGCCTTTGACAAAAGAGAAGCTACAAGCTTTAGAACAGCTGATTCAAGAGCAGTTAAATGCTCAACACATTGAAGAATCAACCAGCCCTTGGAATTCTCCTGTATTTGTTATTAAAAAAAAGTCTGGTAATTGGAGAATGCTGACAGATCTGAGAGCTATTAATAAAGTAATTCAGCCAATGGGCTCCTTACAGAGTGGGAAGCACTTGCCCTCTCTGCTACCCAAAGAATGGCCTATAATAGTTATTGACTTAAAAGACTGTTTCTTTACCATACCCTTACAAAAAATAATAGAGAGAAATTTGCCTTCACAGTTCCTAATTATAACAATTCTCAGCCAGTCAAGAGATATCAATGGAAGGTCCTCCCACAGGGAATGTTAAACAGCCCTACCTTATGCCAATACTGTGTACAAAAACCATTGGAGATAATTCGTGTAAAGTTTCCACAATCCATAATTTATCACTATATGGATGATATCCTATTAGCTGATCCAAAGTTAGACACATTAGAAAGCATGTTTGAAGAAGTAAAAACAGTTTTGCCTCACTGGAGACTGGAAATTGCTCCTGAAAAAAAACAAAGAGGAGATTCTATTAATTACTTAGGTTGTAAGATAGAGTTACAAAAAATTAGACCCCAAAAGGTACAACTGAGGAGAGATTGATTGAAGACTCTTAATGATTTTTAAAAGTTATTAGAAAGCATTTCCAACTTATTGCATATCATGGGAATACCCAAAGATGAACTACAAAATTTGGCTACTACTCTAGAAGGGGACAAAGAATTAAATAGTCCTAGAGAATTATCAGCCGAAGCTGAGAAGGAATTGGCTCTAGTAGAAAAGACAATTCGAGGAGCACATGTGGATTGTATGGATCCAGAACTTAAATGCATTCTTGTCATATTCCCCTCCAGACATTCCCCCACAGGTATTTTGATGCAGAGGGAAGATATTATATTGGAATGGATATTCCTACCATGTAAACCAAATAAGAAATTAAAGACTTATATAGAAAAGATCTCTGATTTGATTCAAAAAGGTAAATTAAGACTTCACCAGTTGACAGGAATGGACCCAGCAGAAATTGTAGTACCTTTAACTAATGAGGAAATTTCATCACTATGGAAAGATAATAAATACTGGCAGAGAGCCTTCAGTAACTTTTTGGGAGAGATTAACAACCATCATCCCAAAAGCAAGAGGATAGAATTCTTAAAGAAGACTGAATGGGTCCTTCCTCACATTGTATGACACAAGCCAATTTCTGGAGTCCTCACATTCTATACTGATGCAAATAAATCAGGGAAAGCAGGATACTAATCAGGAGACTTAAGTAAAGTGGTACAAAGTCCATACAGCTCCGTACAAAAGGCAGAACTGTATGCCGTTCTTATGGTACTGATGGACTACACAGAACCCCTCAATATAGTCACTGACTCTCAATATGCAGAGAGAGCTGTTTTACATATTGAAACTGCTGAATTAATTCCTGATAATACAGAATTAACTTCATTATTCATATAATTGCAGGAAATCATCAGAAAAAGGGAACATCCTACATATATAACACATATCAGATCACATACAGGTCTGCCAGGACCTCTAGCACAAGGTAATGATGAGATTGGTCAGTTACTAATAGGTAATGTGGTAGAAGCCTCAAAAATTCATAAGAAACATCATGTAAATAGCAAAAGTTTGAAGAAGGATTTCTCCATTACTTGGCAACAAGATAAAGATATTGTGAAAAAATGTCCTACTGGTTCCTTCTATAACCAAACTCCATTACCTGCAGGGAGCAATCCAAAAGGTGTACAAAGAAATGAAATTTGGCAGATGGATGTGTTTCATTTTGCAGATTTTGGAAGATTAAAGTATGTACACCATACCATTGACACCTATCCAGGATTTCAGTGGGCAACTCCTATGAGTTCTGAAAAGGCTGATTCTAGGATTACACACCTATTAGAAGTTATGGCCATCAAGGGAATACCTGTACAAATTAAGACAGATAATGTCCCAGCATATGTCTCCAATAAAATGAGACAGTTCTTTGCTTATTACAAGATAAAGCATGTTACAGTTATACCACACAATCCCACAGGACAAGCAGTCATAGAAAGATGCAATCAAACTTTAAAGGATATGCTAAATAAACAACAACAGGTAACAATGACTCCTAGAAATAGATTGTATAGTGCTTTATTAACTTTGAATTTTCTCAATGCTCATGAGAAAGGAACAACAGCTGTGGAGAGACATTGGGCAATAGACAAAACTCCTGAGCTAAACCAACGGGTTTATTTGAAAGATGTGTTGACCTCAGAATGGAAACCTGGATATGTCCTACATTGGGGAAGGGGTTTTGCTTTTGTTTCCACAGGAGAAGAAAAGCTATGGATACCAACATAATTAATAAAAATTCGATTCGAACAGGAGAAACCCCTTGATGAGAAGTAAAAGATCATCCACCAATGTGACATCTCTTCAAGTTGTAAGAAAATTTTAACAATCAAAGTTTGGGGTAGGGTTCTGTTTTTGTCTTTCCAGGATAGTGGAAATACCCATCTTCCAGAAATCATAAGGCCTTGGATATCCGGATGTTTACAGCAGAAAGAAAGAATCTATTGGTACCAATCCACACAGGGTAAGATATCACTGTCTAACATCTATATCTCTATCAATCTAGAATAGTTGTGGTTCCAATTCAATTATAAACCAATCTGGCTTTGGAGATGGAATGGGCTCACTCTTTCTCTAAACCCAAGCATATTGATAAAAGAAAAGGTTGAGAGATTCTTCAGTCCCTTATCAGAAGAGCCCTCTGATGTGAGACAGAAGGAAACCAATTATAAGGGACCATTGTATTCAAAATTCTAATTCTCTCCATGCTTACTCTTTATTTCTTGGAATCCTTTCTTACATGTCATGACATCTTTAAATCCAAACCTTCCATTCTGATAAAAAATAAATTTTTCCAATAGCAATCTCTGAAGTCTCCAGAAGGAAGATGAGTCCCCAACAACAACAACACTACCCAATCCAGAATGATGCCATGGTAATCATCATCATACTACACTTCTTGCCAGAATTTCAGACAATCTAACCCATTACTCTGAGAGTTGCTGCAGAATCTACAGTTAGTCTCACTGAGATTTAACTATCTGAGCTTTCTCACAACACCCAACAGAGATACCATTGCCCCCCAAAAGCAGGAAGCAATTCTAAGAAAATGATGCCCTTTCTCCCTAAGGTTTCATATTTCTCAGGGTTATGGATAATGGTTCTAGGGTTGGGGGTGGAAGAAACTGTTAAACTCAGTATTCTCCTTAAGGAAAGAAAATATGTCTAAAAAAATGGAAAAGAAGAAATGGAATGGATAGGTATGTTATTATGGTAGATTATCATATACATTGGTAAACAAATTTAGTAATATAGCAGCCTTAGATAATTTGTACTGTTATGAATTCTTATATGTTGATACAAATAAAAACTTTTTATATTCCTATTTAAGACAATTTGTATATTGATACAAATACAGAACTATGTTTGTTATAATGTACACATATTTTTTCTCTTATTTGAAATATTTGTATATTGATTCAAATATAAATTTATATCTGACATACTGTATGTATGTTCTACTTCTGTTTAAGATATTCTGTATACTGATATATATTTAGGATTATTATCATATTGCATATTGCACTATATATTCCTACCTCTGTTAAAGATATTTTGCGTATTGTCACAATTTAAAGTCATTGTCCTTTTACTGTACATTTGCTTACAGACTGTTTGCCTTATTTATAGGAAGCCTTAGTCCTTAGGTTGTTTAGGTAGATAAGACTTATAGATTTATTGTCACCTATGCTTGTCATCTCTATAATTATGTTAGTTAGGTTATCTAGATTTATAAATACATAGGTCAGATGGACAGGTAATCTTCAAACACTTCATGGACCTAGAGAATATGGCATTTAAATAACTTAGAATTCTGTTGACATGACACACATTTGCTCCTGGCAGCACCAATTTGATCCCGAGAGAATATTGTGTTTCTAAGACATTTCCATTTGGAAGTTTGTCTTCTTGGCACAAAATGGCCTACTGGGCAAAGAACTGCCCTTGTCTCAACTGCTGACAGTACAAATGCTGTCCTTTCTGGACAAGCGAGACACAAGGAAAGCGACCACTATACTTTGCCAAGACAGGGTAAGATGGTCTTTCAGAATTCCTGCTTCTGAAAATGGTCTGTCATATACTCTAGGCCTGTAGCCAATTTGAATGCACCAACGATGCTGTGAAACATTAGGTGACTGTCCAGGCTGGCAGCTGTCCCTGTCTACTCTTGCAAGACTCCAGAAAGTTCCTTGCATCCTCCCATTTCTCAGGTATTATTATATTCCTTTTCATGTCTTTGATGAGGTTGAAGACTAGCAGTTATAGTTACAACTTATTATATATATATATGTAATATCTTAGATAGAATATATTAAGTATTAGACTCAGGTTCTTTAGGATAGGACACCTTTTGGAATGATCTTTGTAACATGCCACCTACCCATGCTCTAGACTTCCCTGGATTTTAGTGTTTTTTGCTTGATATTGTTTGCATTTATTGTAATTCCAACTTATCTAGGTCATTATTCTTCATTACTCCTGGACAATGTTTGATAACCATTTCTTTGTATATAGTCTTGTATTAGGTTAGAACCTTCTTATTTAGACTAAAGGGGGAGATGTAGTGATGTTTAATGCTGTGGATATCGCTCTGTGTAAATAAAGTTCTGATTGGCCAGTGGCCAGGCAGGAAGTATAGGCGGGACAAGAGAGAAGAGAATCCTGGGAAGTAGAAGGCTGGAGAGACACCGCCAGCCGCCGCCATGAGAAGCAACATGTAAAGACACTGGTAAGCCACAAGCCATGTGGCAAAGTATAGATAAACAGAAATGGGTTAATTTAAGATAGAAAAGGTAGATAACAAGCAGCCTGCCATGGCCATACAGTTTGTAAACAATGTAAGTTTCTATGTGCTTTCTTGGTTGGGTTTGAGCGACTATGGGACTGGCAGGTAAGAGAGATTTGTCCTGACTGGGCCAGGCAGGAAAAACTAACTACAAATGGCGTCCAACATGTTGGCAAGAATTTCCACCTAAAACCTGACAAAAAAGATTCTAAGACGGAGCTAAAAACAGCTTCCTACTTGTCTCCCTCAAGTTAGCAGCAGCCTGCTGGTTTGGGCTACTATGGAGGGTTTCTGGCTTGTGCGTCTGACCTGCAGTGTGGCGGGAATGAGGAGTCTACAAGCAACAGTTTGCTCTGCTGCATGGTGGATTTAGCCTTTGCAAGTTAAAAAAAAAAAAAAGAGTTTGTGGGCTATGCACTGCTTTGATAGAACTGTTTCTGATAGTTGATGGTACACATGGATCCAGACCCAGAGCTGGCGGTAAACTGTACCGCTGCCATGTTGGGAAGCAGAGGTGGGCGGAACCAGCAGCCACAACAGTGTTTCAGTCTTACAAAGATAGATATTACACAGAGAATCTGGTTTATGTTGTCTTTGGGATTTTTAACTACAAAAAAAGATTTGATCATACAAACAAGTATGTAAATTTTAAAGGTACCTTGACTTCAAAATTTGGATATAAGGATATGTTGCTTTGGAAAGGAGTCTCTGCTTTTGTTTCCACAGAAAACCAGAGGCTGTGGATTTGTTCCAGATTAAGATACATCAGGTTTGATCAGCCAAGACCACCTGAAAGGTCTCCAGTGACACAATGGCCCAGATGATCCGACATCCAGAATGGTTTCAAGGCAACTGGCTCAGAGGTTCACCCTAATGGACTACTCCATAATCCTAAAATTTTCTTTGTGTCCCCATAAGATACAGCACCCCCCTCCAACAGGAAGTAATAAGAAAAACTATGCCCACATTCCCAAAATTATCAAGCTGGCTTTGGAGATGAAATTGGCTAACTCCTTCTCTAAACCCAGACATATTACTAAAAAAAAAAGGTTAAGAGATTCTTATGTCCCAAATCAGAAGAGCCCTCTGGTGTGGGACAGAGAAAAACCAATATTTTTCTTTAAAGTAGATTGATTATAAACACGATCTCTTTCTAAAGAAGAAAAGGGGATATGATATAGATATAATAGGATAAAAGGGTAGTTTAAGGAACTTACTTCTAAAAGAGCAACAACTTATTTAAAATGTTTTATATTGGTATAGATTTTAGTCTATTGATACAAACTTAAAGTTAATTTTGTTATAGTGTGTGTATATTTCTAATTGTGTTTAAGGTATTATGTTTGTATAGCTCATTTTAAATTGAAATGGATAATTAAAAATAGATTAATGATTAGTTATCTATGATAATCATACTCGTAACCATGTTAGTTAAGTATTCTAGATATACATAGAGATATTTCAGATAGATAGGTAATCTTCAAATACTTCAAAGACCTACAGAATATGGCATTTAAAATACTTTTAAAATTTAGACTTTCTGGACAATGAGACATGTCTGCTCCTGGCAACAACGATTTACTTCAGAGAGGAGGATGGGCATTGAAGACACTTTATATCTTATCTTCACCTTGGCAAAAATAGCCATTTGGGCAAGAAACTGTTCTTGCCTGGACTGCATGATCGACTGGATATGCAGGACCCATAGAAAGGTGACCACTAAACTTTGCTTGACAAAATGGTCCTTCAGGTTCCTGCTTCACAGAGGAAACTGCCAGACATTCTACAGGACATTGAGAGAAGTGACCGAGAGACTCTAACCCTGTGGGCTAAAGACAAATGCCCCAACTTTACAAAGGAACATTAGGTGACTGTCCAGGCTGCCAGCTGTCTCTGTCTACTCTTGCAAGACTCCCGAAAAATGCTTGCATCCTTCTCCTGGTTCTCAGGTAATATTATATCCTTCTGAGGTCTTTGATGTGGTTGAAGACTAGATAGTTATAATTTCCTCAATTATGATAAAAGATAAGTTAGATATAAAACCTTAGACTTACAAATATAAGATAGATAGGATATCTTCTTTAATATTATAACTGTAATTCTTGCTTGATAATTGTTTTGTTATATGTAATTGTACTATGTAAAAGTTAAAACCTTCCTTAAAAAAAAGAATAGGGGAAGTGCTGTGGATATCGCTCTGTATAAATAAAGTTCTGATTGGCCAGTGGCCAGGCAGGAAGTATAGGCGGGACAAGAGAGAAGAGAATTCTGGGAAGTAGAAGGCTGGAGAGAGACACCTCCAGCCGTCACCATGAGAAGCAACATGTAAAGACACTGGTAAGCCACAAGCCATGTGGCAAAGTATAGACTAACAGAAATGGGTTAATTTAAGATAGAAAAGGTGGATAACAAGCAGCCTGCCATGACCATGCAGTTTGTAAACAATGTAAGTTTCTGTGTGCTTTCTTGGTTGGGTCTGAGCAACTATGGGACTGGCGGGTAAGAGAGATTTGTCCTGACTGGGCCAGGCAGGAAAATCTAACTAAAGTTTAACACAAAAATATTTTATCAGTTTTTTATTTGTGTTCCTTTTTATAACTGTAGTGGGTAGCCATCCCAGCATTGGCCTGGAAGTTCCAACCCCCATTGAGGGTTCGGTAATGGGGTAATGGTCATGCCCACAAGGTGGGTCTGAGGGAGGAAGCAGAAGACCCAGGATCAAGAGAAGAGGTCTCTCTTGGTTCTGGGACCCTGGACATGAGAGGTTACCCCACAAAATAAACCTCCCTTTTAGCTATATGGAGTGGCCTTAATTAGCCATTCTGACAGGTATAAGATGGTATCTCAGAGTTGTTTTGATTTGCATTTCCCTGATGACTAAGGTTGTTGAGGAAAAATTAAATATTTAAATGTGCCTCATAACTACAACAAAACATAGAGAACCTCATGAATCTTATCATTTTAATATTATAATAAGGGAAAAGGAAATAAGAAGAGGCACTTGTCTGCAAAGTGTTAATACAGATGTACCATTCAGTATGTCTTCTTAAATTCCTTTGATGAAAATGAATCTTGTGTTCATAGCTATATGAATATGTGAATATACTGATTAGTTCCTTCTATGTGCTCCTCAAATGTAGCTATATATGATGAAATGAGAAACGTAGCATATTGAACAGTGACATTCTTTAGTGTAGCTAACAAGAAAGAATCATTCACAATTTATTACATGTTAATAAGATCTAGATACACAAAGAATTAGTAGAACTGTCTAAGCCCTGCTCCATGGTCCCAGGCTCTTCCCAGTTGAACTATTAACCTGGAGAACATAAAAGGATCCCTTCCTTCTCACTATCCACTAGATTAATTGTCATTTCTCCCCACAAAGCAATAATTCTTTTCCCAGAAGTCATAAAAATAAGCTCAGTAGCAAGTATGAAATACCCACCATTAAATTATTGTTCAGGGGATTCCCAGAGACAAGTTTCCTCTCGCCAAAAATACAGCTGTTGACATTGCTTTTGGTAACCCACCAGAATTTGTAGATAAGACCCTATGGCTAACAACAACCCACACTTTGGCCACAGGATATTAAGAAACCTTCATAATTTGGGCAGTGCTTTTCATGGTGCTGGGGAAGAAATGTCAACAACATTCTTAACCTGGTGTTACATAGGCCAAAATAATTCTAGCTGCAATGAGGACAATTCTGATAATCTATAATGTTGGTACAATAGTGACATAATGGTTTTGTGGAAAACCAACAACTCTCCAAATGGACTTTACAATATACCAGTCTATGTCTGGTATTGTAAATCTGTCTAGTAATCTGTCATTTGTGATGTCATATGCTCTAAGAGAGACCATGTTACTATTAGTTTGCTAAAGGGAGATAGTATAAAACTATATTTATGCTGTTCTATAGCTTTAGGATAGTATAGCACTCATTCCTTATCAGAGAAACATCTTTATGTAATGGATATCAATTAACACAGTTAATCATAACTGGTCAAGGTACATAGGAGGTGTCTGAGGAATACTCAGATGTATCTGTTAAATCTATTTCAAACACTCCCAATACCAGGAAACATCAGAGAAGAGGAGGAAAAAACCCTAAAGTAAAATTGTATAGCACATATCTCCTTTCAAGACCAATGGATTATTAGAGAAGAGTTGGGAGAAAGAGTGTAAGACCCTGAGATTGTGAATAACTATGGGGATAGTGTCTTCTAGACACAGGAAGAGTAGATGGACACATGAACTCATAGAGGATGGAGTACTATGTACAAAACCTGTGCAATCCAAAGACAGAAGAAATACTACCATAGAGAAAGAAGGTGGGTGCACATTCTCAGTCTAAGGCATTGAGCTATGAGAGGAAGAGACAGTTTTCTCAAAACTTCTACTGCTCTGATCAGTTGAACACTTTCCAGTAGAAGACCAGATATCCAAGAATATTGGAACAGCAATAGTGGTCTTCAAGGATAATTTCTATATGAAAAAATTTTTGAATGGGTAGGGAAAGGTATATGAGTCAGGAAAAAAATGAGGAAGGGATAGAATATTATCAAAGCATTACATGAAACTTTCAAAGAACTAATAAAAACATTTTTAAAATGACTGTACATGCTGTGCAAGAGGTTAGAGAAGACTGCTTATGAATTAGTGTTTCTGAATAAAACATGGCAATTGACTTCCTGTACTAACAGCAGCTGTGGTTGCCTCTGCAATATCTAGTCAACACCTTAGCATGTATAAAGGGATGACTGAAGTCAAGTACTACATATTTGAACTCAGTTGCTTATACTTTCACAGCAAGTGATTATACTTAATAAGTCATTACTCTCCTGTAATACAAAGTTTAATGATCTCTAAAATATTTATTTGTTGTTTTGAGGGTTGGAGAAGGTAACACAATGCCATGTAAAAGTCAGAAAACAACTTCATACTTGAAAACAAGAGCCTTTACTTGAAGGACCATCTTGACAGCTCCCAAATTTTATTTTTTTCCTTTGGTTTAGAAATTTTATTCATCATACATCCATGTTCATTGTTTTTAAACTCTGCCTTTGACCAAGGCATGGACACAGCTTTAACCAAATCCTCATAAGTCATTTATGACCTTTTCTTTAGTTTCTAGTAACTCACCACACTTCTGGTGACACCTCATCAGTATGGCCTTCACTAATCATTTCTTACAACATTTTGGTCTTGACCACTTAGTAATCTCTAGGACATTCCAGGTCATTTTATAGTTAACTTCACCAGAATTCCCCTTAATGTTATTTTCACGGCAGTACAGACTTTTCCTAACATTCACATCATGGTTTTGTTTTTTTTTTTCAAATTCATCTTTTTAAAAAATTTAATTTAATTTTACATGTCAGCCATGCATCCGTCCCTCTGTCCTGCCCCCTACCACCTCCAACTCCACCTTTCCCCCAGCTTCCCCCCACCTATTTCCATCTCCTCCAGGGCAAAGTCTCCCCTGGGGATTCTAAACTGTCCTAGTCTGGTGATCAGAAGGCCAAACACTCTAACTGTCCTGCTAGAACTCTCACCCAATAACTGATGGAAGTGGATGCAGAGATCCTCAGCCAGGCCCCAGGTGGAACTCCAGGAGTCCAATTGTTTAGAAAGAGGAGGGTGTGAATTGTTGAGACCAAGATTGCAAAAAGCACAGGGACAAACAGCCAAACTAATGGAAACACATGAATTATGAACCAATAGCTGAGGAGCCCCCAGCTGGATCAGGCCCTCTGGATAAGTGAGACAACTGAATAGCTTGAACTGTTTGGGAGGCACCCAGGCTGTTGGACCAGGACCTGTCCTTAGTGCATGAGCTGGCTGTTTGGAACCTTGGGCTTACACAGGAACACTTTGCTCAGGCTAGAAGGAGGGGACTGGACCTGCCTGGACTGAATCTACCAAATTTTATTTTTAAGTGAGTATACCAAGCATATAAAATACAGATATCTCTGAAATACAATAGCAACTGATCAACTCTAGCTTTCTGCTTCATATATGAATTCGAACTGATTTATCAAAATGCAAATTATCTATGGTTAGCAAACTGGACACCAGTCACTGCAATCTCCTTGAATATGATGTATCTCTTTGCTACTTCACTTTTCCAGGCTTGCTACCTTTGGAAAGACACCACCCATTCCATGTCAGGCTAAAAAAAAATGAGACATTTTGGAAAAACACTCATCTAAAATATGATTATTCTTATAGCTGCAGGTAGAAGGAATTCTGCAATTCCCCACTTACCTCCCAGTTTCTAGTTTTCAAGCAGCATATGCATATTATTTTAAAAGGTTAGCTAACCCTCAGGGAAAGTTCTTGCTCTTCAGCTGTTATTAATTAAATTAATTTCATTTTTTCCAAAAGCATTATCACAGATAAGCATATCAAAGTCTCGCCTTCAAAGTAAAATCAACAAGCAGAAAAAAATCATAATTAAAAAATAATAATGACAAATAATATTGATTGCCTGTTAATTCTTTACACTCAAGTAGAAAAATTAGTCACATTTTCCTTAGTACCTTACATAAAATTACATAACGTACTTTCCAACATTTGTAAATCATCCAATCATATGTTTATATAATTTTGATAATGGATGATATACAGTTTATCCAGAGACATAAGATTAATATTTCTAAATATTGTTTTCAAGAAGAGAACTAACTTTTCTGAATTTACCTTCAACAATGTTGGATACTTCTCCCAAATTGAAACATTTTTTTTTTTGAGGGAGGATTCTAGTACTCAGGGAGCTCACAGAACTTCAAAGCTGTATAACCCATTCCCCCAAAGACACATAAACAACTACTAGGGAAGGGAAGATTTTGGTGAAATTTTATGTAGGATTTATAAGGCACTTGAAGATAGTAATATAGCATTCATGATTTGTCCCTCATAATGTTTAATGGTATAGCTGCTTTTTCAGTCACTCACACTTCAACAAATAAGTGGTTCACAAATATAGTCTTGGGTGGAATCATTGTTTGTCATCTGTCTTTAGTGCCCTATCTAGGGGAAATATACATTTGTTCATATCTCAACCCCACAAAAGTCATAAAATCCAAATGACCTCTCAACAGGGACTGACATGACCAAAAATGAGTTGGGGGAGATTTATGGCTTCAGCAAGTGGTTATAAAACATCCAATTTAGGTTGATCATCTTAGAGATACAATGTCCAAGGGTCAGTCAAAGAAGTCTACCTTTCCTCATGTAGTATTGTACAGTTTGAATCCTTTAATAACAGTTGCGTATTTTGATAGTTGTCGAATTATTTGACTTAATATAACATAAAATCACCTTTGAAGAGAATTAAATGAGTGGATTATCTGACGTTCATTGGCCTATAGAAATGTCAGTGAGGAGATAATCTTTATTGTTAATTCATACAGGACAAAGCAGTCCAGTCTGTGTGGCACCATTTCATGGGATGGGATGTAAACAATAGAAGATTGAAGAAATCTACCTTAAAGCAAGTTATATAGCAGCATTGGTTTATTTGTTTCCCTCTGAATTTAACTGTAGATGTAGTACAACAAGCTCTCTCAAGTCCCTGTCTTTGTGACTTCACTTAGATGATGGACTGTAATCAGAAAAAAAAAAAACTTCTGTTGCTTTTTGCCAGAGTGTTTGTCACAGCAGCAGAAATCCTACTGATTTTTGGCAGCTTTCTCTTAGATTGAAACATTGCATGCTATAGGGATGCTCCTTAACAAAGAAGTAAACAAGTCAATATACCTTCAGGAAGTGCCTGAAACTAACCAAACTCAGTGTGTGACTCTGCTAAAACAGTTAAAAAAGACTGTTGAAAGCCACTCTCAGGCCAGTTGAGATACTAGAAAGAGATTCAGTTGTAGCCTCCTAGAAGAAGCAGAGAACTGCTGAACTGCTTAGAAGAAACAAAAATCAGTGAGCTGCTTGGAAGGGGCTCACAGCAACTGAGTCACCAGGAAAGGCCACTCTCCAGCCTGCTGAGCTGCCTTCATGCAGTTCAGTGTGTTCCAGGTTTCAAGCTTTTGTGAGCTGTCATTCATGCTAAGGTAGGCCTTGGTGAGGCAGCTGTCTTTGAGTCATTTCTGATCCTATAAGTAACTCTCACCATTATTTTTGGGGAAATCCCAGGGTAGTTTCTTTCTCTATATAATATAGGGTCCCATGGTCATTTGATGAATGGGATCTGCCATCTGAATATGGGGCTGCATCTCTAATGGATTATTGTAATCTCTGAAAGGAGTTCATATTGATGGGACATTGTGGTGACAGTTGTATGGTATTTGCTGTGATAATGATGTTTACAACAAAAGCTCATTGCTCTGCTAAGAAATAATTGCTTGAAGAAATTACAATGGAAAAATATTCATATTTATCCTTTATATTAACCTCTGACTTGGCATAAGATTGGAAGAAAGGAAAGATAAAATAGAAGATTTTGCATGCTGTTCCATAGGTGGCAGGATGTAGAGAAAGAAGGTATAAATTAGATTTGTGCTAAAATGTCCTCCACAAGATTCCCAAACTTCAGTTCTAAAGGAGAAATTGGACAATGGGTAAGGTGAGAAAAAGATAGTAGTGATACAACAATCCACTCAGATCTAATCTTTAACAGATTGAAAGGGAAAATCCGTGACTCAGCATGTAGATGGGGTCTTACCAGTGTCTTAGAACAGGAAACCACTACTTTGAATCTGATTTGATTGGAGTCATCTTTCTTCTCACTGATCTTTCCAGGACTTGACAGAAAAAAGGAGGAAACATACACCTCTTTTTTTGCTGTATTTCTCTGTAACTCAAAACACAGATATACCAATTTCCCCCCTTTGAGATAAGGGCTACTCAAATACCATATATTATTTATTTGTATAGCTATCATCAGTACTGAGGATTGAAGCCAAGACGTTAACCAAGCTAGATCTATACTCTAACATTTAAATATTCCCAGCTTACATTTTACTTGATATTTTGAGTCAAAGCCAAATAAATATGAATATATAAAAGCTGACCTCAGCATTGCTCTATAGCCTAGGCAAGCATTGTACTTGTAATTCTCCTTCCTTAGATTTCCACATACCTAAAATTACAAGTTTGTGACAGTAGGAGCTGCTCCATTTTTTCTGATGCCACTCAGTTTCGTGTTCATCTTTAGTAGTATAAGTCATAGTCTAACTACTTGAGGACAGTAACTTCTAAACAATGGGATACAACATTAAATTGCCAAGATGGCCTGTGACCTTACTTATATTTTGTGAGAGTTTAGAAGTCCTTTCCCTTTCTTTCAAGTTATAGTTTCCTTATCATCTGAGGCATAGGAAATTTTTGAATCAAAGCTTTTATTTGTCTTCTTCATTTTCAATGGTGTATATTATCTTGTGAATAATGGTAAGAAGAATGATACAACCTGGAGGTGGCTGAACAAAAAGATTACAAGGGGAAGTAAAAGTACCTCTCTGTAAAATTTAAAAGTATTAAATCTATTTCAAAAAGTTTGCCTATTTGTGGGTTTCTTTGAATGTTGTTCTTAGGAGTTTCTTTGAGAAATTTAAGTTCATTTGAGTTGTAGAAGACTAAAATATACAATATACATGTGATTTTTGTCTTGGTTCCATCAATCCACTAAGATACATAATTCAATTCTCAAGCCATTTTTATTTTTCTGTGCAGCATTATCTAGTGGAGAAGGAGGCATTTGTTAATTAATGCAAGGATACTTAGAGAGGTAAAGAAAGACAGAAGAGAGTAGGAGAGAGAGGGAGAAGACAGAGGCAAAAAGGGGAATGAAGGAGAGAGAAAATTGATAGAGAAAAGGAAAGAATTGAGAAAGGTAAGAAACTATGATCAATCCTAGGAACTACCCAAAGAAAGAAGAGGGAAAGAAGAAAAGAAACTTGAGTAAACTGTGACTCTAATGTTTTGTTCCTACTTTTTTCCTTAAACAAAAACTATTTTTGTATATCTAAAGATCATCCCCAGGGCCTTGTCTCCTGGCTTTTTAACTGTACTCCTAGGTTAAATCCACAGAATCTCTGATGTGGGAATATGATCCTATTTATTCTTTAGGTTTTTTTTTTTCACTAAGTAAAGGCTATGCTCCAAAAACTTCTGCTCCAAATGTCCATTACTACTATATCATTTTATTCCATTACATTACAAAATGAGTGAAAAGCTAGAGAAAATTTTAGAAAAGTGAGCTTGATAAGATTCATCATTCAGAAAGCATCTTCATCTGTCAATCTGCTATGCACATGGAAGAACAGAATGTAGGATCCTTCTATATATTGAGGGTTAGAAATGATTTTGAAATCACTCCCACCTTAAGATTCTCTTTATAACTCCTCTGATATACCCTTTCTCTATTCCTGAGGTAATATTCTGTAAATGCAATGCAAAAATGTAAAACAATGTCTCTTAAGCTGATGTGGTAAATTAAATGATGTTCAGTCTTCTAAAAATAGGATTTTTTATATTTTGAAGCTGATTAAAAAAACTATCTTTACCTCTTCTAAGAGATTTTTAAAGTAAGAATTGAAATGCTCAATTTTTTTTTTTTGCATAGTAGGGCTTCATAGAAGACAGACCTAAGAAAAAGTCAGCTTACAAAGTAATTATAGCTTGGGAACAAATAGATTCAGTATGACTTTTTATTCTATAGCTCTCATGTGTTGCTTTCATTAGTAATTTACCAGTAATCAATGCTGTGGGATGTTTTGTATGCTGTGAATATGTGTTATTCTAATTGGCTGATAAATAAAATGCTGATTGGCCAGTAGCCAGGCAAGAATTATAGGTAGGATAAGCAGATGAGGAGAATTCTGGGAAGAGGTAGGCTGAGTCTGGAGATGCCAGTCTGCCGTCCAGGGGGCAGCATGTAATGGCATACAGATAAAGCCACAGAAAATGTGGCAACATATAGATTAACAGAAATGGGCTGAGTTTAAGTATAAGAGCTAGTCAGCAATTAGCCTGAGCTACTGGCCAAGCAGTTTTAATTAATATAAGCCCCTGTGTGTTTACTTGGGTCTGAGCAGCTGTGGACCAGGTGGGAAACGGGAAAACTTTTAGCTACAAATCAGAAATGGAAATAACTGGCTTTTAGCCACCAGATGAAAGTATATCAAAAATAAATTGTGGACTGTGGTACAATCCTACATGATTTTATTTATCTTATCAGAATTCTTGATCATAACTATTTTCTTAAATGTAATTTGAGAAAGGTCGTTAAATGAATACACATACATCTATTGAATTATCCTTTCATTAATTCATTCATTAAGTTTTCTGAGCCTTTTGGCAGGCTGCAAGAATACAGTCAAAATGTCTCTGCTCATACAGAAATCAAATTACCATTAGGTAAATATATAAAAAGCAGTGTAACTAGATTTTATGGTTATTTCCACATATAATCCATATATAATTTTCAAGTAAATAAATGAGATTGAAATATGCAGACATTTTGTATCCAGGAATGAAAAGTCTAAGGACATGACTTAGAGTTAAAACTTAAAGAACCATAGGGAATAGAAGGAAATAATAGGCAATGTTGTAAAATTGTAAACAATAGAAGGTTACATAATTAAGTAGACCAAAATAATATAATGGTGTAAAAATGTAAACCATGAAAAACCAAACCATTAATTTAATATTCTTTGTAAATATACAACAGAGGTTAAGAATTTTTATTCTTGCTTCTTCAAAAATTAAAATACATAAAATTGTATCTTTAACATGTATAATGTCAAAAAAATTATAAATTTACAGGCTTATAGTCTTACTTGTTGGGTCCCTATCATTTTCACAGTATTCTAGGTTCTGAGTATCAAAATGGAAAGGAAGTCATATTCATTTATTCTTCCCCTGGTGAGGAAAGCATGCATTTCAATGATATCCACTCTCTCTTCATTCCTGTTCCATCAGCTCATAATCCAAGCAGGCATCAGTATGGAAAATAGCCTAAAAGGAATCCACTGTAGAAGTGTTCAGAACAGCCTAGCAATCTTGAGAGAAGTATAGAGCACAATTTGTATTCTAGGACAAAGAGAATCTCTGGATTTAGGGAGCTTTTTAAAATAAGTTAAGAAAATTTTCTTAGGCTAACAAACTATTTTCAAAACCCAATTAAATACTTATAAACATTTAATGATTGCAAAATATTAACTACTTCACTGTTGTCTGATTTCTATAATTACACATAATAATGTACTAAGTATAAAGTTCTGAATACATTCTACATTATCCAATATATTTTCTGGAAATTTTATGACTATGCCAATCTAGTTAATGAAGTACTTTAAAATACACAGGAAATAAAAGATTTTTTTATCCTTTGTAACTTTACATTATTAATTAGGAATATCCTTAAGTTATTTTGTGGAACCCATTATATTTGAAATAAAAGTTTTATGAAGATTTTCCTTACCCATTTTTAATTGGAAAGTAAAAAATTCAAAGAAAGTTCCTCATTATTTTTGTGGCCCCTTTACAGAGTATAAGATTAATAGCCATTCTAATGCATTTAGATGTAAAATTAGGTATCTTTTTTTCTATAATATTTTTTCTTCAAGTTCTTAGTAGCAAGAATTCATATAATACAAAATAATTTAATGGCCTTTAAAGCCAACATACATTTTTGCATAAAACAATTACCCAAGATTTCACTACTAAATGCAAAATTAGAGTTTTCAAATCCAATCTAATAACAATATGTAAAGTGATAATATTAATGATGGGGGTATGATTTTTGTATGTTGTTAATATGTGTTATTTTGATTGGTTGATAAATAAATGTTGATTGCCCAGTAGTCAGGCAGGACTTATAGGTGGGGAAAGCAGAGAGGACTATTTTGGGAAGTGGAAGGCTGAGTCAGGAAATGCCAACTTGTTGTCTAGAAAACAGCATGTAATGACACACAACATGTGGAGACATAGATTTAAAAAATGGGCTAAGTTTAAATGGAAGAGCTAGTCAATGATAAGCCTGAGCTAATGGTTGAGCAGTTTTAATTAATGTAATCTTCTGAGTGATTATTTTAAAAGTGGCTGTGGGGTCCATGGGGCTGGGCAGTACCAGAAAAAAACTGCAGCTAAATATTAATATTTCAATATTATTATGTACTCCAACATGTGCTTGAAGACTTTTTCTACCCATAAATTGACATAATCAATAATCAATATTATTCTAAATAAATTGTTGTTTAGAGTAGCTAATAATATCATTTCATTTAATTTAGAGTAACAAATGTTATCAAGTTGTAAAGCAGGCTTATATCTAAAACATTAAGGTCACCTACTGTGTTTATTCATCTCAAATGTCAACTGAACATAATCTAGAATCAACAGGAGACAATCTTGCTCAATAAAGAATTTTCTGAATTGGGTTGGCCTTTGGGCATGCCTACAGATTTTCTTTTATTGTCCTTTATTTTATTTTTATTATAATATAGTTGCTTGATTTACAAAAAGCAGAAAATACATTGTACCTTGATTCAATACAGACACAGAGATATTTTAAGTTTGAATAGAGTACTTATTACAAAGAAAATATAAAATATTTTTAGAAATTTTATGAAAAAGAATACACAAATTTTAACCACTCAACTTTCTGCTTTATTAGGACTACAAACAGTTTGTTCTTTAAACTAGACATCAAGAAAAATATAATAAATAAATAAATTATGTATTAAATGATTTTATAACAGAACATGTATACTAACTGCAAACAGTAAAGCAATTCAAGTTAAAAACACTATCAAGTATACAAGTATTCCAGAACAAGTATTTTAAAGATATGTCACAGAGCATTTTTAAATCATCTGTGTTTTCTAGTAGCAAGACTTATATTTCTAAAATGAAAATTGAAAATAAAAACAAAACTTCAAAAGGAATAATTCTGTCACAATTATTTCTTGCATCTTAAAGCAAGTGATCTGATACTTTGAAAGATGTTAGCTTTTTATCCTGAAATATTGGAAATTTCAAATCACTTTTTACAAAAGATATTATAAATATTTAAGGATTATTAATTTCTTATTTTAAGTCATATTTTTTATAAATAAAACTATGTGATGTAAATTTATTTACAAGTAAAACTTACAATATTACTTAAACACTCACAGTCCACAAAATCATCTAGAATTAGGTTGTCATCATTCAAAATGCCTTACATTATTATAGTAAGTTGTAAAGAACAAGCCTTCCTCATGAAGACAGTAGGCAAATTTTAATACACATGCACATGCAATGTGCTAGAAGCATCAACATATAGGTTTGTGTTTTTATTTTTTTTCATGTAGGCATATGCAAAATAAGTTACTTTTGCACAAGTTACATGCTTCTAAAAGTGATTTTAAAACTAAATAAAAATTGTTAACAATGCTATTTAAGTTTTAGATTAAATACATAAGAACAACATTTTCTACTTAAAATTATTTTTGCTATTATTGATATGCTCATAACTTAGAGTCTGCTTTTATAACCTAGAAAACAGGAAGAAAAACCTCTGCTGCCCCAGTTGCCAGCCAGCGGTGGAGATGCCTACAGGCAGGCTCCCCCACCAAAATCCCCCTTTAGACCCTGCAATCTACCAAACCCATGCCTTACTCCAAACCTACCCACACACTTGCAAACCCAGTGGCTTCCTGGGATACAGAATCCACCAGTTCTTATTGGACCAAGAAGTGAATGACTCTTCTTACACTCAGAGTCCAAACTTTAGGACCTAGGCCTGAAGACACAACCAGTCCCTGAGGACCCCCACCCATCACTGACCCAGTTGCCAGCCAGGAGAGAAGCCTCCTGCTGGCAGGCTCCCCCACCAAAACCCCTCATCAGACCATGCAATCTACAAGACCCATACCCTACTCCAAACCGACCAACACCCCTGCAACCCCAGTGGCTTACTGAGATACAGAATCTGCCAGCTCCCATTGGAACAAGAGTGGTTTCCAGAGACACAGAATCCATCAGCTCTCACTGGACTAAGAGTGGCTTCCTGAAACACAGAATCCCCCAGCTCTGATTGGACCAATACCCTTGATAACACCAAGAGCCACCCACTGAGACACAGAATCAGCTAGCTTAGATTGGATCAAGATAAACTAAATGTGTCATAGAATCCACCAGCTCCAATTAGACCAAGAGCTAAGATTGGATCCAGTGTGCCCCCCTGAGACACACAGACACAGCAAGCATAGATTGGATCCGGAGCAGCTCATTCAGACACAGGCATCTCTTGCACCTATTGGAGGAAGAAATAGGTAGACACCAGTGCTAAAATACATAAAATAACATAATGAGCAATATGGCATCACCAGGACATAGCCCTTCTATAACAGCAAGATCTGAACATCACAGCATAGAAGAAGCAGAGGAAAGTGACCATAAAATAATTTTATGAAGATGAAAGAGACCTTTAAAGAGGAAATGAAAAATTCCTTTAAAGAAATTGAGGAAAAGACAAACAAAAATTGGAACAAATCAATAAATCCCTTCAGAAAAATGCCAAGTAAATATGTGAAGAAAATAGTTCAAGACCTGAAAATTGAAATAGAAACAGTGAAGAAGACATAAAACAAGTGAATGCCAGAAATAGAAAATCTGAGTAAATCAACAAGAACTACAGATGCAAGCATAATCAACAAAATACAAGAGATGGAAGAGAGAATCTCTGGCATAGAGTATACTATAGAGGAAATAGATTTATCAGTCAAATAAAACACCAAAGCCAAAAAAGTCATAACAAAATATCCAGGAAATCTGGGAAACCATGAAAAGGCCAAACTTAAGACTAAGAGGGATAGAGGAATGAGAAGAATATCAACCCTACAAAAGGCACTAGAAGGAAAACTCCAACCACAGGAAGTCAGATGTACCCACAAAAATATAGGCAATAGATAACTCCACAGCAGTAAATCCCAAAGAAAGGAAGTACACACAAACTATCAATAAGAGATAACAGTAACTAATAATCACTGGTCATTATTATCCCTTAATTTCAATGGAATCATTTCAAATATAAAGAGGCACAGGGGAACATAATGGATACAAAATGAAGATCCATCCTTCTGCTGCATACAAGAAACACACCTCAACTTCAAAGATAGACATTACCTCACAGTAAAAGGCTGAGAAAAGAATTTCCAATCAAATGGAATTAAGAAGCAAGCTTGTGTAGCTATCATAATATCTAAAAAATTGACTCAAAACTAAAGTCAATCAAAAGAGATCAGGAAGGACATTACAATTACATATTCATCACAGGAAATATCCACCAAGATGAAGTCTCAATTCTGATCAGTTATGCCCCAAATACAAAGGCACACACATATGTAAAAGAAACATTAATAAAGTATAAATCAAACATCAAACCCTACTATTTAATAGTGGAAGACTTCAATACCCCACTCTCACCAATGGACAGATCTAGCAAACAGAAACTTAACAGAAAAAGAAGGGACCTAACAGAGGTTATAACTCAAATGGTCTTAATGGGTATCTACAAAACATTCCACCTTAACAAAAAAGAATATACCGTCTTTTCAGCACCCCATAGAACGTTCTCTAAAATCTACTACATCACAAAGCAAATCTCATCTGAACAGATACAGAATTTGGAAAACCTCCAGTATTTTATCAGACTACCATGGCTTAAAGTTAGATTTTAACAACAACAAAAATTACAGAAAGCCTACAATCTCATGGAAACTGAAAAATGCTCAAATGAATCACCAATGTGTCAAGGAAGAAATAAAGAAAGAAATTACCCTACTGCCCTGGAACTCCCATCTCAACCAGAGGTGAGTGCCCAGGGTTATAGTCAGAGAGGCCCCCACCTCTATATCTCACCCCTGGGCACCAGCCATCCTGAGAAGAGCTGTCCAACTTGGCCCCAGTTTCTGGCCATTATGCAGGCCCTGCAAGAAGGTCCCCCTTTTCCAAGACTGCTGGCAGACCCCGCAATCTCCATACCCTGCCCCCACACCCATCTGCCCAAGACCCCAGGCAAGTCCTGAGACTCAGAGACCAGCCCCAGATCCCATCTGCCCCGGAAATACCATCTGGACCAGAGCTGCCAGCTCCCATCCTGCCCGAACTCCCATCAGGACAAGATAAGGAGATCTCATCCACTTCCTGAGACTCAGGGACCAGCTCCCAGCTCCCACCTGGACCAGAGCTTCCATCCTGCGCTGGAACCCCCATCTGGACAAGAGGAGCTCTCATCTAGACAAGATATGGGATCCCAGCGACTTCCTGAGAGACAGAGACCAGCCCCCAGCTCCCATCTGACCAAAACTCCCATCTAGACAAGAGCTTCCATCTGGACCAGAGAGAGGCAATCTGTTAGCTCTGTCTGGACCAAATGCACTGACAAGACCAAGAAAGAATCCACAAGGAGATGAGCAGCCGTCAAGGCAGAAGTACATACAACAAAATAAAGAACAATACAGCATCACCAGAACCTAGCCCTCCTTCAACAGCTAGACCTGAACATCACAGAATGGAAGAAGCAGAAGGAAACAACCTTATAAATAACATCATGAAGAGGCTAGAGCCCTATATAGAAGAAATCAAAAATAAAGTGGAGGAATAGACAAAAAAATGGGAAGAATGTTATAAAAAACTAGAGGAAAGGAAAAATAAAGCAGAAGAAAAACTAAGTCCCTGACAGAAAATCATGAAAAAGCAATGAAACAGATGAAGGTAACAGTCCAAGACCTGAAAAGGGAAATAGAAAAAATGAAGAAGACACAAGCAGAGGGAATGCTGGAAATAGAAAATCTGAGATAAACGAACAGGAACTTCAGATGCAAATATAACCAACAGAATGCAAGAGATGTAAGAGGTAATCTCTGGTGTTGAAGATACAGTAGAAGAAAAAGATTCATCAGTCAAAGAAAACACTAAAGCCAACAAAGTCATGACTCAAATGTCCAAGAAATTTGGGACACCATTTAAAGACCAAACCTATGAATAATAGGGATAGAGGAAGGAGAAGACTACCAACTCAAAGGCACAGAAAATATATTGAACGAGATCATAGAAGAGAACTTTCCCAACTTAAAGGAAATGCCTATGAAGATAAAAGAAACCTGTAGAACACCCAACAGACTAGACCCGCCAAAAAAGTCCCCTCACCACATAATAATTAAACAACTAAAGATACAGAATATAGAAAGAATATTAAGGGCAGCAAAGGAAAAACGCCAAGTGACTTATAAAGGCAAACCCATCAGAATAACACCCAATTTCTCAATGGAGACTTTGAAAGCCAGAAGGACCTGGACACATATAATGCACACACTAAGAGACCTTGGATGCCAGCATAGACTAACATACCCAGCAAAACATTCAATCATCATAGATGGAGTGAACAAGACATTACAAGGCAAAGCCAGATTTAAACAATATTTATCCACAAACCCAGGCCTACAGAAAGCACTAGAAGGAAAATTACAACCTAAGTCAGATACACCCTCAAAAACAAAGGCAATAAATAACACCACAGCAGAAAACCCTAAAGAAGGGAAGTATACACACACTTCCACCAAAGAAAAAAAAAGGAATGAACAATCACTGGTCATTAATATCCTTTACGATCAATAGGCTTAATTCACCTATAAAAAGACACAGACTAACAGAATGGATACAAAAACAAGACCCATCTTTCTGTTTCATACAAGAAACACACCTCAAATTCAAAGACAGATACTATCTAAGAATAAAAGGCTGGGAAAAGACTTTCCAATCAAATGGTCTTAAGAAGCAAGCTTGTTTAGCCATCATAATATCCAGCAAAATAGACTTCAAACTGAAGTCAATCAAAAGAGATCAAGAAGGATATTACATACACATCGCAGGAAAGATCCACCAAGATGAAGTTTCAATTCTGAAAAATTATGCTCCAAACACAAGGTCATACACGTGTGTAAAAGAAACATTACTAAAGTTTAAATCACAAATAAAACCCGCACATTAATAGTGGGAGTCTTCAAAACCCCATTTTCACCTTTGCACAGACCTGCCAAATTGAAACTTAGCAGAGAAATAATGGAATTAACAGATGTTATGACCCAAATGGACTTAATAACTACAGAACATTCCACCCAAACAAAAAAGAATATACCTTCTTCTCAGCACACCATGGAACCTTCTCTAAAATTGACCACATACTTGGCCACAAAGCAAATCTCAACAGATACAAAACAATTGGAATATCCTCCTGTGTTCTATCAGACCACCATGGTTTAAAGTTAGATTTCAACAAAAAAAAAATCTACAGAAAACCTACAATCTCATGGAAACTGAATAATTCTCAACAGAATCACCAATGGGTTAAGGAAGAAATAAAGAAAGAAATTAAAGATTTCCTAGAGATCAATGAAAATGAATACACCACATACCCAAACTTATGGGACACTATGAAAGCAGTGTTAAGAGGGAAATTCATAGCACAAAATGCCCACATAAAGAAGTTGTAGAAATCTCACGCTATTGTCTCAACAGCACACCTGACTGCTGTAGAACAAGAGGAAGGAAAGTCTCTTAGGAAGAACAGACACCAGAAAATTATCAAATTGAGAGCTGAAATCAATAAAATAGAAATAAAGAGAACAATACAAAGGATTAATGAAACAAAGAGTTGTTTTTTGTTTTTGTTTTTTTTTTTTTTGAGAAAATCAACAAGATAGACAAGCCCTTATCCAAACTAACCAAAAGACACAGAGAGAGAGCATCCAAATTAACAAAATCAGAAATGAAAAGGGGGACATAATAACAGACAATGAGGAAATCCAGAGAATCATCAGGTCATACTTCAAAAACTTCTACTCCACAAAACTGGAAAATCTAAAAGAAATGGATAATTTTCTGGATAGGTACCACATACCTAAATTAAATCAAGACCAGATAAACCATTAAAATACTCCAACAACCCCTAAGGAAATAGAATCAGTCATTAAATTCTCTAAACCAAAAAAAAAAGCCCAGGACCAGATGGTTTCACTGCAGAATTCTACCAGATCTTCAAAGAAGACGTAATATCAATACTCTTTAAATTGTTCCACACAATAGAAGCAGAAGGAATATTAACAAACTCCATCTATGAGGCTACAATTACCCTGATTCCTAAACCAAACAAAGATGCAACAAGGAAAGAGAACTACAGACCAATCTCCTTCATGAACATTGATGCAAAAATACTCAAAGTACTGGCAAACAGACTCCAAGAACATATCAAAACAATTATATGCCATGATCAATGCAAAGGTGGCTCAACATATGAAAGTCTGTAAATGTAATACACCATATAAACAAACTCAAAGGAAAAAACCACATGATCATCTCCCTAGATGCAGAAAAGTCATTTGACAAAATCCAACACCGCTTCTTGACAAAGGTCTTGGAGCAATCAGGAATACAGGGAACATACCTAAACATAATAAAGGCAATTTTCAGCAAGCTAAAAACCAACATCAAATTAAATGGAGAGAAACTCAAAGCAATACCACTAAAATCAGGAACAAGGCAAGGCTGTCGCCGCTCCCCATACTTATTCAATATAGTACTTGAAGTTCTAGCCAGAGCTGTAAGACAATATTAAGAGACTAAGGGGATACAAACTGGAAAGAAAAAAGTCAAGCTTCCCCTATTTGCAGATGACCTGATAGTATTCTTGATTGACAACAAAAATTCAATCAAGGAACTGATACAGCTTATAAACACCTTCAGCAACATAGCAGGATACAAGATCAACTCAAAAAAATCAGTAGCTCTCCTATATACAATAGACAAACAGGCTGAGAAGGAAATCAGAGATACATCTACATTTACAATAGCCACAAATGATATAAAATACCTTGGGGTTACTCTAACTAAGCATGTGAAGGACCTATCTGACAAGAACTTTAAGAACCTGAAAAAATAAATTAAAGATGTCAGAAAATGCAAAGATTTCACATGCTCATTGATAGGCAGCTTTAACATAGTAAAAATGGCTATCTTATCAAAAGCAGTCTACAGATTCAATGCAATCCCCATCAAATTACCAACACAATTCTTCACAGACCTGGAAAGAATAATACTCAACTTCATATGGAAAAACAAAAATCCCAGGATATCAAAAAGAATCCTGTACAATAAAACAACCTATTGAGGCATCTCGATCCCCAACCTCAAGCTCTACTATGGAGCTACAGTAATAAAAACAGCTTGGTACTGGCATAAAACTGACATGTGGACCAATGGAATCAAATTGAAGACCCTGATATTAATCCACACACCTATGAACATATAATTTTTGAGAAAGAAGCCAAAATTGTACGAAGAAAAAAGAAAACATCTTCAACAAATGGTGGTACCATTACAGGAAGTCAACATGCAGAAGGCTGCAAATAGATCCATATCTGTCACCATGCACAAAACTTAAGTTCAAGTGGATCAAAGACCTCAACATAAATCCTGTTACTCTGAACCTGATAGAAGAGAAAATAGCAAGTAGTCTTGAATGCATTGGCACAGGAGATCACTTTCTAAATATAACACCAGTAGCACAGACACTGAGAGAATCAATCAATCAATGGGACCTGTTGACACTGAGAAGCTTTTGTAGAGCAAGGGACAAGGTCAACAAGACAAAGCAACAGCCTACAGAATGGGAAAAGGTCTTCACCAACCACACAGCTGACAGAGGGTTGATATCCAGAATATATAAAGAACTCAAGAAATTAGACATCAAAATGACCAACAGACCAATTAAGAAATGGGGTATAGAGCTAAACAGAGAATTATCAACAGAGGAAGCTCAAATGGCTGAAAGACATTTAAGGAATTGCTCAACATTCCTAATTATCTGGGAAATGCAAATCAAAACGATTCTGAGATACCACCTGACACCTGTCAGAATAGCTAAATTCAAAAACACAGAAGAGAGCTTATGCTAGAGAGTATGTGGAGCAAGGGGAACTTTCTTCTATTGATGATGGGAATGCAAAATTGTACAGCCACTTTGGAAATCAATATGGTGCTTCCTTAGAAAATTGGGAATCCATCTCCCCCAAGACCCAGCTATACCCTTCTTGGGCATGTACCCAAAGAATGCTCAATCATACCACAAGGACATTTGCCCAGCTATGTTCATATCAGCATTGTAATAGCCAGAACCTGGAAACAACCTAGATGCCCTTCAACTGAAGAATGGATAAAGAAAATATGGTACATATACACAATGGAATACTAGTCAGCAGAGAAAAACAATGATATCATGAGGTTTGCAGGCAAATGGATGGATCTAGAAAAAAATCATCCTGAGTGAGGTAACACAGACTCAGAAAGACAAACATGGTATGTACTCTCTAATAGGAGGATACTAGATGTAAAACAAAGATGACTAGACTGGTACACAACTCCAGGGAGGCTACCTAGAAAATGGGACACTAGGAAAGACACAGGGATCACCCAATGACAGAGAAATGGATGAGATCTACATGAACAACCTGGACAACAGTGGGAGTAATAATCGGCAAGATTTGAGGGAAAGAAAGATTAGGGGAGCAGGAGATTGCAGCTGGATCAAGAACAGAAAGGGAGAACAAGAAATAACAGACCATGGTAAATGAAGACCACATGAGAACAGGAATAGACTGAGTGCTAGAGAGGTCCCCAGAAATCCACAGTGATTCATCTACTGTAGACTACTGGCAATGGTCGAGAGAAAGCCTGATCTAACCTAGTCTGGCGATCAGATTGCCAAACACCCTAGTGGTTGTGCTGGAATTCTATTCAAATAACTGTTGGTAGTGGATGCAGAGATCCTCAGCCAGGCTCAGGTAGAGCTCCAGGAGTCAAATTTCGAGAAAGAGGAGGGATTGCAAGAGCGTGATTGTTGAGACCAAGATTGGAAAAAACACAGGGACAAATAGCCAAATGAATGGAAACACATGAACTATGAACCAAAAGCTGAGCAGCCCCCAACTGGATCAGGCCCACTGTATAAGTGAGACAATTGAATAGCTTGAACTGTTTGGGAGGCTCCCAGGCAGTGTCCTTAGTGCATGAGCTGGCTGTTTGGAACCTTGGGCTTACACAGGGACACTTTGCTCAGCCTGGAAGGAGGGGACTGGACCTGCCTGTACTGAATCTACCAGGTTGATCTGAATCCCCGGGGGAGTCTTAGCCCTGGAGGAGATGGGAATGGAGGGGAGGGGTGGGGGAAGCTGGGTATGGGAGCAGGAGAGGGGAGGACAGGGGAACTCATGGCTGATATGTAAAATTAAAACACAAATACAATAATAATATAAAAAAGAAATTAAAGACTTCCTAGAATTCAAAGAAAATGAACATTCAGCATACCCAAATTTATTGAACACTATTAAAGCAGTGCTAAGAGGGAAATTGATAGCATTAAATGTCCACATAAAGAAGTTGGAGAAATCTCACACTAGCAACTTAACAGCACTCCTGAAACCTCTGGAACAAAAAGAAGCAAAGTCACCCAGGAGGAATAGATGCCAGGAAATAATTAAATTGAGAGCTGAATTCAATAAAGTAGAAACAAAGAGAACAATACAAAGAATCAATGAAACAAAGATTTATTCTTTTAGAAAATAAACAAGCCCTTATCCAAATGAAACAAGAGACAGAGAGAGAACATCCAAATTAACAAAATCAGAAATGCAAAGGGAGACATATAAACAAACAACAATGAAATACAGAGAATCATCAGGTCATACTTAAAAATCCTGTACTCCACAAAATTGGAAAATCTAAAAGAAATGGGCAATTTTCTGGATAGGAACCACATACCAAAGTGAAATTAAGACCAGATAAACAATTTCAATAGACCAATAAACCCTATAGAAACAGTTATTAAAAGTTTCTCAAAAAAAAAAAAAAAGCGTCCAAGACCAGATGGTTTCTGCACAGATTTTCAAGGAAAAGCTAATACCAATACTCTTTCAAATTGTTCCACACAGTAGAAACAGAAGGAGGCTGGGTGGTGGTGGCACATGCCTTTAATCCCAGCACTTGAGAGTCAGAGGCAGGTGGATCTCTGTGCGTTCAAGGCCAGCCTGGTCTATAGAGTGAGATCCAGGAAGGCACAAAGCTGCACAGAGAAACCCTATCTCGAAAAACATATATATATATATATATAAATATATGAAATGTTACCAAACTCCTTTAAAAGACTACAGTTACCCTAATACTCAAACCACACAAAGATGCAACAAAAAAAGGGAATTACAGACCAATCTCCTTCATGAACAATGATGAAAATATATTCAATAAAATATTGTGAAACTAAATCCTGTACCCCTGTATTTGTCTCTGTGTTTCTTAATTAATAAGACTATTTAGAAATCCACCTGCAATATCCAAGAACACATCAATAAAATTATCCACATGACCAAGTAGGCTTCATCCCAAATATGCAAGGATGTTTCAACATATGAAAATCTGTCAAGGAAATATACCATATAAACAAACTGAAAGAATAAAACCACATGAGCTTTTCATTAGATGCTGAAAAATCCTTTGGAAAAATCCAACACCCCTTTATGAGAAAGGTCTTGGAGAGAACAGGAATAGAAGGAACACACCTAAACATAATAAAAGTAATTCACAGCATGCCAACAGCCAATATCAAATTAAATGGAGAGAAACACAAAGTGATTCCACTAAAATCAGGAACAAGACTACGCTATCCACTCTCCCCATATCTATTCAATATAGTACTTGAAGTTCTAGATAGATCAATAAAATAACAAATGGAGATCAAGGTGATATAAATTGGAGAGGAAGAAGACAAACTTTCACTATTTGCAGACAATATCATAGTATACATAAGTGACCACAAAAATTTCACCAGGGAACTCCAACAGCTTGATAACCACCTTTACTAATATGGCAGGATACAAGATTAACTAAAAAGATTGGTATCCCTTCTATATACAAATGATAAATGGCCTGAGAAAGCAATCAGAGAAACATATCTCTTTACAATAGCCACAAATAATATAAAATACATTGGGGTAACTCTAACTAAGCAAGTGAAAGAACTGTATTACAAGAAATTTAAGTCTCTGAAGAAATTGAAATATAAGAAAATAGAAATATCTCCCATGCTCATGAATAAGTAGGATTAGCATAGTTAAAATGGTAATCTTACCAAAAGCAATCTACAGATTCAATGCAGTCCCCATCAAAATCCCAACACAATTCTTCACAGACCTGGAAAGAGTAAATACTCAACTTTATATGGAAAAACAAAAAACCCAGAATAGCTAAATCAATCCTGTACAATAAACCTACCTCTCGAGGCATCATCATCCCTGACATCAAGCTCTGCTATAGAGCCATAGTAATAAAAACAGCTTGGTATTGGCATAAAAATGAACATGTGGACAAATTGAATCAAATTCAAGACCCTGACATTAACCCACACACATATGACCACCTGATTTTTGACAAAGAAGCCAGAACTGTACAATGAAATAAATAAAGTTTCTTCAACAAATGGTGCTGGCATAACTGGATGACAACATTTAGAAGATTACAAATAGACTCATATCTATTGCCATGCACAAAACTCAAGTCCAAGTGGATCAAAGACCTCAATATAAAACCAGTTACACTACCCTGATAGAAGAAGAAGTAGTAAATTGCCTTGAACACATTGACACAGTGGACTGTTTTCTGAATATAACATCAGTAGCACAGACACTGAGAGCAACAATTAATAAATAAGATCTCTGAAACTAAGAAGCTTCTGTAAGGCAAAGGACACAGTAAATAGAACAAAACAACAGCCTATAGAATGGGAAAAGATCTTCACCAACCCCATATCTTACAGAGGGCTAATTTCCAAAATATATAAGGAATTCAAGAAACTAGACATCAAAATACTAAACAATCCAATTTTTAAAAAGGGCTACCGAGCTAAACAGAGAGTTATCAACAGAAGAATCGCAAATGGCTGAAAGACATTTAAAGATTTTTCTCAACATGCTTAGTCATTAGGAAAATACAAATCAAAATAATTCTGAGATAACCTCTTACACCTGTCAGAGTGGCTAAGCTCAGAAACACTGATGACAGCTTATTTTGGAGAGGATGTGGAGCAAGGGGAACACTCCTCCACTATTGTTAGGAGTGCAAACTTATTAGCCACTTTGGAAATCAGTATGGTGGTTTCTCAGAAAATTGGGAATCAATCTTCCTCAAGACCCAGCTATACCACTCTTGGACATATGCCTAAGCGATGCTCAATCATACCACAAGGATACATGCTCAACTATGTTCATAGCAGTGTTATTTGTAATTGCTGGAACCTGTAAATAACCTAGTTGTCCCTCAACTGAAGAATGGATTAAGAAAGTGTGGTACATATACACAATGGGGTACTACACAACAGTGAAAAACAATGACATCATGAAATTTGCAGGCAAATGGATGGAACTCGAAAATATCCTGAGCGAGGTAACCCAAATTCAGAAGGACTAACATGGTATGTACTCACTCATAAGTGGATACTAGATGTAAGGCAAAGAATAACCGGACTATAATTCACAGCTCTATAGAAGCTAGCTAACAAAGAGGACCCAAAGAGGGATGAATGGATCACCCTGGGAAGGGGAAATACATGAAATCTCCATGTGTGGATGTAGGGATGAGAACATAGTGGAATGGGATTGTTGAGCTAGAACAGGGATAGAGTGGAAGAGCAATGAAAGAGATACTATGATAGAGGGAGACATCATAGGAATAGGGAGAAACTAGGTGCTGAAGAAGTTCCCAGGAATCCACAAAGATGACCCCAGCTTAGACTACTAGCAATAGTGGAGATGGTGCCTGATCTGTCTTACCCAGTAATCAGATCAGTGAATACTCTGTATTCATAGAGCTTTTCTCTAGTAATTGATGGAAGCAGATGCAGAGATCCACAGCCAAACACGAGGCAAAGCTCCAGGAGCCCAGTTGAAGAGAAAGAAGGATTCTATAAGCAAGGGGCATCAAGATCATGATGGGGAAACCTACAGAGACAACCAAACCAAACTAGTGGATACTCATGATATTTAGTTCAACAGCTGTGAAGCCTGTGTAGTTGTGTGTCAAGATCTGCTTATGGGGCCTCCTGGTTACAGGATCAGAATCCACCCCTGGTGCATGAGCAGGCCTTTTGGAACACACATCTATGATGGGACACCTTGTAGAGCTATGAGGCAGAAGGAGGAGGTTGGATATGCCTCTACTAAATGTACCTCCCCATGGATGCCTTACCTTCTTATAGGAGGGAATTAGGAATGGAGTGAGAAGGGGAGGTTGGATGGGTAGGAGGATGCAAGAGGGGGTCTTTGGTATGTAAAATGAATAATTTTTTTTTCTTAATAAAAAAAACTCATGCGTGTTTTCATATGTAAACACACACACACACACACACACACATACACACACACACACACACCTCTACCACCAACACCAACATTTGGTCAGAAGGCTGAAAAGCAACTGCCTCTTCTCCATGATTTATCACCTACCTTTACTCCCCCATCTAGCTTCATGTGCAGTGGTGAACATTATTTCATAGGCTGACCTGCCTTAGTCTGTGTTCTCTTGCTATGAAAGACACCATGACCACAGCAACTCTTTCAAAGGAAAACATTTAATTGGCACTTGCTTACAGTTTTAGAGGATTAGTCCATTATCCTCATGGAGAGAGGATGGTGCCATGCAGGAACACATGGTGGCTGAGAGTTCTATATTATGATCAATCTGCAGACAGCCAGAAGATACAGACAGAAAGCAGTTTTTGAAATTTCAAACTCAAGTCAAGTGACACACTTCCTCCAACAAGGCCATACTTACTCCAACAAGGTCACACTTTCAAATCCTTTCAAATAGTGCCACTCCATATGTATTCATTTATATGAGCCTATGGGAGCCATTTGTATTCAGACCACCACAGGGGCCTTAGTTTGAATGAAAAAAGAAAGCAAACTGCATAATCCTTTCAAATAATGCCACTGCATAAGTATTCATATATATGAACCTATGGGGGGCATTCTTATTCAGAACACCACATGGTCCTCCGTTAGAATGAAAAAAGAAAGGAAATGGAGTACAAGTAATTACACATTAATTGTTTCTCTCCTCTTGACTTTGTCTGTGCTATAATCAGATTTCTCTGGTTCCTGCCACTGTGACTACCCTGCAATGATGGAATTGAACCTAGAATTAATAGCTTAAATGAACTCCCTCTCCTCAGAGTTTGGTTTTACAGGTTATTTTGTCACAGCCAATGGTATAGAAATTAATGCATCAGTATTGAAATCTATTGTTAGACAAACATCTTGTAGGAAACTAAATACAATTTATTATACATTTCCCTATTTTCTTTTGCCCAAAATTCCATGTGCATTTTGGAAAAATTATAACATGTTAGAGCCACAGACAAATTATCCTTGTTCCACTGACCAACTTCTCATTCATATTTGGGAAAATAACTCTAATTAAACTCAGTGGGACACACACACAAATAGTACATAAAAGTAGTTGTACGTGGGGAGAATATTTGGAAGAGGATGAATGAGCAAACAGAAAGTGAAAAGAACTAAAATTAATTATACAAACTTGGAAAACTGTCAAACAATAAAATATGGAACACAGTGAACAAAAGAATAAGATAAATAATAAATAAAAGTAAGAAAAAATGTTTATTTTTATTTTTCTTCCTGGAATGTCTCCTTAAACACCACAAGATTATTTTAATAGATAGAGTAAAAAACATAAGCATATTTATATACATAGTAATGAAAATGTATGGGGAACAGTCTAAACTTAAAAACAATACAAGTGAAATAGAGCTCCTTCATGTGCTTAGTTTATAGCATATTTAAGTCATCACTATGATAGTTAATCAAGTGGTACCTGATAACTTTATGGAAATGAAGAATCTTTCATTGTGCACAGTCATTTAACAAGTTCCCAAGTCATATCTATTAAAGTTTGAGAAAAATGCTCTAGAACATGCTTCAGGCATAATTAATATCAAAGAATTTCAATGGAAACTTTTCAGTTTCTTACTCAAGATTTTATTTGCTTCCTTCATGAGAATGGAAACTATAGTAGTTTTCCACAAATGTGAAAAGGGAGTTCTGACTACTCTCTTCATGAAGTTTCAAGATTTCCAATAAAAAGAAGCAAAATTGCATGCGATATTTGGTATTGGAAACAAGTTATACGTTCTTTTCAGGAGTTATCATGAACTTCTCTAATTCACAGACTTGAGGAATTTTTGCTGCTTTGTGAAAATACCTACACATTGCTTTCTTTCTGCAAGTTATTTCAGCTGGTGCATCAATAAATCAAATTTATGCTTAATCATAACTAGAGAAATTATTGCCTGAAACTTTAGATATTTGTGTCTTCTGAAACAAACTTCTTCCCTAAAATGGTTATGCTTACAGGTTAACACTTTCAAAAAACACTTTTACAGCATTTCTAAATACTTGAAGACAAGATTCAATAAATTACTTGAGTGGTGTCTTAGGGTTTTATTTCACTGAAGAGACACTACGACCACAGCACTACTTGTAAAAGAAAATATTTAATTGGGGTTGGATTATAGTTTCAGAGCTTTAGTGCATTATTGTCATAGTGGGGAAGATGGCTGCAGAAAAAGAAAATACCACACTGGACATAGCTTGGACATATATGAGACCTCAAAGCTCAACTTCACAGTGACAGACATCCTCCAACAAGGCACACCTACTCCAAAAATGTCAAATTTCCTAATAATGCCACTCCCTATGGGATAAACATTCAAATATATGAGTCTATGGAGGTCATACCTTTTCAAATTACCACATTCCACTCTCTTACTCCCATAGGTGTTGCAAGAATCCTAAATGCTCTTATAATAAAAACCTGGAGCCAGCTATCAGAGTGAAAGCTGAAAGATCAGAGAAGCAGAGCAAGCCACAGCCACCACTCCTTAGCATGAGTTCTGTCCCCTCCCACCTTATATTTCTTTCTCTGTCCAGCCATATCACTTCCGCTCTCAACTTTCCTATTGCTGGGATTAAAGGTGTGTGATCCCAAGTGCTGGAATTAAAGATCTGCCCCACCACCGCCTGACTCTGTTTATCTTTTAGACTGGATTAATCTTGTATAGCCCAGTTTGGCCTTGAACTCACAGAAATCCAGAGGGATCTCTCCCTCTGCCTCCCAAGTGCCACCAGTATGTGCCACCAGTATGTGCCACCTTTGTCTGACCTCTATGTCTAACTCTGTGGCTGGCTCTGTCCTGTGATCTTCATGTAAACTTTATTTGCTGAGAACACAAACAACATAGTACTACACATAGGCTTGTAGCCATAACACAGTCCAAAATGCATTATGTACAACTTCAAAAGTCCCCATAATCTATGGCAGTCTCAACACTGTGGTCACCTATTAAATCAAAATCAAAAACATCACATGCTTCCAACATATAACGGCATTGAATATACATTACTGTTCAAAAATGGGCAAAAGGGAGGATAGTAAGGAAGTACTTGGCCAAAGCAAGACTGAAAATCAGCTGGAACAACTCCAAACTCTACATCTCCATTAATGGAGACTATGGGGATACAGCCCCTCAATAGTCCCCTCCCAGGGTCCAGGAAGAATCTACAAGTTGATAATTTATTATTTGGTGGTAGGAAATGAATCCGTGCACACAAAACTCCTCAATCCATACACTTTATTATTCTGTATAAGTTCTTTCTCTACACAGCTTCTATTCTCCTCTCATGCCTAGCTCCTTTTTTGCCTGATTTCTCTCTTTATTTATATGCTGTTCCCTCTAAGTTCTAATTTTAATTCTCTCATCGTAGTTCACCCCAACTTAGGTTATCATCCATCTAGTACCTTCCCATCTCAGTTCCTCTCACATCTCCTTCATTCTCACCTTTTTCTTCCTCATCTTGTTCTTCCTCACCGGGCTCTTCCTCATCTTCTATCTTGTTCCTCTGGTACTCTCTTTTAGCCCTTCAATCTAGTTCTTCCCCATCTAGTTCTTTTCTCTCCAGTTCTTACCCGTCTAGTTCTTCCATTCTCTTTTCTTTTCTTCATCTCATCCTCAAGTTCTCTCCCTCAAATCTTCCTCCAAGTCTCCTCACAACTATTCTTTTTTCCCTCTTTTTTCTCCATCCTCAAGTTCTCTTGGGTATTCAATTATAAACCCAAGCAATAGCAATCCTCTGGCAGAACAAGGTCACCAGGCTTGAATTCTTACAAGGTCATAAAGGCAGGTAAGAATTTTCCTCAGGCAGTGACCATCAGGCTTTCTCTTACAACCCAAAAGGGTAGTGGTAAAGGAAGAGGTAAACTGAGAACTAATAATCGGTTTATATATTAAAAAAGGAATCTTTGTGTTCAATCTACATTCCTAGAAGTGGTTTGGTAAGAAGTTAGGAGTCTATAATGTTAGTGAGTCTGTATAAGAGAGGAGAGACTCACCTTAAATTGCACAAGAAATAAAGCTATCCACCTGACCTAGGAAACAGTTGTTGTTTCCACATGGGTGTTATCTTAGTTCAGGAGATCATTTGGCCTTGGATACTTGATAAATATTTTAGATAAATACAGTGTTAGGAGTTCTTGGAACCACACATAGCATACAAGAAAACCATTGTGGGAATTGGCCAATATATATATAAAAGCTAAAATATCACCAAGACTTCTTAAGCCATGACTTGTCCTTTGGAAAAGTCCTTGACTTTTCTAAATAGTAGTTTTTGTGATAGTAGCCAAATTCCATTACATTTTCCTATGGCATTCAGCACTCCATGTTTGATGTCAAAATCCTCTTCAAATCTCCAACTCCTGTCAGGTTGGTTGACTATAACACACTACTTTCTCTTGAGCTGCTTCCACTTCCTGTTAGCAGCTCTTCTCAGCATGTATTGCACAGCTCTGGCATCTCCATATTTTCAGGTCCCCAAATAAATTCCAGTTTCACCTACACAGATCACACAGTGTCCTCTCTGGGCCTCCAAGCAGCAAGAAACCTGCCACACATTTGGCCTCAGGAGGTTTCCTTAGTCTCATAGGGAGATTCTCTAACCCCTTTCTTGTATCCATGACTCTAAAGCCAGAACCATGTGTCCAAAACTGCCGAATTATTTTGTTTGCTGGGCTTAGAACACTGCTTCCTTTTTTAATTACATCTTTACTAGCCTAGCTTTTTGGTTTTGGTGCTTATCTTCACTGCCTAAGATTGGCTGTCCTAGAACTAACTCTGTAGAGTGTGCTGGCCTTAAACTTAGATATTCATCAGCCTCTGCCTTCTAAGTACTTGGATGTAAGGTGTGCACCACCACATCCAACTCTTAGCTTTTCTTTAATTCTTTTTTACAAGTAGGATTCTTAGCTAGGTGGGATCTCATCCAGAGGTCACTACACTCTTTACTCCATTTAAATTGTTTATCTCCTTGAACACAGGACTTAGCACCATTCACTTTGTGGTGCTCCCTTTCTCCTTGAACTATACATTTTTTTTTTATTTTTCCTTGCTCACCTTGCTCCTTTTCATTATAGCTCTTCATAAGAGTAAATACTAATAAGCACATGACAGAGTTACTAGGCTGCTTTGAGATTTTCCTGGTCAAACAAACTAATCCAAATATCTTTATCCTCGGACAGACTCTTTAGATAGGGGCAAGGAGCAACCACATTCTTCACCAAAATATTACAAGATCAATTTCTAGCCTACATACTAATATTCTTCTCTGAAACCTTTTGAGGCAGGCTCCCACAGTTCAAATCACCCTCAGCCTGACTGTCTTAAATGTTCCTCGTAGGATGGCCCATTAAACCCTACTTAAATCATACAACTGCTTTTGTAATCCTTAGTCTCAAAGTCCATATTCCTTCAAACAAAATCATGACCAGGTCTATCACAGCAATACCCCAGTCTCTGGTACCAACTTAGGGATTTATTGCTGTGAAGAGATACCATGAGCAAAGTAACTCATATAAAGGAAAATATTTATGTGGGGGCTGGCTTACAGTTCCAGAGGTTTAGTTCATTATTGTCATGGCAGAAAACATGACAGTACAAATGCAGACATGATGCTGGAGAAGCAGCTGAGGGTTCTACATCTTGATCCTCAGGCAGCAGAAGGAAAGACTGCCACATGGGCATAGCTTGAACATGTATGAGATGTCAAAGCCCACTTCCATAGTGACACACTTCCTCCAACAAGCCACACCAACTCCAACAACACTACACATCTTAAAAGTGCCACTACCAGTTGAACAAGCATTTAAATATATGAGGCTTTGGGGGCCATATTTAGTCAAACCATAAGTGGTTTTATAAATTTTCTATAATTTAATAAGAACCATATATATTTATTCTTATTAAGTTATTATTTTACATATAATTAATATGTATTACTATGTAATAAATAATATATATGCCAAACATATTATATATACATATATATATATATATATATATATATATATATATATATATATATATATATAATGATTATGCTTATGATACAGCAATATCCTGGTATCTTGGGGAGTGACAGAGACTTTTGATGCTGTGTGCTATCCAATTTAAAAGGCTAAGGTCCCAGAAGCTCCACAATCTCTAAACTTACCTTAAATTAGAGGTTTTTTAGTTCTTGTCATGTGAATTTGAAGAACAAAATTCACTGACTACAGAGGATGAGTTTTAAAAAGAAATATGTGTTATTGGACGCATAAGAAAGAAATAATGCTGAGGACCTGTAATCACAGGAGGGTGCACTAGGAGTGGAATATGAGTGAACTTCAAAGCGTTAGAGTTAATAATGCTTTAGTAGCCAGGCGGTGGTGGTGCACGCCTTTAATCCCAGCACTCGGGAGGCAGAGCCAGGCAGATCTCTGTGAGTTCGAGGCCAGCCTGGGCTACAGAGTGAGTTCCAGGAAAGGTGCAAAGCTACACAGAGAAACCCTGTCTCAAAAAGCCCACCCAAAAATAAATAAAATAAAATAAAATAAAATAAATGATAATGCTTTAGTAGAAAGAGGAAGGGATGGCAGATGAGCTGATTGGTGCAGTTTTCATTCCAGGTGTTAAGATGCTGACGGGTTTGGCAATGTGCTCAATATTATTTCCAGGAAGTAGACATGCCTTTAAGTGTAGGAGATGAGGAAAAACAAGACCCCTTGATGGTATCCCTAGCCTTTAGCCACAGTGAAACCAAAGACACTTTTGGGTTTGTCACTTTTGGCATCTCTGGATTCTTGCAGAGGCAAGGCTATGGATATTGCCAAGGATATTTCCAGCTTTCCAAGAAAGAAAATCATCACATTTCCTTGATTTCTTTTCCTCTAAACTCTCTAGCCAATTTCTACTTTCCACTCTTATGAGTTATGCATCCTAATATATTTTCAATGTTTGTGATTAGGTAGTAATACATGAATAATGAAACAAGTTCTCAGAAAGTGATTTTGAATTTATTTTTCTCTACATTTTTATCTAACACAGTGCCACAAACCAATTACCATATGTTTACACCTATATAAATTATGCATTTATATAGAGTTTTCTGCACTCATAGGTATGCAGGGCAGATAAATGATTTTATGTATTCTTCTACTTCTACCATCACTCTGTAGTATTCAAAAAAATTTTAGACAATATAACTCAGTGGATAGTGAGATAATTACAGCCAAATTGCAAAGATACAGAAGCCCAAAGAAACTAATAAATACAGGAATGAATATTGAAATAGTAACATTAATAGTAGAATGTATAAAGTAATATTACTTAGTGAAAGCAGAACAGAACAACTAATTTCATAAAGAATTTAAAATACACAATGTATCCTTTGGGCCAGTAGTTCTCTAACTTGAAATGTAGCCAATCTCTTGATTTTTTTTAAGATTTTTTTTTGGTTCATGTTAATAGGATTTATGCCCCCATATAAGTTTCTCCACCAACACAGCATGCCAGATCAAACTGAATTGAAATAGTACAACAACAGATTTATTTGAGCAAAGCAACTCCCAGATGAGTTCTCCAGACCCATAGATCAAGGCTGGAGAATATTTACCAACAAACAAAAGCAGGCAGACTTTATAGGTTGTAGGCAAGGGGTGATGATGTGTCAACCACAAGCTGTTTTTGTACCCAAGCATGGGCAAAATGTGGGCACTTTAGACAAGGAATAGGGCTGTTAGCAACTTCAGGGAAGGAAGCTGCAATAGCCACAAGGAATGCAGAACTGGGGGCTTTTGGAGTGTTTTGTCTATTCAAAGACTCTCTGAGCAGGCAGGATTGGAGAGTCAGAGACATAGATGGGACTTTCTGGATCATACATAGGATCTGGAGATTCCCTACCAAATGCATGTATAAAGAATGTAGAAATCTCACACACAAACGCAGACAGACATTCACACACACAATGCTCATGGTAGATAAGGCAGAAAATAAATCCCTGGAAATAAACCTGAGTTTGTGGATCTGTTCCTACCCCTAAAGGAAATTATTTTATCCTAATCTAATTGCATTCAGTTTTATTGAGTTTAATTCATGTAGTAGAAAATAAAACTTTAATTTCATAATCCTGCATAATTCTTAATTATGTACATGGGATTGGGAAAATACAATGAAGAAATACTAGTGAATGATGCAGTCTAAGAATTTAAACTCATGGAAAGTTGACTATTCAAAAACACTAATAAAATTATTATCCTCTACTTCACATCAACCAAAAGGAAAAAATGAGATATACAATATTAATATTAAAATAGGAAATAAAGGTCCTCACTTCTGGATCCAAGACCACTAAAAGGATGGAAAAATAAATATTACAAATAACTATATATCCAGAGATTTTATAATTTGGATAAAATGGGCAAATCTTCTGAAATATTCAGTGTACCCAAAGGCACAAAAGGAAAAGAAAGCAAATTATCTGAATAAGCTTAAGCTTATTTATTATAAAAATTGAATCAATAATTTTTACCTTATGCTTTCCATTTCAGTTATTTAAAAAACAAGGTCCAAAAGCAACTTGATGAAGAAAGAGTTTATTTTGTTTACACTTCGAGATAATTTGTCATCATGAAGGGACATCAGGACAGGAACTCAGTGCAGGAACGTAGAGGCAGGAACTGAAGTAGAGGCCATGCAGAAATAATGCTTACATTTTTTTTAACCCCATGGCTTGTTTAGCTGACGTTCAAGTCAACCAAAATAAAAAATAAAACAAGGACATTTGCTTGGTAAAGTGATTATCCCAAGCAATTTTAAAGACAAATCTCATTAAACTTTGAAAGAGAAAATTACGTGAATTTGCTTTTACTTCTTTCAGATGATAAAAACAAAATGAACACTTGAAAACCATTTTTATGAGGCCAATGTTTTCATAACAGCCAAATAAATGAAGATCTTATAAGAATGGAGCTATGGAAACTAACATTTTTTCTAAAGATAGTTGTAAATTGGCTAGTGAGATGGCTCTGAATATAATGATACTTATGCAATGCTTAGTTCAAACCCTGGAATTCTTGTAAAGGTAGAAGAAGACCAATTCTACAAAGTTGTTCTTGGACCTTCACATACATGTTATGGAACATATTTTACACATATACATCCCCAATAATAATGATGCACGTACCTTAAACACCAGTAATAATAATAATAAATAATCTTTAAAGAAGAGAGATACTTGCAAAAGTTGTAAACAAATATATGAAAATCAAAAGCCATGATACTTAAATATAATTATATACTGTAACCAAGTAATATTTAATATGTAAAATATGTTCAAGACTTAAGAATAAAAGAATATAATTTGGCATACAGGTTCATTGTTATAATTCCCATATTAGGAAGACTAAGTTTGTAGAAATCTTGAGCTAGTTAGCAAGATCATGTCTTAAACTGTCTCTTATAAACAAATATTATATCAACGTATTAAAGACAAAAACAAACATCATCTCAACACATACAGAAAAATTGTCTGACAAACATTTGGTATCCCTTCATAGTATAAATTCTAAGTAAACTAGGAAGAACATTTACTGAAATCTTATAGATATCTGAAACCAAATATTGATAAGTTAAATTTTTTTCCCTATAATAACGAACAAAAATAACTCCCTTCATCATTCCCATTTAACAATATTCTAAGTAATGCAATATGTACCAAAGTGCAAATAAACAAAATAACTAAATTAAAACACATTTCTTAACTGCTGATATAATGACCTTGCTGGAGAGCACAGTGGGGACTTAAACAAATTCATAAATAGAGGGAACAATGTCACTGTGTTTTCCTCACAGTGACAAAAATGATAATTTGAGCCTATTGTGGACAATTATATTACAATTAATGGGAAAACCTAGGAAAATGGACAAACTCCTAAAAATGTCTACCCTATCACTTTTGAATCTTGAAGAACTGATTTTTTTTTTGATGGGTGAATGTATTTTTGCATGCTGTGAAAATATGTTGCTCTGATTGGTTGATAAAATAAAGCCATTTGAGCTGTGGCCAGGTAGCTTAGAGGCAGACAGAAAATCTGAACAGATAGGAATAAAGATAACAATGAAGCAGACACTGCCAGCTGCCACCATGAGACGCAAGATATAACATACCAGTAAACCACAAGCTACATGACAAAGTATAGATTTATAGAAATGAGTTAATTTAAGATATAAGAACTAGATAACAAGAAGCCTGCCATGGCCATAGTTTAACGATATTATTAGCCTCTGTGTGTTTATTTGTGTCTGAGCAGCTGTGGGACTGGCTAGTGAGGGATTTGTCCTGACTGCAGACTAGGTGAGACAGAGGAAAACTTCCAGCTACAAATGGCACCCACACATGGTAGCAAGAATTTCCACCTAAAACCTGAGAGAACTTAACAAGAGATTATAAATGTACCTAAGAGTACCTTCCTACTTCATGTCACTCATGGCAGGCCTAGGTACAAAAATGTTTCCCCTGGCTATGGCAGGTTGGTGGCATGTGGGCTACAGCTACAGGATGGAAGATTCCCAACAAGTTACACTGAGGTTTCTGCAAGTCGTACAACATGGTACATGGTGAAAATAGGTTTTGCTTCTAAAAAAATAGAGGTTTCTGGGCTATAAACTGCTGGAAGAAGCATAGACCCACTGATTCCCAGAGTTGATGGTGAGCATGGTTCCCAGAGCTGGCTGTGATCTAGTATGTGTAAAAATGTATGTAGGCTTGGAAGAGAGAGGAAAAGGAACATAGACAGTTATATAAAGAAATATTTTAAAAAATAAAGTCTTTAAAGAAACAGTAAAGGTAATATAAAAAATAAGCCACATAAAGATGGATACTACACAGAGACTCTAGATTGTGTTGTCTTTGGGATTTTTAACTGTAGGAAGACATTTGATTGTAAAAGCTGTTGAGTTAAATCAATATGTATACTTTTAAAGATATTTTTATTTGAAAATCTATGTCTAAGGATATCTTGCTTTGGAAAAGAGGTTCTGCTTTTGTTCCCATAGAAGGCAAAAACCTGTGGATTGCTTGCGACTATTATGTTTTGGCCAGCCAAGACCTCCTGAAAGGTCTCCAATGATGCCATGGCCCAAATGGTCCAACATCCAGAGAGGTTTCAAAGCAACTGGCTCAGACAATGCAGCATCACAGAACAATTCAGTCAGGACTTGACCATAATTCCTAATTTTCTCAGGATCTTCATAAGAATACAGCACCCTTTATCAGTGGGAAGTAGCTTAGAAAACTACACCCACATTCCCAAAAATGGATTATGAATGTTTGTGTTTGTTTAGGTTATGGTTACAAATTGTTATTGGTCATAGTCAATATCTTTATAAGACAAGAAAGGGGGATATGATAGGGAAATATAGGATATAGATAGGATAGGATAAAAGGGTGAATTGTTGAACCTACTTTAAAGAGCAACAACTTTATTAAGATGTTTTACATTGCTATCGATTTTAGTTTATGATACAGATTTAAAGTTAATTTTGTTATACTGTATGTATATGTCTACTCTTGTTTAAGGTATTATGTTTGTGCAGCTAATTTAAATTGTAAGGGATAATTAAGAAATACAGATTAATAATTAGTCTTCTATGATAGTCAGACTTATAGTCATTGTGGTTAAATTTTTCAGGTATACATAGATATAATTCAATTAGGTAGGTAATCTTCAAACACTTAAAAGACCTACATTATGTGGCATTTCAAATGTTTAAAAACTTTCTGTTCTTCATCCAGCTGGGATCTCCTGCTCCCCTAAGCTTTCTTTCCCTCAAACCTTGCCCTTCATTACTCCCACTGTTGTCCATGTTGTTCATGTAGATCTCATCCATTTCTCTGTCATTGGGTGATACCTGTGTCTTTCCTAGGGTTCCGTTTACTAGGTAGCCTCCCTGGAGTTGTGTAGCAGTCTAGTCATCTTTGTTTTACATCTAGTATCTTATGAGTGAATACATACCATGTTTGTCCTTCTGAGTCTGGGTTACCTCACTCAGGATGATTTTTTCTAGATCTGTCCATTTGCCTGCAAACCTCATGATGTCATTGTTTTTCTCTGCTGAGTAGTACTCCAAGAACAGAAAGGGAGAACAAGGAATAACAGACCATGATAAATGAAGACTACATGAGAACAGGAATAGGCAGAGTGCTGGAGAGGTCCCCAGAAATCCACAATGATACATCCTCTGTAGACTGCTGGCAATGGTCAAGAGAAAGCCTGATCTGACCTAGTCTGGTGATCAGATGGCCAAACACCCTAACAGTCGAGCTGGAACTCTCATCCAGTAACTGATGGAAGTGGATGCAGAGATCCTCATCCAGGCCCCAGGTGGAGCTCCAGGTGTCCAATAGTTGAGAAAGAGGAGGGACTGTAAGAGCATGAATTGTTGAGCCCAAGACTGGAAAAAGCACGGGGACAAATAGCCAAATGAATGGAAGCACATGAATTATGAACCAAAGGCTGTGGAGCCCCCAGTTGTATCAAGCCCTCTGGATAAGTGAGACAATTGAATAGCTTGAACTGTTTGGGAGGCATCCAGGCTGTGGGACTGGGACCTGTCCTTCGTGCATAAGCTGGCTGTTTGGAACCTTGGGCTTACACAGAGACACTTTGCTCGGCCTGGAGGGAGGGGACTGGACCTGCCTGTTCTGAATCTGCCAGGTTTGAATGGATCCCCAGGGGAGTCTTGGCCCTGGGGGAGAGGGGAGTGGAGGGTGGGGAATGGGGGGAGTGTGGGGGTGGGAGGGGGATGATGGGGGAACCCATGGCTGATGTGTGGAATTGTAGCACAAATATAATAATAATAATTATAATAATAATAATAATAATAATAATAATAGAAAAAGGTGTTTTAAAAACAGACTTTCTGGACAATGAGACAAATCTGTTTCTGGTAGCACAAATTTACTTCAAAGAGAAAGATGGGTGTCGAAGATACTTCATATGGAGTTTATCTTCTTGGCAAAAATAGACATTTGGGCAAGAAACTGTACTTGCCTTGATTACTTGACAAAATGTTGTATTTACTGAAAAGGCAGGACCCATAGGAAGGTGACCACTGAACTTTGCAAGGCAAAATGGTCCTTCAGGTTCCTGCTTTGCAGAAGAAACTGCCAGACATTCTACAAGATACAGCAATAAATTACTAAGAGTCTCTAGGCCTATGGGCTGAAAATGGATGCCTCAACATTGCAGAAGAACCTTAGGTGACTGTCCAGGCAGTCAGCTGTCTCTATCATTCTAGATTTTTGGAAGTTGCCTACAATGCACTTCCTATTTACTCAGGTAATATTATATCCTTCTGAGGTCTTTGATGTAGTTGAAGACTAGATAGATAAATAATTATGTTTTTCCTAGGTTATAATAAGAGATAAGTAGATATGAAACTTTAGACTCACAAATATAGAATAGATAGGATATCTTCTTTATTTAGCTAAATACAAATAGACAAGATATTATAACTGTGATTTTTCCTTGATATATGTAATTTTACTAGGTTAAAGTTAAAACCTTTCTTTTGTTTAGAATGAAAAGGAGAAATAATGGGGGAAAGTCTTTTTGCATGCTGTGAAAATATGTTGCTCTGATTGATTGATAAATAAAGCCATTTGGCCTCTGGCAGGGCAGCTTAGAGGCAAGCAGAAAATCTGATAAGATAGGAGGAAGGAGAAAGAAAGAACAGAGGAGACACTGCCAGCTGCCACCATGAGAAGCAAGAAAGTACCAGTAAACTACAAGCCACATGGCAAAGTACAGATTAATAGAAATGGGTTAATTTAAGATATAAGACCTAGATAACAAAAAGCCTGCCATGGCTATAGTTTAAAAATAATATGAGCCTGTGTTTATATGGGTCCAAGCGGCTGTGGGACCAGCTAGTGAACGAAATTTGTCCTGACTGTGGGCCAGGTAGGACACAGGAATACTTTCATCTACATTTTTTTTCAAGATAGGGTATCTTTGTAGCCCTGGCTGTCCTGGAGCTTTCTCTGTAGACCAGGCTAGAGTCACACTCAGAGATCCACCTGCCTCCAACTCCCAAGTGCTGGGATTTAAGGATGCACTACCACTGCTCAGCAGAACTGAAAATATTAATAGACTTGTAACTAGTAAGAATAATGTAATGCTAAGAATGAAAATGGTAAGACCAAATAGCTTTCCTTATGAATTCTAAAGAAAATTAAAATGGATGAATTTCAAGAAATTTCTACAATAAAGGAGCTGATCCAGATCCAAACCCATTGTCAGTAAAACCTTGATACCAAATTTAGAAATAGACACTACAATAAAAGAACACTTCAGATTAAAATCTAGGATTAAAAAATTCTTCCAGACTAAAATTGCAAATTGAACCAACAGCAGTATTAATGGATTATATGGCATCAATTCATGTGATTATTCCCCCTGTGATACAAGAATGATTCCAAATAACAAAATAATGGATTAGGATTGTGATATAACAAATTAGCAGAATTAAGGTTAAAATAATAAGATATCATTAGATACATAAAATAGTTCTCAAGCTATAACATAGTTTCTTCATAAACCTCTCAAAATGTAAGATTAGAGGAAATTGCAAATTTACCCTCTGAAGCCAAAAAGAAAGCACTGATGCCTGCTTTCGTCATCTCTACTCAATAGAGTTCTAGGAGGTCTAACCAGAGTAAGAAAATAATGACTAAAAACAAATGCCATGTGGATTAGGAAGGTAGATATAATTTTTGCTTATGGGTGACATGATCATCTATATAGAAAAGTTTAAAAGCCCCATTCAGAAAACCCTATTAGAACTTCTAAACAAATCACATAAAATTGTAAGATGTGGTGGTATTTTGTTTTCAATCTGACAAATATAGCTTGCCTAAAGATCAGAGTGCAGAGCTAAGCCACTAATTAGCCATAAAGGCCAGGCAATGGTGGCATACACCTTTTATCCCAGCACTCAGGAAGCAGAGGCAGATGGACCTTTGTGAGTTCAAGACCACCCTGGGCTAAACAAGACTGATCCAGTCTAAAAGAGAAACAGAGACAGGCAGTGGTGTCACACACCTTTTATTCCAGCACTTGTGATCTCATGCCTTTAATCCCAGCCTTAGGGAGGTGGAGACATGATATGGATGGGTAGATAGAGAAATATAAGGCAGGAGGAGACAGGAGCTCAGTCTCTTTCAGGCTGAGGAGTTGGCGAGGTGAGAGATGGTAGCTGTGGCTTTCTCTTTTGTCTCTCTGATCTTTCAGTATTTACCTCTATATCTGACTCTGGGTTTTTATTATTATGACCAATTAGGATTCATGTTACAGTAAGATACAAAATCAATGTAAAAAATCACTTGTGTTTATATGCATTAAAATATTGTGTATAATGAAATCATACATAAATAAAAGTCTTATGAATAATCAAATAAATAGAAGAAAGACCTATACACTGAAATGTATAAAACATTAATGACATAAATTATTCTTATCTGAGGGCATTTCTTTCTTTTCAGGGTTTCTCTGTGTAGATTTGGTGCCTGTCTTAGACCTTGCTCTGTAGACCAGGCTGGTCTCAAACTCAGAGATCTGCCTGGCTCTGTCTCCTGAATGCTGAGATTAAAGGCATGTGCCACTGCTGCCCAGCCTGAGGGCATTTCTTATTCATACATTTTATGGTTTTATGTTGATAAGATATTGATAAAATTATTTAGCTGGAGTTTTGTCTCTGGGTCCCATCAAGCCCTGGTAGTCTGACAGCCCACTTATAAAATAAATACACAGATATTTATATTATTTAAACTGTTGGCCTAATGACTCAGGCTTCTAGCTATCTAATTCTTACATCTTAAATTAACCTATTTTTATTAATTTAAAAGTTGTCATGTGTCTCGTGGCTTACCAGTATCTTAATATCTTCTCATGGCAGTGGCTGGCAGTGTCTCCTGACTCTCTGCCTTCCTGTTCCCAGAATTCTCTTCTATGTTTGTCCCACCTATACTCCCTGCATGGCTACTTGCCAATCAGCATTTTATTTATACAGAGTGATATTGACAGCAAAATTATTATTTAAAATTTAACACATTTTTAAAGAAGTATAAAAAGTAAATCTAAATTTATACAAAGTCATAATAAGCAACAAACAGCAAAATACTATAGAGAGATGGTCACCAGTTAAGTGAAAGGTTGGCTCTTGTAAAGGACCCAGATTTGATTCTCAGTACTCATGTGGTCTCTCACAACCATCTGCATGTTTAGTTTCAGCAAATCTGATACACTCTTGTGGTCTACATGTGCAACACACACACACACACACACACACATTACAGAAACATACATGCAAGCAAAACACTCTTATTTTTTTTAAATTAAAGCAATCAAATACATTTTAACAATGAATAAATATACTAGAAAGTATTATGCTTACTGCTATCAATATATATTCCAAAGCCACTTTAATTAAAGATTACATTACTGTCCTAAAAACAGACACAAAGACAAATAATAGACAATTGAGAACTCAAAAGTAAAACCATATGTATGAACACATTTGATTTTCCATAAAGCTAAGAAAAATAAACACTAAAGAAAGAGTATTGTGACATGTATTTTGTTAGTAGTAAGCTCATGGGTTTGGAACCAAAAATAAAGGCAGAAAAGCAAAAATAGTGAGTTGGGAACTCCATAAACAGAAAAAAAATTTCCATTGTACTGGAGACAATTTACAGGGTAAGAAAGCAACCCAAGGAAAAGGGGAAAGCACTTGGAAACTAATTATTATATAAGAGGTTTAATTAGAAAACATATGCAAAACTCCTCTCATTATGTAGCTAAGTATTAATAGTTGTGGTTTCCAGCCCCACAACTGATTAAGGGCTGATTTCTAAAATATATAAAGAACTCAAAAGGCTAGACTTCAAAATACTGAACAATCCAATTAAAAACGGGCTACAGAGCTTAACAGAGAATTCTCAATAGAGGAATCTCAAATGGCTGAAAGACATTTAAGGAATTGCTCAACATCCTTAGTCATTAGGGAAATGCAAATCAAAATGACTCTGAGATACCATCTTACACTTGTCAGAATGGCTAATATCAAAATCCCTGAAGACAGCTTATGTTGGATAGGATGTGGAGCAAGGGGAACACTCCTCTACTGTTAGTGGGAATTCAAACTTGTACAGCCACACTGGAAATCAGTATGCTCGTTTCTCAGAAAATTGGGAATCAATCTTCCTCAACGCCCAGCTATACCACTCTGGGGCATATACCCAGGGAGTGCTCAATCTTACCACAAGGACACCTGCTCACTTGTGGTCATATGAGCATTAATTGTAATAGCAAGAACCTGGAAACAATCTAGATGTCCCTCAACTGAAGAATGGATAAAGAAAATGTGACACATATACATTATGGACTACTACTCAGCAGAAGAAAACAATGATATCATAAAATTTCCAGGTAAATGGATGAAACTAGAAAATATCCTGAGTGAGGTATCCGAGATTCAGAAGGACAAACATGGAATGTACTCACTCATAAGTAGATACTAGATGTGAGGGAAGGGATGGCCAGACTGCAGCCCACGGCTTTGAAGAGACTAGCTGACAGGGAGGGACCATAGGAGGGACACATGGATATCCCAGTGAAGAAGAAGTAGATGGGATCTGCATGAGTGAGCTGGGAGTGGGGAGATGGCAGAGGGCAAGGAGTGGGGGGTGAGAACATAGGGAAATGGGAGAATTGAGCTGGAGAGGGGATGGAGTGGGAGAGTAGGGAAGGAGATACCAGGAGATACCCTGATAGTTGAAGACATCATGGGAGTGGGAAGAGGTAGGGTGTCAGGGAAGCTCTCAGAAATCCACAGGGATTATCCTACCTTGGACTGCTGGCAGTGATCGATAGGGTGCTTGGGTTGGTCTACTTTGGTGACTGATCTAGTGAATACCCTAACTGTCATTATAGAGCCTTTATGCAGTCACTGATGGAGGGAGATGCACTGATTCAATGCCGGGCTCCAGGCTGAGCTCCAGGAATCCATCGGATCAGAGAAAGGAGGGATTCCTTTGGTGGAGGATGTTGAGATCATGATGGGAAGATGTACAGAGATGACAGCCACATTGGTGGAGACTCATGAACTGTGGACTAGTGGCTGTGGAGCCCCCATAGGACTGGACTAGGCGCTCTGGATATGGAAGACAGTTGTTTGGCTCAAACTGTTTGGGGGACACCAGGGCAGGGAGATCAGGATCCATCCCTGGTGCATTGGCAGGCTTTTGGGAACCTGGTGCCTGTGGTGTGGCACCTTCCACAGCCCTGGTGCCACAGGGAGGGTCTTTGGACCTGCCTTGGCTCCATGTGCTGGGCTCTGCTGACTCCGCATGGGAGACCTTGATTTGGAGGACGTGGAAATGGGGAGTAGTTGGGAGGGAGGGCTGGGGTGAGGGGAGGGAGGAAGTGGGATCTGTGGGTGGTATGTAGGGTGAGCAGAAAATGGCTTAATAAAAAAAAGTGGAAAAATAAATAAAAACAACAAGCTCCTTTTAAAGCATAAAGAAAACAAGACCTGGGGAGCAAATACCCCATTGGGCCAATCAGCTTAAAGGTTACCCAATCACACACCTAGTCTGCAGTATTTACAGTGTTGTCTATGAGGGAATCATATACTGACATCATCTTTCTTAACCTGAAGCTCCAATCATATTTTTTTTGTAGATAATTTGGGTTCCACCCTCTACACTTGCCCTGATCACCAGCTTTACTAGCACCTGGCTCCATAGGCCCTTCCCCCACACATAGTCTAATATTTTAAGTAGATGAAGACTTAATATGTATTTATATGAAAAATGAATAGGTTTATGACAAGACACAAAAAGTCAATAAACATCAGAGAATACAAATCATAAGGGAAATACAGGCCACTAATAATTGTGGAAAAGTAATGAGATATCATCTCATATGTGTCAGAATGACAATTATCAAAAACTCAAACCACAACAAGTACTGACAAGACTTTGCAGTAAATCTAACTGTGAAGGAATGTCAAATAATGTAGCTGTCACAAAACATGGACTGAAGTTTCTTCAGAAAACTGAAAATATAGATACAAATTTATCAAGCCATCTCACTTATAGGTACTTATCCAGAATGATGAAAAGCAGCACCTTGAAAATATCAACCATGTTCATTCACTCAAGGCTGTATCAGCTCCTTACACAGTCCTTCAAGGATTTCTCAGCTCCTTACACCAGAGGACATGCTGAAACATGGATTACTGGATTCATCTTCTAGACTGTTATTTAAAGCAGCCCTTGGTAAAACACTGCAAATTAGAGTGAACAAGAAACCATAATGTTTTTATGTTGCTGGAGTTTGAACATACTTTCAGATTCAAGGTTGTGAACAAATAACACTTTGAAGACTTTCCAGTAGCATATTAACAATCAAAGATCTTTACCAAAAAGTACATAGAGTCACAGTATGAAAATTACATTGCTGGTGATAATATTAAAAACAAAATTTGAATACAGTTATTAATAGAATGAAGAAAGGTGATAAAAATGAAGATGCAATAGCAGAACCATTAGATACTTAACCATTCACTGGAATATGAGAAAGAAGGAAAAGAAGGAAACATAATGCAAAGATTAAATTGGCTTCATAGCATATGTAAATAATCTTCTCTTAGAAATACAGGTGAGTTATATAGAAAAAAAGTGTAAAGAAAATGACACGTTTCATTTTCTAATTGTATTAGAGGAAATATGTATCTATTAGATGTTAATTTTCTTTTTTATTGTCTGTTCTTAATTTAAAAAAATATAGAATATACTTTGATCATGTTTTCCTCTCCCCTAGATACTCCCAAATCATCTCAAACTTCCTACCCACCCAACTTTTTTCTTTTATTCTTTTTTTTACTCATTAAATCCTGACCAAAGTTTCTACTTCCTTCACTCTTCCCACTCCTTACCCTGAACCCTCTCTCTCGCCCAGATGCACTCCTCCTAGGTTTCCCTTCAAAACAAGGGCAGGCCTCCCATGGATGTCAATCAAACAAGGCAAAATGAGTTACAATTAGACAATCCTCCATATCAAGACTGGATGAGGCAACACACTAGGAAGAACAGGGTCCCAAGAGCAGGCTAAAGCTTCAGACACCCATCACTTCCAAATGTTTCTTATAGACGCCTCTGTCCTTATATAGATAAATTATTCATTCATTTTCAAGAATGTATTTCCAACACTAACTTTTTCAGAACAAAGTTAGAAAGATAATTGCTTTTCTATAGTAAACAGAGAAACCCAATATTCTATGTCTTAAAGTAAGCAGTCTTATATCTTATGTTAAATAGTCCAAGATTTAATGTCCAGAAGATTTCCTTTTTTAAAATAATTTCCTTAAATGTACTTTTCTTAAATTTAAGCATTACCTTTCTGATTATAGTTTTTAACAGATTTATTCATTTTATTTTATGTGTGTTTTGTTTGTATATATGCATGTGTACTACATGTGAGCTTGGTGCCTGTGGAGGTAAAAAGAGGGCATCAGATCTGCTGGACCTGAACTCACAGATAGTTGTGAACCACCACTTAGGGGCTGTGAAGTAAACTCTGGTCCTCTGCAAGAGCAACAAGAGCTCTTAATTGCTGAACCATCTCTCCAGTCATGTATCTTTCTAGTAGATATGTAAGAAACATTGCATAACTTCTTTGTTAGTGTTGACCCTTTTCCCCTTAGTTTGATTGCAATGCTCTGTATGACTGCTAGGCAAAGGCTATTGAATACATGTTACTATTGACAAATTTGCTTCCATGGTATATCACTATTAACATAGTTGCATTGGTATATATCATTAGGTAAAAATGAAAGTTATTGAGTGATATGAAGTGCCAAAGATCTTTTAAATTTTTCAAGATTTTAAAATATATTTTCAGACTTATTTCATACTATTCAAACTCACTCAGTCACTTGCTTTAAGTGATTTAATATTTTCTTGTTGTTCTGGAGTTTTCTGTTTCTATAAATTAGCAACATACCATCCAAATCACTGTGAATTCCAGTATCTTTTTTTTTTTTTTCAGGACAGGGTCTCTCTGTGTAGATTTGGAACCTGTTCTTGATCTCACTCTGTAGACCAGCAGGCTAGCCTCAAACTCAGAGAGATCCACCTGGCTCTGCTTCCTGAGTGCTGGGATTAAAAGCATGCACTACCACTACCTGGCAAAACCCAGTATCTTAATGAAGTTCTAATTGGTAACCAATGAGCATTATAGATATATATCTGTGTCGATAATTACTAATATTGAATTATCACAATATATTTTGCCTAAATGACTTAACTTAGCTCACTTTCTAATAACTTAAACAATATAAAGATTACCTAAGATCTATACATATGAGATTTGCATTGATGCTGAGTTCTACCACAAAGGTAGTCTACGATTGTGCATTCATGCAGGGTTCTGTGAAGGTACACCCAATATTTCTGAATTTTCTTATGTGTTGTAATGTTCAAAATACTTTTATAAAAATTACCTTGCTTGACAATTGTAGGTACTTGCATAATTTGAATGAATAGACATTTCTATCTATGATCACTATTTTGAGAAAACTGAAGGTTTTCATAAAATTCATTACTAAATATCTATTTTAAAATGACAGTTTTAAAACCTGCACTATATATCCACTGTTCTCTGTAGTAATAATATCTATGCCCAATGGGTAAGAAAATAGGACCATTATTTATAATATTGCATTGGTAATATCTGGCTGCTCATTTATGTCAGTTGTAATTACAGTGGGAATTAAGTCAATTAACTTTTGTTTCACATTAGTTTGTGTTATCAGGGACTATTACAATGATAAATCACAAGTACAAAAATCACTAGTTTAATTTTTGTAAAGTGCATTATAAACTTTTTGAAATTCTTAGGACCATAATCACTTTTAACATCTTAAATGCCTATATATAAATTTTTAATCACTTTACTTTTCTCATGGTTCTTTTATGCCCATTGCTGTATTCATTTAATATATTCTCCAATAAGCTTTTATTAAACTTGACTTAGCAAGGTGACTTTTCATTTTTTTCCACAAAAATTTTAATTTATCATAGCATTGTCATACAATCCTTATTGCTTGTTTGTTTTTTGAGACATGGTTTCTCTGTGTAACAATACTTCCTGTTCTGAAACTCACTTTGTAGACCAGGCTGGCATTGAATTCACAGAGATCTGCCTGCCTCTGTCTCCCAAGTATTGGGATTAAACATGTGCATCACTAACGTCTGGTATCCAGACAACTCTTGACTATTTTTATAATTATTTATGAAATATATTGCTCCCTAAAATCCATTTAGAGGTTAACCTGACAGTATTACCAGATTAAAATTTTCACTGTAGATTAAGCAACATTAGACAAGGTCAAAGAACTTAGATTTGCTGCCTTTGCTTTATATATCACATTTAGCCAATAGACTTGTTTTACTTCTAGTGTGCATGGGTTTTGAGCTGGCCATAGTTGAAAAGGGGCTATTTAGTATTTTTTGCTTACTTTCCCAAGGTTTGGAAACATAACTATTTCATCTCCCTTTTGAAACATAGCATCAGCATTATATATACTGACCTTCATTCTCTACTATGTTACTATCAAGACTAGATAAATGTGTATTTAATTGAAAATATTCAACTTCTTAAGTTGTCTAAATTTAGTATCTATTGAATGGATATTGGGAAGATTAAATGAGATTATTTCTTAGAAAAGAGAATAGTGTTCAATCATAAAATTAGTGTGAACTAAAAAACTCAGATCAAAACTTTTTATATAAGTATTACTAGCATGTTATAAAATAAGATGCATTCACATTCATGTACAGAATATTTATTCCTTAGTATTTTGCTATTAAAACATAATAGATATTTTATAAGAGTTAATTTATTTATTGTTGTAGCAAAATAACAAAGAACATTATCAATGTGTTAATTTTAAAGCTTTACATTTTGTATATGAAGAAGTACAGTGAAATTTAAATGTGGTCATAATTATTTTGGAACATTTGAGAAAGTAAATTTCATTATTTTAATGGCATACATATAGACATTTTAACAGTAATTATGTAGCATTTATTTAACTACTGTTTTGGTTACTTTTCTATTGATGTGATAAAACAGCATATTTCATCATACAACTCTCAGATCCCCCCGACCCATCACTGAGAAATGTCAGAACAGGAAGTCAAAGTGAGAACCTGGAGTACGAACTATAGCAAAAGCAATGAGAGAATGCTGCTTACTGACTTGCTCCCTATGGCTGTCTCAGACTGCTTTCTTATACAACCCAGTACCTTCTGCCCAGTGTTGGTACTGCCCATATGGCTGGGCCCTCCTGTATCAGTCATTACTCAAGAAACTGCTCAGTAGACTATCTAGCCTACAGGCCAATCTAATGGAGGTATTTTCTCAGTGAGATCCATTTTCTCAGACATGTCAAGGTTTGCATAAAGTTGACAAAAACAACCAGCAAAACTACCTTAATTCTGTATCCAAGCTAGATCACCATCATATCACTACTTCCTTATATGTAAATCAGCAAAAGGAGTCTCTTTGGAATGAAAATGTCTGCATTACAACCAGTTTACAGTCACTGAGATTTTGAAGATTTGAGTCTTTGCATTATATATGGGGCCTCAAAAACACTAGACTTTCTTTGCTGCATATGTAATAAATTGCAATGAAGAAGGTATGTTTTTCTTTGCAGACAAATTGTTTTGAAAATATTAAAAAGGTTTTAACATTTTTCACTCTCATACTATTCAGCTTTCTTCATTTATGATCTAGTACTAATTTCCATTTTTAATGCTAATATAATAATTAACTATTAGTAGTACATAATTTTAGTTTAAATATTTACTTTTTCAAGTTTCCTAAGCTTGTTACCTATGACATGGGTTTTAGCAAGATTACATAATAATTAGCTTATATTTATATTTTACTAATAACCCATCAAAGAACAATAATGCCATGTGTTATTTCCTAGTAATCACCTATATATTCACACTCTTAAACATTTACCAGAGACATGATACTATACAGATTTTTCATTGTCTGAAACATTTAATTGGGTCATGCTTTACTAGAGGCAATGTTTATAGGATCTGACAAGATGAAAAAATAGATATGATATTATGAAATAAAAAGCAATATAAAGTATAATATGCAAGCCAACTCCTTTAAGTTGAATTAAGCATTCTTGTGAAGAAGCTAATAGCTCAAGACTCATAAAATGACTTGGAGAATTTTAAGTGTCTCCTAATATTTTCCTGGTATTTATTGAAGCTAAAAATAGTGTATATGTTTGACTGACAAAATAAAATAAAGAAGACCAAATTACCTCTGAAGATGAGCCAGAGACATGGCAAGAAATTGGATAAGTAGCTTGAAATTCTTAAAACTTAAAAAAAGCAACTACATAGCTCCAGGTCACCATGACTACAACTTACCATTATATACAATGAGAAAGCTTACATACTTATGTTTGGCAGTTAGTAGGATTGGAGCCAATACTTTAACTCCAACTTTGAGAGTTGTTAGGAAGACAAAGAAATTTGTAAAGAAAAAAAGAAACTGAAATCCTAGAAATAATATATATTGTAAACAAAAGCTGAGGTACAGAATTTACATGATCAGAAATTTCTTAACCATAGCAGACCACACTCAATAGCTGAAATATCATGTTCATTAAAGGTACTCAACAATTGTTCCCAGAAGGCATTGATGCATGAATGATACACATTCCAAACTTTATCTCTGAGATATAGCCTGAAAACTGTAACACATTCACAGTAACATTATAACACCATCATCCCTGAACTGTACTACTACAAAAATGATAAGTGGAGTTCTTTTAACACCCATGGCTTGCCTTGATCTTTGTTCTCATTAGCTTTCATTGAGCAGCTTTTAAAAAGTTCAATCATGATTCGCAACTTTTGCATTTAAGTCTTCAGTGATTTCCTTCTCAATGAGCACTAAATTTAAAGCCATGGTTAAAAAGTGCTTACATGAGTCTTCATCTTGAAATATTACTCAAGTTATACTATGTCCCTTTCCTTGTAGATCATTATATTCAAAAGTCTTCCCTTTTCTGTATAAATATGGAAAGCAAAGGCTCACATTAGTTATTAAACACTGGCTGGAAGCTTAATGTTTTCAACAGGCATTCAAATGACAGACACTTTTCTTTTATAATGTTTTTTCTTTCCTTTTTTAAAATTTATTTTAAAAACATTTACTTCATTTTCTGGAGTTTATAGTGTCTCCCTTTCCTTTTCTCTGTCCAAACCCTCCTATATAGCCCTCTGGTTCATTTTCAAACACGTGGACTCATTTTTCATTAGTTGTTGTTATGTGTGTGTGTGTGTGTGTGTGTGTGTGTGTGTGTGTGTGTGTGTTGTGCCTGTAGTTGATTTTTTAAGGTTGAGGCCTGTATTAGTAAGGGATCACTAGAGTCACAAAACTTATGGAATGAAATATATATATAGAATTTGTTGGAATAACTTATAGGCTGCAGTCCAACTAACTAATCCAACAATGACTAGCTATGAATGGAAAGTCCAAGAATCTAGAAATTGCTCAGTTTTACATGGCTAGGTGTCTCAGCTGGTCTTTTGTGTATGCTGGAATCCCAAAGAAGTAGGCTCCAGTATCAGTGAAGGAATAGATGTGCTGGCAAGGTGAGGCCAAACAAGCAAAGAGCAAAACCTTCCTTGATCCATGTCCTTATATAGGCCTCCAGTACAAGGTATAGCCCAGATTAAAGGTGTGTCTTCCTGCTTCAGGGTGTGGATTAAAGGCATGTGTCTTCCACCCTCAATATCCAGATCAGAGGTGGGTTGTGTTCAGGCTTCAAGATCCAGATTGCAGCTGTGCTCTCCACTTTTGGATTGTAGTTCATTCCAGATATAGTCAAGTTGACAATCAAGAATAGCTATCATAAGGCCTCATGGATTTAGCCCTCTGTATGTTAGAATGTATATTGTTCTCATTCAGCTCACATTTGGGGACCTCTGTTAGTGATATTTTATGGGTGTAGCTTCTGACATCCCTAGGAGACAAACTCTCACAGCAAATACCCTGATCCTCTATAATTTTTCCACTCTCTCTTCATCAATGATCCCTGAGCAAAAGATACATTAGATATATTGTAGATATATCCTTTGAGACTGTTCTGTACAAATTTGTGGCTTTCTGTAATGATCCCCTTCTGTCTCAGGGGAAAGAGAATAGTCAGAGTGCATTTTATACATGTATGAAATTGTCAATAGCAAATGAAATTAGGAACAAATAGCAAGATAATGATCTGCATTTCAATTTCACTGTTTTTGTAGTAATGTGCATGGAAATGTGCATGTGCATACACACACACACACACACACACACACACACACGTACACACACATGTACACATACACAAATACATAAACACATGGGAATGAATATGGATATGGGCTATGAAATTAAAAAATAAGAATAGGAGACGGGAAAATAGAGGTGTTGAGGAAGTGGGAGGTCATAAGTACCAATGTGACATGAACGCACAATGGAGGGCACAAGGGGTAGAAGAGTACATATAAAAACAAAGGGATGGGAAAGGAAAATGAGAATAGAATTAACAAAACAAAATTATGTTAAAATGCCAATTAAAAGTCTGTGTAATACTATGTCCATTTCATATAATGATAATAATAGGTTATTCCCTAGGACCCATGATCTGTTTATCCATGGTCCTTGGCCGGTCCAGATATAAGTTTCATCTTGTGCAATGGAATTTAAATCTAATCAGAAAAAATGGTTGATTACTCTCAGATTGATGCATCAGTAAGCATGTCTTTCCAGGCCTGTGCTTACTGTAGCGCATAGAGTCCTTATCTGGGTATAATTGATAGTTACTTTTCTTATCTGGTATGGTATATAGTACCTTCCAGCACAGTGAAAGCTAGCCAGTAAGGATAGAAATTCCAGGTCTGCTCCTGCTCCATTTCTCCATGTTCTAAGATTGAAGTATGTGGCAGCTTGGACAACAGGGTCTTACCATCAGTTTCTGGAGAGTAACCAAGGGCAATGGCAATAGCATCTACTGTGCTGGAAGTCTATGGGACTAGAATTGCTAGCAATTTACAAAGAAGTAACTGACTTTAGGGAGTAATAATGATTATAATCACAAATCAATGAGTCTCTGAACCTTTATTTCAAAAGTTTCCATTTCCAGTAAGTTAACACAGAGGCCTATAAGTAGCCATGGTGCAGAGAATAAGAGACTGTAGAATTCTCAGCCTTAAGCAGAACATAATGTGTGTATACACACACACACACACACACACACACACACACACACCCCACAGATATCATCCTCATTGTCTTCATCATCATCATGAATGCATCTGTGACTCAAACTTTAAAAAATTCACAATAAAATTTAAAAAAATAAAATAATTAATGCTTCAGTCTTTATGTGATAATAACTCAAGCAATCTACTCCTAAGTATGCTATCACATGCTGGTAATAATAACACTTAGGAGGAAGTAGAAGCAGTAGAACAGGAGAGTTCAAAGTCTTCCTAGCTTATTGAGTGAGTCTAAGAACAGCTTGGGTTACACAATTCAACAATAAAAAATGACAAAAATCATTAAATCTTGTTTGATATGTAACAGTCAACAGTTTCTATAGCATAACAGATTTGTATGAGTACTGGTACATAATTCAAACACTAAAAATATTAAGAACAGCATTACTACTGAGTTCATAACCTTCAATTCACTGTGTTCTTTCCCACTCTCTTCTAAATTATGCAATCTTTAAGACAAAATATCTTCTTTTAAATTCCATAGCATTGTGCATAGTTATGACCATTCAATAATTAATACAAATGTGAACTATAATAAGCCTTTTAAACATATAACTAATGAAAAAATATAGTCTGTATTGTCTTCTGAAGAATGTGTGTTTTTTTTAATATTTAGTACTGGTATTGGTTGGTTTCATTGGAAAGTAAATGTGTTATTCTCTGTGACTAAAAAGTAAACATTTTAATTTAATGTCATTACCCTGAAAAAATTATACTATATTTTCTCCTTACCATCTGTGATTGTCAATTTTAGCTATAAACTTAAAACCATCTTGAATTACCTAAGAAGAAAGTACCAATAAAGAACTGTGGTAGTTTAAAAGAAAATTGCCCTGCCTACAGTGTGGACTTACTGGAGTAGGTGTGGCCTTAATGAAGGAAATGTGTCACTGTTGGGGTGGGGTTTGAGGTCTCTTAGGCTCAAGCTATGTCAATGTTACTGTTTACTTCCTGTTGCCTGCTTCAGGATACAGCTCTCTCAGCTCCCCCTTCAGCACCATGTCTGCCTACATGCTACCATGTCCCACCAAGAGAGTAATGGACTAAACCTCTGAAACTGTAAGCTACACCAATTTAATATTTTCCTTTTATAAGAGTTCCTACAGTCATGGTTTTTCTTCACAGCAATAAAACCTCTAAGACAGGGACTGTCTAGATCTTCTTGTCCTATGAGTATGTTTATGGTATATTGTCATGACTACTTTATTTATTCTGGGGAGATTCAGCCCACTGTGGTTGGCAAGATTCCCTGGGTTTAAGTTCTGCACTGTATAAGAGGACAGAATGTGAGCTGATCACTAACTATATATAGATCTTTTTTCCCTCATTGTTCTTGACTGTTGATGTGATTAGGTGCTTCATATTCCTTCTTTGACTTGCCCAAAACAATGGACTATAACTTGACATCATAATCCAAATAAACACTTTCACCCTTATGGGAACATTTGTCAGGGTATTTTATGGCAGAGCCAGAAAGGAAGCTAAAACACATCTCAAAAGTTAACATGATAGTTACATATTTTACATAGATCTATTTAGATATGTATGTATATACTTTTCTTTCAGCTATTGCTATCAAGTTATTTTCTATATTCTCAACAAAAAATTCAAAGAGTATATATTTTCTCACTGAAAAGGTGTGTGTGTGTGTGTGTGTGTGTGTGTGTGTGTACATAAATATGCGTGTCTGCTCCCATGTTTTTATATCCAGGCCTGAAAATATGGTAGTAACAAATAGATATCTATTAAATATATAAGTTGATTTTTTATCATACCAACCTTATATATAGATTTATTTCTCCCTTTATAACTTAAATATTGTCCACTAGAACAATTTTCGAAGACCTAATCATCAATATTTACTTTATATTATTTGGAAACATAATCTTTACATATATCATCAGTAAAGATTCAATCAGTGGCTCTAATCAAGTTCCATTATATAAACACAGAACTCTGGTTACAGAGGCCCATTGAAAGAATTTTATATGGCAGAAAAAAATAGGAATTGAAATAAGTGAAGGCAAGGATAAATAAGAAACACTGACGGCCACCAGAATTTAAATGAGGCCAGAAATGACTTTCTATACAGGTTTTGAAAGGAACACAGCCTTATCAAAACTTCCAGAGATATTCAGGGATAAATACAACTGGGTTTTTAAAATAAGTTATTTATTTTATTTACATGTATGAGTGTTTTGCCTGAAAGAATGTGGTACACTCTTTGAGCATAATCCTAATGGATATCAAAATAATGTGTTCAATTCCCAGAACTGTAGTTCCAGATGGCTGTGAGCTGCCATGTAGGAGTTGGGAGCTGAGCCTGAGTACTCTTCCAAGAGCAGTAAGTTCTGTTAATCACTAAGACATCTTCTAGCTGCTAAAATTATATGGTATACCCTTTTAAAATACTTTTTTGAGACAAGGTTCTCTATGTAGCCCTGACAGGATGGTGTCAAACTCAGATTCACTTGAATCTGCATCCCAGGTACTAGGATTAAAGACATGTTTTACCACATACAGATAAATGCCAGTTATTAAATGGCAATGCAATATTAGCAATTTAGTAACTATCCCAATAGTTAATATCCTCTAGGTAAATTAAAAAGATATCCTTTCTGAAGAGAATACTCTGCTGATTGTTATTTTCTGACTTGTACATATTGAGACTGAAAACAAGCATGTACCAAATTTAAATGCATGTTTTATGGTTTCATTCTCTATATATTTATATTTCAATGTTTCTTATTATATTTTTGACTTATTTTGATGCATTTTCAAGTACTATATTTATTAAGTTTGTGAATTTAAAATACAATCACTAATAGTGATAGTTTGAATTCTTGGAACAGCTATGGAGGTAGAGACATAGAGGGGGATTCTTGATATGTTTGAATATGAGATGTGAAAGACAAAATGTGAATTGAACAGTGCAATTTTCTTGCTGTTTTAGAAACTGGAATATCAGTGTCATTATTAACAATAATAGAGAAGGCAAGTGAAAGATGATTTTGTAGAGACAGCTAGGAAAGAAAAAGAAAATTACTTGGACATATCATGTTGGGAATATGTATTTAGTGTTTGGAGAGATACCATGAGGAAGTCAATGGCTTTAGCAAGCAAGATGTCAAAAAGGAACAGCAGTTAGCCATTATCAACAGTTCTCAAATAAATATTTCTTTCTTCTGTAATTATTTTTCTCGCCTTCCCCAAACTAACCTACTATGGCTATTATAGACACCAAAGTGACATATATCTATTCTTGACTGTAGTTAGAGTTTTCCTGCCTGGCCCAGTTAGGACAAATCTCTCTTATCCGCCAGTCCCACAGTCGCTCAGACCCAACCAAGAAAGCACACAGAAACTTACATTGTTTAGAAACTGTATGGCCGTGGCAGGCTTCTTGTTATCATCTGCTTCTTCTATCTTAAATTAACCCATTTCTGTTAGTCTATACTTTGCCACATGGCTTGTGGCTTACCAGTGTCTTTACATGTTGCTTTTCATGGCGGTGGCTGGTGGTGTCTCTCCCCAGCCTTCTACTTCCCAGAATTCTCTTCTCTCTTGTCCCGCCTATACCTCCTGCCTGGCCACTGGCCAATCAGAACTTTACTTACACAGAGCGATATCCACAGCACTTGACATTGTTGCACATTTAATTTCTGTGTCATTATTTGATCAATGTGCTCCAACCTTTCTGAGACAGTAAGTTCCATTAGAACAGAAATGTTAATTTTATAATTGTATTCGTACCACCTAATCCCATTATTCAGATCATAATATGTTATAAGTAACTATCCTCATAGTATGTATTAACTTAAAAAATATACAGCCTGGAATATGATGTTAGCCATTATCCTCAAAATTAATCTTCTAAATAATTTGTCTCTTCATAGTAACTTAGATCATTGTAAGGCACAAACTTTGAGGCTTGCCTATCTTATGAGTCACAACTAGAACAAGATGAGCATGAGATAGTGATGAAAGCAAATAGTATGTGAAATCAAAATTCAGTCTAGGTTTGAAGCCTTGATAACTAAGTTAGTGATTTGAATGTGGCTGAAATGTGATATTTGTTGGATTACTGGCTTAGATGTTTCATGATGATATGTCTTTTTCTTCTTTCTTTTTCTTGACCCTTACCTTGAACCACAGGAAATACATTTGAAAAAAAAATAAACAGCTAATTGGAAATACCATGCAAAATCTTCCTGAAAATAAATACAATTAAAATAATAACTAATATTCAGTACCAATAAATACACAAATAAGTGAGGCTATAAGACTCATAAAAATTACAACCATCAGCTTTTCAGAACTTCCCCATAATAAAAGATGGAAAAGTAACTTATCTGTGAAATCAAGGCCAGATTATCACATTCAAGAATTAAGGATATCATTTTTAAATTTTTACATTTTGAGGTAGCTAATGGGGTAGTGAAATACTGCTGTAAAATGCAGATTTTAACCTACTTATCAGATATGTGAGGAATGATGAAATAATGTGAGAATAGTTTATAATATAGTTTATAATAAATTATCATTTAATGATTTTTTCTGTTGCTATTAAGATACATGTACCATAAAATGTGGAAAGACACACACATAATTAGTAACCCAAGAATGGTTAAATTAGGAGGATACTGTACATTCTCAAAATTATATATGAGATTTTATAAATCAGCATTCATCTCCCAGAAATGCATACACACATTTGGATTTGTGATAAAGCAGTCAATCTACATATGATCTAAACTCAGCAAATTTAATGTGTCCTAAGAAGTGAAGTAATTTAAAATTGGATATTTTATCCTGTACACCTACAGGCAACTAAATCAATCTCATGATTTTATATGCACTGATTTCCCAGTACATAATTTCTCTAGAAATTTAAACTCACTTGCCACATCAGAGTTCTTTTTATAACACCAATTACATTAGGTTCTACTGGTTTGGGGTGGAGCAGAGGTCAATCAACTCTACATCTCCCTATGACCTGCTATATTAGTATGTATGATATAAAATTTTTGACTGTTTGTTTCCAATTGTAGCATTGTAGCTAATTTCCTACAGGACATTAAAAAATTGTATATGATTTTACTAAAAGGAAGAAATGAGAAAAATATGTAAGAGTATTAGCTGTGGAGCAAGGAAGGCAAACAATATAGCAGGAAGGGAGGTTACATGAAAACACTAAAAAATGAAAAAAGATGTAGGAATCATTACTTTATATTTACCTAAGATTACATAAGTGTGCAAAGATGTGTGTGTGTGAGTGCATGCATGCCTCTCTCTCTCTCTCTCTCTCTCTCTCTCTCTCTCTCTCTCTCTCTGTCTCTCTCTCTCTCTCTATATATATATATCAGTAACCAAGCAAAAGAAACATCCTCTGCTGTTGATCAATGGGCTCCTAAAACTATACAGACTATTGCTGCTGCCCTCACTTGCCTTCCAGAAGGAAGTCAGCAGTAAATCCTTATTGCTGAAAACACCATGCACTTTGGACACAAATGTGGGAGGAATAGAGATGGATCTGACCCAAAAGCTTCCTCCCTGAAGAGTAACTTTGATGGATCTGAGAATTGTTATGCAAGCATTTAAGGCATTTAAGGGAGGAAAGCAGTGAATATTCTCTCCCAGTTGTGATGCCTATGAACCACAATAATTACCAGCATGCCAAGATATCCCAATAGTGGCATTCACCTCTTGGCTGTAACCAAAAGCTGTCTAATTTGGCTGAAGGTCCAGTCAAAAGAAGTGAAATAATGCCCAATACTGACAACTTAGCCAACTACCCCAGGCTAGTGAGATTACAAATCTTAAAAAAAGAACCTATCACCAATTTACTAACATAGTCATAATTCCTAACTGTATTCTGAATACTTATTCTAATACCCACAAATAACTATATCTCTCATCCCTTATCAAAGAAGCTTTTTATAAAAATAAACTGGAGGAGACCATTAGAGAAGGATACAACTAATCAAAATACAAAGAACAACTGAGTGAGGAATATCCATCTCTGTTTGATACATCTATAACAAATCATAGCTCAGAGAACACCAAGAGTAGGGGATGGAAAGATTGGTAAGTTCCAGAGGAACAGAAAATCTGCTGTAAGAGTATGTTTATAGATAAGACAAAAAGCTGAGCCCATGAAATTTTAACAGTGTGTCTGGTTAACCAAGGCCTAAACAATAAAAACTCTAACTGACATATTGATATGGATAAAGTAAATCACACAAGGCCTCAACAATGAATACAGAATTATAGGAAAACAAAGAATGCTGGGAGATGGAGAATTAATCTTTCCCAGAGATGAATCCTCAAATACTTATTCAATCATAAGTCAGTTCTAAAACCATGCATTCAAACAACACTAAGTAGACCTAACAGGTTGCACTTATGTATTTGTTTACACACATACATATGTTACAAGAGGCCATGAACTTAAAAGGGGTGGGGATGGTTGGAAAGGATGTTCCTGGGAGTGGTTAGGAGGTGAGGTAGTAGGAAAATGATGTCACTACATTTAATTTAACTTTTTGTTAGGGGCAGGTTTTTTATGGTGGGAAACTTGGAACATCATTGCCAATAGTATGTCTTCTGCATGATATTCACACTTTGTGAGTACTGAATCTGGTTGTGATGATATACCTCCTCCCACCTCTGGTGTATGCATTTCCAGTGCAGCTTGTTGAGACAGTAAGTGTGAAGGGAGTAGGATCAGGATCAGAGTGCTCATTGTTGGGGGTATCCTGGGTCTCAGACTACAGTGAGGGTGGAATGTGAGATTTGCAAGCATTTCAAAGTGTCCCAAGAGAGAAATCCTGTATACATCACCACTTGGGCTGTCAGAAGCCTCTGAACTCTTATCTGTAGCTAAAATATTTCTTGTGTTCCAGTCTGCCAGTGGTCAGGACAAAGCTCTCTCACCTAACAGTCCTGCAGTTGCTCGGACCCAAGTAAACACACAGAGGCTTATATTAATTAAAACTGCTTGGCCATTATCTCAGGCCTACCTTTGACTAGCTCTTACGTTTAAACTAATCCATAATTTTTATTTGTGTTTAGCCATATGGCTTGGTAACTTTTCTCAGTTCTGCCTTCACATCTTGCTTTCTCTGTCTGTCTGGCAACTCCTGAGTCAACTTTCCTGTTCCCAGAAGTCTCTTCTCTGTTTGTCCCACCTATAAAATATTTCTTGCCTGGCTACTGGCCAATCAGCATTTTATTTATTAACCAATCAAAGCAACATATTCACAGGATACAGAGCGATATCCACAGCACTTATCATCCTCAGGCAGATGGGGCAATGTGAGTTGGCTGAGTGCTCATACTCGTGTACCTTTACTGTGTATCCAGGCACAACAGATCAAGAACAATGGTGTGTTCTTACTTTACAGGGTCTGGTCTATACAATGGTCAAACAGCTTGATGACATATGTGATGGATCTCTGAGTATACCCTCTCAGCCCATGCATCATCCATCTTGTTCCTCTACTTCCCTTTGGTGAGGAAAACAGGCAGATGACATTTTGCCAGTAGAAGCAATGAGGTAATCCCTTTTGTAGACATTTGAGGGTGTTTTCACAGTTTCTTTATCCAGATGTTGTCGGTCCATGTGACTCTTCTCCAGTAAACAATGCAGAACAGCATCCAGCTGGTCCTGGGCTTTGGGCATGCCCATTTCTGATTTATTCACATTTTCATGCCTGAACAACATGGGTCAGGGTCTGACTCACTGGATCAGAAAATCTTAGAGGAGGTTGGGTTTACAAGTCAAGGTGGGAGGTGTGTAGCAAGAATCTTTTTGTTTGTTTGTTTGTTTGTTGTTTTTTTTGTTTGTTTTTTGAGACAGAGTTTCTCTGTGTAGCTTTGTGCCTTTCCTGCAACTCAATGGGTAGCCCAGGCTGGCCTCGAACTCCCAGAGATACACCTGGCTCTGCCTCCAGAGTGCTGGGATTAAAGGCGTGTGCCACCACTACCCAGCAAGAATCTTAAAAGGTATTATTAATAAAAACAAACCCTAGATTAAAAACATGCATCACCATGCCTGGCTGTTTCCAGTGTGGTTTTGAAGTCACAGAGATCCATCTGGATCTCTGCCTTCAGAATGATAGGATTAAAGGTGTGTGTGCCACCACTTTCTGGACTCTATATTTAATGGCTATTCTGTTCTCTGATCCAAGATAAGTTTATTAGTGTTCACAATACATTGGGGAACACTATATCACCACAGAGGTGGGTGGGGAAGGACAGAGTTAGACCTAGGTCCTTGAGGCTGAGTACTCTAAATTACTAAATAGTTGTTTAATAACTCGAAGAAAATTACTTAGTACCCAAATACAGGAGCTATTGTAAATCTGTAAAGGTTAGAAGTCCAGATTTTTAACAAATTTATACTCATGGCCTTGCCTAATTGATTTACTGAGTAATTAAATCTTTTGTTTTCTGAGATTCATTTATAAGCCACTTGTTTTCTAAATTACAAACAAATAATATCAAACCAAAAGTCCATCTAATGTGTAACATAAGGATATATATTAGTTTCTGAGTAAAACGTTTAGACCAAATTGTCCAAACATTGAAAACAATAGTCTTTCTTTCAAAATAATCTAAAACAATAAGAAATAATTATGACACTCATTTGTATCTCAGGAGGCAAAAATTAGCAATCATGAGTTTCTTCTACAAATTATTCATTTGTCAAAATGTTAGCTCTTTCCCAAATCTATCTTTTAACTGCACTGAGCCCTGTGAAAAAACCCTTTTCTCATATAGAAGACTGCATTGTCAAAAATTATAATGGCAGTATCTTCAGTTTGATATCCTCTCCCTGAACTCAGCAACTATTCCTTTTAAAAGTGTAGTCTCCTTGCTCTTCCCCACCTCTTGGATTGGATATCAAGGGTTGCAAGCAGGATTACTAATGTAAGTTTTATTACAAGATTCACTCTAGGGTGAAATAATCCTGAGTATCAAATTACATGAGAGCCTTTTGGATAGTTAAAGGAAAAGTCTCAGTTCTCAGCTTTAGCATTACTGGAGATAGATGCTCAATACCAAAGCAGTGTTTCCTTTTACCCCAAAGCTCACCCAGCCTGAGGACACACAAGAAGAAAATGCTTAAATTTAGACCATTCTAGTAGTCAAGAATTTGACATCCCTAAAAAATAATTTTAGAAAGAATAAGAAAATGCTGTGATTCAAATTATCCTTGATTGTGTTGAAATGTTTCGTAGAAAATTTGCAGAGCCCGTGATGGCATTCTAAAAATATAGGCTGTATTTCTAGACTCCTAGGGAAAAATGCTTTCTGTGCATCCTTAAAATACATATATTTTAAAATTTGTTTTCTAAATTATCTCCAAAAGAAAACAACATATATCTGTATTGATTCATGGACATTTTTCTGTGCAATCAATGGATATCTCTATATTAACTGATGACAGTACCTAAAATATACATCTAAATTACTGTTCCACACTGTTTTCTAAAGGAAACTACATGGAACTTCAAGAAAGGCATAATTTTAATGTAATATATGTGTGCTATATTTGCAAGATTCTAGAATGCAATTTCATTTAAAATTAAAGTGCTTCAGTTAATTAAATCATGTTGTTCATATTCAAGTTTTATGTATGTAATATAAACCATTTTGGCTAGTAATCTCAAATTCTTTGATGCAATATTATTGAAGGTCTTTTATCTTCCTTGTTGAAAATACATTCCAGTGTAGAGTTCTGTGTGTGTTCATGGAAATTTTTTTTACTCAGGAAAATATCCAACTTGAACAATATTTAAAATTTCTATAGACCAGTCAAGGAGTTACTTAGGTATAACCGGCTTATCTACAGAAAAATAATTTTATAACCTCCCTTGTCTCAAATAATGGGAATTATTAGGAAGTTCATCTTTTATATTTTTTGAAATTAATATATCAATGTGAACTAAGAATAAAGGAGAATGTAGCAGTTTACATTCCATCACTTGATCATTTTCACCAGACATTGTCAAGGCAGGTTTCAAACTTACTTTTGAAGATGGTTTTAATAGAATGAAATAATTTTTAATCTCACAGCCTTTAGAAGCTCAGAGGCTCACAAAGTCTTGATTCACTCTTACAATATGAGTTCCCTCTGGTGTAGCTATAGAGATGCTTGCCAAAATTGAATATCTGAATCATAGGAAAATTTTATATAGGGCTTATCTTTTTAAATATTTTATTTAGCTGTAATTTTATTGTTTCAGAAAGCATCTTACAAATATATTTAAGGGCATTTACATGCAATTTGAAACAGCACTTATGTTAGTAGAATTTTTCATGGGTTGTTCTGATTAGCTTAGCTTAATAATGAGTAATCTGGTATTCCAGATTTTTTTGTTGTTGTTTTTATTTATGGTACTAGGTATTGAATCTAAGGGCTCTCACATGTTGGGAAAGTATTGCATCACTGCTTTATTATGAGACAAACTCTAAGTTGCCTAGGCTGGTCTTGAACTCATTCTTTAGCCCAGACAGCCTTTGAAATTCCTATTGTCCCACATCAACCTTCTCCCCAAATGCCTAGGTACTTGCGATTAAAAGACTGAGCCACCAGGCTGACTGTGATTCCTTTTATTTCTTAGAGTGTAACTACTAAGTTTTTGTTCAAATGTCCATAGAAATGGAAAAGAACATAGTGGCAATACAAGTAGATCTGAAAACCTATTTTTAATCTAAGACATTATAATGGGAACCACTGCCTGTTGAAATCACCTGGGTGCTTATGCTAATCCCGATGCCCAGGCAAGAGGCCAAAAGAACTGGCTTTGTAAACCACCTCAGATTCTTTCAGATGTATTGCCATCACTGAATTCTTTAAACATTGTCATTTTTTTAAACAAAGGATAAGTATCTACTCTTAATGAAAATAAAGAGGACAAGAAATCTTCTGTTGTTCCTGGGTCCCTTGCCAAGTGCTTCCTGTAAAGTTAAGTTTTCTTCAGTAGATGATGTGTAGGAGTAAGGTCACAGGGCTGAAGATGAGAGTGCATGGTAAATTGTGAGTATAAGGTGAGGTAGGTAAATACTTAGGATACTAAGCAAATAAGAGTCATTTCGAAATTTTTAGAAAATAAAGTCATATGAGCTGTTTATAGTCAAATCTAATTCTAGACTCAGTAGTGGGAGGAAGGGATGGAGGAGGCAGTCAAGAGTGAAAATACACAGTGAAAGAAGAGGGGGTAGCTTTGATGAAATCATCGAAGAATATTAATCGCCCTCATCTTATTTTACCCACACCTGGTCAATGTCCTGTGGTCGGTATAGGAAAATGGGGTACACACATTTAAGTGACCCACATAGTGAAAGTGAGTGACTCCTCTCCCCAGTACAGTCATCTTAGTGGCAATGTTAAATCATTCATGGCCTCCTGTGCTGCTTTTGGCAAGCCGCTTCCTAATTGCTCCTGTTTTTTTGCATCGATTCTGTGCAGCTTGGAAAAGCAAGTCTCCAACTTGCTTGTGGATTTATTGACCACCACATCCCTCCTCAGCTTTCACCTTCCAGGACACACCCATTCTATTTTAGAGGCAGGAGGTGGGGAAAGCACCTGTTTCCTCCTCTCTAAGGATGGGCTGGGCATTTTGACAGCACCCTCTTTCAACCTACCCACGACAAGGTGTCTGTGTTCCTGTATTTTCCAACCCAACTCCCTGCTCTTTCTGCATCCCTGCTATCTGTGTCTCTAGAGGACATGGGAAGGAGGGAAATCTTCCCTCAGATGCACCAGGTCCCCAGAGAGCTACCTTCTTCTGAGAGCATCCAGCAGACTACAGGAACCCTCTTGCCTTCAAAGTTTGGGGCGTGGGGAATTTCAGGACACTTAAAGTGCGTCTATGGCTCAGCCAAGAAGTCTGGAAGAGACCCAGAAAAATGCTGCGGGGGACAGGTTCACCGACTTCATTAAGAGTCGCGCTGGTAGGACCCCTGCTGTCTTGCTTTCTAATGGGGGTGGGGGGTGCGATACATGACGCTTTGCTCCACAAAGAGTATGCCCTGGAAGTTGGCACACCTTAGGTAGAGAAAAGTTGCTTGAAGCCAAGAGGAGTGGGGACTGTCATCCTGCACTCACGCTTGGGGAGGGAGGAGAATCCAGCAGGGTGTGTCAGAGGGAGGAGGAAGTGCTGCGCTCTGGGAAAGCAAAAACAAGTTTTCTTTGCTGGCTAAGTACATTTCTTGAGGAGTTGTTTACTTCCTGTGTTTTATTATGGTTTTAATCAAAGGAAACCACCAAATATTGATTTTTATATGAGATGGTAACTTGTTTTGTTTTTGTTTTTGTTTTTTTAAACAGCAGCAAAAGATGACTAGATTGATTTTTATAAAACATTGCTATATCCTTAGGGAAAAGAGAGATGTTAAATTGTGAGGAGAACATGCCTAGTCAGGGTGCTATGAAGTACGGAGTTAATTCCAGAATGATTTTTTTTCTTCATTTATAGGTGTGCTGAAGGAAAAATGTCAAAGGGCGTAGACACAATGTTTGCAAGGTGGGAGCAGAGAGATATGAGTTGAAAGTCAGCAAAGTAAAGCAGCACAATGAAAAGTCTTAAGGTTTTGCACGCACTCTTCCCTTGCACATAAGTAAATTTCACTTGTCATAAATCCTGGGGTGCTTGAAAGTCTTACCTAAATATGCAAATGCTTGTAAGCCATGATAGGTCTTTAAAGCTGGAAATGGAAACATCTGTTAAGCTTTCTCTAAGGATGAAGTTTCAGCTGCCTGAATCCTTCCTCTTGCCCTCGGAAGCACAGCAAATTGTAGGCATCAAACAGAATACAGATTTCTTCGCCTACATTTCTGGAGAAGAAAAAGGCCAGAACCATGGAGTCACTATGCGTGCTCTTTTTGGTTTCTGGGGGCGTGAAGTTAAAGGAAAGATTATAAGGGAAAAGACAAACAAAAAGAAGTAAGAAGCATATGAGCTTGATTAAGTACTACAGAATAGCAAAGTTGAACAGAGGGAAATAACTTTAGTTTTAATTTCAAGTATTACCATATTGTGATGATATCTGTGTGCCAGAAAACAATGCTCACATTATTATTTACAGTTTAAAACCAAACATACCTTTTTTTACCCTACCCTATTTATAGAACTACATGCTATATGAGATGGTAATTTGTTTTAAAATTATTATGGCAAATTTTTTTAACTTGTGTGTACTTGGCATCTAACATGCAAGACAATAGACTAAATTAAATAAACTAAAATGATAATATAAAAAGCATCACGTAGTTTCATATATTATTTTTAAATTGATGTTCATCACAAATTTTATTAGTAACTGTGAAGCTATAATTATCTGAAATATGAAGAAAGATATCTACTAGAAATCTGATAGAGTATTGTTTTGGAAAATCATATTTATGTTGTGGCATATTTTTAAGTTAAATCTATGTATTTATTACTTAACATTCAAACTGCAGTTTCCCTCTCTACTCTCCACCCATTCCCTCCCCCTTCCTGCCCCCCTCATTCACTCCTCCTCCAGGGAAGGCCTTCTATGGATAGCAATAAAGCATGCAATAGCAAGTATTAATTCTAAAATTAACAGAGTTATGTTGTGGCACTCTTAAACTTGCCAGTAAAAGAAAATTCTTCAAAAATATAAATTCTTAAGCTAGATACCTGTAAGACTTTGTGTTTTGGAAATAAATATCTTTTTTTCCATTCTTAAAGAAAACTCAGTCTGTCTCTATGTGGATTACATATTTGGTACTACTGTTGAATGGCTCCACAAATGCAGTGGTTGAATTGTTTTCCTTTCTTTAATAGAATGGAGTAGAAGCTTGAAATAGAATTTGTTTAGGATTAGTGATAGGTTCAAAAACTTGTCTGCCTCATGAACTAGGCTTTCATCTTTCCTGTGAAACCATTCCCTGGTTAAAATAGAAGCTAATACTTACTTGAAGTATGTCTGCTCTGATTGTTGTAAAAGATAATAAGGAATGTGCTTTATAATTTTCTATGTTTTATTTTGTTTTGTTGAGAAGTACAAAGAGTGGCTACTATTAATAAATGATTTTCATAGTGAATTACTGCATGACAAAATTTAGAAATTGGTCCGGCACCAATACTACAAAGAAACTAATAGTGTGTTCTGAAGCTGGCAGTGCACTCTCCACTTCTTGGATTTTGTGTGCTTCCGACTACTTGTCCCTTAGATTTTATACTGACTCTGTATTTTAAAAATGGCAAGGGAAATTTTTTACAGTATTTGTTTCAGTACAATGAAAGATATGAAATACATTTTATATAGAGAACTGTTATGTTTCAGTGGTAACTTTGGTAACTGTTTCTTAATAAATAAGTGATTGTCTGTAAATACATCAGAACATTATGATTATACTATAAATTAGTAACAGAATCATGAGATTCATTTTATCTCATGGTCTTTGCTTATTTGCTTAATGTCAAAATCTGGAACATTGAACATTTTTCTTCCATTACAACTGCATATACATTAGTTATTTCCTCAAAGAACTATGACTTTAAGTGATTATCATTTACATACATGACTGCAATATTCATAATGTAAGCATCAACCATGAGAAGGCTGTTGTCTTAGGAAAAAATGTATTGGTGCTACAAACTGAGTGTCCCAATATAGAAGTTTGACTCTTTCAGAAATAGATTATAGATACCATACACATAAAATTTCAGTGTTCAAATGCATCTGAGTATGGTGCATTTAAATTTATATGTTTTATTTGGATATTCCTATTATATGGGAACTGACGCCCTGTTGATTTGTCATATTTTCCTTTTACTAGAAAAACATAAACAATCCAGGGCTGAAAATCTTTTTTTCATTATTATTATTATTATTATTATTATTATCATTATTATATTTGTGTTTTAATTTTACGCATCAGCCATGGGTTCCCCTGTCCTCCCCCCTCCCGGCCTCCAAACCCACATTTCCCCCATACCCTCCCCTCCATTCCAATCTCCCCCAGGGCCAAGTCTCCCCTGGGGATTCATTTAAACCTGGTGGATTCAGTACAGGCAGGTCCTGTCCCCACCTTCCAGGCTGAGCAAAGTGTCCCTGTGTAAGCCCAAGGTTCCAAACAGCCAGCTCATGCATTAAGGACAGGTCGTGGTCCCACAGCCTGGATGCCTCCCAAACAGTTCAAGCTATTCAATTGTCTCACTTATCCAGATGGCCTGATCCGGCTGAGGACTCCACAACCTTTGGTTCATAATTCATATGCTTCCATTCGTTTGGCTATTTGTCCTTGTGCTTTTTGCAATCTTGGCCTCAACAATACATGCTCACACAGTCCCTCCTCTTTCTCAACAATTGGACACCTGGAGCTCCACCTGGGACCTTGCTGAGGATCTCTGCATCCACTTCCATCAGTTATTGGATGAAAGTTCCAGCACAACAGTTAAGGTGTTTGATCATCTGATCACCAGAATAAGTCAGATCAGGCTTCTCTCGACCATTGCCAGCAGTCTACAGAGGATGTATCACCGTGAATTTCTGGAGACCTCTCCAGAACTATGCCTATTCCTGTTCTCATGTGGTCTTCATTTATCATGGTCTGTTATTCCTCATTCTCCCTTTCTGTTCTTGATCCAGCTGCGATCTCCTGCTCCCCTAAGCTTTCTTTCCCTCAAATCTTGCCCTTCATTACTCCCATTGTCGTCCAGGTTGTTCATATAGATCTCATCCATTTCTCTGTCATTGGGTGATCCCTGTGTCTTTCCTAGGGTCTCATTTTCTAGGTAGCCTCCCTGGAGTTGTGTAGCAGTCTAGTCATCATTGTTTTACATCTAGTATCCTCCTATGAGAGAGTACATACCATGTTTGTCTTTCTGAGTCTGTGTTACCTCACTCAGGATGATTTTTTTCTAAATCCATCCATTTGCATGCAAACCTCATGATGTCATTGTTTTTCTCTGCTGAGTAGTATTCCATTGTGTATATGTACCATATTTTCTTTATCCATTCTTCAGTTGAAGGGCATCTAGGTTGTTTCCATGTTCTGGCTATTACAAACAATGCTGATATGAACATAGCTGAGCAAACGCCCTTGTGGTATGATTGAGCATTCCTTGGGTATATGCCCAAGAGGGCTATAGCTGGGTCTTTGGGGAGATGGATTCCCAATTTTCTAAGGAAGCACCATATTGATTTCCAAAGTGTCTGTACAAGCTTGCATTCCCACCAGCAGTGGAGGAGAGTTCCCCTTGCTCCACATCCTCTCCAGCATAAGCTGTCTTCTGTGTTTTTGATCTTAGCCATTCTGACAGGTGTAAGGTGGTATCTCAGAGTCATTTTGATTTGCATTTCCCGGGTAATTAGGGATGTTGAGCAATTCCTTAAATGTCTTTCAGCCATTTGAAATTCCTCTGTTGAGAATTCTTTGTTTAGTTCTATAGCCCATTTCTTAATTGGACTGTTGGGCATTTTGATGTCTAATTTCTTGAGTTCTTTATATATTCTGGATATCAGCCCTCTGTCAGATGTGGGGTTGGTGAAGACCTTTTCCCATTCTGTAGGCTGTTGCTTTTTCTTGTTGACCATGTCCTTTGCTCTACAAAAGCTTCTCAGTTTCAACAGGTCCCATTGATTGATTGTTTCACTCAGTGTCTGTGCTACTGGTGTTATATTTAGAAAGTGATCTCCAGAGCCAATGCGTTCAAGAGTGCTTCCTACTTTCTCTTCTATCAGGTTCAGAGTAACTGGATTTATGTTGAGGTCTTTGATCCACTTGGACTTAAGTTTTGTGCACAGTGACAGAAATGGATGTATTTGACACACTGACATCCAGTTATCCTAGCAGCATTTGTTGAAGATGCTTTCTTTTTTTCCATTGTACATTTTTGGCTTCTTTGTCAAAAATTATATGTTCATAGGTGTGTGGGTTAATGTCAGGGTCTTCAATTTGATTCCATTGGTCCACATGTCAGTTTTTATGCCAGTACCAAGCTGTTTGTATTACTGTAGCTCCATAGTCAAGCTTGAGGTCAGGGATCACGACGCCTCAAGAGGTTGTTTTATTGTAGAGGATTCTTTTGGCTATCCTGTTTTTTTTTGTTTTTCCATATGAAGTTGAGTATTATTTTCTCCAGATCTGTGAAGAATTGTGTTGGTAATTTGATGGGGATTGTGTTGAATTTGTAGATTGCTTTTGGTAAGATCGCCATTTTTATTATCCATGAGCATGTGAGATCTTTGCATTTTCTGACATCTTCAATTTCTTTTTTCAGGGACTTAAAGTTCTTGTCACATAGGTACTTCACATGCTTAGTTAGAGTAACCACAAGGTATTTTATATCATTTCTGGCTATTTTAAAGGTTGATGTATCTCTGATTTCCTTCTCAGCCTGTTTGGCTATTGTATATAGGAGGGCTACTGATTTTTTTGAGTTGTTCTTGTATCCTGCTATGGTTGCTGAAGGTTTTTATTAGCTGTATCAGTTCCTTGGTTGAATTTTTGGGGTCACTCGTGTATACTATCATGTCATATACAAACAGGGAAAGCTTGATTTCTTCCTTTCCAATTTGTATCCCCTTAATCTCCTTATGTTGTCTTATAGCTCTGGCTAGAACTTCAAGTACTATATTGAATAAGTATGGGGAGAGGGGATAGCCTTGCCTTGTTCCTGATTTTAGTGGTATTGCTTTGAGTTTCTCTAAATTTAATTTGATGTTGGCTTGCTGTAGATTGCCTTTATTATGTTTAGGTATGTTACCTGTATTCCTGATCACTCCTAAACCTTTATCATGAAAGGGTGTTGGATTTTGTCAAATGCCTTTTCTGCATCTAGTGAGATGATCATGTAGTTTTTTTCTTTGAGTTTGTTGATATGGTGTATTACATTGACGGACTTTTGTATGTTGGACCACCCTTCCATCCCTGGGATGAAGCCTACTTGATCCTGGTGGATAATTGTTTTGATGTGTTCTTGGAAGCTGTTTGCCAGTATTTTATTGAGTATTTTTGCATCAATGTTCATGAGGGAGATCAGTCTGCAGTTCTCTTTCTTTGTTGCATCTTTGTTTGGTTTAGGAATCAGGGTAATTGTAGCCTCATAGAAGGAGTTTGGTAATATACCTTCTGCTTATATTGTGTGGAACAATTTAAAGAGTATTGGTATTAAGTCTTCTTTGAAGATCTGCCAGAATTCTGCAATGAAACCATGTGTCCCTGGGCTTTTTTTTTTCTTTTTTTTTTTTTTTTTTTTTTTTTTTTGTTGTTGGTTGGGAGACTTTTAATTGCCGATTCTATTTCCTTAGGGTTTATTGGACTATTTAAATGGCTTATCTGGTCTTGATTTAACTTAGGTATGTGGTGCCTATCCAGAAAATTATCCATTTCTTTTAGATTTTCCAGTTTTGTGGAGCAGAGGTTTTTGAAGTATGACCTGATGATTCTCTGGATTTCCTCATTGTCTGTTGTTATGTCCCCCTTTTCATTTCTGATTTTGTTAATTTGGATGCGCTATCTCTGTCTTTTGGTTAGTTTCGATAAGGGCTTGTCTATTTTGTTGATCGTCTCAAAGAACCAACTCTTTGTTTCATTAATCCTTTGTATTATTCTCTTTATTTCTATTTTATTGATTTCAGCTCTCAATTTGATAATTTCCTGGCATCTGTTCCTCTTGGGAGACTTTGCTTCTTCCTGTTCAAGGGCTTTCAGGTGTGCTGTCAAGTCACAGGCATGAGATTTCTCTAGTTTCTTTATGTGGGCATTTAGTGGTATGAATTTCCCTCTTAGCACTGCTTTCATACTGTCCCATAAGTTTGGGTATGTGGTGTATTCATTTTCATTGATCTCTAGGAAGTCTTTAATTTCCTTCTTTATTTCTTCCTTAAACCAATGGTGATTCTGTTGAGCATTATTCAGTTTCCATGAGATTGTAGTATTTCTGTAGTTTTTTTTGTTGTTGTTGTTGAAATCTAACTTTAAACCATGGTGGTCTGATAGAACACAGGAGGTTATTCCAATTGTTTTGTATCTGTTGAGATTTGCTTTGTGGCCAAGTATGTGGTTGATTTTAGAGAAGGTTCCATGGAGTGCTGAGAAGAAGGTATATTCTTTTTTGTTCTGGTGGAATGTTCTGTAGATATTGATTAAGTCCATTTGAGCCATAACATCAGTTAAAACCATTATGTCTTTGTTAAGTTTCAATTTGGCTGATCTGTCCAGAGATGAAAGTGGGGTGTTTAAGTATCCCACAATTAATGTGTGGGGTTTTATATGTGATTTAAACTTTAGTAATGTTTCTTTTACATATATGGGTGCCCTTGTGTTTGGGACATAAATGTTCAGAATTGAGACTTCATGTTGGTGGATCTTTCCTCTGATGAGTATGTAATGTCCTTCCTCATCTCTTTTGATTGATTTTATTTTGAAGTCTATTTTGCTAGATATTAGGATTGCTTTACTAGCTTGCTTCTTAAGGCCATTTGATTGGAAAGTCTTTTCCCAGCCTTTTATTCTTAGGAGGTGTTTATCTTTGAATTTGATTTATGTTTCTTGTATGCAGCAGAAAGATGTTTCCTGTTTTTGTATCCATTCTGCTAGTCTGTGTCTCTTTATAGGTGAATTAAGTCCATTGATATTAAGGGATATTAATGACCAGTGATTGTTCGTTCCTATTATTATATTAATTTTTTGGTGTTAGCGTATGTGTACTTCTCTTCTTTGGGGTTTACTGCTGTGGTATTATTTATTGCCTGTGTTTTCATGGGTGTATCTGCCTCCGTTAGGTTGGAATGTTCCTTCTAGTGCTTTCTGTGGGGCTGGTTTTGTGGATAAGTATTGTTTAAATCTGGTTTTGTCTTGGAAGGTCTTGTTCACTCCATCTATGATGGTTGAAAGTTTTGCTGGGTATATTAGTTTAGGCTGGCATCCATGGTCTCTTAGTGTCTGCATTATATCTGTCCAGGTGCTTCTTGCTTTCAAAGTCTCCATTGAGAAATCAAGTGTTATTCTGATGGGTTTGCCTTTATAAGTCACTTGGCCTTTTTCCTTTGCTGCCCTTAATAATCTTTCTTTATTCTGTAAGTTTCATTGTTTAATTATTATGTGGCAAGGGGACTTTTTTGAGGAGTCTAGTCTGTTTGGTGTTCTATAGGCTTCTTGTATCTTCATAGGTATTTCCTTCTTTAAGTTGGGAAAGTTTTCTTCATTCATCTGGTTAAATATATTCTCTGTGCCTTTGAGTTGGTATTCTTCTCCTTCCTCTATCCCTATTATTGGTATGTTTGGTCTTTTCATGATGTCCCAAATTTCTTGGACATTTTGGGTCATGACTTTGTTGGTTTTAGTGTTTTCTTTGAGTGATGAATCTATTTCTTCTACCGTATCTTCAACACCAGAGATCCTGTCTTCCATCTCTTGCATTCTGTTGGTTATACTTGCATCTGAAGTTCCTGTTTGTTTACTCAATTTTTCTATTTTCAGCATTCCTTCTGCTAGTGTCTTCTTCATTTTTCCTATTTCCCTCTTCAGGTCTTGGACTGTCTCCCTTGCTTTTTCATGATTTTCTTTCAGGGACTTATTATTTTCTTCTGCTTTAATTGTCTTTCCTCTAGTTTTTTATAGCATTCTTCCGATTTTTTGTTTGTCATTTCCTCCACTTTATGTTTGATTTCTTCTATATAAGGCTCCAGCCTCTTCATGATGTTACTTATAAGGTTGTTTACTTCTGTTTCTTCCATTCTGTGATGTTCAGGTCTAGCTGTTGGAGAAGGGCTAGGCTCTGGTGATGTTGTACTGCTCTTTATTTTGTTGTATGTACTTCTGCCCTCACATCTGCCCATCTCCTTGTGTATTCATTCTTGGTCTTATCAGAGTACTTGGTCCAGACAGAGCTGACAGATTTAGGGATCCTCTCTCTGGTCCAGATGGAAGCTCTGGGCTGGATGGGAGCTCTGGTCCAGATGAGAGTGCTGGCCAGATAGGAGCTGGGTGCTGGACTCTGAGTCTCAGGAAGTCCCTGGGGTCTCCTTATCTTGTCCATATGGGAGCTCCTCTTGTCCAGATGGGAGTTCCAGGATAGGATGGAAGCTCTGGTCCAGATGTGAGTTCTGCAGTGGATGGTAGCTGGGGGCTCTCTGGTCCAGATGGGAGTTACGGGATGGATGGGGGCTGGGAGCTGTTCTCTGAGTCTCAGGAATTGGCTGGGGTCTTGGGCAAATGGGTGTGGGGGCAGGGTGTGGAGACTGCAGGGTCTGCCTGCAGTCTTGCAAAAGGGGAGCCTTCCTGCAGGGCCTGAGGAATAGCCAGAAACTGGGGCCAAGTTGGGCAGGTCCTCCAGGGGTGACTGGTGCCCAGGGGTGGGACCCAGAGGTGGTTGCTTCTCTGACTACAACCCCAGGCACTCACCTCTGGTCCAGATGGGTGTTCCAGGGAAGGATGGAAGCTGGGGCCTGGTTTCTAAGTCTCAGGAAGTGGCTGGGGTCTTGGGCAGATGGGTGTGGAGGCAGGGCATGGAAGTTGTAGGGTTCACCAGAGGGTCTTGGAGAGGGGGAATCTTCCTGGTGGGGATGAGGGGTCCTGCCCTATGGCCAGAACCTGGGGCCCAGTTGGGCTGGTCTTTCCAGGAGTGGCTGGTGCTCTGGGCTTTGACCCAGGTGAGGGCCTCTCTGGGTGTGACCCCAGACACTCACCTCTGGTCCAGGTGGGAGTTCCAGGGCAGGATGGAAGCTGGGGGCTGATCTCTGATTCTCAGGAAGTGGCTGGGTTTCTTGGGTAAATGGGTGAGGTTGCAGGGTGTGGAGACTCCAGGGTCTGTCTGCAGTCTTGGAAAAGGGGAGCCTTCCCATAGGGCCCACCAATTGGCTGGAAACTGGGGCCATGTTGGGCAGGTCCTCCTGGGATGGCTGGTGTCCAGGGGTGGGACCCAGGGGCAGTTGCCTCTCTGACTATAACCCCAGGCTGACAATCTTTTATTAAAGCAAGACATAAACTTAACTGGTACAGATTGTGATTAAGACATTTTTTTCTGGTTTATATTTATTAGCCATATTGTGGCTCATTCTATGTATCATAATTACACAATATAATGTTAATACATGAGTAACTGAGTAAAATGTACCAAGAAATTTGCATCATGAAAGACTTTTTAACCTGTTGGACACTGAAATATATTCATGTATTTTCATCACAAGAAAAGGTTTTCAGAAGTTGTTTTTCTATGGAGATTAATAATTTTTATAATTGGTATGATCATGATGCCTACAGTAACATAATCCCGCTAGTGACAAATTTTACTATCATTTTATTCCAAATTCCAAATGCAAAAATTGTTACATTAAAATTTCAATAAATTTTACTTGGTCCATAATGACTATAAGATTACTGTAAAATAAGATAAAGAGATTAGATTATTTTTAAAAAAGTTGTTGGTTATTTTTTACTCTTTGCTCTTTGGGTGGCTTTCCCCAACTTGCTCTTTGGGGGCCCTTCACCCAGCTCCCAAATAATCACACACATAGGCTTATTCTTTCTTATAAATGTCTGACATTACCTTGGTTTGTTTCTTGCCAGCTTTTCTTAAATTATCTTATTTATCTTTTGCGTCTGGGCTTTTTCTTTTTGTTACTTCTGTAATCTTATTTTCACTCTTACTCTGTGGCTGACTGGCTGTCCCCTTCTTTTCTAGCTCCTTAATATCTCTCTCCTTGAATCCCCTCTCGTTTTCTTGTTCTATTTATTCTCTCTGCCTGCCAGCCTTGCCTATCCTTTCTGATGCCTTGCTATTGGCAGTTCAGCTCTTTCTTAGACCCTCAGGTGTGTTAGACAGGCACAGTAACACAGCTTCACATAGTTAAACAAATAAAACATAAAAGAATGCAATATGTCTTTGTGTCATTAAAACAAATGCTCCACAGCATACACAAATATGACACACATTAAAATTATGTACAATAAAAATATGCTAGATTTATGTTTCTAGTGTTTGAAATAGGCTTTAAGAACAAGAATACAACATAGTTGAAGATGTTTGCAGTTTGAATTAATTGTTAGATTATACCCATACATTATTGTACCACTAACAGATGTTTTCAGAATTAACTGAGCATAAAATTAACCAAGACACAGGAAATTTTTCAACAAGAAAAATGACAAGAAATCAAAAGACATTTTGAACATTCTAAATATTAATTAATTATAGTACTAATTATTTGATTTTGAAATATTTAATTCCAGAAATATGCAGTATTTAGAGAGACAATCTAGCACTGAATTCCTTACTTCTCCATCCTAGAAAACTATATTCACATACATCATTAATCCATGGCATATTTCACTGGAACAGTTTGTGGAACCATTTATTTTATTACTCAAAACCCAATAAAAACTTTAAGTTTTATGATTTTCTTTGCTTTAGTATATAAGTATTCTTCACTACAAAGACTTGAGTAAGGAAGTAGTAGAGAATAAACGGATTTTAAGTTTTACCTGTTGCAGATAAACAAGCATGATAGAACACTGTTGAATGGACAATTATTTATAAGACCTGGGAGAAGAATCTTCCACTGTCATTCAGGAATATGGTGGAAAAATAATACTTAATGCAAACTAAACATGTTTTCATGGATTTTAGCATATTTTACAGTAAAAATACTTTCAAATTTATGTAGCACATTTGTTTTAAAAGCCTCAGAGGATAGTGTATTAAGTACAATTCTTTATTACAAGAAGACAATTGGAAATTGTACATAAATATTTAATAAGCCCATATGGCTTGCATCTGAATACAACTTACAAGGTTGTACTCAAGAGTTTTATATAAAGTATGATCAATGTTTCAAATTTAATAAATTCAGTCAATTTATCTTGAAATTTTTTAATTCTAAGACTATATTGCTCTCTGTAGAAACTCCTGTCCTCTGATACAATTAACTTCAAAGTAAAATTAAAAACACTAATTGTTTTATGAAAATTAGGTCAATCATTAGGGGAATATTGAGTGGTGTGCTTGAGGTGGTTAACATTGGCTAATGCTATCCATTTTTTAACTTACTTTATTTATTTATTTATTTATTTATTTATTTATTTCTCCATCAGAAGTCCATGATTTATTACTGCTCCGTCATCACTACTATCCCTTAATATGGAACTTAAAGATGTAGCTACTTTTATTATTATTATTATTATTATTATTATTATTATTATTATTATTATTTATTATTATGTGTTTTAATTTTATACATCAGCCATGGTTTCCCCTGTCCTCCCCCCTCCTGCCCCCACCCCCACCTTTCCCCCAGGCCCTCCCCTCCATTCCCATCTCCTCCAGGACCAAGACACCCCTGGGGATTCATTTAAACCTGGTGGATTCAGTACAGGCAGGTCCTGTCCCCTCCTTCCAGGCTGAGCATGTGTCCCTGTGTAAGCCTAAGGTTCCAAACAGCCAGCTCATACACTAAGGACAGGTCCTGGTCCCACAGCCTAGATGTCTCCCAAACAGTTCAAGCTATTCAACTGTCTCACTTATTCAGAGGTCCTGTGTAGTTAGAGTTTTCCTGCCTGGCCCAGTCAGGACAAATCTCTCTTACCAGCCAGTCCCACAGTCGCTCAGACCCAACCAAAAAAGCACACAAAAAATTACACTGTTTTCCAACTGTATGGCTGTGGCAGGCTTCTTGTTATCTACTTTTTCTATCTTAAATTAACCCATTTCTGTTTATCTATACTTTCCCACATGGCTTGTGGCTTACCAGTGTCTTTACATGTTGCTTCTCATGGCGGTGGCTGGCGGTGTCTCTCCAGCCTTCTACTTCCCAGGATTCTCTTCTCTCTTGTCCCGCCTATACTTCCTGCCTGGCCACTGGCCAATCAGAACTTTATTTACACAGAGCGATATCCACAGCACTTCCCCTTCTCTTTTTTTTTAAGGAAGGTTTTAACTTTTACATAGTACAATTACATATAACAAAACAATTATCAAGCAAGAATTACAGTTATAATATTAAAGAAGATATCCTATCTATCTTATATTTATGAGTCTAAGGTTTTATATCTAACATATCTTTTATCATAACTGAGGAAATTATAACTATTTAGTCTTCCACCACATCAAAGACCTCAGAAGGATATAATATTACCTGAGAACCGGGAGAAGGATGCAAGCAGCTTTCAGGAGTCTTGCAGGGTAGATAGAGACAGCTGGCAGCCTGAACAGTCACCTAATGTTCCTTTGTAAAGTTGGGGCATTTGTCTTCAGCCCACAGGGCTAGAGTCCCTTGGTCACTTCTCTCAGTGTCCTGTAGAATGTCTGGCAGTTTCCTCTGTGAAGCAGGAACCTGAAGGACCATTTTGAAAGCAAAGTTCAGTGGTCACCTTTCTATGGGTCCTGCATGTCCATGTGATCAAGCAGTCCAGGCAAGAACAGTTTCTTGCCCAAATGGCTATTTTTGCCAAGGTGAAGATAAACTCCATATGAAGTGTCTTCAATGCTCATCCTCCTCTCTGAAGTAAATCAGTGCTGCCAGGAGCAGACATGTCTCACTGTCCAGAAAGTCTAAATGTTAAAAGTATTTTAAATGCCATATTCTGTAGGTCTTTGAAGTATTTGAAGATTACCTAGCTATCTGAAATATGTCTATGTATATTTAGAAGACTTAACTAACATGGCTACAAGTATGATTATCATAGATGACTAATTATTAATCTGTTTTTAATTATCCATTTTAATTTAAAATGAACTATACAAACATAATACCTTAAACACGATTAGAAATATACACACACTATAACAAAATTAACTTTAAGTTTGTATCAATAGACGAAAATCTATACCAATGTAAAACATTTTAAACAAGTTGTTGCTCTTTAGAAGTAAGTTTCTTAATCTACCTTTTCATCCTATTATATCTGTATCATATCCCCTTTTTTTCTTTAGAAAGAGATCTCATTTATAATCAAACTGCTTTAAAGAAAAATGTTGGTTTTTCTCTGTCCCACATCAGAGGGCTCTTCTGATTTGGGACACAAGAATCTCTTAACCTTTTCTTTTAGCAATATGTCTGGGTTTAGAGAAGGAGTGAGCCAATTCCCTCTCCAAAGCCAGCTTGATAATTTTGGGAATGTGGGCGTAGTTTTTCTTACTACTTCCTGCTGGAGGGAGGGGGGCGCTGTATCTTATGGGGACACAACGAAAATTTTAGGATTATGGAGTAGTCTGTGATGGTAAACCTCTGAGCCAGTTGCCTTGAAACCATTTTGGATGTTGGATCATCTGGGCCATGGTGTCATCGGAGACCTTTCAGGTGGTCTTGGCTGATCAAACCTGATGTATCTTAACCTGGAACAAATCCACAGCCTTTGCTTTCTGTGGAAACAAAAGCAGAGACTCTTTTCCAAAGGAACATATCCTTATATCCAAATTTTGAAGTTAAGGTACCTTTAAAATTTACATACTTGTTTAACTCAACAGCTTTTACGATCAAATCTTTTTCTGCAGTTAAAAATCCCAAAGACAAGACAAACCAGATTCTCTGTGTAATATCCATCTTTGTAAGACTGAAACACTACTGTGGCTGCTGGCTCCACCCACCTCAGCTTCCCAACATGGTGGTGGTACAGTTTACCACCAGCTTTGGGTTTGGAGCCATGTGTACCATCAACTATCAGAAGCAGTTCTATCAAAGCAGTGCATAGCCCAGAAACCTTTTTTTTTTTTTAATCTAGCAAAGGCTAAATCCACCAGGTAGCAGAGTAAAGTGTCTTATAGATTCCTCATTCCTGCTGCACTGCAGGTCAGACACACATGCCAGGAACCTGCCATAGTAGCTCAAACATGCAGGCTGCCACTAACTTGAGAGAGACAACTAGAAAGTTCTTTTTAGCTCTGTTTTAGAATCTTTTTTCTCAGGTTTTAGGTGTAAATTCTTGCCAACACGCTGGGCGCCATTTGTAGTTAGAGTTTTCCTGCCTGGCCCAGTCAGGACAAATCTCTCTTACCCGCCAGTCCCACAGTCGCTCAGACCCAACCAAAAAAGCACACAAAAAAATTACACTGTTTTCAAACTGTATGGCTGTGGCAGGCTTCTTGTTATCTACTTTTTCTATCTTAAATTAACCCATTTCTGTTTATCTATACTTTGCCACATGGCTTATGGCTTATCAGTGTCTTTACATGTTGCTTCTCATGGTGGCGGCTGGCAGTGTCTCTCTAGCCTTCTACTTCTCAGGATTCTCTTCTCTCTTGTCCCGCCTATACTTCCTGCCTGGCCACTGGCCAATCAGAACGTTATTTACACAGAGCGATATCCACAGCAGGCCAGATCTAGCTAGGGGCTCCACATCCGTTGGTTCATAATTCATGTGCTTTTTTATTAAGACATTTTTTTCATTTTACATACCAATCACATATCCCCTTCTTCCCACCCCTCCAGCCTTACCCTCCCAAACCACTCCCCATTCCCTCCTACTGGAAGGTAAGGCCTCCCATCGGGATTCAGTAGAGCCTGGTATAAGTGGAGGCAGTTGAGGCAGGTCCAAGCCCCTCCCCCTGCATCAAGGATGTGGGATGTGTCCACCATAGGTAGTGGGCTCCAATAAGCGAGCTCATGAACTAGAGATGGATCCTGATCCTACTGAAAGGGGGCCACTTAAGCTGGTCAAGCTACACAACTGTCTTGCATGCTATCCCTTTTTATGACAGCTCCTGACTTAACATTTAGGAACATCTTATTCAGGTCTTAAAATCACTAGGTTGAGAATATTACAGAAAATTGACAATTGCTACCATTCAGGAATTTTGTTACATATTTTCTGTCTGAGAACTAGTTATTAAATAGTTACCAGTACAACACTAGAAATGTTAATGTTAAGAGAAGTACAAATGATGAGAGAAGTACAAACATGAAAAAATGCACTGTTATGAATCTCTATTTGAATTATATACGTATTCTGCTTCAGGTAGCAGAACAATTAGGCAACTGTTGTCTTAGTGAATTTATCATAAGAAGAAATATAGGAGTAATCCTCATTTTGCCATTGGTTTTACATCTCAATGACATCAGAGTGAATTTCTCCAAAGTTCAGTTGTCTTTCTGTTTCTATTTGAAACATACTATACAGTTTAGAATACAATGTAGTTGAAGATATATTTTCAATTTGAACTAGTTCAGTTAAGTTATATCCATACAGTATTATACCACTAACAATTAAATATTCTCAGAATGAATCAAACATAAATTTAGCCAAAATATGGGAAACTTTGCAGTGGGAAAAATGAATAAATATTCAAGTTGCATTTCTTTTGCAATCTCCCTGGCTATTTATGAACCATTGCAATAACTGTCATTTGGCCATTTGTAAGTGCAAGGGATGATGATATCATGAAATTCTAGCTGTTATAGCTTCTATACAAATTTTCTGAGGAAATGGAAATGTTATTGAATGAAGAATTCATTTAAATTGGTTTATTTTATTTGCATAAATATACAACCTTGAGTCATGGTAACACTTGTAGTTGTTGATATTTGAGTAGATATCAGTTTATTTCTGGTGTATATTATAAAATCTTTCATCTCATTTGTATTAAGCTAGTTGAACATCATATAAAGATAATAGCTATGATTCTATGTATACAGTTTAGGAGCATATATCCTCTTATTCAATTATGCCTTATAGGGAAACTTGATTTGTTTACTTGCTAAAACTGGCATATTGTTTTTAAAACAGTCTAACTCACTAGTCTAAATGATGATAAATTTATGCATGCCCAGAGACAAGTACACATACTACTATAGACTATTTCATAACTCTATTTTAATGAAATAAAGTTGACTGGGATGAAGTCTAGTAAACACCTTCAGGTTATTTTTCTTTTTTTTTTTAACTTTTTTTAAAATTATATTTGTATTATAATTTTACACATCAGCCATGGGTTCCCCTGTCCTCCCCCTCCCACCCCCACCCCATTCCTCCCATACCCTCCCCTCCATTCCCATGTCCTCCAGGGCCAAGACTCCCCTGGGGATTCATTTAAACCTGGTGGATTCAGTACAGGCAGGTCCATTCCCCTCTTTCCAGGCTGAGCAAGTTTCCCTGTGTAAGCCCAAAGAGGAGGGACTGTAAGAGCGTGAATTGTTGAGACCGAGATTGGAGAGGCACAGGGACAAATAGCCCAAGGAATGGAAGCACATGAATTATGAACCAAAGGCTGTGGAGCCCCCAGCTGGAGCAGGCCCTCTGGATCAGTGAGACAATTGAATAGCTTGAACTGTTTGGGAGGCACCCAGGCTGTGGGACTGGGACCTATCCTTAGTACATGAGCTGGCTGTTCAGGTTATTTTTCTTATAACTGAAAAATTAGTCCAATTTGGAGGAAACAATGATGATGCAATTCTGTAGTGTAACTTTCCTTCACTCCCAACTAGCATCATCCCTTTACCCGATTATTTAATATTATTTACAGTATTTAGGATGTGGTATCAATACAAAATTTGTATTATTAAGGTAAGAGTATGAATGTTGCCATTGAATGTTCCTATCCTAAATAATTCATATTAATCTGTCAGGATATCATCAAAATGATTAGGGACAGTAAAACATCCACAAGTCATTTTATTATTAAACAATTTCAATATAAAAACTTTAGGTGCATGAATTGCACTCAGTGTTGTAGCTTGGATAAGGAAGCAAACCTGATTAAATCCCTAAATAATTATTGCTAAAGATCAGAAGCATATTCAAGTTAATCATTGAGCAAAAGTGTATGATGTGAGATTTTCATATTGAGGACATTATAGGATGTTTGTGTGCCAAAATCACTGTTTAAAAAGTATTGGTTGAGCCCTTTAGAACACTGATAAGAATTCACTTTTGTGTTTCTCTGAAGTCTGTAGAAGAACTAAAGCTGATGCAGTTTATATTGTTGCCTATCCTCAAAAATAAAAAAAAATTCTGACAGGTATGCTTATAAAATATGAGAATCTATGTCCATCACACTGTGACTCTAATCATGTCGAAGGATTTAAAGCCTTACAACTACCAGTCTTCTAGGATTACTTTTTTTAAAATTTTTAATTAACTTTTTGAGAATTTCATATATTGTATTATGATCATATTCCTCCTTCCCCCCATCTCTTCCTAGATCCAATCCCAATTCCATACAACTTCTGGTCCTTGTTTTGCATATTTTTAAGATAAATATATCAAGTCCCATTAGTGCTACATATATACTTTTATGTGCAGGGCCATTATTTGGAGTGTTAGACCAACCTATGAACTCACCCTATCTTGCAGCTTTTATTTACTAATAATTGCCCAACTAGGGGTGGAACTTTGTATAAAAAAACAGCACATATATCCATTAACATATATAAATCAACATGAAAATCTTTAAAGTGTATTTTCTGCCTTTAAGGTCAAGTGAATACAGGTTTGGAAATGGGTTGCTTTGACTATAAATATTAAAATTTCTGATGAAAACATGGTTTATAAAGTAAACCCTATGAGAAAATACATTATTAATTATAACAAGTAAGATGTGAGAAATGTCTGACTTTTCTTTTCATGAAAATAAAGATTATAGGTGGTGGTGCATGTCTTTAATCCCAGCACTCAGGAGGCAGAGCCAGGCAGGTCTCTGTGAGTTCAAGGCCAGCCTGGTCTACAAAGCCAGTTCCAGGAAAAGCACAAAGCTACACAGAGAAATTCTGTCTCGAAAAACAAAAAACAGCAGCAACAAAGAAAGTACCTATTATAGACTCTGACATTTAAGGTCAGCTACATTTTAGCTCAGGATAATAGTTATGTGTAAATTTTTTAGATTTACATTAAACTTTCAGATGTAAAACTCTAATTTACTCATTAATGAAAACAATGACATTATTCATTGATATTGGGACACAATTTTAATCCCAACATTCTCTCAGAGACTTAGGTAGAAATATGATGAGTTAAAAACTAGCAACATAGTGAAACACTAATTAAAAAGACTTGTCAATATATTATTAAATAAATTAAGTTAAATTTATATCTTAGATTGTATACAAATTAGTTAGTAAAAGAAAAACAGAGAACACTATTGTAGATAAACCTTTAATAAAAACATCAGTACAACTACTTTTTATTATTAGTAATCATTTCTAGAAAAAATACATCATAGTTCAAAAACTCAAGCTTTTGCTGTTTTCTATATTTAGTATCACTTCTTAGAAAATTAGACAAAATATATTTGAATTCCATGGAAGAAATAAAATATATCAATTGGAGTTTGAAAATGGCAACAAATTTTCATTTATAATAATAAAGCTACAATTTTCTGTGAAATGCATGTTGCTAACAAATAATTGAATATAATACTTTGATAAAACTCCTTTAAATATGAAAATAAATAAGCACTGCCCATTGATAAATCTCACTATTAATGGTCTCAATTATCCCAACAAAAAGACATACTAGTAGATTAGAAAGTAAATAAATTACTATTTCTATAGCATCCAAGCAAACATGACATATCATCAATGATAGACATCACCTTAGAGTTAACAGAGGGAATACTTACTCCAGGGGAATGATTCTAAGAAGTAAGCTGGTGTACCCATTTTAATATCTGACAAAACTGACTTCAAACAAAAGGTACTCAAAACACGTAGAGGACACTACATACTCATGAAAAGAAAAATTTCCCAAGAGGACATTGCAATTCATAGCATCTATGTATCAAACCCAAGGACAATTCAGTTAATAGAAGAAACACTGCTACAGCTTAAATCACAAACTGATCCTCCAACAGTGACAGTGGGTGACTACAGTGTCCCATTATTACCAATATATAGGTCATCTAGACAAAAACTTAACAGAAATGCCAGTGCTAAAAGACATCATAAACCAAATAGACCTAATAGATGTTTACAGAACATTCTACCCAAACATAAAAGAATATATCTTTTTATCAGAACCTCATACAACTTTTTATCAAAATAGACCACATAATCAGGAATAAAACAAAATTTCAACAGATATGTGAAAATTGAAATAACTCCCTGAATCCTATCTGACAACCACAGATTAAGACTGGATATCAACAATAAAAAGTTTACATGAACACCAAACAGCTCACTACTAAATGAAAAATAGATCAAGCTAGAAATCAAGAAAGAAATTTAAAACTTTTTACAGTTAAATACAAACTAAAATCAATTGAAAGAGATCAGGAAGGACATTAGATATTTATCACAGGGAAAATCCGAAAAGAAAAGATGAAGCCTCTATTCTTAATATTTATGCCCCAGATACAAGGGCACACACATTTGTAAAAGAAACATTAATAAAGCTTAAACCACATATCAAACCCCATACACTAGTTGTGGGAGACAAACTTAATGGCATTTTCATATATTTTTGGCTCATTGGGTTTTGTTTGTGCACTTTTGACCTACTAATATTTTGATTGTATATTATGGTTTCTGATTTTGTGTTTTTATGTATTTTTTTGTTTTGGGGGGCCTCTGTGTGTGCATGTATATGTTTGTGTTTTATATACTTTATCTTTTATATTCTGGTTTGATTCATTGTTTTGATTTGCCTATATATTTTCTGAAGAGTGAAAGAATAAAAGAAAGAGAGACGGAAAGAAGGAGGGAGGGAGGGAGGGAAGGAAGGGAGGAGGGAGGGAAGAGAGGAAGGAGGGAGAGAGAGGGGAAGGAAGGAAAAGAAAGAGACTATGGAATTCAGTGGCTGAGGATGTGGAGAGGATCTGGGAATAGTTGGGGAGAGGAAACAATGATGATCAAAATATGTTCTTTGAAAAACATCTATTTTCATTCTAATATACTACAATACATACAGTAAAAAAAGAACAAAAAGTACCATAAGCGACAATAAATGATATATTTGATAAATCTTTCCTTGAGAAATGATTAAAATTGTAACAAAGTTTTCCCTAGCAAGGCTATATTTACTTTCACACACACCTGTGGTGGCACAGCATGTTGTATTACACACTCATTCCATTATAGACTTGGATCTAGAAGTGAGAGGCTGTATGTGAAGTATACTTAATCATCCTCAGTGGTATTAATTAATTTTAGTTTCCTTCCTTATTTCCATCAAGTCATCAGAATGACATGCTGTTCTCTCATAACACTTGAAAAAAAAAAAGCATAGCTATTTTCACTTTTGTTCCCTAAAAGCATTTCTATGTACCTGGGTTCCCAGGATTTCTTTTCTTCTTCGTATCCCATTCACATAGGTATTGCTTTCTTCCACACTCAGTAACATAAAATGCTAGACTCCCTTTGGATTACATACACACACACACACACACACACACACACACACACACACACACACCACACACACACACACACACACACACACACACACACACACACACACACATTAAATAACATAGAGAGAAGCAGAGTGATTTGACATTTAAGCCAGTATTACACAAAGGCTTCATCCACTATTCTTAAGGTTTAATTTTGTTTTGTACTAAGAATGTTTAACAAGATATCTATTATGTTAACACATATTTTAAGTACACAGTACAATATTACTACTTATCAGTATGGAGCCAGACAGCACTGCTCTTGGAGTTGTTAATCTTGTAGCACAGAAAAGTTATAACAACTGAAGTTAAAAAAAAAAAATCCCTTGTTTTCTCCTCCCTAGGCTTCTCACAACTATCAGTCTAGCATTTACTCAGATAACTATGACTATTATCAATGACTGAAAAGAAGAAATAAAAAAGGAAAAGGCATATCTGGTCCCAGGTTTCAATACCAGATAAATGAAAAAAGAATAAAAGGGAAAGACATGACTTCTCCTAGGTGTGGTAGAGTATATAATTCATTGTAGAAAGACACAAGATCATAGTCAGAGGTAGGAGCATCTGGGAGAGCTCAGAGTGTACATGACAAGACTGAGCCATGCCATGTGAGGAGAAAGAAGATGAGAGAAGGGAGAGGGAAGAGGGGATAGGGGAGTATAGTCTGGCCAAGAGGCAAGGGGAGACCAAAGGGCCAGTAACCAAAAGGGTTGTAATACATAGGTAAGGGCAGCCCAGCCCCTGGGCTGAAAACTTTGTGCTAGAGGGGCAGGTATACCAGCCATACCTTGTAACAGGTAGGGATTGAGGGATGCTGATGCTGGTTTGCAACATAACACTCCAGTATTTTTGTTGATGATAAAGAAATGATAAAGGCTGAAGTAATCTTCTATGACTACTTACTGCTGACATTGGGGTGTCATTGTTGGGGACCCATAGAAAGTTAGATCAAATGGGCAAAGAGCAAAAGCTTCCTCTTTTCACACCCTTTATATAGGCTGCCACCAGAAAGTGGAGCTTCCTGCTTCCAAAGATCTGAATTAAAGTTGGATTTTCCCACTTCAAATGTTTTAATTAAGAAAAATCCCTCACAATTTTACCTATTCACTTGGATTTTACTTAATCCCAGATGCAGTCAAGTTGGCAACCACAAAAAGCCATCACAGACATCAATAGGTCCCCCTGCTTAATATCTGTGATTTGGTAGCCATGGAATTTGACCATTTTTATAGTTCAAAGCAAAAAATCTCTCCTGAGGAGGAGGTCTTAGATTAGTTGTACCTGAAGTTTTTCTCACTGGGTCCCATCAAGCCCCGGCAGTCCCATAGCCCACTTATAAAATAAACACACAGACACTTATATTATTTAAACTGTTTGGCCTAATGGCTCAGGCTTCTAGCTGTTTAGTTCTTACATCTTAACTTGTTTCTATAAATCTATACCTTACCACATAGCCTGTACTTACTAGTATCTTACATGTTGGTACTCATGGAGGTGGCTGGCAGTGTCTCCTGACTCAGCCTTCCTGTTTCCAGAATTCTCTTCTCTGCTTGTCCGGCTTATACTTCCTGCCTGGCTACTGGCCAAACAGCATTTTATTTATACAGAGCGATATCCACAGCATCTAATCAAGAGAGAGGTTGGTTACAATCCATAAACCTTCTTGTCATTATTGAAGCAGTGGGAGTACCTTGCATTGCATTAGCATTTTAACATGCTGGTGCCAGCAATAGATAAAGCTCTTGGTGACTTTTCTTCCTTTGTGGCCTTTTCATCACCTTCTAGCATGAAACATGGACATTAGGAAAGTTTCTAAGTCAATTCAAGATTGATTTATGTGTGTCCTCCAACCAAAATGTATGGTGTCTTCATCAATGAGCTCTGACCATCTAGCTATAGAGCAATAGCAATAACTTCTATTGTTTTAGATGTCACTGGGACCCATCTAGCCAGAGAGAAGAAGCTCATGCCTGCTTCTGAGATTTTCATTTATTTCTCATACCTTCTGGGAGAATCACTGTTCACTAATGTGGGGTAGAAATCAAAATATACCTTTATGTATATGATATTATTCAACAAGTAAGAGAAGCCAAGACTCCATCAAAAAACTCTAAGAGATGAGAAACGCACATGGTCAAAATAACAAAGGCATAAAAATCAATGCTTTCTATATACTAATGTCAAGCATGCTGAAAAATAAATCAAGAAAACAATCCCATTCATAATAGCCACATGTAGAACTACAAATACATGGGACAAACCTAACAAAAGAAGGAAAAGACCACTAGAATGAAAATTTTAATAAGGCACTAAAGGATGAAGTTGATCAGAACCCCAAAATATGAAAAGACCTCATATATTCAAGAATTGACTAGATTCACCTAGTGTTACTGAATCATACCTCCAGCTTGTTAATGTAGTATAAAAAAGAATGCAGATTGAGGATCTCTGAAAGTGAAACTAATGTGGAAGAAATATAAGAAAATATTTGGAAATTTTATCTTCAATTTATATGTACCATATTAAAAATTCTTACCTATTACCTGTTTAAAGATTTCATATATATTATTAAAATGTGATCTATTTTGGTCCAGGCCTCTCCACTGTATGGTTTACTATCAAATACACTTCTATTCCTATTGACAACTTAAGGAAATGGAAAACTTGATGACATAGCATTATAATACAGCAAATTATTGCCATTTAAATTTTTATTCACCTATAAATGACTCTTGCTTCCTGAAAATATTTTTCCTCCACAATGTTAGCTCTGTTGGAAAGTTTTTTCATTGTGGAGTCATGTATACAGAATCTACAAGACTCCTCACAGTGTGTTTCTAAATTATTTGCTTTTCGATTCTACCTCAAAAAGAAACCATTTATTTTATTATGCACCACCATGCTTAATTTTTTAAACAGTGGAATATCTGCATTTTAATTGGGTATAATCTACTTTTAAAGTCAGTTGAGATTTTTTTCTAGGATGAAACATCTGTAGTATTCAAAAGTGCCTGGCTTAGGGCAGAAGAAGTAGGAGTGCACAGCTGTATTATTGCCATCACAAGAAAATGAAGTCCTATTAAAAAGATGTTCATAATGTGATCTATTCTCTAGGAAGCAAAAGTTTATATTCTAGAAAACTACCAGCATTTCTTATATGCAATAAAAGTTTCATGACAACCCAGACCAACAATATTAAGCAAATGCTCAGACATACTAAGGATGTTATTACTGATTAATCTGTAGTTATATATAACTTTCATTGGCCCTGCTTGCCTAAATAAATATGGTAATTTATGCTTTATGTTATTTCATACAAATATGTCTTTCTGTCTTCGGTCAAATATGCAGTTACTCTTGAATGCTAAAAACATGGAAAGAACTTTCCAGAAATAGAACTTTAGTTTCACCTTTAAATTGTAGAGCCCTCATAGCTCTAAAATCTACAAAAACTGATAAAAAATTATTTCTACCAAAGAAGATATTATTTTCAGAATCTAGCAATACATTTTAAATTGAAATAACCAAAAATAGTTTCACATTATGAATAAAGTTACTATAAGGATCAATAAACACAATGAAGACAAAAGTACATAAAGAAGTTGAAATTCTGACTTGACTACAAAGGTTCCTGGGCAGTTTGTATTTGATTTCAGGGTCAGCAGTTACTAAGAAATAGAAAAAAAGGGGACATTACATACCTGAACCATCAGAACTCATTAATGTCAATTAGAAATTATGCCAATTAGAAAACTCAGATTCTTTAAGTTAATCAAAAAGTACAATTGCTTTTTGTGGGAAGCCATTTAGGAATATGTGTGCAAGGGTAATAGCATTGGAATCCGTCAGCATAGGTTTCAGCCATTGTCATGCCTTCTATGTGTTTGTGGAGTTGTGTGCTTCTACTGTCTGATCATTCTTATCCATAAAATAATTACTAATAGAGTATATGCATAGTCTAATTTATCAATGTTGATTTTGTTAAGAAACCAATTATCAGGAATTTTCTAATATTTTACTATTCATTACAAACTCTATGTCTTCCTATATTTCAGTTCAGTTGTCAGGAGTAGCACATTGTTAGGAGTTTATGGCCACATCTAGTCACTATAGTTTCTTAATTAAAGATGTAAGTATTAATATGTATTAGCAATGTATAAACTGTCCTGCAATAGAAACATGTAAAACAATGACATGCATGAGGTCAACAAGATGGTAGTTGCCAGACTATGTGACCTCCTTTCATATTTATACCCCACTGCCAAATGTGCCTGTTATTGGTTTAATTTTGTTTTGATCTTAGTTTCTAAAATTGTTTCATCTAATACTATATGATTCAAAGTGTGACAGTAGGTTCATGACTTCTTACTCTCACTTTCCCCTTTATATATATATAAAATGTTAAGATACAGTTTTACTATGTAGCCATTGGTAAGCTGTAATTTACAGAATGCCACTTGCCTCTGCATTCAGAATGTTGTCAGTGAAGGCATATGTCACCACTTCTGGCTTCCCATAATCTTTTAAAAATGGGCTTGTTTACTTCATTCTACTTGGTTTTTTTGAGTTTGCAGAAGAAAGCAATTTTGCTTGGATGAATTCCCAATATCTCTGTGTAGTTATTCATAATTGATGTGGAAAAGCTAAGAAAAAGTAACATTATCTGCTTAACCAGTACATTATTTTAGTCATCATACATTAAAAGATTATTCAATTAAAATTTTATTTTACATTAGAAGATTTACCAATGACTGAAATTATGCTTAAATCACACAAAAAATATTGAAATTATTTTTATTTTTAATTTAATTTTAGAAATTTCATACAAGTATTGTAATTATATCATGCCCACCCCTATCTCACTTCCTAAAACTCCTCCCATGTTCCTCCAAACCCCTCTTGAATTCATGATCTCTTCTTATTCACACAAACACATACACACACACACACACACACACACACACACACACACACACGCACACGCACACGCACACGCACACACACACACATACACACTTTAATACAGGCTGCTGAGTCCATTTAGTATTCTATTTGTTCAATAAAAACATTTAAGGATGACTACTTGATATTGGATAACCTATCAGGAGTTTCATCCTGAAGAAAATTGATTCCCTCTCTCTCGAAACCCACTGATTGCCTGTAGCACTTTATTTAAGGGTAGGGCCTTGGTGTCAGTATTGAGGTCTTGTTCAGGCTTCTACTCGATTTTATAATCTTTCTACTCCTTTTGTGATGTTCACTGGCCTTAGCTAGAGGGGTTGCTATATAGATATACCATTGGGACTGGGTACACATCACTTATTCTCTGAATTTTATTCTATATGTATGAGTCTATTGATTGCATGCATGTATTTGTAGCATGAATGTGCCTTGTAGCCATGGAGATCAGAATAGGGCAATGGATTGCATGGAACTGGAATTATGGTTGATTCTGATCCACCACATAGATTCTTGAAACCAAACTCAGATCCTCTGCAAAAGCAATATGTTATGTTAAGCACTGGCCCATGTCTCCAGAACCTTTTCCTGCTTCTCAAATTTCTAGAGTTAATGACTTCATTCCTATTGTAGTAATGAAGATGTCATTCAGGTTTTTTACTCAAAATTCTATATGCCCTTCACATGTTTTTCAGTATTATTAAATAACATTGTGAACATACCACTAGCAGGATAAGTATTGTGGAGGAAAAAAAATAGTAGGTATGATTTTTAGGTATACAGTATGAGAGTTTGCATTTTTCTGTAAGTCTTTAGTAAATCTGGCAGATGGCTAGTATTTGTATTAGGAGACTCTACTATGGCATTAAATTGTTACACTTCTAACTAAAGCATAGAATTTGTCCTAAACATATTTGGAGTCAGGCATGGTAGTACAAGCTTGTAATTATGAGCACTTAAGATGCAGAATCAGATGGTTTTCTGACTTTAATCAACCAGGAATTTGTAGTTTCACATGCCAGAGCTACTTTAGGAGACCTCATAATCTCTAAAAGTACAGTGATGGCAGTTATGTCTTGGCAGTAACTGATAGCTGTCTAATTGGGTTTATAACCAATTCAACAGAAGAGGAATCATGCTTGGTACAATAAACCTGTCCATTTGCTAGTCAGGTTATAGATTGCAGAGGAGAACCTACAATTGCCAGCATCTGAAAGTCAGCCCTAAATATTCATAGAAGCAGCATTTAATGGACCCACTTATATATTTATTTTTGCATAAGTATGTAACAATAATAGAGAATAAAAGGCCACGAATTTGAAAAGGAGTTAGGTGCACAGAAAAGGTTGGAGGGAGAGGAGAGAGAGGGGAGAAAATTTTCTAATTATATTTTAATCAAATGACAAAAATCAAATGACAAACTAAAACCAATAACAAAAGAAATATTTAGAAAATAATCTTTGGGGTTGGGGATTTAGCTCAGTGGTAGAGCGCTTGCTAGCAAGCACAAGGCTCTGGTTCAATCCTCAGCTCAGAAAAAAAAAAAAAAGAAAGAAAATAATCTTTGTGCATCTACCAGTTTATTCTTGTAAGACATAGAAGATCTATACAATGACATAGATTTTCCTTGATTTAAAAAAAAGCAATCCAAGGCCAGGTGGTGGTAGTGCTGGCCCTTTAGTGCCAGCAGTTGGATATCTATGAGTTCAAGGCCAGCCTGGTCTATGGAGTATGTTCCAAAACAGCCAGGGCTGCACAGAAAAACCCCATCTCAAATAAATGAATGAATGAATGAATGAATGAATAAATAAATAAATACATAAATACATAAAAATTTTAAAAAAGCAATCCAAACAGTACATATGTGGCTGTACTAGAATTGCTTCCTAGTTTATTCTTTCTTCTTTCAGTGCATAATTTTTGTTGTTCATAATGAGGAAATATAGTTAAAGACAGGGTAGGATTTATAATTGCTTGTCACTCTGAAACACATTGTGGTCTTTCACTTCTCTACCCACATTCTTATTACCCCACATTTTATTTGTGTTTGTTGTAGTGAAGGAGGAGCATCTATTTCTTTCATTCATTCAACATTACCCTTCTGAGAGTGTAAAATAGAACACAGACTTTTAAAGCTACTGTTTTAGCATCGCCTCTTCTCTACTACTGCTAAAATATCTCCAGAAAGAGTCTTAGGTATAGCTGGGTGGCAGTGGCACACGCCTTTAATCCCAGCACTCAGGAGGCAGAGCCAGGAGGATCTCTGTGAGTTCGAGGCCAGCATGGTCTACAGAGTGAGTTCCAGGAAAGGCACAACTACACAGAGAAACTCTGTGGTGGGTATTGTGTTCCCTGAAATATTCTGTGTTCCCCGAAATAAACATGTCTGGGGTCAGAGAACAGACAGCCACTAGAACAAAGCCAAAAATGGTGGCTAGAAAATGGGAAGAGTAAGCCATAGCAGAAGTTGGGTGGTGGTGGTACACGCCTTTAATGCCAGCACTTGGGAGGCAGAGCTAGCCAGATCTCTGAGTTCAAGGCCACTTTAGAAACAGCTAAGCATGGTGACCCAGGCCTTTAATCCGAGAAACCCAACCTTTAATCCCAGGCAGTGACAGCAGAAAGAGAAAGATATATAAGGCATGAAGACCAGAAACCAGAGCAATTAGAGTAAAGCATGTAGTTAGTTAAGCATCTGGTTGGTTAAATGTTCAGGCTTTGGAGCAACACAGTTCAGCTGAGATTGATGTGGAGGAGGACTCAGAAGCTTCCAGCCTGAGGAAACAGGATCACCTGAGGAACTAGCAAGGTGAGATAGCCGTGGCTTGTTCTGCTTCTCTGATCTTCCAGCAGTCATCCCAATAACCTGCCTCGGGTTTGTTCTTATTAATAAGAACGCTTTAAGACTCATGTTACAAAACTCTGTCTTGAAAAACCAAAAAAAAAAAAAAAAAAAAAAAAGTCTCTGGCTCTTACAAAAGGTGGAGAAGTTTAACATACATTGTTCTAGTAGATGAAAAGTTTGAATGATTATAAAAGTATCTTTCTTTTGAAAACAAATGTCACTAAATATACATTTTCAAATTATAATTATGCCAGAAAACAATATTTTCAAGAAAAGTTTCCTTCTTAAATACTATTAATAATAAAAATAACTACTGATGATATTTTATTAGCTTCTGTTTTTTCTATCATTAATCATCAGATATGAAAACTGCAAAGTCTATAATTAGCCAATGAATGCAACATTTATTAGTGTCATAAAGATATAACTTTAACTCTGAAAAAATTACAAAATTTATGTCCAATAGAATGTATACCAACTCTTTGTATTATAATAATGTGAATATTTGGAAAGCAAAAAAATACTTTTCTCCTGGGAGTTTTTGCCAGGCCTAATAGTAGCATAATCTAATTTTTTAAACTTGAATTTATTCTTTGAGGTAATATATCAGTTTTTGTAGGTACAGAAATGGTCTTTATATTTAAATGTGCTTCCTAGAACACAATCCCATCTGTTTTTTGCAGTTTACACAAAGCATTAGTTCATTTCCAGGAGTTCAAGTCTTCTAGTTCTAAAGGTCAAATTCACATAGAGAGAAGCACAGCAGGATTAGAATTCCTATTTTAGAAAATGCATGTCCTTTTGCACTAAGAATGTGAATTGCTATCTTGGTATTATCTGGCTGCCAAGCCACAATATTAGCACTTCTTTCTTCTATAAATGTGTTCCTTGCTTTTAACCCAATAGCACAAAAAGATGAACAAGTGTCCAGACCAGAATGAAGACATATGGAGCTTGTAGTAAGGGCAATTCTTGAATCTAAAGTTCTGTATGTCTTCACTTTACACTTTCTAGACTTGCTGAAATCTTCACTATTAAAAACACTTTGTTATTTGAAAAACTGTCTATAAGCTTACTTAATGGGTATAGATATGGTAGTTATACTTTCTAAATGTTCTGGGGTAAATTCAATTTTAAATATATATTCCTATTGTTAACTTGTAAATATAGATAATGAGTTTGAAAATAATAATTTAAGCTGATAAAACCAAAATTAGTCACTTATAGCAAATAAGAAATAGGAATTCCACATGAAATTTTAAGAGAAAATATTTATGTACATACAAAACACAGTCACATAAATAAAAAGCAGTTAAAATAGGTAAAATTTCCTACTAAATAAAAATAATGCAATTTAAAAGAAAGAAAGGGGCCAAGTTAAAGGACAGTGATTCTGTCATAGGCCATTAGAAATTATTTTGAAGGAAATTTAGGTTGGTTTCCTTTTCTAGTTATTGTGAATAAACAGCAGTGAAGATGTCTGAAGAAGTACCTGTGGATTGTGATGTGAACATATGCTAAGGAGTGAAATAGCTGGGTAATATGATACATTTCTTTTTCACGTTTTCAGAATTCTCCACACTGATTTCCAGTCTGGCTACCAGTTTACAATCTGATCAACAGTAAATCCCCAACTCCCCACCAGCATTTGTTGCCTCTTTTTTTTTTTTTTTTTGATCTTTGTCAATTTGTCTAGAGTAAGATGAACACTCAAAATTCTTGAGATTTGCATTGACTAATTGGTAGAGAAAATGAACATTATTTGAGATATTTCTTAGTGATTTTTTTCCTCTTTTGAGCACACTCTGTTTAGATCCCAAGTCTGCATTTTTTTAAAAATTTGGTTTAGTGTTTTTGTGGTTTTTGGTTTTGTTGTTGTTGTTGCTGTTATCTTAGTAATTTACATATTCTGGGTATTAATCCTCTGTCAGAAGTACAACTAACAAAGATCATCTCCCATTCCTTGGATTTCTTCCTCACATGGTTGGTTGGCTATTTCTTTAGCTATGTGGAAAGTTTCAGGTCCATGAAGTCTTACTTGTCAATAGTTGGCTTTAATTATTGGGATAATTTCTCCTTATCTGCTTTCTTCACTTCCTTCCTCTCCTCTTCTTCTTCCTTTCCTGTTACCTTTTCTAAGATTTATAGCACAGTAAAATAATGATACATTTTAAGGAATGTATTGTTATGATACTATTTTTTTTCATGAGCTTGATATGATTTGCTTTGTCTAAAATAAGAACTATTATAAGACTAGATATCATACTCTTATTGAACCATCATCATATTTAAGTTCCCCAAATGACTCACAGTTCATTACATGATACGTAAGTTTATGTTTTCCTCAAGTCTTTTACTTGTTTAAAAAATAAAATATTTATGTCATACAATTTAGTCAGTATGAAAGAGGGATTAATATCTAAACATGTAGAATCCCAGGAAATGGTTCACTGGTTAGAAGAACTTACTGTTCTAACATAAAACTAGAATTTTGATCTTAGAAACTTTATTAAGTAGTTTAAAAAAATCTGATGAACCTTTATGGGCTCCTACATACTTGTCTACATATGCATTCATGAACATAATGCACACACACAAACAAACGTATCTGTTTGTAAAAATAGAATTTCCTCTCAAAATTTTCTTCACGTTTAATTTGTATATCACATGCCTTTACCAAAGTTTATAATTGATCAAGGGCATATAATTATCTTGGTGGAATGGACTATTAAAGATTATAGTGAATTAATAAAAATGTGTCCTTTATGTCAGTGAGAAGAAAGTCCTTTAGAAGAGGTTGCTACCTTATAAATGGATTAAGGATTAAATAGCTTGTGTGAGTTTTCTTGGAGATAGCTATAGTTCCTGATTATCATGTATTCTTTCCTGGCATCTACATATATTACACTTAAATATGTGTTTTCAAGTGATATCTACAACACCTAGAAAGCATATTTGCCTGCATGGTATCTTACATTACCATATTTTACCTCAAAATAATAGTATTTCAACAATTATTGCCACTTATATTTCTATTGTCTCTACTAGAAGAGCTTAATGAAGAAATTAGTTTTCTAATAATTATACTTTAAAAATTAACATAGGATCTTTCAACTTATTTTGTGAAATCACTACTGAATTTGATTGCACTTTGTTAGTGGAAATGAAAGTATGTTACTTTCCACAAAAGAGTGGCTAAGTTACTTTAGAATTCATAAAGTAATCATCAAAATTACTCTCTAAAATAAAAATTGGACTTTGGCTTCCAATTAAAAGAGAACCTAGGAATCCATTTGTTTGAGAAGCACCCAGAACGGGATGTGGTGGTACATGCATTTCATCCCAGCAGAATAAAGTGAATCTCTTCGACTGAAAGGTCACGCACCCTGTACTATACACTGAGTTTCTTGAAAAGACAATAAATAAATAAATAAATAAATAAATAAATAAATAAATAAATAAAATACAGGCACCCACAAAGAGGCTAAACCATACGTATGTTTGAACCACCTTCTTAGAAACAATGCCAATATGACTGAGGCCAAGAAATGCTGTGGGAATGTTGATACCTCAGAATCATTACTTCTGAAGTTATTTATTTTTACTTGCAAATGTTTTCTTTGAATATATCACTCCCTGTGTCATTCATTACTAGACTCATTTATGAATAATTTTGTATAAGATATGAATTTTATATGTGATTTTATAGAAATAATTGTATTTGTATTACAATTGTAATGATTTCTCAGGACATTTTAACATATATCTCATCATCCACCTGTGCCTTTTTTCTATGCATTTAGCTTGATGATTTAGAAAAATATTCTCATGGTATAGATTTTAGAAGCCCCCAAATATAGGGTGAAAAATAGTCCTCAGTTCATTTTATTAGACCAAAACACCACATGGATTCATTTCTTTTGTAGAGTATATGACATCTATTAGATTCTTCATGATTATTAACAGAAACATGCCCATCTCCCTCACATTTAGCTTTGATGTCATAATTTGTGATCAAATTAGTGGAAATTCTCCAAAACAAATTATTTAATGTACATTCCTTTCTTACAATCTCCCTGATACACCTTGCTACACCTCTCCCTTTGCATTTATTGACTTTATTCATGTTATCATGCAAATACTATAGTTCTGTGGCAATAATGTGTTATATGTGTTCCCAGTTCTGAGCAAAATGCATTTTAACAAATTAGGAAATACATATGAATATTCTATCCTAACTTCTATAACATGTGTTTGTAGTGGATGACTTCATAGATTACTAATAAAAAGTTATAAATATAAAAAGTTTAATATTTTACATTAGAAAAATGCCAATTAAAGCTGTATTTAGCTTTACTTTTACCACATTTACAATAGCTGTCATTAGGAAATAAATGTATAAAGCAGGTGAAAATGTTGAAGAGATGAGGTAATGTAAATTAATCCAGCCTCTATAGCTGTCACTAGGGAATTTCTTCAAAAGCAAAAACAAAGAATACTATTTCCACATTGAAATTGCCATACCACTTCTTAGTCTTGATTTTATTATATTTAGCCGAGCATACCACAAAAATACTTGCACATCCATATTTCTTACTACATTGTTCTCAATACAAAATACAATCATACTTTGTCCATCAACATCTGAATGAGTAAATGAAAGGCAGCACACCAAATGGAGTTTAAGTGTCCTGTAAAACAGAAATAAATTATGAAATTTGCCAGAGAAGGTATGTAACCAGAGATTATTATATTTGCCACAATAAGTCAAACTTGTATAAACAAGTACCTGACTTATGTGCATATGTGTATATTTGTGTTTGCAGATGCACTTACCTATATGTGTATGTGTGGAGATCATAGGTTAACAATTTGTTTCTGGGATCTCGATCTAGTTCTTTGAGAAAATACCTCTCCCTGAACCTGTAGTTCACATTTGTAGTAGACTGGCTGTCTAGAGAGTCCCTGAACTATTCTTGTCCCTGCCCAATCCATATCAGCATTTATATTAGAAATAAATGCAATTTGCTTGAATTTTACATGGATTCAGGGAATCCAATCTCAGGTCCTCATGCCTGTGAAACTAGCATTTTACCCACTTAATTATGTCTCCAGCCTCTTTTTTTTTTGTTGTTGTTGCAATAGCATACATATATACAGATCGATAGATAGATAGATGATAGATAGATAGATAGATAGATAGATAAACATTTAAAGGATTGCTATTGGTCTGTGATGGGTCAGGTCTTTAACTCAGGTGGGGATCTGGAGTTTTGCTTCTGTCTGCTAAGTAGCTGCCTAGTGAAAAAGAAGCCAGGATACTATATGTTCCCAGGATCATAAAGACTAATGCACAGATATGGCCATATTGAGTTTTTGTATGGTAGATGCAAAGTGTATACCTGCAATTACTACTGCAACTTGCAAACCTAGGCTAAGGCCTAGCATAGCTCTTAGAGATGTGGATAATAAATAGCTATAGGGCAGAGAGTCTCTGGATAAGAAAGTAAAACCTCCATCTGCAGGAAAAGTTATTGATAAAAATATATCCAAACATTTGAAAAAGGCACCTGCTGATGGAGGTTTTACATCTTCAGCCATTTGGGAATAAGTAAACCCAGTGAGTACCACTTCTTCTGGTTTGATATCATGTTGTGTCCAGTAACAGAAAATTTCAAAATTTATTTCTTAAATTTCATAACACTAATTTTAATTATACTTACATCCCCATGTATATACTGCCATCCTTTCATTCCATTAAACAATACTTTATATAATCCCAAAATTATTGTTGATATAAACTTTAATTTTGATAAATATTAATTGAATATATCTGAAAATTCACATGGATTTAAGATTCTTAAAAGCATTGTGATACTAATGTATATTATACAGCATTCGATCATTTTATATTTAAATTTCATAGTATGTTACAGAATGTGGAGACAGGCATATCTGGAAGATCACTGGTGAACAAATGTGGCTGAAATGTTATTGTTCAGGTTCAATGAGAAACAATTTCTCAAAAAATAAGGTGGAGAATTTTAGAGGAGATCATCATTTGAATCAGTAGGCTAAGTAAAATAGTGATACCTAATGAAATGTTCACATGTTCTGTGTATGAATGTGTGCACATGGGGTAAGCCAATTCTTTATAAATCTTTCTATATCCCTGCTCTATGCAAGCAGGTCTCTCTATACTCATCTATGAATTTCCCATCCTTTGACTACAATTTGTCTACCACAGTTAACTGCTGCTGAAACTTCAATTTTATCAAAAAATATTTTCATGGTAAGTATATATTCATCAATATGGGTTCAGATTAAAGAGCTTTTTCTTTTACAGATTCACAGTCAACTTTAGGCTTTGGCTGTGGTCCTGGTACATTTTCTTTCTTTGTGCAATGAAAATATGGAAGAACTAATTGTGGTGGTTTGAAAGAAAATGTTCACAGTAGGTCCACAGGAATTGGCACTATCAAGAGGTCTGGCCTTGTTGGAGGAAGTGTGTGACTGGGGTATGTTTTGAGGTCTCAGGTTGCTCAAGCTAGGCCCACTGTAGCAATCTTTTCCTGCTGCCTTCAAATCCGAATGTAGATCTCTCATTTACCTCTTCAGCAACATATATGCCTGTGTGCCACCATGATACACACCATGATGAAAATGGATTAAGCCTCTGAACAGTAAGTCAGGCCCAATTGAATATTTTTCTTTTATATGAGTTTCTGTTATCATGGTCTTTCTTCACAGTAATAGAAATCCTAAACAAGACAGAAGTATGTGGTGGTTTGAATAAAATTCACCCCATAGTTCCATAGGGAATGTCACTATTACAATGTATGGCCTTGCTCAAGTAGGTTTTGTTGGAGGATGTGTGTCACTAGGGGATGGGCCTGGAGGTCGCAGATGCTAATTCTAGACTAATAATGGTTCACTGTCTCTTCCTGCTGCCTGCTGATCCAGATGTAAAACTCTCAACTATTTGTCCAGCACCATGTCTGCTTGCATGTGACAGTGCTGCCTGCCATGATGAAAAAGGACAAAACCTCTGAATTATAAGGCAGCCCTGATTAAAGGTTTTCCTTAATAAGAGCAGCCGTGGTCACAGTGTCTCTTCACAGCAATAAAACTCTAAGACCCTAATCTTGTATTGGGTTAAATGGAAAATATAGTTATAAACTAAATATTGAAAAAGGACTTCTATATATGAAACATTTTATTTAATCTTGTTCAACTAATAAAGGTTGTATGACACTTGAAATATTACACTGGAGCCCAAATCACACCTGATAACGCTCATTTCATAACTTATAATTTTGATCAGTGTCTTGCATTTTGTTATGAATTTGATACATAAATTTCTGGAAAATTGCTATGAAGTCCTTAATGACTTTCTTAGAATAAATATAATTTCTTTTCAAAGCAGTAGCAATCTTAGTTCTTTTGAATTATTTGGTTTTTCTCTATGGAAAAAAAAGAGGGAACAACTTCCTTCTCTTTGTTGTTAGAGAATCAACTGCTTCATTTCCTATTATCCAGGCAATGCATTCATTCTAAATATTGCTGCATGTTGAACTCAATTTGCCTGCTATATAGGTTTTCTACTTTAAAAGCTACATAGTGTAGTAGGAATTTTAAAGGTACTTGGTTAATAAAACTCAAACCCGAGGCCAGTTATTGGGGTGAATGCTGGAAGATCAGAGACACAGAACAAGCCACAGTTTCCTCACCTCGCCAGTCCCTCAGCTGGTTTTGTTTCCTCAGACTGGAAGCTTCTGAGTCCTCATCCCAACGATTCTCAGCTGAACTGTGTTGCTCCAAAGCCTGAATGCTTCTCCAGCCAAATGCTTAACTAAATACATGCTTTTCTCTCCTAGTTCCTGGTCCTCACACCTTATATACCTTTCTCTTTCTGCCCCCACTCCCTGGGATTAAAGGTTGGGTTTCTGGGATTAAAGGCGTGGGTCACCATGCTTAGCTGTTTCTAAAGTGGCCTTGAACTCAGAGAGCCTGGCTAGCTCTGCCTCCCAAGTGCTGAAATTAAAGGTGTGCACCACCACCGCCCAACTTCTGTTATGGCTTACTCTTCTCAATTTCTAGCCACCATTTTTGGCTTTGGTCTAGTGGCTGTCTGTTCTCTGACCCCAGATATGTTTATTTCGGGGAACACACAATATTTCAGGGAACACAATACCCACCACATTTCCCCTGTTTTTGTCTAAAATTAAAAAAAGGTTATAACTAATACAAGAAAAACTATCCAATAAGTATATACAATATATACAGTCAAGAATTACATTAATGATGTCTAGTCCATTAACATTTGACAGATTCAGGTGAAAAACTCCATTAATATATAACCATGTCCAATCCAGTATCATTTGATAAACTCAGACAAAAATTTTTCATTACTTATCCTATATCCTATCTTTTTTCTTTTCATAGTAGATTCAGTAGTCTACCTTTTGTCATTTTTTATATCTTCTCCTTTTTCCTTTTTAGAGTAGATTCAGTGATCTACCTATTTATCCTATTATTTTTTTATCTTTTTTCTCAGGGTAGATTCAGTGATCTACCTCATATCTATATTCTTTTTTCTTTTTTCTTTTTAAACAAAACCTCTGAATCTAATCTCCATGTTCAGCTCTTTTCCTGACCATTAACAATTAACAACTTATAACCAATCATCATAAACAATGACAATATCCAAAACTCGTTAAACAGACCGAAAACCTTCCATGCCACCTTTGGGGATGTGGGCGTCGTCGTCTTAAAATTACTTCCATCTTTAGGGGATCCTGAAAAGAAAATTTTTGGGTTAATTGTCAAGTCCTGTATCATTTGTCCCTCCGCTGCATAATGAGAAAGTGCAGTGCTTGTTTCAAGTCCTTGTTCAAGTAGTCTGTCAGGCTGGAAAATCTCAGCCAGTCATCTCGAATTGTCCTGACCAGTTTGTAGTCCAAAGTCAATCTTTCCGTGGTGCTAATGGCTTTACCATAGTCCACATGAATTCATCTTTGTTGGGTCCCATCATTCTTTTGAAGATTTCAAAGTTGCTGTTAGGCATGTTCAATGGTTCTCTGAAGACTTTTTTTTTTTTTTTTGTGCCTCCTCTGTGGTTTGGAGCAATCACAATCTCATGTCTGTCTGTATTTTGGAACCACGAACGTTCTTCCCTAGAAGAGAAAATCTTCACAGCAATTTCTCCCCACCATTTGTTTTGCCAAACATTTCCAAACTGACCTTTGCCAATGCTTTCTTGTAACACACTGGCCCTGGCAATTCTTCTCTGAACAAGCAGCAGTAAATTCTTTGTTCCAGGTAGCAGTATCACTGAGGTCACTAACACGATGAGAAGCAGCCGGTAACTCGAAGCAGCAGCCACTGCCTCCATGGTCCCACCGACACTGTGTCTCTGCCCTGGCCGAAGCTTCTCCTAGGCCGGCCTCAACTCAGGATCCTCCTGCCTCTACCTTCTTCAGTAAATCCTACTAGCATGTGCCACCACATCCGGCCGAGTATAGCTCAGTACTGAGCTAGGGCTCACGAGGCCATAGGCAAGAGGCTTTTTCATGAATTCATACCACGAACGTTGGGCGCCAGATGTAGTAGGAATTTTAAAGGTACTTGGTTAATAAAACTCAAACCCGAGGCCAGTTATTGGGGTGAATGCTGGAAGATCAGAGACACAGAACAAGCCACAGTTTCCTCACCTCGCCAGTCCCTCAGCTGGTTTTGTTTCCTCAGACTGGAAGCTTCTGAGTCCTCATCCCAACGATTCTCAGCTGAACTGTGTTGCTCCAAAGCCTGAATGCTTCTCCAGCCAAATGCTTAACTAAATACATGCTTTTCTCTCCTAGTTCCTGGTCCTCACACCTTATATACCTTTCTCTTTCTGCCCCCCACTCCCTGGGATTAAAGGTTGGGTTTCTGGGATTAAAGGCGTGGGTCACCATGCTTAGCTGTTTCTAAAGTGGCCTTGAACTCAGAGAGCCTGGCTAGCTCTGCCTCCCAAGTGCTGAAATTAAAGGTGTGCACCACCACCGCCCAACTTCTGTTATGGCTTACTCTTCTCAATTTCTAGCCACCATTTTTGGCTTTGGTCTAGTGGCTGTCTGTTCTCTGACCCCAGATATGTTTATTTCGGGGAACACACAATATTTCAGGGAACACAATACCCACCACAACATAGTTTCATTTCTGTGATTTATGTGGAGGCTTCTCTACTAGTCAGTATTCCTGAGAGAACCAGAATTTATAGAATTAATTTCTCTAGATATATAGAAAAAGGCTCTATTAGAACAGCTCACAGGCTATTTTCCAGCTAATCCAACAATGGTTCTCTGTGAAGAGAAGGTCCCATGAATGCTGTAATTGCTCAGTTCATGAAGCTGGATGTCTCAGCTGATATTCACTATACACCAGAATTCCAAAGAAGTAGGCTCTAATGCCAGTGAAGGAATGTACTTGCAAGTGAGGTTAGAGCAGGCAGGCAAATAACAAATGCTTAATTCTCCTATGTCCTTACATAGGATTTGTACAGTATTTGTGTCCCAAATTAGAAAGAGTCTTTCCAACTCCATTGCAACCCAGACCTGTCCTTAGTGCATGAGCTGGCTGTTTGGAACCTTGGGCTTACACAGGGACACTTTGCTCAGCCTGGAAGGAGGGGACTGGACCTGCCTGTACTGAATCCACCAGGTTGAATTGAATCCCCAGGGGGGTCTTGGCCCTGGAGGAGATGGGAATGGAGGAGAGGGGCTGGGGGAAAAGTGGGGGCAAGGGTAGGGGTGGGAGGGGGAGGACAGGGGAACCCATGGCTGATGTGTAAAATTAAAACACAAATATAATAAATTTTTAAAAATGAGAAAAAAAGATCTTAATTGAAAGTGTGTCTTCCCACCTCAAAGATCTGGATTAGAAATGCTTTGTATTAATCAAAATCCCTCACAAGTGTACCCCTCCATTTTGGGGTTTTACATAATTCCAGATATACTGATGTTGACAGCTAAGATTAGTCCCCATGACTTCATAATTTATCAGTGATTACTGATATAGATTAGTGAATCTAATAGTAAAACTGTGTCCTTAAAAAATAATGAAAGACTTTGCTCGATTTGCTTCCTCTAGGTTCACTTAATTTTTCTTCTAGGTGTTTGACTTTTAATTGAGACAGAGTCTCACTATGTAACTCTAGCTCTACTGTTACTATGTAGAGCAGGTTGGTCTCAAATGCATAAGGACCCATCTGCCTTTCTTTCTGACTCCCAAGTGCAGGAATTAAAAGTATGTGGCAATATGCCCAGCTAGGTGCTTGAATTTGATGACAACTCATAGATGTCAATAGATAGGTAAATAACCATTAAAGACTCTAAATCATTTCTGACATTACATACAATTCAACTGTCTTAAAATTTTGACATAGAAAGTTTTGTTCATTTCTTTCATTATCTGAGACATAACTCATTGATCCATCACTTTGGTTGGGTTGCTTAGTAGATGTGCACAATTTAGCAATTTCTAAATTGCTATTTTATGTCATTTATGTCCATTTTCATCTACATATGTCTTAACTTATTCCATACCCATTTTGAGGTCATCTTTCAATATTCTCATAATGAAACACTTAAAACTGTCCATATCATTACCTGGTTGTACATTTCAATTGTTTGCTGTAATCATGAATGTGTGTTCCTTTTATTTTTTTCAAGTTAAAAAAATTTTAAATGATTTTATGTAACATTTTCATGAAATATAAATTTCTAACAAACACTTAAGATTAATTTTTGGTGTTATTTGTTTATTTGCCTTTGGGTAACACTTTACTTAACTAGGAATATAGAGGTTGTACCTTATGGTCTTCTTTTAGCTTGACAACATTGGAAGTATTCCCAAATTATGTGATATGAGCCCAATATAAAAAAATTAGTGGTAAACTTCAAGTTAGCATAGTGACAAATTTGTAACATACTGAATAAAATGCTATGGTCCAGTAATACAAGATTAGCTTTTCATTTCTTCTTCAAGACACACAAATTTGTCAAGCTTCTTATGATTTTCAGGTTAACCAACAAACTTTGTTGCTTTGAATCAGAAATAAAGTGAAAGTGGATGTTTCTTTTTCTAATTTTCTTAGCTTCTGAATTGGAGTTTTAGCAAAATAGTGAAGACTTTTATTACATTATTCATCTTTTTAGCATAATTTGGTTTCTAACATACCTACAAGGAGAATCGGTTCTCATTTAGAAATGAACCAATCATTTCATTTAATAATGTGTTCAGATATCTATTCAACAGGATAAATGGAAGTAAGAGTCATATATCTCTCTTGGAACATAATTACATATTTGTATAAAATGAATTAAACAACTTTATTATTAAAAATTCCAGAAGTTTGTGTGAGGCAGCACTCAGGAAAGCCAGCCCTTCACCTCACCTCAGCAGCACAGATGATCTGACCCCATTGAAAGGGTGTGGGTGAGCTGGTCCAAGAACATAAGCATGACAGATCTGGCCCCGCCTCTCATCAGATACACAATAGTGTGGGAAAAGGACCTGATCTCTCCCTAACTATGGTAGAAAGAAAAGGTGTCCCTGATATCATGAGGACAGAGAGCTGTCCATGCCTCTCATCAGCTCCTGCACTCAACAGAGTGTCCCCTGCATCTCATCTGGGCAACACAGTAGAGATATCCTTGGTGGTGTTGGTGTCCATAAGCTGGTCTGAGGGCATAAGAGCAGGAGAAACAGCCAGCCCATTCTTCTTAATGTATAGTGTAAACTGGTGGGAGTGGTGCTGGAGAGCTAACCCTGTTATTGAGGATGAGGGAGAGCTGGCAGGCTGATGAACCCAGCAACTACCCAGGCCCAGAACCAGGGCTGTAAGTTCACCCATCCTAAGATCCATATGAAGGGGCCAGTCTGGCTGACCTAAATTGAAGGATCTCCATGACACAAGACAATTACACGATTATCCAAGTGGATTCCCAGTATCAATGGTTTATCAGAAACCAGAGGGCTTGACCCAGACCAATGATTGATTGCAATGCATACTTGGAAATAAAATGTACGGATTAAAGGGTCTACCATGTGACCCACTGTGTCACACTACAACTTTCATGATGGGATTTTTCTTTTCTTTTTTTCTTTTAAATTTTATTTTATCTTGGGGCAGAGGTTGCAAGGGCAGAGGGCTGGTGGAAAGATACAGGGACATGAGTGGAATCAAAATACATGATGTGAAGTCCACAAAGAATCAATACAATGTTAAACTTAAAAAAAGAAATGTTTCAGAAGTCAATCATGTAAGCTTGACATTGCATTTCCCAAGATTATCAGTTCCTACATTGTTCCCGTACTCACTGTAATTATTCCTTATATTCTTTATGAGTGGATCAATGGTGATTGACATTGTGCTTTAGTTTAGAGATATTTTTCTTTTGATTTGATATGGGAAATTTTACATCATTTTAATCATATTGAAAAGATATAACATACCCTTTAATAGGAGTAGTTATTTAGAAACATGGTCTGAATTCAGTACAATAACTAAAAAGTAAGTTTAATATTTTATATGTACTATCAGTGATATGAATATTGACACATAAAATAAATCTACTAAAATGCATAAAAATCAGTGATTTTAATTATTTCTCTTGTATAATCTTCATGTATATTTCTGGTCCTGTTAATGTTATCTATGTAATATTTTCAAAATGGTTAAGAATTTGTTTTGTACATAAAATGATAGGTTCAATACTTTCATTAATTGTTTCTGTTTATATTTGTCAATGACTATGAATATATTTTTCATCTGAAATGAGATTATTATATTTGAACACGTATCTGTGTGTGTCAAATATTCACCCAATGCCATTAGTTTTTTATTGTTGAGCCAGATGGAAATTATTTTTAAAATACTCTATTGGATATGGCAATGATTACTCACCAGTTGGGATATCACAGATATAACTTGAAGTAGGCATTTGACCTCCAAAAGATGCAGGAAAATATGTAACAAAACATGGTAAGCAGGTTACTAAAAATGAGGTTTATATTTTCACATGTGTTATATCCTGTATTACCTCTGTTTTAAATATGTAAATATTTTTTAGGATAACCCTATTTGAAGAATTATAATTGCATTTACATTAGTGATGATATTATTTGCATAATGTACTGAGTTTCATATACATATTTTATTGTATATTTATATTTTATATATTATATTTATGTAATTTGTTCAAGTTTCCAGAGCCTGATTCAAATATTTACTTATCTGGGTATAGCATATTATTTCTTATATCACTTAAATTCAATGTTTTTTTGCATTGTATTTTCTTTCCTTTTCATTAATGTGTATTCCTTGTACAAACAATAGACTTCCTATGGCATTTCCATACATTATTTAACCTACTTTGTTCACATTTGCCCTGTTATCAAATCTGTTTGCTTCATACTGCTCCTCTTGCTCTTCTCTTCAAAAATGGACATCAGAAAAGCAAATAATGCAATTTTTTAAAAGGTACAAATCTAAACAGGGAGTTATTACTTATTTTCAGTCATATCATGTTGTTTCCTTTCAGAAGTGTAACCTCCTAAAACTCTTTGTCTTATAATGTTTGCGTCTCATGTTTGGATGTGGATATATATAAGTGGATGAGGTAGTGAGTATATATGGAACAGCTAAATAAATGGATAAATAGAGACCATGATGCTGAGTTTCAATAATAATTAAGAAGACTATTAGTAATTTGGTATGTGGGAAATCTCACCAAGCATAGGAAGCTTTCTAACCCATTTCATTTCAATAATTGATTAAGTATAGTGTTACCAGGCACAGAGCTAATTTACTTCCTTTACTGCATTCTCTGTTTCAGATGTTGAAAGAAAACTGTATGATTAAAATATATTCTTTATGTCACCTCTGAAACAGAAGTTAATAAATTGCAAATATATATAATATAAACTATAAGGCATATATTCCTAAAACATTTTAATGACTAATATCTTGTAAAATATTTGTACTTAAACTTTACATAATATTTTTACAACAGAGTTTATAAGGAGGCCTCACTAAAGTTAATACTGCCTCAAGCATTCTCTAAAGTGTAGAAGTCTTCCCACAAGTGCACTTCCCAGTTGTGTTACTCATACTTAATTTTTGTTTGATTAATTTATAGAGAAAGTATTATCCTTTGAATTCTTATACTTCAAAACATTTTACATTTATCATTCAACTTAGTCTTCTAAGACAAAGGCTAGTTTTCATAAAATCTTTAGGTTTCAAATCAAGCAAACTTTTTTGTTGTTATTGAATTTATAATATTATATTAAATAATTTTAATCCTGTTACAACCGTGATTATTTTATGGTTTCATTTATTTTCTTAGGACTAAAATTAAATTTTATATTGGAAATTATATTAAGGAGATGCTCATATTATTTTATATGAACATATAAATATTTCTGCTCATGTACTCAAATTATGCATGCATGTTTTCAGAGGTAATATTTTGGGTAGCATATACAATGTGCAATGATTTACGGGGAAAATAAAAGCAGAGAAATGTAAAAAAGTCAAATCCTTTATAACATTCAGCACAGTCACTTTAAGTTGTGGCTTATTAATAGCCAATGAAAGTAATGTTATATATATTTCATAGCAATACAATATTTAAAAATTTAACTTAAATGTCTAATATAGGACATAGCTGGTACAGGCAGTAAGACTGAAGGAGGTGGTCATTTGGCTAATACTGCTCAAAATTGTGCACAGCTATTCCTTACCCCTTACCATGGATGGTTAAATTTCATTGTCAACTTTGATTCAGAATCACCATGGAAACATACCCCTACATGTGTTTATGAATAGGTTTCCAGAATGCTTTAACTGGAGAGGGAAGACTCTCTCTAAATGTGGGCAGCACAATTGCAGTGAACTTAGTTTCTGAACTGCATAAAGGAAAAGTGAGTGTAGTTTGTGCATCCATCATCATTGCAATGTGACTAGCAAACTCATGTCCCTACCATCACACCTTTTATCTTAGATATAAATCTAGAGCATGGTCCATGACTGAGGAATGTCAGGGCAGGAACTCAAGCAGAGCAGAAACTGATACAAAGGTAAATGCTTATTTCTAGCTTACTTAGAGTGCTTTCTTATAGCAATCAGGACCATAAGACTAGGGGTATCCTTGCTCTCCTCAGTGTGTCCTCTCATATCAATCATGAAAATGCATCATAGGCTTGCCATAGACCATCTGGTGGTGATATTTTCTCAACTGAAGTTCTCTTTTCAAAATGTCAAGTTGACATAAAACTACCTAGCACACCTTCCCAGACATAATGCACTATAGCTTCAAAATCTCTATTCCATAATAAAGTTTCTTTCCTCAAGTAACTTCTGTCAGATATTTGATCAGAACATACAGAAAAACAGTTGGCTTGACAGTGGTAGTGCATGCCTTTAATCTCAGCACACCTTTAATCCCAACACTCAGGAGGCAGAGCCAGGCAGATCTCTGTGAGTTCAAGGCCAGCCTGGTCTACAGAGTGAGATCCAGGACAGGCACTAAAACTACACAGAGTTCTCTCTCAAAAAAGCAAAACAAAACAAAACAACAAGAAAAGAAAAAAAAATATGCTCCATAAATTTAAGTGAAATAATGTGAAACCCATTCATCAATGAGCATAATTACAGTGTTTCTACTGTGCAATTACCTTACTTTTGGCCTTTTTTGAAAGCACATGTCAATACATTGATCCTCAAAGTGCACTCCACAGAATATCAATTATGAAAGGAACTTATTGGGAAATTGCTTACATAGAGTAAGGAAGAGTAGTTACCCAAGGCTTCCTCACTACTTTCTGGTTCTATTTTCCCATAATATTGACATGCCCCTTATTAATTGATTTTAAGTGCTAACTGGAACCAATGTTAATAAATATGTGCTGAACAAGAAAAGCATACATTATTGATAGGAGACCTCTAACTAAGGGAAAAGCCCAGTACGAAAGGAAACCAATAAACACACCTTCTTAGAAGGGATGCATATCCTCTCATGCATACTGTTTCTTCACAAATAAACACTGGTAAGATGAATCTAGGTCTAGACCAAAGGTTATTCTACCATTCCTACCAAATTTGCATTGCCTGAGGTATTCAGAGGCTAAATGATCTGGAAACTTAAATGTGTGCATGCTACTGTTCTGAAATACTTCCCATATTCAGCACATATTTCACACATTTGTGTGAAAAGTAAAGGGGGTAATATTTTATTTAAGAAATAATATGTTTCCCCTTTATTACATAGATTCTCTTTTCATATAACATAATCCAAATACAGTTTCCTATCACTCTACTCCTCCAAGTTCCCCTCAACTCCTCTCTGAGTCCAATCTACTCCTTTTCTATCTTATTAGAAAAGAACAGAGCTCTAGAAGATAACAAAAAATATAAGATGAAATGAAAACCATCATATTGAATTTGGAAAGGACAAGCCAACAGAAAAATAAAAGAACCCCAAGGGAAGGTGCAAGATTCAGAGACACACTCAGTCACACACTCAGGTGTCCCATAAAAGTACTAAACTGAAAGCTTTAATTTACATGCAGAAGACCTAGTGCAGACCTGTGTAGGCCCTGTAAATGCTGTTTCAGTATCCATGAGTTCATATGAGCTTTGCTTAGTTGTTAGAAGGCCTTATTCTCCTAGTGTCCTCCTTCCCTTCTCTCTTTCCCATTCATTCTGCCTTTTCCATGGGGCTCCCTGAACTCTCAGTGTATTTGATGGCAATACTTCATTTAGAGCTGTGTGTTCTAAAGTCAGTGTCTCTCTCTCTCTCTCTCTCTCTCTCTCTCTCTCTCTCTCTCTCTCTCTCTCTCTCTCTCTCTCTCCATAGTATCTTGTGTGTATCTCTGTATTTGTTCCCACCTGTTAGAGCAGGGAGCCTCTTTGATGATGACTGAATAAGGCATCAATCTATGAGTATAGCAGAATATCAATGAGAATCATTTTATTGTTACTTTTTACAAGACCAGTAGTATTTGTCTTTACCCTAGGACTCCAGGATATCTAGACTGGTTCTTGGACACCCAAGCAGTGTCATATATGTGTGTATTCCATCTCATGGAGTAAGCCTTAAATCAAACTAGACATCAGTGGGTTACTTCCACAAGGTTTGTGCCACCGTTGTCCTAGCACAATTTACAGAATGTAGATCAAAGGTTTTGCAATTGGGTTGATGGTTATCTTTTTCTTTTGATAGTCTGCAGAGTACCTTTCCTTATCATGGACATTAGAACACCCTCTCCATGTTCAATGAGTTGTGTGGGTATTGTCTTCAGTAATATGTCCTTTCTGTCATTTAGTGGAAAGCAACTTGTTGTCTTGGAACAGCTTGAGTTATTAGGGGATTTCCATGGAACGCTTTTAGCCAGTTATTCAATCAGATCAAACCCAGTCCAGACAGTGGGTACTTTTCTGGTGTCAAGAGAGGTACAGTAGGGGTTCCATCTCCTTTATTATTTGGGAACTGCATTAGATTGCCTCTATATATTATAGGAAGTTTCTATTTCACTAGCTTTCCATACTACCACTCAAATTCTAGCTGTGTCTCCCCTCGTTCTATCTCCCAATATCATCTCCTCTCCCTATTCCCACCTGATCTTCCTGTTCTCACCACTCTCCTGCTCCAGTCTACCTATAAAATCTATTCTATTTTCCCCTCCCAGGGATACTCATGTGCCCTAGTCACTTCCTCTATGCCTAACCTCTCTGGAACTACTGGATTGTTGCTTGGCTATCATTTAAGGAATGATACGTTTTTTGACCATCAGGCTATCAACACTTTCATTTACAGTTTTGTTCTTGCTTCATTAATTTCAACAATTTTCTAAGGAGACCTTGTTTTCCTTTCTTTACTGTTGTTATTCACCAGAATCTGTTCTGGAAACTTTAATTAGCACTTTTTACTCAGATACATCTTCAATTTTAAGGTGTAAATATCCTTGGAATGTATATAAAAAACTGATTATATCTACTCCCTAATAAAAAGATTAACACTCTGAATAGCTGATTTTTTTCTCTGCCTAAATATATTAATATACTAAACATATTAATATACTTCTCAAATCTTACTAAATTTATGCTCCATGTACTGCTGTAACATTTTCAAACCAATTAGAACTGTCATGTGAGAACATTTTCTCTGATATCATTAAATTGTGGCATTGTAGTCCTTAATTAGATTATTTCTGATGATTAGCATCTTTTATTCTTCTTTCACATATTACACATGAGCACAGTTTCCTCTCTCTCCTCTCCTCCCAGTCCCTCCCCTCAACTTTCCCTCTCCCCCAGAACCACTCCACTTCCATTTCCCTTCAGAAAAGGAATGTCAGCAAAATGTCTCATATCACGTTCCAATGAGACTAGGCACATCCCCTCACATTAAAGCTGGACAAGGCAACTCAATAGGAGAGATGTGGTCTTGGATTGGGTTTGCCAGTATTTATTAAATATTTTTGCATCAATGTTCATGAGGGAGATTGGTCTGTAGTTCTCTTTCTTAGTTGCATCTTTGTGTGGTTTGGGTATCAGGGTAACTATAGCCTCATAAAAATAATTTGACAATGTCCCTTAAGTTTCTATTATGTGGGACAATTTGAGATGTATTGGTATTAGCTCTTGTTTGAAATTATGATAGAATTCTGCATTCTGAAAATTCTGAAACCATCTGGCACTGGGCATTATTTTATTTGGCAGATTTTTAATGACTGCTTCTATTTCCTTAGGGTTATAGGTAGATTGAAGTGGTTTATCTGGTCTTTATTTAATTTTGCTATCAAGAAAATTATCCATTTCTTTTATATTTTTCCAATTTTGTGGAGTACAAGTTTATGAAATATGAACTAATGATTCTCTAGATTCTTTTGAGTCTGTTGTTATATCTCCCTTTTCATTTCTGATTTTGTAATTTGAATTTCCTCTCTCTGTCTTTTAGTTAGTTTAGATAATGGTATATCAATTTTGTTGATTTTACTGAAAAAACAACTCTTTGTTTCTTTGTATTCTCTTTGTTTCTATTTTTATTGATTTCAGCACTCAGTTTCATTATTCCTTGCCTTCTACTCCTCTTGATTATGTTTGCTTCCTTTTGTTCCAGAGCTTTCAGGAGGACCGTTAAATAGCTAGCATGAGATCTCTCCAAATTCTTATGAAGGCATTTAGAGCTTTGAACTTTCCTCTCAGCCCCACTTTCATTTTGTCCCATAAGTGTAGCTGGAGAGCTTCTCTCAGGGTCCCACCAAGCCCCAGGAGTCCTGTAGCCCACTTATAAAATAAACACACAGACACTTATATTACTTATAAACTGTATGGCATACTTTTTGTTATCTACTTCTTCTATCTTAAATTAAATTAAATCATTTCTATTAATCTATGCCACATGGCCTTACATCTCCCTTGTTGTGGTGGTGGCTGGCAGTGTCTCTCGGCCTCAGCATTCCCAGCATTCTCTTCTCTGCTTTTCCCACCTATACTTCCAATCAGCATTTTATTTATACAGAGCAATATCTACAGGACATAAGTTTGGGTATTTTGGGCATTCACTTTAATTTCTATATTTCTCTCTTGACTCACTGGAAGCTCAGTAGACAGTTATTCAGTTTCCATAAATTTGTAGGTTTTCTGTTGTTTCTGTTGTTGAAATGCAAGTTTAATCCATGGTGGTCTGATAACAAACAGGGTATATTTCAATTTTTTTGTACCTGTTCAAACTTGATTTTTGGTTAATTATATGGTCAATTTTAGAGAAGTTTTCATGAGGTTCAGAAAAGAAGGTATTCTTTTGTGTTTGGGTGAAATGCTCTGCTGAGTCTAGGATTGTTGTGCAGGCTTAAAATGGTTTAGTGGGCTGGGTGGCCAGTGTCTTACCTGGGGTTCTTTGGACCAGCCTGGCTTCTGGTACAATTGCATGAGCTGGGGTCCCTAGGTTGCTGTGGGTATCGCTCTGTGTAAATAAAGTTCTGATTGGCCAGTGGCCAGGCAGGAAGTATAGGCGGGACAAGAGAGAAGAGAATTCTGGGAAGTAGAAGGCTGGAGAGAGACACCGCCAGCCGCTGCCATGAAAAGCAACATGTAAAGACACTGGTAAGCCACAAGCCATGTGGCAAAGTATAGACTAACAGAAATGGGTTAATTTAAGATAGAAGAAGTAGATAACAAGAAGCCTGCCATGGCCATACAGTTTCTAAACAATGTAAGTTTCTGTGTGCTTACTTGGTTGGGTCTGAGTGACTGTGGGACTGGTGGGTAAGAGAGATTTGTCCTGACTAGGCCAGGCAGGAAAACTCTAACTACACTAGGTCTGGCCTGTTGTCTGGTAAAGCTGCTGTCTATTTCCAAGGTTGTAGGCCAGGATATAGCAATTGTTTTGTTTACTTAGTGTCCAAGACTACATCTTGTTTTCTCAGACAAAAAAAAAACTGAGTCACACTGAAAATTTACTTCCTTGATGGCATTTATTCATAATTGATCTAGGCTTTAAATGCAGGTAACTGATGCTCTATGCCATAACACTTAATTATTACAATATACTCCATTCATTTGTTGGCATATTAGATATACAAGCAAAATTATGAAGAATGTGTGCTTTTACTAAAATGTCCTGTGACAACATTTTAGTCACTATATTCCCCTAGCTTTCCTTATTTGCTAATAAGACAGCTCACAAAATTATTGCAATATGTCAGGCATCAGATCCCACATCACTGAATATATAGCTGAAAGTGCTTTTAACAGCTAACAAATCTGCAAAAGTAATATTCTAAGCTCTAGGAACAGGTATTGACATAGCCTAATCCTCCATGGATTATTATTCAATCCTAAAGCCTCAGAGGAATTAGCTCTCCTTAATGGATGACAAGTCACTGGAGGAAGAAACAGCCCAAACTTCAAGTGCACCAGAGAAGCTGTCCAGTTATTCATGACTGAGTCTCCTAATATTATTGGATGTTTGTGATTTTACCAAGCATTAGTTAATGCTTGAATTGATAATTTTATTTTAAAAAATTGATAATATTTCCTAATATATACCTTCAAATATGTCTATTTTTACTTAAATATAATAAAACTCTAGGGGGGATTATATGAATATAGTGGCAAATCACAAAAACAGGAAAAAAATAGTCTTGTAACAACTATGAGATCAAAATAAAATCTCATAGATGTATGACTTGTTTAAAAAAAATCTTAGATTCAAACAAGGAAAACTGATAGAAAACACAAGTTCATTTACTTAGTGATAAAATACTAAAATTAACCCTATTCTGATAAATTGTCAAATTATATATGTGGATTTAATCATATGAACTTTAAAATGCAATTTAAATCAATACTTTATCATAGCAGCACCCTATACTAAGCTCATAGGTTCCACCATGTTTTTGAATTTATTTTTGATGAAAACAAATTACTTACATTGTGGCATTTACTTGTATTTGCATAATTGAATTTCTAGCTTCAGAGTTAAAACAATATTGCCGTATACCAAAATTAATTTTAGTAACTTGATATAATTAAATATTCAAAAGCTTTGTGCTCATATGTTATGTTAATTGCATAAAGGTTAAGGAGTATATTGAGAATAAAAAAGTGGAACACATCCAGAGAAACAGGAATGGCTAACTAAATACCAATCTTCATCCTGTCCTCACCTCTGCCAATTCTCATCCTTCAGTTTCATCCCTAGCTCTGTAGCAGATCCCATTTCCAGTGGATCACTCAGACCTTATCCTCCAAATTTCTTTCCCCAAATTCATCACTTTATCTTAGCCCTGGATTACTACAGACATTATCTGGTAACCTGCAGGCCCCTCTGGCCAGGGAGGCAAGTATTCTAATTGCATATCTTCTCCTTTCCCTCTTTTTAAAATCTGATTCCCAGATGGGTATCAGAACACCTGCTGTAATCACCTTTTCTTCTCTGAGCCACATCTCCAGTGGATCATGAAGACCTCCCCCAAACTTCTTTTCCCCTACTTATTATATTATCCCGGTCTTCAGCACCAACAGGCATTCCCTGGGAACACAGGGTCCCAAAGGGCAGGGAGAGAGTTAAGCTGAGAGTAAATCATCATTTCACCCTACTCTCCACCAAAAGAAATCCCTCAGTCTCACCTCCAGCTCTGTAGCAAACCAACTGTTGTGGTCTCACCTCCCTTTTTTGGCCTGTCTCCAGTGCTCCATACAGGTCTTCCCCTCTAACCTTTGTATCCATTACTCATTACTTTATCCCAGTCTCTATCTCCAGCTGGCATTCCCTGAGAGCCTGCAGGCTACTCTGGCCAGGGAAGCTGGTAGCATAACTGGAGATCTTCACCTCTTCCTCCTGTCCTTTAAATTTGATCTCCCAGTCTCATCTCCATCTTTTTGACAGACTACTTGCTGCAAACTGGGACATTGTCTGTTAACCTACCAGCAAAACTTGCCAGAAAATCAAGTAGGCTAGCAAAGCTTACTTCAGATCTTCATTCTCACTCCTTGCCTTAGCTTGAGAGCACACTACCTGTTGTGGCCTCTCCTACCCTCTGATCCCATCCCCAGGAGACTTAGCAGATCCTGCTTGAACAGCATGCTTCCCTCTCATGTGTGAATACCCATAGTGCCCCCCACCAGGCCATTCCCATTCTTTTCTTTTCTTTTTTTTCTTATTAAGAAATTTTCTATTCATTTTACATACCAACCACAGATCCCTCCTCCCTCTTCCAGTCCCCCAGCCTTCCCACTCAACCCTCCCCCATTCCCACTTCCTCTGTCAAGTTCTCTTATGGGGAGTCAGTAATGTCAGCTCCCAATAACTAGAAACACATTTTACCTGGAACTCCCAGTGGCAACACTTTCAGGATCTCAAAAGAATTACCTACTGAACAATGAACAATCAAGACACTTCCCTAAGAACCAGAGAGGGCAATAGATACCAAATTAAAAAGCACCTACCCAACAAATATAAGAGATTAGCATTTAGAATTATAATTATTCCAAACCAGATAGCTAGATGCTAGTGTAAAAACACAATAGCAGCCAGGGCAATATGTTTCCAATAAAGCCCATCAAATCTATCACAGAAAGCCCTAAGAATTGCAACATAGATTAGGAATTTGAAGAACTCCTTAAAACAGGCTTCATGAATATGATAGAGGTCCCTCCAGAGGAAATGAACAAATCCTTTAACGACATCTTTAAAAGTGCAAACAGTGAAGGGAAATGAATAAAACAAACCAAAACATGAAAGTGGGAATCGAATCAATAAAGTAATCCCAAACAGAGGAAAAGCTGGATATGAAAAATTTAGAAATGTGAAGAGGAATTTCAGAGGGAAGCTTCATCAACAGACTACGAGAGACTGAAGAGAGACTCTCAGGCACTGAAAACATGATAGAAGAAATGTTTTCCTCAGTCAAAGAAATGTTAATATAAAAACATTCTGGCATAAAACATGTAGGAAAATTATGACACCATGGAGAGACTAAATTTATTAATAATAGGACTAGAAAAAGGAGGACAGATACAGCTCAAAGGCCCAGAAATTGTTTTCAACAAAATCATAGAAGAAAAATTTCCTAACCAAAAGAGGTTGATGTCTGTAAGAATATAATAAGCAAACAGAGCACCAAATACATTGGTCCAGAGAAGAAGTTATATTTGGTACATAATAATCAAAATACTGAACTTAGAGAACAAAAACAGAATATTAAATTTGTAAGGAAAAAGTCTAGATATCTATGAACACAGACTGATTAGTTTAATACCTGACTTCCCAATGGAGACTCTAAAAGCCAAAAGGGCCTGGAAGTATATTCAACAGACTCAAAGAAACCACAGATGCCAGGCCAGACTGCCATACTCAGAAAAACTTCCAATCACTATAGATGAAAAAAAAAAAAAAAGACATTCCATGATAAAACCAAATTTAAGCATTATCTATAATAAATCTTTCCCTAAAGAAGGTGCTAGAAGGAAAATTCCAACTTGATGAACATAACCACACCCAGGAAAACACAAGAAATAAATCACCCCAGACTAGCAAATCAAAAGAGAAACACCCCACACCCTACACCCTACACACACACACATACACACACACACACACACACACACACACACACACACACACACACCACAGCAACAGATAACACAGACCATTGGTAGCTCTAAAAAACCAATGGTCTCAATTTCCCAACAAAAGGACACAGACTAACATAATGGATGTGAAAACAGAACCGATCATGCTGAAACCAACAAATACACTTTGACATCAAGTATAAATATCACCTCATGGTAGATGGATGGAAATTGATATTAAAAAAAACAATCCAACAACAATGGACCTAAGAAGCAAGATGATGTATTCATTTTAATAACTGAGAAAATAGACTTCAAGACAAAACCAACCAAAGGAGATGAGGACAGTCCCTATTTAGGGAAGAAATGAAATATACCAAGAGGACATTTCTTTTTCTTTTCCTCTTATTGAAAATAGACTTTTTTCTCACATGATATATTCTGATTCAGAATTCTCCTTCCTCTACCTGTTCTTCCATACCTCGATCCCCATCCAGATCCATACCTTTCTGTCTCTCATTAGAAAACAGTCTTCTATGAGTTAATAATATAGTACAATATGATAAAAAAAAAAAAAAAACCTCACACATCAATGTTGGACAAGACAAAAAAAGAAGGCAAATAGTCCAAGAGAAAGTACAGGAACATTTACACACTCAGGAGTTTCATAAAAACACTAAACTGAAGGCATAATAAATACACATATAAATGTGGAAGACTTGTGCAGGCCCTGTGCATGCTGCTTCAATCTCTCTGAGCTACGATGGTGGGTTCCTGGCATGTGCCTCTGACCTGCGGTGTGGTGTGGCATGAATGAGGAGTCTACAAGCGGCACTTTACTCTGCTGCATGGTGGATTTAGTCTTTGCTAGTTTGAAAAAAAAAAAAAAGGTTTCTTGGCTACTTGCTGCTTTGATAGAACTGCTTATGATAGGTGATGGTACACATGGCTCCAGACCCAGAGCTGGTGGTAAACTGTACCACAGCCATGTTGGAAAGCTGAGGTGGGTGGAGCCAGCAGCAGAGTTTCAGTCTTACAAAGATGGATGTTACACAGAGAATCTGGTTTGTGTTGTCTTTGGGATTTTTAACTGCAAAAAAAAAAGATTTGATCGTAAAAGCTGTTGAGTTAAATAAATATGTAAATTTTAAAGGTACCTTGACTTCAAAATTTGGATATAAGGATATGTTGCTTTGGAAAAGAGTCTCCGCTTTTGTTTCCACAGAAAGCCAGAGGCTGTGGGTTTGACCCAGATTAAGATACATCAGGTTTGATCAGCCAAGACCACCTGAATGGTCTCTGATGACACCATGGCCCAGATGATCCAACATCCAGAATGGTTTCAAGACAACTTGCTCAGAGGTTTACCCTCATGGACTACTCCATAATCCTAAAATTTTCTTTGTGTCCCCATAAGATACAGCACCCCCCTCCAGCAGGAAGTAGTAAGAAAAACTATGTCCAATTTCCCAAAATTATCAAGCTGGCTTTGGAGATGTAATTGGCTCACTCCTTCTCTAAACCCAAGCATATTGCTAAAAACGAAGGTTGAGAGATTTTTATGTCCCAAATCAGAAGAGCCCTCTGGTGTGGGACAGAAAAAAAACCAGCATTTTTATTTAAAGCAGGTTGACTATAAATGCGATCTCTTTCTAAAGAAGAAAAGGGGATATGATATAGATATAACAGGAAAAAAGGGTAGATTAAGAAACTTACTTCTAAAGAGCAACAACTTGTTTAAAATGTTTTACATTGGTATAGATTTTAGTCTATTGATAGAAACTTAAAGTTAATTTTGTTATACTGTGTGTATATTTCTACTCTTGTTTAAGGTATTATGTTTATATAGCTCATTTAAAATTGTAATGGATAATTAAAAATAGATTAGTAATTAATCATCTATGATAATCATACTTGTAGCCATGTTAGCTAAGTGTTCTAGGTATACATAGAGATATTTCAGATAGATAGGTAATCTTCAAATACTTCAAAGACCTACAGAATATGGCATTTAAAATATTTTTAAAATTTAGACTTTCTGGACAATGAGACATGTCTGCTCCTGACAACACCGATTTATTTCAGAGAGGAGAATGGGCATTGAAGATACTTCATATCTTATCTTCACCTTGGCAAAAATAGCCATTTGGGCAAGAAACTGTTCTTGCCTGGACTGCTTGATCAAATGGACATGCAGGACCCATAGAAAGGTGACCATTAAACTTTGTTTGAAAAAATGGTCCTTCAAGTACCTGCTTCACAGAGGAAACTGCCAGAAATTCTACAGGATACTGTGAGAAGTGACTGAGAGACTCTAGCCCTATGGGCTGAAGACAAATGCCCCAACTTTACTAAGGAACATTAGGTGACTGTCCAGGCTGCCAGCTCTCTCTGTGTAACCTACAAGACTCCCGAAAGTTACTTGCATCCTTCTCCCGTTTCTCAGGCAATAATATATCCTTCTGAGGTCTTTGATGTGGTTGAAGACTAAATAGTTATAATTTCCTCAGTTATAATAAAAGATGAGTTAGATATAAAAACCTTAGACTCACAAATATAGGATAGATAAAATATTTTGTTTAATTTTGCCAAAACAAATAGACTAGATATTGTAACTATAATTCTTGCTTGATAATTGTTTTGTTATATGTAATTTTATTATGTAAAAGTTAAAACCTTCCTTTAAAAAAAAAAAGAAAGGGGAAGTACTGTGGATATCGCTCTGTATCAATAAAATGCTGTTTGGCCAGTGGCCAGGCAGAAAGTATAGGTGGGACAAAAGAGAAGAGAATTCTGGGAAGTGGAAGGCTAGGGGAGAGACACTGCCAGACACTGCCATGAGAAGCAACATGTAAAGACACCAGTAAGCCACAACCCCTGTGGCAAAGTATAGACTAACAGAAATGGGTTAATTTAAGATAGAAGAAGTAGATAACAAGAAGCCTGCCACGGCCATACAGTTTGTAAGCAATATAAGTTTCTGTGTGTTTACTTGGTTGGTTCTGAGCCTGACGGGTGAGAGAGATTTGTCCTGACTGTGGGCCAGGCAGGAAAACTCTAACTACATATGAGCTTGGATCAAAGCAATTCTTCTAAAATCAGGAATAAGACAAGGTTGTCTGCTCACTCCGTAACTCCTCACTGTACTATGTGAACTTTCAGCTATAGTGAAAAGACCACTGAAGGAGATCAAGGGGTTATAAATTGGAAATGAAGAAATCAAAATATCTTATATGCAGATGACATGATTGTCCATGTAGGTGACCCTAACAATTCTATCAGGAAATTCTTGCAGCCTGATTAACACTTTCAACAAAGAACCTAGATATAAATTTTAACTCAAAAATAATCCACCTTCCTATATACTTAAAAAGAAATCAAGAAAACAACATCTTTCAAAATAGCCTCAAATAACACAAATATCAGGATATACTTGTGAGGAACTCTAACCAAGCAAATGAAATATTTGCATGATAAAAAATTTAAAACATTTAAGAAAGACACTGCTGGCAATGATCAAGAGAAAGCCTGATCTGACCTAGTCTGGTGATCAGATGGCCAAACACCCCAACAGTCGTGCTGGAACTCTCATCCAATAACTGATGGAAGTGGATGCAGAGATCCTCATCCAGGCCCCAGGTGGAGCTCCAGGTGTCCAATTGTCAAGAAAGAGGAGGGACTGTAAGAGCGTGAATTGTTGAGACCAAGATTGGAAAAGCACAGGGACAAATAGCCAAATGAATAGAAGCACATGAATTATGAGCCAAAGGCTGTGGAGCCAGCTGGATAAGGCCCTCTGGATAAGTGAGACAACTGAATAGCTTAAACTGTTTGGGAGGCACCCAGGCAGTGAGACCCAGACCTATCCTTAGTGCATGAGCTGGCTGTTTGGAACCTTGGGCTTACACATGGACACTTTGCTCAGCCTGGAAGGAGGGGACTGGACCTGCCTGTACTGAATCTACCAGGTTTAAATGAATCCCCAGGGTAGACTTGGCCCTGGAGGACATGGGAATGGAGGGGAGGGGCTGGGGGAAAAGTGGGGGCGAGGGAGGGGGTAGGAGGGGGAGGACAGGGGAACCCCTGGCTGATGTGTAAAATTAAAACACAAATATAATTTTTAAAAAAAGAAAAAAAAGAGATAGACATTACTCTGTCCTTTGCATTGTGTTTCAGCAGTGTTAGTTAATATACCTTGTAACTAAACCACTCTCTTAGAGAGTCCACTCTGCATCACCACAAATTTTTATCCCCAAAGAAAATATTAGAAGCTGAAAAGATTTCCCATGGTTATACTCATGTTTTTGTAGGATTAATATGGACAAAAATGGCCTCCTACCAAAAGCTATCTACAGGTTCAATTTAATCCTCATCAAAATGCTAAAATAATGCTTTACAGATCTTTAAAGTATATTTTTCAGCTTCATATGGAAACACAAAAAAATACCAGGATAGCTAAATCAGTCTTCAGTCATAAACAGATGCTGGAAGTATCACCAACCTTAACTTCAAGTTGTACTACAGGTCTATAATAATAAAACACTATTTTATTAACAAAAAACAGATACATTGATCAAAATGAAACTAAATGAAGATCCTGACATAAATCCACACACATTTGGACACTGAATTTTCTATAAAGAAGCTAGAAATTCTCATTGGGAAAAAAAGAAAATTTCTTCAAAAAATGGTGCTGGTGAAATTGAATGTCTGAATATAGAAAAAACCCAAATGGATCCATAATTATCATCCTGTCAGAAACAACTCTAAATGTATTAAAAACCTCAACATAAAACCAGATAGACTGAAACTGATAGAAAAAATGGGAAATAGCATAGACACTAAGATCAACAATTAATAAATGGGACCCCATGAAACTGAAAACTGCAAGGCAATCAACAGCAACATCCAGACAGACCAGCAAGTAAACATCTAATAGAGACCTGATATCCAAAATGTATAATGAAATAAAAAATCTAGATATTCAAGAAAACTCAATTAAAATGTGTGGAACTGATCTAAACATAATTCTCAATAGTGGTCACTCAAATTGCTGAGAAACACTTGAACTGTTCAACATTCTTAGTCATCAGGAAAATGCAAGTGTAACTACTTTGAGATTCCATCTTATACCTGTTGGAATGATAAGAACAATAAAACAAGTGGCAGTTCATGCTGGAGAGGATATGGCATAATGGGAACACTTGTCCATTGATGGTGGAATTTAAAAAAAAAAACTTATAGCTACTATGATTTAATTTGGTGGTTCCTCAGAAAAATGTGAATCAGTCTACCACAAGATCCAGCATTACCACTCTTGGCCACACACCCAAAGGATGCTTCATCCTACCAAGATACTTGCTTAACCATGTTAATTGTAGCTGAATTCATAATAGCCAGCAATTAGAAGCAACCAATATGTTCTTCAGCAGAAGAATGGATAAAGAAAACATACTACACTTAAATAATGTAGTCTTAATCAGCTTTTAAAAATACTGAAATCATGCTTTTTGCAGACAAATGAATGAAACACATAAAAATTATCCTGAATGAGGTAACTCAGACCCAGAAAGACATACATAGGATGTATTCACTTATACGTGGATATAAGCTATTTAGTCAATGATAAAGAATCTAAAATCTGTAGAATCACGTATGTTAGGTATAGAGTAAGAGACCAGGATGGACAGATCTCTTTAAGAAATTGAAATAGAATAAATATTTATGGATTGATGAGGAGCTGGAACCAGAAGGGCAAATAGGGAGGGATAGGGGAGAGAAAGAAAAGGGAAGGAAAACAGAGAGAGACAGCTTAAATTAAAGTTCATTTGAGGGGTAGTGTGGAAACTTAATATATTAGATACTTCCTAAAACTTAAGCATATATGAAGGCAAACTAGAGGAAATTGCCAAAAATTTGGGAAACAAAGTACCAACTCACTATTCTTTTCACCAAATGAAGCTTCCAGTACCAGGATTGGGTTACTTCTAATTGGGTTTTTAGCAAAAGGGAGTCCCATTGGAATTCCCAAATAAACCAAGTTATAGATTGTTTCTCCTCAAACTGACAGCACCTACACAACACATTGAACATGGACTAGTCAGCTGATGCCTATACAGAGCCTTCATCCTTACATGCCACTATCTTTTATACAGGAAGATACTCTGTAGGCTACCAAAAAAAAAAAAGAAACCTAAACACCAAGCCAGCTACAAACCCTTTTCTCTACAACGGTGTCCTGCCTGCTATATATGCTAGTACAATGGTATCATAAAGCTTGTGGGAATAACAAACCAATATCTGCTTTGACTTAAGGCCCACTCCACCAGGAGTACCCAATCCCTGACACTCATCACTCATCGGGTTACCAAGACACTGAGATTAGATACCCCAAGAACCTAGGATAAAATCAAATATGTCCTGATAGAAGGGGAGGTAGGAAGGAACTGGGAGGAGGACAGGGAGTAGAAACTGCTGATTAGAGAATAGTATTTAAGAAAAAAATCTATTTTTAATAAAATGAAAAAACTCAAAATAAATTTTAAAAAAGAGGGTGTCTGGAAATGTCCATGGTTAAGAGCATTGACTCCTCTTCCAGAAGATCTGTGTTTGATTGCCTGTATCCACATGGTATCTCACAACACTATGCTATTCTAGTGTCAGGTGACTCAAGGCTTTTTTGATCCCTGTGAACCCCTATGTGTACATGGTAAAAATATGTACACTCAGGTACACTTACATAAAGTACATATTTTTTATCTTTACTTTTATGTGTATGAATATTCTGCCTGCGTGTATATCTGTGAACCACATGCATTCAGTACCAACAGAGGAGAGGAATGGAAATGAGATCCACAGGATCAAAGAATTACAGGTGGTTTTGAGCCAACATGTAGGTGCCAGGAATCAAACCCAAGTCCCGTGGTAGAGAAGCTAGTGTTCTTTACCAATGAGCAATCTTTGCAGCCCCCATAAAATATTTTTAATAAAATAAAGATTAGGCTCTGGAGCAGATGCACTACAAGTGGCAAAGCCATGGCTGAAGAGCTTTTGTGCAAAGAAACTGTCTCTGTTCCCACCAAAGACTTCTGTGACTGTCTCACTGAGCTTTCTTCATTGCTGTCATCAATGAAAAAAAGTCTCCAGAGATTACCAGTGGGAAGAAGACTTTCTCTCTCTGTTGCTTTTCTTTGACATTCATGAGACATGCCTACACATTACAACACTGGCTTATGTTTGCTACGTGACAAATGAAGTAAACAGGCAAGCAAACATCTGTGTAAAAGTTTGAGAATCAGCTCTTAAAACGACAGTACCCCAGCCACTGCTGCCAAACTACAGAGCATACTATAAATAGTCTTATTAGGTGGAAAACACAGAATGTTGTGTTTAATGATAATATCTTTATAGAAATAGCAGAGTAGCCTCTCTCTTGCAACTGCTGAAACGTGTTTCTCTTCATCATGAGAAGTTAAAATATGTGACAAAGAACTTGAATGATGGATTTTTGCCACTAATTTACAGTAATATGTATATTATCTATTTGTATTTGCTTAAGAAAAACCAAAGGAAATAAAGTTCTTTTACTCCAAACAAGAAAAATATATTTAACAAAAATATCTGTTATTTAATATCATTATGTAAACACCTAAATATTAATATCATTTAAAAGTATTTTATTCATATGTTTCAGTATTTGGCTTGAATATATATATATATATATTTGTGCTACATATATGGTCAGTGCCCAAATAGGTTACAGATGGTTGTAATACATTAGGTGGGTGTGCTGGTAATCAAACCCAGATCTTCTGGAAAAGTAACAAGTTCTTATAAATACTGAGCCATTTCTCCAAACCTCTAATAAACATACTGTAAGTAAACATTTACCTGATAATGGGATGTCATGAATTAAGTTATATTGGCTGTGGGACTTTATTTATTTTGTAGGCATTAATATTGAACCCAGGGACTCCTGTCAACTAAGGAGTTCTATGTCACTGAGCTACATTACATCTCCAACTGTACTATTTCTGTCATTAGTTTGAGGCTTTAATATCACATTGGCCAAAGATAATCACAATCATATGTGATTCAAATGTGAGAGTGGGTTGCCAATTTATTAAAGATCAAGATATTGGAAGAATTGAATGGAAGATAGTGAATTAGTATATTGGGAATTAATATTTTTCATTTTTCATGAATAATGCCAAAGCTGAGGATGATAAATACAGGTTGGCATATTGTCAGCTGCCAACTGCCTCTTGATGTTTTCCTACCCATTATACTTGTATGATTTAGTTTTAGGCTGTGTTCTTAATTTAAGTGTGTTAGTTTAGTTATACAAAGTTAAATATTTCACATAGATGAAAGATGATTTCAGAGTTATTTTAGCTGATAAAAATGCTTTGACATTTACCACTTCTTTTTTTTAGATATTTAAACATTTTTCTTTTATTAACAATAGAAGTTTTTCTCAAACAATATATCCTGATTATTGTTTTTCTTTCCTCGATTCCTACCAGTTCTTCCTCAACTCCCTTCCCCTCCAAATCTATTCCCTTTCTGTTCATTACTAGATAAAAACAGGTTTCTAAGAGATAACAATCAAATATGACAGAATAAAATATACTACGATGAAGGAAAAATAATTATAATGAAGTTGGACACATAAACCCAACAGAAAGAAAGGAGTCCCAGTAGCATACACAAGAGTCAGAGAATAACTTATTCTCATAGTCATCAGTTCCATAAACATACTTAACCTAATATCTATAATATAGACATGGAGGACCTAGTGTAGACCCATGTAGGCCCTGTGCTTTCTGCTTCAGTCTCCATGAGCCCATATGTGCCTTGCTTATTTGATTCAGAGGCCCTAGTTCTTTTGTGTCCTCCATTCCCTCCATCTCTTTCTCTTTGTTCCCTCCTCTTTTAGGGGTATTCCCGGAGTTCAGGAGGGATTTGATGGAGACTTTTCATTTAAACTCTCTCTGTGTAATGTTAGACTGTGGTTCTCACATTTATTCCCATCTGCTGCTAGAGGATGCCTCTCTGATTATGACTGGAAAAGGCACTGATCTATGACTATACAATAATATAATTATGAATCATTTTATTGATACTTTTTGGTTTTTAGATGAGAAGTTTTGGTTTTACCTTACATGACTGTGCTATCTAATATGAGTCTTGGTTACCAAAGTACTGTTGCATGTGGGTTCCTTCTTGTGAAGTGGGCCTTAAGTCAAATCAGACATTGATTATCTATTCCCACAAGTTCTGTGCCACCACTACTAGAACATACTTTACAGACAGTAAAAATTGTAGGTCAAAAGTTTGGTGGCTGGGTTGGTGTTCACATTTATTTTTCAATAATCTGTAGAATATTTTCCCTTGCTAAAGAGACTAGAACTTAGGAGGGAAGGCAACCAGCTCAACTTCTCCATGTTCTATTAGTTGTATGAGTCTTGTCCTCCACAGTGGGGCCCATTGTCAGTTTTCAAAGAGTAACCACTTTTCTTAACAATTACCTGGGTTGTGCAGTGATTTCAGAGGATCCCTCGGCCAGCAACTCAATTGACTGCAATGAAATCCAATCACTGGAATCTTCACCTGACTACAAATTGCCATTTGAGACTCTATATCCTCCATAACTAGGAATACTTATTAGGGTCACCTTCACATAGTCCAGGAAGTTTCCAAAGCACTACCTAAAGTCTCGCCAAATCCAGCTGACTCTCTCCACACTCTCTCTTTCCACTCCATCTCCAACCAGATCCTCCCAATCTTGTTCCCCATGCTTCCAGTCCACCCATAAAATCCATGCTATTTCCCCCTTTCAGGAAGATGCATGTGTCCCACCATACTCCTCCTCTTTAACTAACCTCCTAAATCAACAAATTTGTATCTTAGGTATCATTTACTTACTGACTAATACCAACCTTTAAGTGAATACATCCAATATTATCTTTCTGAGTTTTGGTTTCTGCATTCTGGATGATGTTTTGCTAGTTCCACCCATTTGCTTACAAATCTAATACTGTCATATTTTTAAAAACTGAGTCATTCTCCGTTGTGTAAATATACCCATTTTCTTTCTGCATTCTTCAGTTGAGGAACATCTAAGTTTTCTCCAGTTTCTGATTATTAGCTATAAAGCCATAATGAAAATTATGATATACTTCTGTACAGCAAATGATGACGTTAATCAGCCATAGTGGTAACCTAAATAATGGGAAAGGATTTTTACCAACTTCATATCCATTATATAGAGGACTAATATACAAAATACATAAAAACTCTAGAAACTAAATTCCAAAAACAAAACAGTACACAACATATGATCCAATTTAAAAATGTGGAACAGATCTAAATAGAATTCTCCATAGAGAAAACTCAAATGGCTGAGAAACTCTCAAAGAACTGTTCAACACCCTTAGCCTTCAGGGACATGCAAATCAAACTTCTTTGGGATTACAACTTACACCTGTCAGAATGGCTAAGATCTCTCACCATTGGCTGTTCATCTCTTTATTAGAACATCAGGTGTTTTACACAGGCATAGCAACAAAGCTTCACAGACTTAAACAAATGAAACATAAACAAAAGTAACACGCTTTAAAATAATATTCCCCAACAAGTGAATTTGGTTTTATATTGATGTCTTTGATCAACTTGTACTTGAGTGTCATGCATGATGATTAATATGCACTTATTTGTATTTTTATAAATGTAAACAACCAGTTAGACAAACACCATTTGTTCAAGATGCTCTCTTCTATTCCACTGAATATTTCTGGCTTTTTTAAAGCAAAAATCAGGTATGCATATATGTGTTGATTTATGTCTGGGCCTTCAGTTGGATCATTGATCAACATGTCTGTTTTTATGCCAATACCATGCAGGTTTTATTACTAAACCACTGCAGTATAAATTAAAATCTGAGTTGGTAAGAACTCCAGCAGTTCTTTTATTGTTCAGGATAGTTTTAGCTATTGTGAGTTTTTTTGCTTTCCCAAAAGAAGTAGAAAATTGTAAATAATTGTGTTGGAATTTTGATGGGGATTGCATTGAATTTGTAGATTGCTTTTTTGTGAGATGGCAATTTTTATTATGTTAATCCTACAGATCCATAAGAATTGGAGGTCTTTTCATCTTCTAATATCTTTTTCTATTTCTTTCTGCAAAGACTTGAAGTGTTTATAATACAAGTCTTCCATTTGTTTGATTAGAGTTACTCCAAGGTATTTTATATAATTTCAGGCTATGGTGAAAGGGGTTGTTTTCCTGATACCATTCTCAGTAAGTTTGTTAATTGTATGTAGGAGAATTACTGATATATTTGAGTTAATCTTGTATCCAGTCACTTTGCTGATGGTGTTTAAAAGTTTTAGGAATTCCCTGGTGGGGTTTACAAATTTACTTATATATACTATCATATCATCTTCAAATAACAGTTCTTTGACTCTTTACTTTCCAATTTGTAGCTCCTTGATCTCCTTCTGTTGTCTAATTGCTCTGCATAAATTTCCAGTACTATATTGAGTAGATATGGAGAAAGTACACAGTCCTGTCTTGATCCTGATTTTAGTGTCATTGCTTTGAGTTTTGTTCTAGTTAATTTGATGTTGGCTATAGGCTTGTTGTAAATTGCCTTTATTATGTTTTAGTGTATTCATGTTATTCCTAATTTCTTCAAGACTTTTATCATGAAGAGGTGTTGGATTTTGTCAAACACATTTTTTGCATCTAATGATATGATTATGTGGATTTTTTCTTTCAGTATGTTTATATGGAAGATTATATTTATTGATTTTTGTATATTGAACCATCAGTGCATCTCTGGGATGAAACCTACTTGATCATAGTGAATGATCTTCTTTATGTGTTCTTGGATTTAGTTTGCCAGTATTTTACAGTATTTTTGCATTTATATTTATAAGGGAATTTGGTCTCTAATTCTCTGGGATTAAAGGTGTGTGCCACCACCGACCAGCCTAGATACAGTTTTTTAATCTTGTTGATTTTCATAAGGAACCAATTCTTTATTTCATTGATTACTTGTATTGTTTACTTTGTTTCTATTTTATTGATATAAGCATTGAGTTTGATAATTTCTTCCCATCTACTCCTCTTGGGTATAATTAATTCTTATTATTCTGGAGCTTTCAAGTGTGTAGTTAATTTGTCAGTATGAGATATCTCCAATTTCTTTATTTATACTTAGTGCTATGAACTATCTTTCATACCACTTTCATCATGTCCCATAAGTTGGGATATGCTTTATAGTCATTCATGGAATTCTAGAAATTCTTTAATGTCTTTCTTGATTTCTGTCTTGACCCAATTTTCATTCAGTAGAGAGCTGTCCAGTTTACATGAGTTTATAAGCTTTCTATTGCTTTTGATATCCAACTTTAATCGGTAGTCGTCTGATAGGATGCAGGGTGTTATTTCAATTTTCTTGTACCTGTTAATTGGTGAGAGTTGTTTATTGAAGCCTACCACCAACAGTGTGTGAGGATCATAATATGATTTAAGGTGTAGCATTATTATTATTATTATTTACTATTATTATTATTATTATTATTATTATTATTATTATTTACAAACAGGTATCCTTGTGTTTGGGGCATAGATGTTAACCTATCTCTTTTTATTAGTTTTGGTTTGAAGTCTGTTTTGCTAGATATTAAATGGCTGTACTTCTTAGGTCCATTCACTTGGAATATCTTTTTCTAATCATTTACCCTGTCTTCGTTAGGATTTCTTTTGCTGTGAATAGATACCATAATAATGGAAACTCTTAAACAGGAAAAACATTTAATTGGGGTGTATCAGTTACATTTTCAGAGGTGTAGTCTATTATCATCATGGTACAGCATGGTGGCATGCAGGCAAAAATAGTGCTGGAGATGTAGCTGAGAGTCCTACATCTTGACTCACAAGTAACAGGAAGTGATCTGTCTTGGGGAGTGGTGTGAGCTCATAAGAGACCTCAAGTTCCACTTCCATAGTTACATATTTCCTCCAACAAGACCACATCTACTTCAAAAAAAGCCACATATCCTATTAGTGTCACTCCCTTTGGGGGTCATTTTCTTTCAAACTATCACATTCACTACCTTGTCCCCAACAGCTTTTAGCTATACAGTAATGCAAAATTGCATTCAGTCCAACTTCAAAAGTCTCCATAGTTTATCACAGTCAAAATAATGTTTAAAAATCCAAAGTTCAAAGTCTCATCTGAAGTTCATCCTATCTCTTAACAGTAACCCCTATAAATATCAAGATCAAAAAGTAGTTCATATACTTTCAATATATAATGGCACAGAATATACATTAACATTTCAAAGCCTAGGAAAGGGTGCATAGTAAGGAAATATTGGACCAAAGCAAGACCCGAAAACAGCTGGACAAATTCCAAATTCTGCAACTCCATATCTGATGTCAAAATACTCTTCAGATCTCTTACTATTTCCAGCTTTGTTGACTGTAACATATTTTTTTTTTCTCTTGGGCTGCTTTCACTCACTGTTAACAGCTTTCCTTGGCAGATATCCCACAGCTCCAGTATAGGCTTCACCTTCACAACTTCAAGCAATGGCCTCTCTAGGCCTCCATGCAGGGAGGTTTCAGTGGTGGTCCTTGGTCATGGAGGCAAATTCCATAATGCCTTTCATCTGTACTTGACTCTAAAGCCACAAGCATGTGGCCAAAGCTGTGAAATTCTCTTCCCTCTGGGACTGGAACAAGACCCCTTCATTCAATTGCATCCTTACCAACTTTCTACCTTTGATGGTTCCCTTCACTGTATAAGCTTAGCTGTCCTGAATCAGGCTGTATACCAGGCTGGCCTCAGACTTCTAGAGATCTGCCAGCCTGGGTACTGGGATTAAAAGGCATGTGCCTCCATGCCCAGCTCTAAGCTTTCCTTTAATTCCTGGTCACAAATTGGAAACCTACCTTGGAGAAATCTGCTTGCTTTTACCTTGATAGTGCTGAGATTATAGGTGTGTGCCACCACCACCCTGGCTAAAGTGTTCTTTAATTCCTTTTCACAAACTGGAAATTTAACTGGGTGAGATATTGTTCTGAGGTCACCATTCCCTTAATTCCATTTCTTTTTATTGATTTATACTTTATGTATGAGTGTTCAGCATGTATACTTACATTCCAGAGGAGATAATGAGATCCTATTATAGATGGTCATGAGTCAGCAGGTAGTTGCTGGGAATTGAACTCAGGATATCTGGAAGAGTATCCAGTGCTCTTAACCCCTGCACCATTCTCTCCAGCCCCATAATTCCATTTCTTAATTTGTTTATTACATTGAACACAGGAATTAGCTCCATTCCACTTTCTGGTGCCCCCTTCATCATGAAATTTCACATTTTTGATTCTTTTAATTATAAATCTGAGTAAGAATGACAAATAATAACCACACAAGTCTATACTAGGCTGTTTTCAGATTTCCTCTGTTGTCTGAATAAATCCAAAACTTGTCACTTTAGGCTCAGGCAGAAAAACAATCACATTCTTCACCAAAATATTGTAAGCCTGGTCTCTAGACCACATACTAACATTGTTCTCCTCTGAAACCTTTTGGTCAAAGCACCCACAATTCCAATCACACTCAGCACCACTGTTTTCCATTTCACTAGTACTGCCCTTTAAGCAGTACTTAAGGTATTCAACTATTTTTCTATTCAATAGTCCCAAGGTCCATATTACTTCAAGCAAAATCATGATCAGGCCTATTATAATAATCATGGAGTCCCCAGTTCCAACTTCTGTCTTAGGGTCTCTATGGTTATAAAGTGACACCATTGCCACAGCAACACTTGTAAAGTAAAGACATTTAATTGCAATGGCTTTCACTCTCAGAAGTTTAGTCCATTATCATCATGGTGCAACAGGCAGACATGGTGCTGAAGAAGTAGCAGATAGTCTTACTGACTCAAAGGTGAAAAGGTTATTTGTTAAGCGGTGCAAAGTTATTCATTAAGCAGCGCAGTTTACTGTGTGAGAAAAGCCACTAGGTACAACAAAGCCCACTATGAGAGTTTATTGAGGGAAGGAAACAGAAGGGGGTGCTTAGGCCTATGGAAAGATCATGCAGAAAGAGAGGAGAGGGGTAAGTGGAATCTGCTTTTATAGATTCTCTCTCTGCACATGCACATACAGTCTTACATAGCTATGCCACGCATGCACATAGATTATGTATGCACATTATCATATGATCGCACTGTGTACAGATTATGTAGGACATAAGGCCCTGGGATGACTAAGAATCTTGATTGGCTACTGGACAGGGCATGTGAGGTCATGTAGCTGGGGGAGTGGCTAGGAATTCTAGCAGAAAGGAAGTGGTCTGTCTCACTGGGTGTGCTTTGAGACCTCTAAGTTCTCCTTCAGAGTGACATATTCCAAAAAGGCCATACCTCCTATTAGTTCCATTCTCTTTGGCGAACACTTTCTTTGAAACTACCACAACCCTGAGGTAATGTCTATCCTCAATGTTGAGGTATGTTTCTTGGATGCAGCAGAAGAATAGAAGCTGTTTTCACATCCTTTATGTTCCTCTGTGTCTTTTTATTGGGGAATTGAGTCCATTTATATCTCCAGATACCAATGAGCAATGAAAGTTGACTCATGTTATTTGTTGCTGGTAGTGGTGATGATGGTAGTGGTGATAGTGTGTGTGAGTATTTCCTTCTTTTGATTTTACTGGGGTGAAATTTATTTGTTGCATGTGTTTTTGTAGATGTAGTTAAGATATTTAGGTAGAGTTTTCCATTTAGCACATTCTGTAGAGATATATTTGCAAATAGATATTGTTTAAATATGATATATCATGTAATATCTTATTTTCTCCATCTATTTTGATTGAATAGTTTGGTGCATGTAGTAGTCCGTGATGGCATGTTTTGGCTCTTAGAGTTTACAGCAAATCTGCCCAATGCCTTCTGGCTTTTAGAGTCTCCAGTGAGAAGTCAGTTGTAATTATAATAGGTCTGCCTTTATAGGTTACGTGGTCTTTTTCCCTTTCAACTTTTAATAATATTTCTTTGTTCTATGTATTTAGTTTTTTCCATTATTATGTGATTAGCAGACTTTCTTTTCTGGTCCAATCTACTAGTTTTCCTATATGCTTCTTGTTCATTTATAGGTACCACCTTCTTTAGGTTAGAAAAATTATATTCTATGATTTTTAAAAAAAAAGTTTTCTGGGTCTTTGATCTGGGTTTCTGCTCCATCATCCATAGCTAGTATTCTTCAGTTTGATCTTTACAAAGTCCTCCAGATTTCCTGAATGTTTTCTGCCAGGAGTTTTATGGGGGTGGGGGGAGATTTAACACTTTCTTTGACAAGTGTATCCATTTATTATATTGTTTCTTCAATGCATGATGCTCTCTCTTCCATTTCTTTTATTCCATTGGTGAAGCTTGTCTCTGTACTTCTGTTCAAATTCTAAATTGTTCAATTCCAGAATTCCCTCAGTTTGGGTTTTCTTTATTGATTCCATTTAAAATTCCAGGTTGTGAACAGTTTTATTTATTTTCTTACACTGTTTGCTTATATTTTCCTGGATTTCTCTAAGGAATTCACTCATTTTCCCTTGAAGGACTTTATCATATTCATAAAAGCTGTTTTAAGGTCTTTTTTTTACACTCCTCTGCTATGTTGGAATATTCAGGGACTGCAGTGTAAGGACAACTGGGTTTTAGTGGAGACACAGTTTCCTGGCTGTTACCAATTGTGTTTTTATGCTGGCAACTTGGCATCTCGGTTTGGGATGATTATAGGTCTAGGTGCTGATTTCTGATTTTGTCTTTGTTGGTAGAGTATTTTTTCCTTTTGTTTTGTGTGTTCTCTGAATTTTTGGAGAGTGTGATGACTGTGTGTTGCCTGTTTTCCTAGCCTGTTCAGTTGGTATATTTAAAGGAAATACCTGCTGATGTTGGAGGCCGGGGTACCAGGATCAATTTGGGAAAGAATATTGGAGGACTAGGGTTTTGTGATAAGTAGGAGATGGAGTCAGAGCAAAAAGCAAGACAACAACAGGATTCAAAATACAGAGTTGGGCATGAGACCTGGGGGTTGGATCTGAGGAATAATAGGAGAGGTGTGGGTTTGCCTTTAGCCTACTTGTTTCCCTGGAAGAAGCTACCCTTGAGGTCTTGGACAAAAACAACAGGTCAAGAGAGTGACAGTAGAAGGGGTCAGTCTGTGATGTATTCATGGAAGGTATAGAGAGAGGGGAGGAAAGGCTGCAGCTGGTGTTCTGTAGCAATGCTAGGGATGATACTGGCTGATTGCGTCTGGAGGAATAGAGAGTGGTACTTTTACTTTTTCATACAGGACAAAACCATGTGTATTAGAATTTAATCATTTATGTATAATGCTAAAAACTTCTTGGCTTCACACAAGCTTTTCCATTTTATTTAGCTATATACTAAGTTATCATTGTAAATGTTAACATCACTAGTAGATTAGTCACATGATCTTCCAATAATATAAGAGAATAAAGGAATAATCTTAAGTGTGTACATCAATAAGTATCGCTTTCTTAGACCTTGATTTGGGTATAAGTTATGTCTCGGTTTAACTTTGCTGACCTTGTCTTCAAACTGTGGGTAGATTTATCTCTATTGAACATGTATCCTCTTTCAAAAACATGGTATAGTTGGATAAAGTTCTTCCTACACAGGGGAGAGAGATCATTAAAAGACAAAACCAAATGGTGCAAGATATTTGAAATCTAGGATGACCTTTGATCAGACTAAGAACCCCACATTGCTAATCCGAATATTGAGAGGACAAATCAGGATATTTTTCCATAGAAAGAGACTGGTTATTTTCTAAGTAAACTACTCAAGTTCTCTCTATATTATAACTGCTATTACTGGCTTATCAAGCACAAGTGAAGCAAATAGCATTTATAACACTAGATATGTGTTTTATAAAATAATTTGGCCTTAATATTATTTTTAAAACAAATGTAACAAAAATGAAAGGGCAGCCTAGAAAAGGAGCTATATATATATGTATACTAACTAGTACAAAAGTATAATAAAGTTGACCCTAATATTTGAACATAATAAGAGCATGAATGATATTATAAGAAAATAGAACTACCTGTTTAAGAAACATGTGATCTTCAAATACTTTAGTTTGGTTATAATACAAGCCAGAGGATTAGAATTTGTTTTCTGGCTGGAGAGGATGTTGAGTAGTTTCTACATGAAAATGGCCTTATTTGATTTTGAATCATAGATAATTTCACATGCCTTTGTCTCCTACAATGAAATTGTATGATTTAATTATTCTGAATGTGGTATGGGCACAAAGATTTTTAATAAGTTCCCCCAGGCAATGCTAAAATTCAGTAAAATTTGAGAATAAATGAAATGAAGGGGAGAAAGTTAACTTGAGGGAAATGGTTTATGAGCTATAAGGTATATACTTAGAGGCAGAAGCTTTCTAATTTCATTAGTTTCCAAATTTAATTCAAGTAAAAGAAACAAGATTGGTATGATGAATAATTTCAAAGGTACTTTATTTAGATTGGTGTATTTAAGGTCATTTAGATCAGACATGTTCCTAGATTCGATTATGATGATACAATCGAGCAAGTGATTAATGGAAGCTGAATAAGAGAACTGAATGGGTATATACAAGCATAATGATACAGACACAAAGGAAACAAAATGTGTTTATTAGTGAAGACTTTATCATAATTACTATGGAAGAATAGAGATAAATTCACTTCAGTTTTGTCTCCGGTATATACTTATCACATCTACTAAAATAAATTGTTAGATAAATAAAAGTATATTCATAAATATGTGAGGTCTGTCTAATTTTGCTTAAAATATGATCTTGACAAAAGTTAAATTTCAATAATGGTCACAAAGAGACGAAGACTATATGTATGCCCTTCAAAATTGGTAAGAAGATAATCAAGAGGTAAACAGATAATGATGATGGTAGCTGAGATTCTACATGACTGATGGAGATTTGCATTGTATAGAAGCAGTCCTATTCACAGTAATATTTGTATTTCATTTCTGGATCAAATAACCACAAGCATAACACATATTTACTATGTTTACTAGTGTTAATATTACCAAGTTTTGATCAAGGTGTCAGATTTCTGTGTTCTGTTCTGGAGCTAGATGTGCCCTTCCAAAGTGATGCAATTGTTGGGAGAATCTTTTTCTCAATTTTTTTATAATTATATGACTGAGATCTCTGATTTTTTATAGTCTATTAGAGGCTTTATGCTTAGCTCTGAGTAGCACTCACAGTTCCTTGCTAAATGGCATTTAATAACATAGCAGCTTACCTCCCAGGGCTAATAAGAGGTACTCTGTTTCTCTAGTCTCTTAAGAGAGAATTACAGACACAAATTCTTTGGAGATTATTATAAAATGGTATGACTTGTTTCAGTTATGTTTAAGTCTGAAGTTAACAGCAGTGATAACATTTTTCCCCACATTTGGTGATGTCAAAACTGGGTGTAATGTATAGCAAGTTTGTTTTGGTTTTTTTTTTTTTTTTTTTTTTTTTTTTTTTTTTGCTTTTGGAAAGGTAATGTGAGCTTCCCTTACTTTCAATGGCTATTTCAATATTTCATTATTAGAGAAATTTCTTTGACTGTGTAGATAAAGTACAGGAAGATAACATTTTTATTCAGAGAAGTATTACCACACAGAGGTTCTTATCTAGTTTAGATAAGAAAATTATAGTGGTTTAGCAAGGTGGCTAGTAGTAGTAGTAGTAGTAGTAGTAGTAGTAGTAGTAGTAGTAATTCAACATTAACAAGTATCTTGTCACAGTCAAGGATGACCAGTGGAACTCAGAGCCCTGGGATAAAGCAGGCAGTTACAAATTTTTTTCTTGCTATGGACCTTTATTAAATTATCCTGTGGATATAGGAAAATTAAAAAGGGAGTTGTTCAGTATTGCTCAGTACTTCTTTAGCATAATTGAATTGAAGTTCCAGCCTCTCAAGCTGTATATGTTCTTCATGACAAAACCATAACTACTTCTTCTTATCTACTGCTCTTCAGAGCCCTTCTTTGAATGGTAATATCACAGACAAAACAGAGTATTCTCCTCTAAGCCATATGCTATCATAAAAATCTATGCAGAAATTGACTAGACTTTGATTCATTGGCCTTCTCTTTCTATCTTCTTTAAAATACAGATGGTTACCAGGGAAGGCAACACAAGAGGAAGAAAAGCAGACAAAAGAGTCAGAGACACACCCACTCACACTCTTTGGAATCACCCCAAACATCCAATTTAACAGCTATCACATGTATGCAGAGAACCTGATACAAGGCTTTTGCTTTGTCTTATTGTATTGTCTTTTGTCATGTTTGGTTGTTGTCTCTTGGAAGCCTGCTTTTTTTTCTGAAGAGAAATGGAGGGGGTGGACTTAGGGAGAGGTGAGGTGGACAAGAGGAGAGGAACAGAGGGAGGGAAAGCTGTGTTATAGATGTACTGTATGAGCTAAGAATATATTTTCAATAAAAATACAGATGGTTACACCACAAATAATTGCTATTTGGAATCAAAAAGGGTCTAATGTACAGACAATTGAATAAGTTTTATATTAATGTCTGTATGATTTTTAGGTTGTAAAATTAATTTAAAGTCAAGTTCTTTATTACTTTTTGACTAATTCTTACAAAATTATGTGCAATTTGTTTTGATCATATTCATCCTCCCTCCCACAACTCTTTGCAGATCTGTTCTCTGTTCCTTTCCTTCCAACCCAACTTTGTGTTTATTTCTTCCATCAAGAACAATTTTCACTGTCTAATTTTCTGGAGCATGGTAGATCTTTCAGAAGTTAAACTTTCAGAGAAAACTTACTTTTTCTTTCCCAATAACTAATAATTGTCAATAGTTCCTCAGCTAGGGGTAGAATTTTGTACCCGTATTCCTCTGCTATGCTTCAAATGTGTCTGGTCATCGAGGTTATCAGCTGATTTGACTCTTGCATTCTTTCTGCCACCCCTCTCACAATGGTCTCTAAGCCTCTGGAGAAGGTAGGTGTGCATGTGTATGTTTCGTCTATCGACGGACATCCTATATTATGTAGCTGGAGTTTTCTCCAGTCCTGTCCAGCCCCATGGACCCTGCAACTGCTTATAAAATAATCACTCAAAGCTTATATTAATTAAACTGCTTGGCCATTAGCTCAGGCTCTACCACTGACTAGCTCTTACACTTAAGCTCAGCCCATTCCTGTTAATCTATATGTCACCATGTATTCTGTGGCTTCACCTGTTGCCTTTACATGCTACTCCCTAGACTGCAGGCTGGTTTCTCCTCCTCAGCCTTCATATTCCCATAATTCTCTTCTCTGCTTGTCTGCCTATACTTCTTGCCTGGCTACCGGCCAATCAGTTTTTTATTTATACAGAGCGATATCCACAGCAATAGTATATTAATCTCTGTACCTTGGTCACCTGTGGATCTCTGCATTAGTCATTATCTGTTGATAATTGAAGTCTCCCTAATGAGATCTCAGATGTGCCTTTATCTATAGGTATAATGATAAGTCATTAGGATTTTGTTTAATACTATGTCTATATAGCAGAATAATAATGCTAAGATTTTTATAGCCATAGGTTCTTGAACCAATGACAATATTGGATGTGGGTTTCATCTGACATAGCAGGCCTTAAATTCAATTTGAAAGTGGTTGGTTACACCCATAATATTCATACCACTTGTGCACCAGTGGGCATATCTTGTCAGGATTGTTGCTATTACATCTCACAGGATTCATACCTTGGTAGGATTAATGATTATTTCTCTCATGTGGTAGTGTTTATAGCACCATAAAACACTATGAAAGCTAGCAAGAATGAATGAAGCTTCCAGATCAATTCTTATACAAAACCTGTAGCTTTGTGTCAGTGAGTTTATATTGAGGTATCTAAAATTTTTCACTGAAATTAGAAAGATGTAAGGTATAAGTAAGTGACAGAGTACTTGGTTAACATTCATAAATCCTAGAGTTCTAAGCTCTATATCAAAAATCCAGACTCTATTTAAGGTGCCTATAATCATCAGGAAGCTGAGGCAAGAAGATCGAGAGTTGGAGCTCATATCATAGCAGTTATCTGATTTTGGTATCTTCTGTGTTATAATGATACAAATCTGATTTAATATGTGAAAAGTAATAGATTCTTTCCTATAAACCTTAGATAAATGGGCATTTGGATATTACATAATACTTCTAAAATCAACTTAAAACTGAGAGTAAAATTTAAGATGTTTCTGATTATCTATTTACTATAGACATTCCAAATTATGAAACATTTCATATGTGGCATGATTTTATAAAATAATCAACATTACCTAGAGATGGTTTCAGAAATATCAGTTGAGAAAAATTGTTTAGTTGCAGAGGTTTTATAGTTTTATCTATGTATTCAAGATCTGTATGTTTGGTTTGTTCACCTGTCTCTATATTATGTGTAACTATATTGTGAAAATATTCTGTCCCAAAAGGGAATCCCTAGAAACCCCTAAATTTCTGACTGTTGCCAAGGATACTATTTTCTCTACACTAACTGATGGTAAAGCCCTGTTGTTAAAGACGGCATCATTCACTGAACAAGGAGAAGTCAAGTTGATGCCTAGCTCTAGCTCACTAGGTTAATGGTACTGAAAGATACACTTCATACTACCAAAGGAAAAAATTAACCACAAACACACCTATAAAACTTGTGATATACAACAGTGAATTTCTTCTATGATATGTTGGTGCAATATTGGCACATTGTGGGAATAAACAATGCCCTCTGATGATATTTAAGGCCCACTCCATGAGATTGAACCCATCCTCAACATTTCTTGGGTGTCCAAGAACCTGGGACTGTATAGCTCATAGACAGAGAATAAAACAAAATAGTATTGTTCTGCTAAAGGAACATATATCATAAAATTACTCCTAACAACAGTATGCTATACAGATAAATCAATGCCTCACTCAGCCATCATCAAATAAGTTTCTTCTTGTAGTAGATGGGAAACAACATAGAGACCTAGAACTGAACAATGTGCAGAGAGAGAGATTTTGTAGTACTCAGTCCTAAATGAGATATCTTCATCAAACCTGTCAGAACTCAGGGTTCTAATTGGAAGAGGAAGTAGAAAGATTTTAAGAGCCAGAGTTGAGAGATGACTCCAAGGAAACAGTATCTTTGAGATACCACTGGACTGATTCATATATGAACTCACAGAGACAACAGCAGCATACACAGGGCCTATAAAAGTTCAAGCCAGACAGGGTCTCAGAGCTGACAGGGAGAAGTAGAAACAGGCTCGCTTCCCTAACAAAGAAACAAACTGCAATTAGAACCTACTTGCGATGGAAAAATCACTTTTGTCCAAAGCAATCTCCCTGCGTATTAACCACACTTCAGGATAGGCCTCATGCCAAGAAGTAATGACAAACAAAAACCCAGCTCAGTAGTATTTCTGTAAACATTTTGTCTTATTTTGTTATGTTTTGGCTTTTTTTTTTTGTCTTTGACTTATTTATTTTTATGTCAAATTTTGTGGTTTTAATGGTTATTTTTGTGTGCTTGTGAGTTTCTTGTTTTGTTGTTTGTTGTCTAATTCTTTGTTAAGGAGAGATAGAAAGGGTATATAGGGAATTGTGGAGGATCTAGAGAAGATTAGGAAAGATAAATGTATGATTGGAGTATAATGCGTAAATTTTTTTAAAATAAACAAATAATTGATATAATATACTGATAAATTCTAAAACTGTGCCAGGATTATTTTACATAAAATTAATATAGAGACACATATTTGCCAATATATAATATGATAGGCCATAATAATTTGTCAATTGGCTTAGTGTTTTATTTTAGATCACAGGAGATATATAAACGGATTTCTTTGAGAACTGAAAAACATTGTTCCATTTCACTAAGTATCTAAACTCTATACCAAGCAAATGAACAAGGATTGAAAATCAATTGTATTTTATCTTTTTAAAGTATTACAAACAGAGAACTATCAACATTAATTTATACTACAAAAATTGTATTTCTACATATATACTTGGACTTATATAGTGTATTTGAAGAGTATAAACTTTGAAGTGTTCTATTAGAAATTCTTTTCAAAGTGGAATCTTCACAAAAATGCTAGAAATTAGTGGGCTTTTGTTGATTTCATTCTATTTCTGAAATTAGGAGTAGATTTCTAAATTTTATGTAACTAGAGTTCAGGTACTAGCTATTTGACTTTAATTATTTTCACCTCTTATACTAACACTGAAAACAGTTTTTAATTATCTCTTAAACCCAATGTTTCTTACATTTATTACCATCTGAGTTGCTGTATAAAAACTTAAGATCTGGCTTATTGTCTTGATGTTAAAATCCTGTAGAATTAACCTCCTCTCATTTAATATTGTCAAATTTTATTGAATTGATAATACGGTTATCTCCATTTATTCTGGTGAATTTACTCAAGTGACAAGGGCTGCTGGAGCCAATCTCCAGTATCCATGGAAACCAGGCAGATCCAGAATTCCAAACTGTGGAACTTTAAAAGTGAAAGTCAACACATCATATCCAAACCATTATATTGAAGTGTTTGCAAAGGCATGCAAATGTTAACATAGGAAAGTCAGCTGGAGTGGAGACAGTAAGTTTCAAAAGCTAATTTAAGTGAATAAAATGCTTTCCAAGAAGTTAGTAATCTCCCATTTCTGGAGAGGTTATTTCATAAAACTTACAAGAAAGTAAAGGAGATCTGTATCTTCATACATAAATTTGACAAGACTTCAAAGATTACCTTTTTTGTGAAGCATAAAATTCAGAAAAGTGCTAAAAAAAACCCACAAGGTAAATATAAAGCAGATTTCCACTGAGTAGAGCAAGAGCTGCTTCATACCTCATAATTATCATATGTGTACATATTTGTTTATGTGTAAATTATTTATCATTATACTGACTACATTTAAATAGCACAACATTCTATTTATAATAGCTCTATTTCTTCTTTTGGTTACTGGGGAAAATTATACTTTTGTACACTGTCTCTAGCAATGCAGATTTATAATTATAATTTTAAATAATGTCTTCTAGATCATATTGGAATAAAAAGAATTTATAATTACAAATACATTAATATTGAATTTCATGATTTTACGTTTTTGCCTAGAAATTGACAGCGTAGTATTCTTTGGAATTTTGCTTATCTATATATATTTTCTATTGCATCCAAATATTTCAGTATAATATCTTTCAAAGGCTTTTCTTTATCTACTGATACATTTGTTCAAAATTATGTGTTCAGTGAACTGTGTGAGGATAATCTATTTACCACAATTATGTTGAACTGTCATATCTCTTTTATTCCAGTGCTATACTGCCTTAATCAAAGTTATTTTGAAGTAAATCTTAAAGTCAGATGACATCCAAAATTGTCTTCTCAGAATTATTTTGGCTAATGTATATCTCTTGTCTTCCTGTATAAATTTTAGAAGGAGCCAATCAATTTGGGCAAAATATAAATAAGTAAAAAATGTTTTCTGGGATTCTGATTAGAAAAATACAGAGCATATGATAAATTTGTAGAGAATTCTCCTTTTGGCAGTAATGATTATTGTGATTTGAATAAAATGGCCCCAATATGCTCACAGAATTAGAACTATTAAGAGGTAAGGCATCATTGGAAGTATATCACTAGGTGATGGGCTTAAAGGTCTCAAATCCTTAAAGTAGGTTTAGTTGTGACATTTATTCCGGTTTCTGGAGGATCAAGATATTAAACTGTCAGCCCCTTCTCCAGCACCATGTTTTCTTGCATGCTGGCATGCTTCCTACAATGACTATAATGGACAAAATCTCTGAAACTGTATGACAACTGCAATTAAATGTTTTCCTTTATAAGACTTGCCATGTGTCTCTTAACAGCAATAAAACCCTAAGATGGAAGCTGGTACCAGTGACTGTGTTATTGCTGTGATAGCTCTGACTATGCTTTTATTTGGAGGAATGTTGAATTTGCAAGTTTGTGTCAGAAAACCAGTTTAATGTTGTAAGCAAGGCTTAGTAGGCCACCCTAGTAGTAAGATGGAACATAGTAACATTGAGGGTGATTTGTACTGGGGAAAGTGGGGAGGCTGAATGTTTTGGAGGAGAAGAAGAATATTGGTATGTAGCCTAGAGACTGTTTTTGTTTGTTTGTTTGTTTGTTTGATATCTTGGCAGAGAATGTGGCTGTTTTTTTTTCCCTTGTCCATGAAGTCTTCCTGAGGCTAAATTGAGGAGTTTTGGATTAATTGCATTGGCAAAGAAAATCTCAAAATAACCTAGAATTGACTCTTTTAGTGTTCATGCTTATACAAATTTATAATGAAAAGGAACAAGCTCAATGAGAAAAAACGCAAAATGTACAATTTGAGGAGAAAGGAGCACCAGGAAATTGAATGGAACTAAGTCCTGTATTCAAGGAGATAAACAGATAAAAGAAAAGCCTAATGTTAAATTGAATGAAGGGATTAGTGACCTCCCAGCTAAACTTCCAACTTCTGGAAAGGAATTAAAGAAAAGCTTAGGGCTGGGTACAGTGGTGCACAACTTTAATCCCAGCACTTTGGAGGCAGAAGCATGCAGATCTCAAATTTGATTCCAGCCTGGCCTACAGAGCAAGTTACAGGACTGTGAAACTTAAGTAATGAAGGAAACTGAAGCTCTAAGTTGAAGACTGGATTGCCTTGAGGACCCCAAGATTGAAGATACCAGTGTTGTGGGATACCTGCCAAGGAAAGCTGCTAATATGGAATGAAACCAGTCCAAAAGAAAGAAGTATGCTGCAGTCAACTGAGGATCATTTTGACATTACATATGGATATGAATCTGCCCAGTGGGTGTTTGGTCTTTTTGGTTCAGTATTTCCTCACTATGCTCATTTTCTCCCTTTTGGAATGCTAATACATATCCTGTGCCCTTATATATTGGAAGTATATTATCTGCTTTTTTATTTTGATTTTGTAGGGATTACCATTAAGAGATTACTATATCAGAAGAGACTTTGGACCTTTAAATAAGTTAGAGACTATTATCAACTTTTGAAGTTGGAATAAATTCATTTTGCATTATATGACTACAAGCCTATGGGGGTCAAAGGAGTGGAATGTGAAAGCTTTGAATAAAAATGTCAGTCATAGGCTCATACAGTATGGCACTATAAGGAGGTGTGGCCTCATTGGAGTAGGTGTGATTTTGCTAGAAGAAATGCATTTCTAGGGATCAAGCTTTGAGTTCTCAAATAATAAGCCAGGTCTAGTGTGACTTTCATTTCCAACTGCCTGAGAATCAAAATGTAGAATTGTCAGCTCCCTTATCAGTACCATGGTTATCTGCATGACGCGATGCTTCTTGCCATGACAGTAATGACGTAAACTTCTGAAACTATAAGCCAGCCCTAATTACATGTTTTCCTTAGCTGTGCCACAACTGTCTGTTGGTCTTCTACATTTCTCAACTTTTAAGATTTTGCAGTCTCTTTGATGTAAGGGAATGATATTAGAAATTAATATTGAGGCTTTTTGAAAGGATTATATAAATCAGTATATATAAACAACTTAGAGCAATATTAAAACCATTTGCTATATAACATTATCAAAATATTTAGGGTACATGTTTTGTAATGGATATTTAAACTTTATTATACTGAAAGATAGATAATCTTATTTCTTTAAAAAATTAACCATACCTGGATGAAGATATTGCTCAGTAGTTAGAGTTCATACTACCCTTGAAGAGGTTTTAGATTTTAGTGTTATCACATAAAATATGAATAGTTCAATTTTGGCTATGAGTGTAATTCCTACTCTCATTTGCATAATAAAAAAAGAAAAGAGAAAGTGATAAAAATAAAAATGCAATCTATTTTCAGTATATATTTTTAACTTAAAAGCAACAATTTAAGAAACTGAAAACAACCATTATCTTTGCGTGCATGAACAATGAAGGTAATTTTTCCTTAGCCCATTGGGAAATATAACACAAACCTAATAAAGAAACAAACACTATTGTATAAAAAATGTATTACAAAAAGATGTCTTTGATGAATTCTTTACCAATAAATTATTACCATGAATTATTTTATTATACTATTTTTCAAAATTGAAATATTCAAATGAGTTTTCTGTATATAGAATCTACAAATCTTTTCCTTTAATAACTAGGAAAATAATACTAATTAATACAAAATAAATAAAAACACTGCATCTTATATGATATTTTATTTAACAAGGAAGCTATAAATTATATGAGTTCTGTATTTTAAAAATATAATAGTGACATCACCTATAATGTCTCCTAAGGTCAGATATACTTTAGTATATAAAGGTTTAGTAGTAAATATCATCAACTTTAAAAATCTATATTCTCTGTCACACTATTCTACTCTGTTATAATGACATGAAAGCAACCACAGGCAATATGTAAATGAATAGAAAAAACTATATATCAAACCACATTTATGTATAAAAAAATGATAGGATAATTTGGTTCATATGGATTTGGCCATAGTTGGTCATACCAGAAATAATTAAAGTTGCTGAAAATATAAAAGAACATTATTTAAATTTCATCAAATAAAATGCTTAGAAGTATCTTTCAGTGCATATGAACTTTTTTGTACCCTATCTAGTATTATTTTTTAAGAAATTTATTTGAAATGCAAAGAATAAAATAAAATACAGAGGCTTACAAAATAAACAAATGCTATAATAGTATAGGTATGAAATATTAATAAATTTGAAATCTATTGATACAGAATAACTGGGCAGCTATGTCAGAAAGTCAGATTTAATGTGTCTTATTAGGAGAATGTGTCACATTAATTATCATTTGGGATTTTCACATTTATTATCATAACTGAAAAATATTCATTATGTCTATGTTTACTTTGGTTACAGAAATCACACATACTGCTATCACAAAAGTATGTACAAATTTAAATTTGTAACTGTAGGCAGCATGAGAATATAATATAAAGAGAATTGTAAATTGTATTCCCAGTTCCATCCAAATTTATAGAACTCTCTCATTTTTCTTGCTTTCCATTAGCTTTGGAGAACTTTGCATTTATGATAAAATATTAATATTCCCAGAGAATAAGATGGAATGAATGACAAGAGAGATTGCTCAGTGATTAAAAAGACTAGCTGCTTTTCAAGAGGACGTAGCTTTTATACCCTTTCATTACCCATATATTCACTCACATTCCTCTTTAATCCAGTGGATCTAATGTCCTCTTATGTACTATGAGCCACAGAAATATGAAGTCAGAATTCAGCTGACAATGGGAAAAGCTTATACCCAGAAGAGCAGAGCTCTTCCAGAGGATAAAGCCAAAACTCAAGGAGTATTGGTGATATTGGATTTTAAATACATTAGCTATTTCATACAATTAATTTTTTGTGTGCTATTGTAGCTTTCAACTTGATTCTTTCCCCCCAAGAACTTCTAATAGTGTGGTTGATCATTTATTGTGCACAACTTCCACTATACATTTAGAGTATTTGGATAATATACCCCAACTGTGTTGACAACAGTAACACGGTCAAGACCTCCTTTTTTCAGGCTTTTGTTCTCTTTTTTAGCATTAAACTCAGAAATCTGCCTTTCTGTAATTATCTGGCCAGGGTTATCTCTGTACAAAAGAATTTTATCTGAGATACTTCTCAAACATTCTAAGACATACTGCAGATAGATAAGCATTCAGACCACCTATTAGTCTCCACTAGGGCAAAGTGGATGTTATGTTTAAAGTTTTGTTCTTTTTCAAATTAAACCTAAACCCTACTTTCTCCCATAACCCAAGTCCCCCTTTTAACAATTAACTCAGAACAAAAGAGATTTTTTTACAGGTACATCAAGGTACCTGTACCAGGTACATCAAGCTGTGTCACAGGCTAACTAGCTACTGGGCACATTTCCTCAAATCTGCCAAAAGAAAAGCACAGCTGAGATAGGCTGAGACAGATAAGGCTCCAAAGGAAAAAAAGGCAGTTTTATCTTACTCATGACTTATAGTGACATAAAACTCTGAACATTTTACCTAACCACTTCTAAGAATATAGTTTGAGCACATAAATTCTCTTTTTTGATCTATTAACCAATTTTAGCCCTTAGTTGACCCAACTTCCTTTTATCACACCCCTTTTGGGTTATAAATGAAGCTGACAATCACTGCTCTTTGTTTGGATCTTATTGCCTCTCTTTATGACCCAAAAATGTTTTGCATTGCATTGTAAAAGTACTACTGCTTATTAGTGTATATATTACCAATACCCCCACTGGAAGATTTTTGGACTTTGAAAATGACAAAGACAGAAAAAACTTAGAACAATGAAAGAACAGGAGATGAAGGGACAGAGAGGAGCTAAGTATGAGAACAGAATTAAAGCTATGTAGATAGATTTTTGACTTAGAAGAATAAGGTGAATGAACTAAAGAGCTTCATGTATGTGGATTCATTTGATATCCTAAAGATTAGATTCCTCAACTGGTTGTTAGATTCTTCCATGGACCCTGGGAAAAAAAAGGCTATTAGGGGTTGGACCGCAGTTGTCTTTTTTTGCTTATGGCCTCTGCAGACACCAGGTAGGCACTTGTTACACAGACATATACTTAGGCAAAACTCCCCTGCAGAGAAAACAAAAATGAATTAAATCTTTTTTAAGCATAAAAACACATGATTGTACATTAAAATTAAAGTATAAATGTTTTCTGTGTTGTCAAGCATGCAATATACTTTCCTCTTACTCTGTATTTTTCCCCCTCTGTGTAGCTTTGCACCTTTCCTGAAACTCATGCTGTAGCCCAGGGTGGCCTTGAACTCACAGAAATCTGCCTGCCTCTGCCTCCCACATGCTGGGATTAAAGGTGTGCACCACAACCACCACCCAGCACTCAGGGTTGTTTTTAATATTTTACATTTAATTCTTGAATGATTGTATATATGTATACACATATGTATATGTGTGTGTGTGTGTGTGTGTGTGTGTGTGATATATCTTGATGATATCCATCTCCCATTTTTCAACTGTTTTAGCCACCCCCAATTCATCTCATTCTCATTTCATGTCCTTCCTTTTTAAAAATCCATTGATTTTTTTTTTAAATTTAAAATATTTTTAAAACATACCAGTGTGTTTTACTTGGTCCATTAGATTTAAGAGTTAAACCATAATACAATTTCTATTTTCATTTTGGAAGTTTTAAGACATTTATTGTTAATATGATCATGACTTTATACTCTCAACATCTAGTATTGTTGGTGTATTATTAGGGATTTTGTTATAAATATTCACTTTTAAACCCAGTCCCAAAACTGTTATATCAGAATATGAAATACTGACAATCACTAGATAAAATTAGAGGAATTCTGCATAGGAATTAACTTGCCTATAAGGAAAATTGAAACAGTAAATAAGGTTAAATTATGAAACCAAACTCATTACAAACTGATTGGGAATTAAAACTTCACTCCAAACTCAAAAATAAATTATTATTAAAGCATATTAATGATCCTCATGTGATCTATAAAGCAGTAGATAATCTTTTATTTCCATCATTCTGACACTATGAGCAAATAGATTTATCATAAATGTCCACTCATTTGAATAGACATATTATTTATTTTGTTTTGCTTTCCAAGACAAGGTTTCTCTGTAACAATCCTGTCTATGTAAGGATTTGCATTTAATTATGTAAAGATGTGTTTCATCTTGCCTGCCTAAGGTACCTGATTGGTCTAATAAAAAGCTAAATGGCCAATAGATAGGCGGGAGAAAAGATAGGCAGGGCTGGCAAGAAGACCGAATAAATAGCAGGAGAAATCTAGACTCTGAAGGAGAAGGAACGAAGGAAAGGAGAGAGAAATAGACAACAGAAGTGAGATACCCAGCCACCTAGCAAGCCACAGAGTAAGAAGGAAAGAAAGACATTTGGAATAAAGAAAAGTAAAACGCCCAGAGGCAAAACATAGAAGAACAAAAACAGGATAATTTAAATTAAGTTAGAAAATTTTGCTAGAAATAAATTTAAGTAAGGCTGGGAATTTTAGACTAAGTCTCTGTGTCTTTATTTGTGAGCTGGGTAGAGGCCCCCCAAAAGAGAAAAAGCCGACTACATTTGGAGCCAAATGTGGGGCCTATATATTCATGTAGGGCCTAAGAAAAAAGAATAAAAATTGCTTCTTTAAGAACCTCTGCCATACAGCAGAGCACATAAATAGCCAGCATGTTAAATAGAAAAAAAAAGATATGTAAAAATGCCTGTGGCAGAGCAAGTACATAAATTCCAGAGCTTGGATGACTGAATGAAGTTCCTGGTTAAAAAATGTAGTTCTTGGCCAGGCCTACAGAGTGTAGAGTATAGTGTAGACTCTTGTCTTTCATGGACCAGAGCAGGTTGGATCCAGGCAGTTACCAGCCAGCAGACATGAGAAGCAGTGAAAGTTAGATACACAGAATGAAAAGATGAAAAGCCCCAAGGCAAAATGTAGATAAAGAAAAACAGATTAAAATAAAAGATAGGACTGAGCATTCATAACTAGTATTAAGTCTCTGTGTCATGATTTGGGAGCTGATTGGTGGCACAAAATAAAAAGCCTGGTACAGCAGACATATCATTCCAACAAACTTTTAATCACACAATAAAGTGAGTGACCAAAAAAGGCATCCATAGTGCCTCTTTTTGACATTTAGTCCCTTGCAGTGTATTGAGATTCTTTCAAAATATTTTGTTTTCTGCTGAATTCATAAGGAATTTAAAGGTAAGCTATAGAATTGGGAGTCTCAAATATTGCTGAACATATGTAATAATATGCTTCACATAGCATGTAATTTATTGTTCTTAAATCATAATGCCAAGAATGAGGAACTAAACTGTAGACAATATATCAGCATTTAATGTCTACTTCAAGTTACTGATATACAGGAATTGAATTGGTTGTACTAGGGACTTTGACTATGAAAGAGGCAGGGGATGGAGTAATTAAATTGTGTAATCTAAGAGAATCTCATGGTACAATTTTTGTATGGAGAAATGAAAATGTTTAGTTTCAGTTATTTTCTTATGGTGATCCTATAGCATTGATTTTTTAAAATAAATTGTTTAAATATGAAGTTCTATGAAATTCTTTAATGTCCAAATTGAAGTAACCAACTATGACAACTATACTACACCTTATATCTAAATTATCATCATAGGTTATAATGGATTCAGGTTTACTGTGAAATCAATAATTATTAACACCCATACCCATTTATTAAATGGTTACATTGTATCAGACAATATACAAATTATTACCATACATTACCTCATCTGGTCTTTATTGAAACTCTATTAATCTGTTTTGCAAATGGCTTAGTAATCAAAGATGGCGGTGACTTATCCAATATAATATAGCTAAGAAGTTCTTGATATCCATTGTCTATGAAATGATACCTGTTTAGGGTAACACCAACTTGATATTCGCAGATACTCTTGTATACTGATTTCTTCTGCAATTTAATGTTTCACTTATTTTAAATTCATATAGTCATTTTCAAAAAGGAAATAGAAATTTAAAGATGCATTCATATTCTGCCTCTTATTGCCTTTCTTTTTATGCTTCCATAATGATCACTTGAACTTTGGGAAGAAGTTTAGTGATACAGGTGTCCCATATGTGTAGTGGTATTTGCTCCATCCATGACTTTGGGCTATACAGCCCAAAGGAGATGGGGCTTCCTGCCATGATATGTGACCTCTTATGGGGGTTGGAAAAGGGTCACGTACCCTTCTCCTTTCTCCTGCTTACAATGAAAATTTGTGCCTGGCTAGCTCACTTGGTAGAGCATGACTCTCTCTCTCTCTCTCTCTCTCTCTCTCTCTAGTGGGAGAGAATAATTGTACTTCCATCATTTTATTGGACATGTGCAATAAATACAGCTCAGATATTTAGTCACACCTTGTGGAAGGGGTAAATATTTTAGAGAGTACTTATCAGTCTGCCACAAAATGATATAGACTTAAAAACGAAGGTACATAAAGAAACAAATTGAACAAGGGTTGAGAAATCAACATGATCATAATGGCTTTTGTAACTTTGTCACATTGCACTTACTTAATAGCACTTCATTTGAAGAATTTTTTTTAAATGTATCAGGTGATATTTGCCTTGACCATGGGTATATTATAAGGGACAATTACTCCAAACCACATGTCAGGAATACATTAAAAGATCCCATGGAAGTCTGAGCATATTTACAATCATCTCCAGAGTATACATAATGCTCAAAATATTAATAAGATGAGCATACAGAGATTTTGTGCTATTTTGATAATATTTAAAGAAATCAAATGAATGGCATATTCTAGGCAACATTTTCAGCATGGACATTTAAAGATTCAGTAGAACTATTTGTACACGAGCATGAGACTCTTAATCTCAGGGTCTTGGGTTTGTGCCCCATGTTGGGTGCCACTTCTTACAATCAATCCACCACACAAGTTGTAAGAAAATTTAACAAGCAAGGGTTTGGGCAAAGTTCTGTTTTCTGTCTTTACATAATAGAAACACCCATCTTCCAGAAATCATAAGGCCTTGGATACCCAGATGTATACAACAGAAGGAAACAACATATTGGTACCAATATATTCTACAGGGCAATGTATCACTGCCTAACATCAATATCTCTTTAACTCTAGAACAGTTGTGATCCCAATTCAATTATTAATCAAGCTGGCTTTGGAGTTAGGATGTGGATCTCTCCTTCTCTAAACCCAAGCATGTTGCTAAAAGAAAAAGTTTAAGAGATTATGTCTCATTTCAGAAGAGCCGCCTGCTGTGGGACAGAAGAAAATCTATAATTTAAGGATCATTTTCATCCATACGTTATTTCTTTCTATGTTTTTCCTTGCCTTTGAAGATTACTTTCCCTATCCAGTACAAATCCAAATCTTTCCCTCGAACCTTGCCCTTCATTACCCCCACTCACATCCATGTTGTTCATGTAGATCTCATCCATTTCTCTGTCATTGGGCAATCCCTGTGTCTTTCTCAGGGTACTGTTTTCTAGGTAGCCTCCCTGTAGTTTTAAGTAGCAGATCTTTGTTTTATATCTAGTATCCTTTTATGAGTGAATAAATACCATATTTGTCTTTCTGAGTCTGGGTTACCTTACTCAGAATGCTTTTTTCTAGATCCATCCATTTGCCTGCAAACCTCATGATGTCATTGTTTTTCTCTGCTGAGTAGTACTCAATTGTATATATGTACCACATTTTCTTTATCCATTCTTCAGTTGAAGGGCATCTAGGTTGTTTCCAGGTTCTGGCTATTACAAACAATGCTGATATGAACATAGCTGAGCAAATGCCCTTGTGGTATGATTGAGCATTCCTTGGGTATATGCCCAAGAGTGGTATAGCTGGGTTTTGGGGGAGATGGATTCCCATTTCTTAGAAAGCACCATATTGACTTCCAAAGTGGCTGTATAAGCTTGCATTCCCACCAGCAGTGGAGGAGAGTTCCCCTTGCTCCACATCCTCTCCAGCATAAGCTGTCTTCTGTGTTTTTGATCTTAGCCATTCTGACAGCTGTAAGGTGGTATCTCAGAGTCGTTTTGATTTGCATTTCCCAGATAATTAGGCATGTTGAGCAATTCCTTAAATGTCTTTCAGCCATTTGAGCTTCCTCTGTTGAGAATTCTCTGTTTAGTTCTATAGCCCATTTCTTAATTGGACTGTTGGGCATTTTGATGTCTAATTTTTAGAGTTCTTTGTTTTTTCTAGATATCAGCCCTCTGTCAGATGTGGGATTGGTGAAGATCTTTTCCCATTCTGTAGGCTGTTGCTTTGTCTTGTTGACAGTGTCCTTTGCTCTACAAAAGCTTCTCAGTTTCAACAGGTCCCATTGATGGATTGTTTCTCTCAGCGTCTGTGCTACTGGTGTTTTATTTAGGAAGTGATCTCTTATGCCAATATGTTCAAGACTACTTCCTACTTTCTCTTCTATAAGGTTCAGAGTAACTGGATTTATGTTGAGGTCTTTGATCCACTTGGACTTCAGTTTTGTGCATGGTGACAGATATAGATCTATTTGCAGCCTTCTACATGTTGACATCAAGTAATGGCAGCACCATTTGTTGAAGATGCTTTCTTTTTTCCATTGTACAGTTTTGGCTTCATTTCAAAAATTATAGTTTCATAGGTGCAGATTAATTTCAGGGTCTTCATTTCAATTCCATTGGTCCACATGTCAGTTTTTATGACAGTACCAAGCTGTTTTTAATACTGTAGCTCTATAGTAGAGTTTGAGGTCAGAGATTGTGATGCCTCCAGAGGTTGTTTTATTGTACAGGATTCTTTTGGCTATCCTGGGTTTTTTTTTTTTCCATATGAAGTTGAGTATTATTCTTTCCAGCTCTGTGAAGAATTTTTTTGGTATTTTGATGGGGATTGCATTGAATCTTTAGATTGCTTTTGGTAAGATTGCCATCTTAGGGGAGCAGGAGATCCCAGCTGGATCAAGAACAGAGAGGGATAACAAGGAAAAAGAGATCATGATAAATGCAGACCACATGAGAATAGGAAGAAGCAAATTGCTAGAGAATTCCCCAGAAATCCACAAAGATACTTCCACTGTAGACTACTGGCAATGGTGGAGAGAAAGCCAGAAATGACCTAGTCTGTTGATTGGATGGCCAAACACCCTAACTGTCATGCTAGAAAACTCATCCAATGACTGAGGGAATCAGATGCAAAGAGCCACAGCCAGGCCCAAGGTGGAGCTCCGGGAGTCCAATTGGTTAGAAAGAGGAGGGATTGTATGAATGAGAATTGTTGAGACCAAGATTGGAAAAATCACAGGGACAAATAGACAAACTAATGGAAACTCATGAACTATGAACCAAAAGCTGAAGAGCCCCCAACTGGATCAGGCCCTCTTTGATAAGTGCGACAATTGAATAGCTTGAACTGTTTGGGAGGCACCCAGGCAGTGGGACCTGGACCTGTCCTTAGTGCATGAGCTGACTGTTTGGAACCTGGGACTTATGCAGGGACACTTTACTCAGCCTGGGAGGAGGGGAATGGACCTTCTTGGACTGAATCTACCAGGTTGAGCTGAATCCCCAGGGGAGTCTTTGCCCTGGAAGAGATGGGATTGGGAGGTGGGCTGGGGGAATTGGGGGTGAGAGCAGGAGGGGGGAGGACAGGGGAACCCATGGCTAACATGTAAAATTAAATTAAATTATAAAATAAAATAATAAAATAAAATGCAGATCTCACTACCATGAAAAAAATAAAAATCTTTCCATCTTGATATTGAAAGTATTCAACTTTTTCCCACAGCAAAAATTAAGTCTTCTCCAACAACAATCTCTAAAGTCTCCAAAAGGAAGATGGGGCCCCACAACAATTACTCTACCCAGTCCAGAATGATGTCATGGTATTCATAAACATTACTCAATGAGCAACCTTGGACTGAAAACTCTCCAATATAGTCCCAACATAAGATGGTCCATCACACTATACTTCTAGTCAGAATCTCAGACAACCTTATCCATTACTTTGAGACTGGCTACAGAATCTACAGTTAGTCCAACTGAAACCTATCTGAGCTTTCTTACAGAACCCCACAAAGATATCATCACTTCATAAACAGCAGGAACCAACTCTAAGAAAACAATGCCCCTTTTCCCAAAGGTGTCATGTTTCTCAGGGTTATGGATAATGGTTATTGGGTTGAGGGTGAAAGAAAATATTGGACTTGATATTCTCCTTAAGAAAAGAGAAAAGGGGGAGTGGATAGGTACAGGATATTAAGATAGATTATTGTATATACTAGCAAACTAATTTAGTAAAATATCAGCCTTAAATAAATTGCACTATTATGAATTCTTGTGTATTGATACAAATGTAAACTATTTTTATATTCTTATTTACGAAATTTGTATATTGATACAAATACAGAACTATATTTATTGTAATGTACATGTTTTTCTACTCTTATTTGAAATGTTTGTATATTGAAACAAATGTAAAATTATATTTGCCATACTGAATGTAAGTTCTACCTCTGTTTAGGATATTTTGTATATAGATATATATTTAGGATTATTGTCATATTGCATGTTGCACTATACATTCCTACCTCTGCTTTAGCTATTTTGTGTATTCTCACAATTTTGAAGTCATTGTCTTTCTACTGTACTTTTGCTTACAGACTGTTTAACTTGTATACATTAAGCCTTCATCCTTAGGATATGTAGGTAGATAAGACTTACAGATTTATAGTCACCTATGCTTGTCATCTCTATAATTGTGTTAGTTTGGTTGTCCAGATTTACAGATATACAGGTCAGATGGACAGGTAATAACCAAAAACTTCATAGACCTAGAGAATATGGCATTTAAGTGCTTTGATAACTTAGAATTCTATTGACATAAGATATGATTACTCCTGGCAGCACCAATCTGATCCCAAGAGAATGTTGGGCTTCTAAGACATTTGTTTGGAAGTTTGTCTTCTTCTTGGCACATAATGACCTGCTGGGCAAAGAACTGCCTGTACGTTGACTGCTGACAGTATGAATGCTGTCCTTTCTTGATGAGTGTGACACTAGGAAAAGTGACTTCTGAACTCTGCCAAGATAGGGTAAGATTGTCTTTCAAAATTTCTGCTTCTGAATATGGTCTGTCAAATACTGTAGGCCTGTAGCCAATTTGAATGAATCAATGATGCTGAGAAAACTTAGGTGACTGTCTAGGATGCCAGCTGTCTCTGTCTACTCTCACAAGACTCCTGAAAGTTGTTTGCATCCTTCTTCTGTTTCTCAGGTATTATTATATTCCTTCTCAGGTCTTTGATAGTATTGAAGACTAATAGTTACAGTTACAATCTTCTTATACCTTATCTTGAACATAATAGTACTAGAGTCAGAATCTTCAAGATAGGACAGCTATTGTAATCTCAATAATTTGCCATTTACCTATGTTCTGGACATTTAGCATGTCTTTCTTGTTTAATGTTATTCTTGTTGGCTGTAGTTCCATTTTGGTTTATGTTATTACCCTTTGTTATTCCTGGACAACATTTGATAATCATTCTTACTGTGTATAGTTTACATTAAGATTAGAACCTTCTTATTTAGACAAAAAGAAGAAATGTAGTGGTATTTGCTCCACTCATGACCTTAGGCTATACAGCCCAAAGGAAGCAGTGCTTCCTGCCTTTGTACATGACCTCTTACAAGGAGTTTGAGAAGGGTCACATGCTCTTCTCCCTGTTCCTGCTTGTGAGGTAGATTTGCTCCTGGTCAGATCAGAAGACAACTTCTGTTGTATATTCCGTTCTATAATTGTGAGTGTATTTCCTCAACTTGTATCTTAATAAATTCTGTTACCCATTTAATAGACTCACATGGAATGATCATAATACATATGTGACTTAACATTCCGTAGACACAGGTTCTTTGCACTTTGACTAGTTGTATGTTTCTGGATTAAGTGGCATTCACTACAAAAAGAAACATCTCTAATGGGATATAAGAGCTATACTAGTATATGGGTATAGAGACAGGAATTCTGAGGAAAGTTTGATACTATATGCATTTAGCAAAATAATAGCACTATGTTTAGCCCTGTGACCTACAAACTACTCACCCATGGGATTTTTGCAAGATGTACATAGCCAGGCATATACGTCTTGTAGAGTGGGTCTAAAATCCCATCAGAAAGTAGCTCAAAGACCACTTCATTATGGAGATGTCTTGCCATACCAGTCATTATTGTAGTTTACTAGGTTCACAACTAGATAAGAATGTTATTTTCAAAAAATGCATTACACCTTCTGGTACTATAAAAGCTATCCAGCTAGGGGAGCCATCCTAGTCAGCACCAACTTGAATTCTCCATGTATTCTGTCCAAAGCATGTGGTGTCTTCAGCAATAAGATCTTAACATCAAGTTTTGTTTAGATACTGAATAATAATAGCCTATATTTTTAGGAGTCACCACTTAGCAGTAACTGGAGAAGAGATAAGCCACCCCTGGCACTGGGCCTTTTTGATAAACTATGGGTTCTGGTAGGAACAATATCCTCATCAATATCCTTGTAGTGCAATTCTAAGAAAGAGGCCATTGACAGGCAAGGAGCAGAAAGATATTAATGGAAGGCAGGTAGTAAAACACTGTTGATATGAAGGGGAATGGAGAAATAAAAGGGACAGGGGCTTAAGGTGGAAGAGAGATGGGAAGATAGGGAAGATGAAGGGAACAAAGAGAAGACTAAGACTAAGGATGTTTGAAAAGCCACATGGAAACCTCTGCTTTATAAACATCCTAATTACATGCATATAAATATGATGTGTGTGTGTGCACATGTGCATGCAAATGCATCTGCCTGAATAGAGCATTGGGTCCCCTGGATTGGGGTTAAATATGACTGTGATTGTCTGACTGCTATTAGAGTGCTGGGAAGAAAATATGGTCATGTGCAAGACCAGCAGGTAGTTTTAACCATGAGCATTCTCTTTAGCATAGAGCCTGGCATTTTAAAGATAAAGGATCCTGAGTATTTATTCTTTCATGCTTGAATGGACTGGGAAATTTTCTAATTACGTGAGACTATTCAGGGACTATTTGAAGACCTTATAAATAGTTGCAATTTTAAATTTCCTGTGCTTATATAAACTATTGTAAAATAAATTTGAAAATATACTTTGAAAATAAACAAGACATGCATTTTTATGAACATAGCATACTAAAAGACAATTAATTTGTTTCTGACAAAAAGTAAATCTTAGAAATGTTGAACAATGTATGAAATTTACTTTTTGTTTCTAAAAATAGAAAATATATGTAAAATTCATCCAATTGTATTAATTTGAAACATTTTACTTTATTATTAAAATATTTGAATTAAAAGTTATAGGCTTTGCGTTAACTTTTTTAATACATTTGCAACATTTTTGTCATAATTACTAGCTCTTACAACTTAACCCATTTCTAGTAATCTATGTATTGCCACATGGCTTTGTGGCTTTACCTGTCTTCCAGCATGTCTTGCATCCTCTGCTTCTCCTGGCAACCCTGCCTTTCTTCTTCCCAGCATCCTCTGTGCCTGGCTATCCCACCTATACCTTCTGTCTAGCTAATGGCTGTTGAGCTTTAAATTAAACCAATCAGAAGACACATTGGCAAAGATACATCTTCACTGAGTACAAAAAGATTAATCAATGCTTTCCTAAAGCAGTAATCATCTCAATACATTATAAATTAGTTTGAGATATTTAAAATTTGGAAGGCATTCCATTTTGATCTTCATTTTAAATAATTTACAAAGAGGAAGCATAATCTTTTATTTCAAATGAAAAAATGAAAGAGTTAAAGGGAATGGTGTAGGTAGAGCAGTACAGTAAGCCACACTGAAAATGTGCATTCCTTGTTGTTAAAAGGAAACTCAGTCAATGAGATCTTACACATTAGTATAATGAATCTCAGACAATGACTAGAATAATAATAATAATTTTAAAACATTCATTGTCGGCTGGGCAGTGGTGACACATGCCTTTAATCATAGTACTTGGGATGCAGAGCCAGGCGGATCTGTATTGTGGATGATTGATTGATAAATAAAATGCTGATTGGCCAGTAGCCAGGCAGGAAATATAGGCGGGACAATGAGAGAGGAGACATTTGGGAAGGCTGAGGGGCGGAGACACCAGCCTGATGTTCAGGGAGCAGTATGTAAAGGCAGCAGGTAAAACCACGGAACATGTGGTGACATATAGTTTAACACAAATGGGCTGAGTTTAAGTGTAAGAGCTACATAGTGGTAGGCCTGAGCTAATGGCCGAGCAATTTAATTAATATGAGATTCTGAGTGATTATTTTATAAGCAGTTGTGAGTTTCTGGGGCTGAACAGTACTGGAAAAAACTCCAGCTACAAATACCTCCCAACCAGCTACAGATCTATGTGAGTTTGAGGCCAGTCTGGTCTACAGAGTGAGATCCAGGACAGGCACCAAAACTACACAGAAAAAAACCCTGTCTCAAAAAACCAAAAGACAAAAAACAAACAAACAAACAAACAAAAAAATTCATTATCCAAAATGATTGTGTAGAACGCACTTGCCAAGAAACAAAGATCTTTTAGTTCATAAGTTGATGATACAGTTTCAAATGTTTATTTTAATGTATAGTAGAACTCAGTATATGTTTCAACATTTTTCTGGTGTAATTCACATGTCATAAAATTCAATAGCTTCATATGTGCAATTTAACACTTTTAGTAAATTTACCAAGTTGTGTCACCATAGCTCAAATAAAATTTTCTAGTACTTCTACCACTACATCAAGATTCATTATATTATTTTAAAGATAGAGTATACTTCTACCTCCAGATCTAGGAAACAACCAGTCAAAATTCAATCTCTATATATTTTTGGATTTTGTTTTTTATTTTCCAGATATTCTGATAAAGAGTCTAATGAAGGACAGACTGATCTCAAAATTTTTATAGTACACAAAGACTCTAAACCTCTTAATCACTTGCCTCAACCTCCCTTATGATAGGATTAAAGGTATACATCACCACACACATTGGGTTGTCTTTTCCAGCCATGATAGGAAGGCTTATGCCTTGTCTTATTATGTCTTATTTTGCCATATTTGTCTGTCTTTCTTGGAGGCCTGCTCTTTTCTGAAAAGGGAACAGAAACGGAATGTATCTGGGGAGGAGGTGAAATGGGGGGGGGGGTGCTGAGAGGAGTGGAGTTTGTATGCTGCTGAATATCTACTCTGGACTCCCTGAATGCCAGGCAATGTACTCTACTACTAACAAGTTGCATATTGAAACATATTGGAGAGATTTAAATATGTTATTGTAGATGGAGTAAAAATATGTGATTATTTATTTCTATGTTATTTTGTTTCACTTGATATTTCCAAGTTATATTCACATTGTAACAATTATCATGAATAGCTAATTATTTTTATTGCTAAATAGTCTTATCATATGATATTCCTCAGTTTGCTTTTTAGGGTTTTTTTTTTCATGTTCCTGTTCATTATGAAGGATGCTGCTATGACTGGCAATTAAATAGATTTGTTTATTATAGTAGTGACTATAGGTAGAAGCTGAGCATAATTATTTGTGATTTTTCCTCATTAAGGAAGAAGGAAATATGTTTAGAGGCACAAAAGGTATATAAACTATGGGTAGGGTAGTGTAAATGGAAGAAAAATCCCATTTGGTTAATAGTAGTTAGTGAACTCTTCTCTCTTCTGGGTACAGAATAATTCTCCATATATTTCTTTAAATAGCAGATACTTACTCTTTGTTAAGTATCAGCCTAATAAATTATCATGAGATAAAAATAAATTACGGTGAGAAAAAAAAGGTAGGAGGAAATTATCAAACCAACAATCAACAAAATGATAGTCTGCGTTCTCAGGGTAATAATCAAAAGAGATACCTGAAAAATGCTCCATTTCACCTGAAGGACACTTGTTCAACTATGTTCATAGCAGCTATTCATAAAAGCTAGAACCTGGAAACAACCTAGCTATCCCTCAACTGAGGAATGAGTAAAGAAAATGCAGTACATTTACACTATGTTTTCCTTATCTTTTTACCTTACCTCTCTGAACCTGTGGATTGTAGCTTGATTATCATTTACTTGACAAATAATGTTTACTTATAACTAAATGTATACTACTAAAGAAATGTTTTTTTTCTGGTTAATTTTCTTTAAAAAAAAAAAAGGAAGCCTGTCAGCAATTCATCCCTGTAAGAATATCTTTTTTAATTGAAAATAGATTTTTCTCTCATAAAGTACATCCCTACAACAGTTTCCTTTCCATCCCCTCCTCTCAACACCCCTTTCCCCACTTCATTTCACCTCTTCCCCCATACACTCCCTATCTGTTTCCTTTTTGGAAAAGAGCAGGCCTCCAAGAAAGACATACAAATATGGAAAAATATGATACAATAAGATAAGGCAGAAAATGGAAAAGACAACCCAATAAGAGGAAAAGGGTCCCAAGAGTGTTTGGATTATCTCATTCCAGATGATTTTTTTCTAGTTGCATCCATTTGCCTACAAATTTCATGATGTCATTTTTTAAACAGCTGAGTAATACTCCATTGTATAAATGTAACATATTATAGATGTCAGAGAATCCAGACTATCATTTTGTTGATTGTTGGTTTGATAATCTCCTCATGTCTTTTATCTCACCATATTTTAATAGGCTAATACTTAACAAAGAGTAAGTACCCAGTATTTAAAGAAAGATAGGCTGGGTTGAGTGGCACATAGGCACATCTCCCTGGGAAAGGGAAGTAGAATAGATTTTATAGGTGGACTGGGGGCAGATGAAGACTGAAGCTGGAGAGATCAGGTGGAGGAGGAAGGGATGGAAGGAGATAGTGTACAGAGAGACAGCTAGAACTGGGAGGCATTTGGGATACAGTGTGGAAACATAGTGTAGTAGAAACTCCCTGGATGCTATAAGGGTGACATTAGTGAGGACTTCTAGTTTATGGAGGATACTGAGTTTACTGGCCATCTTTTGTAGCTTGACAAGGTTTCCAGTGGTAGGCCAAGGTTGTATTAGGTTGAGTTGTTGCCCAAGATGATCCTTCTGAGATCTGTAAACATCCAAGGGTGATGCTAGGATGGAGGGTCCCTCTCTGAAACTGACCCACTTCAGACAACATCCACACATTTCATTGAAGTCAGAAAGGTTGATCTGATGCCTGTATGGAGACTTCACCTCTGCATCCTAGTCTCTTTAGGGCAATAAGATACTCTGTAGGCTATGGAAAAAGAAACCTGGCCACCAATGCAGCCTCAGAAACCCCAAAATATGATCTGTCTTGCCTGCAAGTTGTGCTGGGACAATGGTGGCATAGAACTTACAGGAGTGGACAACTAATATTTTGTTTAATTTGACACCCACACCATGTGAGGAAGTCCATGACTTAAACTGCTTGAATGACTAGAAACTGGTGACCTAGAAACATAGACCTAGGGTAGGACCAAATATGACTGGAAAGAAAAAGAAATATTCCTAATGATATACTATACTCGTATGTTGGTACCTTGTCCATTGGTCATCAGAGAGGCTTCCTCTAACAGTAGATGGGAGTGGGTGCAGAGACCCACAGCCAGACATTATGTACAGAGAGAGAAAGTCTTAATTGGAGGTCTCCATTGGATCCTTCCCCTCAGAGATGAGGAACCCCATAGAAGGGAGGGAGGCAAGATTGCAAGAGTCAGAGGAAATGTAGGACACCAGGACAACATGGCCCACAGAGTCAATTAAGCAGGACTCATATGGGTGCATAGAGACTGAAGCAGCACACAAGGGGTTCATATGGGAACAGGTCCTCTTCATATATGTTATGGCTCTTAGCTTGATGATTTTGTGGGACTCTTAACAGTGAGAGGTATTCTGACTCATTTGAATGCTCTTGGGACCATTTACCTCTTATTGGGTTGTCTTTTCCTGACTTGATAGGAAGGCTTCTGCCTTATCTTATTGTATCTTATTTTGCCATGTGTGTCTGTCTTTCTTGGAGGCCTGTTCTTTTCTGAAGAGGAAACAGAAAGTTAGTTAGTGTATTTGGGTTGGAGGTGAATGGAGGGAGGGGCTGAAAGAAGTGAACAGAAAGAAAACTGTCATCAGGATGTATTTTATGAGAGAAAAAAATCTATTTTCAATAAAAAAAGGTATTCTTAAAAGGATGAATTGCTGACAGGCTTGGGTTTTGTTTTTTGTTGCTTTTTTTTTTTAAGAAAATTTAGCGGAAAAAAGAAACTCATATCCTGGTTACATGATATGAGCTCATGAAAGCTTTCTACCCCTTTGAAAAATATTCATGTTATTTGTAATCTGGATTTTTATCTGAGATACTCTAGAGAGGTACTTTTACAGGAATGGTTAATGGGGTTCCTGTAACGTGGTTGTCAATTCTGTTACTTACAATAAAGCAATTCCAAGATGTGCTCTAATGCCTATTTAATCAAATTATCAAGTAGGTTTTGTTACCTTGTAGGTTTTAAATATGACTCATCTTCCTAATATAAAAAAAAGCCAAATAGCTATCCCAATAATAGAAAGTGATAATGTATTTTATTGATAATTTGGTTTTCAGATGATTCATTAAACTCCTCTGGTTACTTTGTAGCTAAGCAACAAGGCCTATAGAAAGATAATTGATTTACTGAAGAGACAGCAATGTGAAAGCCAGCTATGCCACTTATTGTATTCTGAAATTATATTGAACTTTGTTGAGAAGTCTCCCACAAAAAGTGTCTCTTATAACACTAGATCCATTAAATGTCCAAGAAAAAAATAAAGTCTTTGGCTACTTATGTTTTTAACAATGCTGCATATTCTTTTCCTGCTAATGGAAATTTACTATGCACTTTAAAGTTTCTGAGTAATATTTCTGGGAGGAGTCATATTAAACTATTTTGTATACCCAGGATGTTTAGAGCTTGTTTTTGCAATAGGAATTATCTACCCATCCATCTTACTGACACAGTAATCTAAGAAACATGCATAGTAAATGTTTGTTTTAGCTAAGAAATTATCAAAAAACATTATTAATGGATGCAATACAATATAAATGTCACTCCCATATCTGTGACTAGAGACATCCGGACATGACTAAAATGGAAGGAGAAGAATTATATCCCCTCTCACTGTCAGTTAATCAGGGAATGGAGCCCAAGGAAGTCTGGTCTCATGTATGGCCATTGCTGAGCTCAGTAAGCAAAACACCTTTTATTTTATAAAATAACCAAATTTGTATTTATTCACTAAGGAAGAAATTCTCTACCACACAAAGATGCAACTAAGAAACAGAATTACAGACCAATCTCCCTCATGAACATTGATACAAATACTCAATAAAATACTGGCAAATTGAATCTAAAACCATATAAAAAATCATCCACCATGATCAAGTAGGCTTCATCCCAGAGATGCAGGGATAGTTCAACATATAAAAATCTGTCAATGTAGTCCACCATGTAAACAAACTTAAAGGAAAAAAAAAACATGATCATCTCATTAGATGCTGAAAAAGCTTTTGGCAAAATCCAACACCCTGTCATGATAAAAGTCTTGGAGAGAACAGGGATACAAGGAACATATTAAAATGTAATAAAAGCAATAAAGAGCAAGCCAACAGCCAACATCAAATTAAATGGAGAGAAACTCAAAGCAAGTCCACTAAAATCAGGGACAAGACAAGGCTGTCTGCTCTCTCCATACTTATTCAATATAGTACTTGAATTCTAGCCAGAGCAATAAGACAACATAAGGATATTAAGTGGATATAAATTGGAAAGGAAGAAGTTAAGCTTTCACTATTTGCAGATGACAAGATATATATATATCTCCCCCAAAATTGTGCCAGACAACTCCTATAGCTGATAGACACCCTCATTAAGGTGGCAGGATATAAAATTAACTAAAAAATTATCAGTATCCCTCATGTATACAAAGGAAAAACAGGCTAAGAAAGAAATCAGAGAAATATCACCTTTTACAATAGCCACACATGACATAAAATATCCCAGGGTAACTCTAACCAAACAAGTGAAAGACATGTATGACAAGAACTTTAAGTCATTGTAGAAAGAAATTGAAGAAGATATCAGAAAATGGAAAGATCTCACTTGCTCATGGATAGGTAGGTTTAACACAGTAAAATGACAGCCTTACCAAAAGCAATCAACAGATTCAATTCAATCACCATTAAAATCCCAACACAATTCTTCACAGACCTTGAAAGAACAATACTCAACTTCATATGGAAAAATTGAAAAACCCAAGATAGCTTAATATAATCATATACAATAAAAAACTTCTGAAGGCATCACCATCCCTGACTTCAAGCTCTAATATAGAGCTATAGTGATAAAAAAAAAACAGCTTGATTTTAGCATAAAAACAGACACATGGATCAAAGGAATTGAATTTAAGAACCTGACATTAACCCACACACCTGATTTTTGACAAAGAAGCCAAAATTGTACAATAGAAAAGGGAAAACATCTTTAACAAATAAATGGTGCTGGCATAACTGGATGTCAATATGCAGAAGAATGCAAATAGATCCATATCTATTGCCATGCACAAAATTTAAGTCCTAGTGGATCAAAGAACTCAACATAAAGAAAGTTGGAAGTAGCCTTGAATGCATTGGCACAGGAGACCACTTTCTAAATATAACACCAATAGCAAAGACACTGAGAGCAACAATTAATAAATTGGACCTCCTGAAACTGTGAAGTTTCTGTAAGTCAAGTACACCATAAATAAGACAAAATATCAGCCTACAGAATGGGGAAAGATATTTACCAACCCCACATTGAAGAGAGGGCTGATCTCCAAAATATATCAAGAACTCAAAAAACTAGATATCAAGAAACCAAATAATCCAATTTAAAAAATGAAGCACAGATCTAACCAGATAATCCTCAACAGAAGAATATAAAATGACTGAAAGACATTTAAGGAAGTGCTCAGCATTCTTAGCCATCAAGGAAATGCAAATCAAAACAACTCGGAGATACCATATTACACCTGTCAGAATGGCTACTATCAAAAACACTGATAACCGCTTATGTTAGAGAGGATATAGAGTAAGAGGAATACTGCAATCTTGTACAGCCACTTTGGAAATCAGTATGGAGGCTTCTCAGAAAATTGGGAATCATACTTCTAGACCCAGCAATGCCACACTTGGGCATATACCCAAAAGAAGCCCAACCACACCATGAGGACATTTGCTCTATGTTAATAGAAGCCTTTTTTGTAATAGCCAGAACCTGGAAGCAGCCTAGATGCACCTCAACCAAATAAGGGATAAAGAAAATATAGTACACAATGGAAAATTACTCAGCAGAAATAATCAATGACACCATGAAATTTGTAGGCAAATGGATGGAAGTAGAAAAAAATCATCCTGAGTGAGGTAACCCAGATCCAGAAAGACAAACATGTTATGTACTCATTCATAAGTGAATATTAGATGCAAAGCAAAGGATAACCAGGCTACAAACCACAACACCAGAGAAGTTAGGTTTTAAAAAAAGGGTCTTGAGAGAGATATGCAAGGATTGTCCCAGGTAGGGGAAGTGGTTAAGATCTCCTCAGTAAACTGTTGGGGGGGTAGAGGGGAGTATGTGGAGGTTGGAACAGGAGGGTTCAAGATGGTTAAGTTGGGGGAAAGACAGAGAGGGAGAGCAATGAAAGAGGTATCTTGACAGAGTGAGCCATTATGAGGTTGGGGAGAAAACTGATTCTAGGAAAATCCCACAAGGATTTCCCCAGCTAAGACTGCTAGCAATGGTGGAGAGGGTACCTGAACTAGCCTTCCCCTGTAGTCAGATTGGTGACTACCCTAATTGTCATCATAGAACCTACATCCTGTGTCTAATAGAAGCAGATACAAAGACCCACAGTAAAGCACCTGACCAAGATCATGGAGTACAGTTGAATAGAGGGAGGAGGTATTATAGGAGCAAGAGGGGACAAGATCATGATGGGGAAAACCACAGAGACAGCTGATATGAGTTAGTGGGAGCTCATGGACTCTGGACTGAAAGCTAGGGAGCCTTCATGGGACCAAACTAGGCCCTGTGTGGCTAATAGTTGTGTGGATTGATCTGTTTGTGAGGCCCCTGACAATTGGACCAAAACTTATCCTGGGTACATGAACTGGCTTTTTAGAGCCCATTCCTTGATGCAGGAGGGACAGCCTTGGTCCTGACCCAAATTGGTATGCCAGCTTGTATTGACTACCCAAACCAGGTCTTGCCCCTTATGTGGAGTGGGTAGGGGGTGGGGTGGGAAGAGAAAGGGGGAGTGGGAAAAGAAGAGGGAGGGAGAACAATGGTTGGTATGTGACATGAAAAAAATCTTAAATAAAAAAAGAATACTAATACTAGCACCTACAATTTAGTCAATGGTTTTATATATATATATATATATATATATATATATATATATATGTGTGTGTGTGTGTGTGTGTGTGTGTGTGTGTGTGTGTGTGTTTTGAAACATGATTTCTCTGAGTAACATCCCTGGCTGTTCTGGACCTCACATTGTAGACCAGGCTGTTGTTGAACTCACAGAGATCCACCAGCCTCTGCCTCCTGAGTGCTGGGATTAAAGGCTCCATGCATGGCTGGTTTTTAATCTTTTATTCTTTGTGAATTTTATACAATGCATTTTGATCATATTTACCCTTGCCCAAAAATCTTTCAAGTTATACCTCCCTTCCCTACCAACCTTTATGTTTTCATTTTATTTACATGTCTAAGGAGTCCAGTTTGTGGTACCATATACTCTTGGATATATGGCCTTCACTGGAGCATGGTTAATAGACAGGTCTTCACTGTTGAAGAAAACTGTCTCTTCCTCCTACAGCAAGCATCAATTGCCAGTAGTGCCTCAGGACTTCATGACTGACACCCCTGACCATATTGGGATTTTATCTGGCATTAACTTCTGTATTCTGGTGTATGCTGTCACAACTGCTTTGAGTTCATGTTCCCTACTTCCCTGTTCAGCCCAGAAAACATTATTTCCTGGTAGTCCTCCACCACATCTTATTGGGATAATTTTTTGTATGCTGTGAAGATGTGTCTCTGTTTTTCTTCACCCACCTAAAGCATCTGCTGATTGGTTTAATAAGTGCTGAATGGACAATAGCTAGGAAGGAGAGAGAATAGGCAGGATTTCGGGGCAGAGACAGGAACTCTGGGAATGAATCTGAGTGGTGGGATATTCAACAGTAAAGAAACAGAGGAAGTAGGACACACAGTATTGAGGAGAGGTAGAAAGCCATGTAGCAGAATGTAGATTAACATAAGTATATTAATTTACGTTTTAAGAGGTATATGGGAACAAGCCTAAGCTAAGGCCAAGCTTTCATACTTAATAAGACATCTCTGTGTCATTATTCAGGAGCTAGCCATCCAAAGACAGACCTGCTGCAACAACTGGCTCATGTGTTCATTCTACCCCATCTTCTGCAATGATATCTGAAATGTGAGAGAATATGTGTATCCCTTTTAGTGTTGAGCAAGCTATAGTATCTTATTTTTGGCACCTTGATCAGTTGTGGGCCTATATGTTAATGGATACCAAATGCAAAAAAAAATGTATCTGTTTAAGTTAACTGTAGATGTAATTCTAAATGATCTTATTAAATAAGAAACATAGTGCCAAATGTAGAGTTAAAAGCCCAAGAGGTCAGAGCTTAGCGAATAGACTTTAGCTTATCAGCTGCTGCTGTCCTTCCCCTGAAAATGAGACCTACTTCCTGTGTGTCTGTATTTTGTTGACTTTCTGTTCTGCCTTCTCATTGGTTGTAAACCCAACCACATGACCTCCTCATCACTGCCTGTCTATACACACTTCCATGTCTCTATGGTTAGTATTGAGATTAAAGGCATGTGTCTCTATGTTGGCTGTGTCCTTGAACACACAGATTCTTCCTGTCATGTGATCAGGATTAAGGGCATGTGATACCACTGCCAGACTTCTGCTATGGCTTGCTATTAGCTCTGACCCCCAGGCAACTTTATTTATTAGCATACAAATAAAATCACATTTTAGTACAAATAAAACATCACCATATTTACCCTTTCTATTCTAATAAAAAGAAAAAAGGAAAAGAGTTATAACTAATATAAGAAAAACTATATACAATAAGGACAAAAACTATATCAATATATACAAGCAATAAATATCTAAACAATGTCTAGTCCATTTGCATTTGACAAACTCAGAGAAAATAACTCCATTATCTATCCTATTTTGGTAAGTCCAAAATGTATCTGATTCACTTTCTATCCTAACTTATATTACTAACAGAACTACCTTATAATGTCTTTCAAATTTATATACTTATACCTCTTTAGTGAGTTTCTTTTCTGAAATTCTTAACAAGGAAAACTATAAATATCTAATCTTTAACTATAACTTATAACCTTCTAATCTTCAACTCCCTCAGAGACCCAAGAAAGAAATAATATTACCTAAAAAATTAAAAACAGGAAGGGCACGCAAGTGGCTTTCAAAAAAATGTGAGGTGACAGAAACATCCAGCTGCCTGGACAGTCACCCAATGTTTCTCTGCAGCATTGGGGCATCATCTCTGGCCTATAGGCTTAACATATCTGACAGACTTGTTTGTGAAGTAGGATGTACACAAGGCCAACAGTTCAACTTCACATTTGTTGAGAGTAATCCATGTACTAGAAACACCTAAATTCCACTAGTGTCCTGTCATGATTCAGGATTTTAAATTCTGGAAGTTGTTGATTTTTTTTTTTAATTCAGCTGTCCATTCTTCTTGGCTTGTGTGTGTGGCTTCATCTCAACATCTCGTTCTTCTCCACATTCCTCTATTAAAATGCCAGTCTACAATTGAGAAGTGAGACTCTGTCAGCTTAGTTACTCTTTCAAGAATAACTGTTTCAGCTGCTGTTTCAATGCACATCAGAAGCCATCAGTCCACTGTCAGTTCAGCTGCCTTCAAAGAAAGAAGCACTGTACCTTTTCTGGATTGTAAAGGCCACTTCAGGGATGGTGCCATGTGATGCCTTTTGTTAAAACCACAACCACACTTGTCTTGGCAAGAATCGGTAGTCCTTTGTTTCATGTCCTGTCTGTCCATTTTGTCCTGTTTGTCAGCAGTTGATTCAAGGATATTTTGTTGTCCAGTGGCTAACTTTTGCCATAATGAAAGTTAACTCCATATGCAGTTTCTTCACTGCCCATATTTTCTCTGAAGTAGATTGTTAATGGATAATTAAGAAATATATTAATAATTAGTCATCTATGATAATCATACTTGTAGCCATGTTAGTTAAGTTTTCTAGGTATACACAGATATATTTCAGATAGATAGGCAATCTTCAAACACTTCAAAGACCTACAGAATATAGCATTTAAAGTATTTTTAAAATTTAGATTTTCTGGACATTGAGACTTGTCTGCTCCTGGCAGCACCAGATTTACTTCAGAGAGGAGGATGGGCATCTAAGACATTCCATATAGAGTTTATCTTCTTCTTGGCAAAAATAGCCATTTGGGCAAGAAACTGTTCTTGCCTAGACTGCTTGACTGACTGTACATACAGGACCCATAGGAAGGTGACTACTGAACTTTGCTTGGCAAAATGGTCCTTCAGTTTCCTGCTTTGCAGAGGAAACTGCTAAATATTATACAGGACACAGAGAAAAGAGACTGAGAGATTCTAGGCCTGTAGGCTGAAGACAGTTGCCCCAACTTTGCAGAGGAACTTTGCATGACTGTCCAGGCTGCCAGCTGTCTCTGTCTACTCCTGCAAGACTCCCAAATGTTGCTTGCATCCTTTTCCTGTTTCACAGGTAATATTATGTCCTTCTGAGTTCTTTGATGTATTTGAAGACTAGATATAATTTCCCCAGTTATAATAAAAGATAAGTTAGATATGAAACCTTAGACTCACAAATATAGGATAGATAGGATATCTTCTTTAACACTGTAACTGTAATTCTTGCTTCATAATTGTTTAGTTATATGTAATTTTACTATGTTAAAGTTAAAATCTTCCTTTTAAAAAATACAGAAAGGGATAGTGGTGTAGGATGTCCTGTATGCTGTAAAAATATGTTGCTATGATTGACTGATAAATAAAATTCTGATTGGCCAGTAGCCAGGCAGGAAGTATAAGCAGGACTAGCAGAAAGGAGAACTGGAGAAACAGAAAGGTGAAGAGAGGAGACACCATCCTGCCATCCAGGAAGCAGCATGTAAAGACAGCAGGTAAAGTCACAGAACACGTGGCAACATATAGATGAACAGAAATGGGTTAATTTAAGATGGAACTAGATAACAAGAAGCCTGCCATGGCCATATAGTTTGTAAGCAATATAAGTCTCTGTGTGTTTACTTGGTTGAGTTTGAGTGGCTGCAGGACTGGCAGGTGAGAGAGATTTGTCCTGACCATGGGCCAGGCAGCACTGGAGAAAATTTCAGCTACAGTTAACCCTCATCTTAAGTGATAAGGGTTAAGGAATGAGTTAGTCTATGAACATAACAATGTCATTAGGAGCTGATTTGTCCCCTTTAATTGAAAATAGACTCTTTTCTCATACAATATATCCTATTTACACTTTCCTCTTCTATTACTAGTTCCTCACATCCCTCCTCTCTCATCCAGATCCCCTCCATTTCTGTCTCTCATTAGAAAAGGACATGCTTCTAAGAGAAAACAAAATATAACTAGGCAACTAGATTGGACGATGATAACTAGAAGGACAAGAAGATGGGTGAAGAAGAGCCAGAGGTGGAAGAACTAGTGGAGATCAGGAAGTATGAGTATGACCCAAATTTTGCCATCTATGGACCCCATTACAATGTTCAGCAGGCAATATTGATGAAAATCGATGCTTTTAATTACATCCATATGGGAACCATCTACAGAGGCCTCAGTGTTGTCCCCGATGAAGAAGACATCGGCATATACTAGGGATCCCACATGCCCTTGGAGCAGATGAGTAACTTTTATGGAAAGAATTCTCATGGGAACACCATGAAGCAATTCATGGATATCTTCTTCCTGCCTGAAATGACCCTGCTGTCCTGTGTGAATGAGAACGTCCTAAAGTACAACAATGATTATGAACCAGTGCACCTGTACAACGATTTCAAGGACTCCATAAGGGATGTCCACATCAAAGGAATAATGCACTGAGCAATTGAAGCAGATATTGAGAAGTAAGTACATCTGTTATGGCAAGCAGACCTGTGCAGAGCTGGCTAAGATGGCTGCCCATGGCCAAGAAGACTTTCCTCATCACCAAAAGCCCCAGCAGCTGTGTAGACAAAAGGAAGCAGTATATGATGTGGAAGGACTGATGGGACCTGTTTGATGTGGTCATAGTTCAGGCTGAGAAACCGAACTTCTTCAATGATAAGGGGAAACCTTTTTGGAAGGTGAATGAGAAAGGTGTCTTACTCTGGGATAAAATCTACAAGCTTCGGAAAGGTTAGATCTACAAGTGCCGGGGACGGCATAAAAGATGGCTGACATGCTGCCAGCAGAGATTGGAGAAAAGGGGAACCGAGATTGTGGACCATCAACCCTCTGTGTGTTCCCCTCCAGATCTTCTGCTTAGCATGCCTCTGGAGGGCCAAGGCAGAAATGCCTACATGTCACAAGGTCATGCTTTATGGTGTGCACATGTCATGTCCTCCTCCATATAAATACTTCTTGTAATACTAGTCTTTTTTCTTCTATTTGATCTTCATGTTCTGTGTTCCTAGATCAATGGTGATTTCTGTTATACAGGAAAGGGGTGAAGTAAATTACACAGGAGATTATACAGAGAGGATCACTCAGGCTGAGGTTAAGGCAGTTATGCAGGTCATGGGAAAGAACCTACAGCCTGGGGAAGCTTTTCAGGCTTGGATAAACTGTACTGAATGGGTGGTCAACTGTAGCACATGGTATGATGTATATGAACACACTGGACTTAAATTGACCATGATGAATAATTCAGTTTCTGAGGATATTCCAAGGACATTATGTAAAACTTGAGACCCTAAGGGGTATTGGCTGAAGACTGTGGATGGAGTAACATACAGATGGGATAACAAATTAAAAGTATGGGAACCTAGAATTGGAGGAAAAGAGTGGCCTCCACCAAGAAAGGGAAATGGCAACTTTAATCCAGACATTTTTTTATTCCTCCTGAAAGAGTGTGGAGATAATATGATAATTGATGGAGTGATTGCTACAAGTTTTATTGGGTTCCTAGATTAAAAAGAGCTGCCAAGAAAGGTGAGCTTCCTTTCATAGAAGCTCTAAAAATTAGATTAGGTCTTCCTTGGAATTGTTGGGATATAGAAGGACAGAAGTTGCTGAATTGCAGGGACAGTCTGAGGTCATTGTGGCCCACCAGTCATGGGGCTTGGTGTTTGCAGAGGGCTGAGGAGGAACTTAGGCAGCTACAGGGGTCTTGAGGTTGGAGTAGACTGTGTGAGAAGGAAATGACTGTCTGGTACATTGACCACTGTTCTTATTTTTACCATTTTTTTGCAAAATTGCATGTTGCTAGCCTTCAGGTCAAGTGCTCAAAAGATTGTATAATCATTAATAATAAAACTAGATTATGCTTGCTTTGGTGTTAAGTCTGGGATTGTTCCTGTGTTTAGTAAAAGATGATGAAAAATATATTAGTGATTTTCTAAGAATGATCTTTGGAATCATGAGAACATTTTGTATTGGGTGATTTCCCCTTTTCTTTCTGTCCCCCCTTTACTTATGATAATAAAAGATTGGCATCACCAGGGCAAAAGCAGAAGCTAAGAGAAGTTAGAGAAGCTAAGAGAAACTAAGAGAAGTTAGAGAAATTAAGAGAAGCTAGGGAAGCTAAAGGAACTTAGCAACTACAGAAGCCAAAAGTGACCTATCAGCTTACACGAACATTGTCTCAGCATTGTTATTGTGCCTTCCAGGCATCCCATCCTTCAGACCCATGAAACTGCTGAGGCTGGTCCCCGGCATAAAAGCAGGGCAATCTGTATGGATTTTTGAAGCTCAATGGATGGAGAAGCTCCAAAGTGCTGTATTTTGGTGACCACATATACAGTAACCTGGCAGATCTGACAGTGAAGCATGGCTAGCACACTGGAGCAACCATCCCCGAGCTGCCGTCTGAGTTCAGAATCATGAACACTGAGCAGTACATTCAGACCATGACCTGGCTGCAGACCTTGACTGGGCTCCTGGAGCAGACACAGGTCCACAGCGATGCTGAGTCACAGGTGGTTTTGCAAGAGTGGAAAAAGGAGAGGAAGGGGATAAGAGAAATGACCAAAAGTTTCTTCAACACCCAAGTTTGGGAGCTTGTTCTACATTCCAGAACCCGACCTACTTCCTGAGGCGCCTGACAAGGTTCGCTGACATCTACATGGCCTTTCTGAGCTGCCTCCTGAACTATGACGTCCACCACACGTTCTGCCCCAGGAGGACTCCCCTGCAGCATGAGCTCCCTGCATGGTCGGACAGCCCCTCTGCCTTCAAAGCCCGGTTGCTGCAGGAGTCTCTGCCTGAAGAAAAAGCCAGAAGCAGCCACGGCCTCACACAGGGTCCAGTGGGCCTGAGGGTTGCTTTCCCAAAGAGTCAGATAACACCTTTTGTATTTTTTCTACCTTACTGCAAATACTGTCCTGTTCAGGTAGAGACAGGAGCTGGCCATTTGGGTTGTGTCCTCTACACACAGCATTGAAACATGGATGCCGCCTTGTTTACTATGGAACCAATGTCAGGCCTTCTGAGACAAGTGAGACCTCTTGATGCTGTCTGTGTTCAGCAGGTCAAGAGAAGACATTCCTTGATTCTGTGAGACATTTCTTGGTTGTTTATAAGCAGAACATTGGGGACTGGAAGGCATGGTGACATCTGCAGCCAGTTCCCCAGTCCTCTGGTCCTAGGCTTTCGAAGACTTTTACACATTGTTCCAAGAGACCACAGCCTCCCAGAATGACTTTGTATAGGAAGAATTTGTCCTCAGTGTGAACTTGCTCTGCCTGCCCTGAGCTGCAGAAGGTGTGATGGGCGGATTCTGTCCTCCCTTGGGAATGGGTGAGGAGATAGTAGCTCTAATTAAAATTGCCTTTAAGCCAGGCAGTGGTGGTGCACGTCTTTAATCCCAGCACTCAGGAGGCAGAGCCAGGAGGATCTCTTTGAGTTCAAGGTCAGCCTGGGCTACCAAATGACTCCCAGGAAAGGCGCAAAGCTACACAGAGAAACCTTGTATCGAAAAACCAAAAATAAATAATAATAATAATAATAATAATAATAATAACAATAATAATAAATAAAATAAAATTGCCTTTAAGCTGGTGGGTCGGACATTGTAGGAAAAGACAAGCAGCAAAGCCTTGGGGCTCAGTCTGTGACCTGCGCAAGCCTGGTGTGCTAGGGCACTTAGGACATGGCAACTCGCTGGTGGAATTTCACATTTAATGCCAAGACCTAAGCTCATGAGGGGTATAACTTCTTCCCTCCCCAATCTAGGGGGAAGAATCCTTTATTATGTCTGCTTTGCAGTATCTTTGAACATATTTGATGATACAAGGGCCACAGGAATAGCAGTTGATAGAGGACACAGTACTGTTTAAATGGTTTCATTGGAAATGCTACATAAGTACCTGTGGCTAGATCAGCCTTGTCTCATGTGGCCCAGCTCATTTTAAGCTTTTTCGCTAATGTGGCTCTGCTGCTGCCATAGCTGCTCTTCTTTCCCCTCCTCCTTGCCCAATCCACACCCCCCACCTCTAGTTAGGGTCTTGTTACAGAGCCCAGGATGGTCTTTGACTCAATCCTCCTGCCTCAGTCTCCTGAGCGTTGAATTACAGGCATGCAACTGTGGTGTGGTGTATATTAAATCTAAAGAATGGCAGAAATATGAAGGAGGCTTGTGGCAAGTCCTCACTAGTTGGCATCTTTACTACAGTAAGTAGATCGTCACTGGCTGTTGATAGACTGCTCACATGGCCTTCTATAGGCTGCCTGCCACAACTCAGAAGTTAAATGGGCTGTCCAGCATTCACCACAATGCTGTGTGTTATCATGAGGATCCTTGATGTCTGCTGTGTTGAACATTATCTTGAAGCTGACCCTTCAGACCCCCTCCTCCCATGTTGTGTTCTGAACACTGGGTTTCAGTGTTCTGCTTTTTAAGGACAGAATGGGCATTTTTCTGTTTGCTTGTTTTCCCCAGTGTTAATCACCAAGGGCTTTTGGCAGCTAGCTTCTAATGCTGCTCAGGATGTCCCTGACTTGTGCTTTGTAGGAACAGAATGAATTTTTGTTCTGCTCAGATATCCTTCAGTATAGACTAGATGCCAATTCCAGGAGGGTTGTTTACTCAAGAATGAAGTAGGACTGCTTTCTTGAATGCCTACCATAGGTGACCTAAGCCTTGGGGGAGAAAAACATCTCCTGGGTATGAGAAATGAATTTTACAGTCCATTCCTGTGCAGAAGGGTCATAGTCTTGAGATCACTAAGTTTGACAGTCTTGGGATCAGCTGTACCATAGCCCTGCAAACATGCAGCTAGTAGACTGAACACTCAGACCTGTGTCCTCACAGTGTGGCCTTGTGTAGTGTCCTTGTAGGAAGAACAAGAGTTTCTGCTGTGTTATTGTCCTTGTCTGGTGCTGTCAGGACAGGTTTTAACTTGTCAGAGGGACTCTTGGCTGAGGTCTGACTTACTGTACTGGTTGGTGTCTTGTTCTATTATGTGCTCATTGACGACAGACTATAGATTTAAAAAGAGAGGTAGATCTTTTTCCACCTTTTAAAAACCAAATTGTAAAGCAAACATTGGTTTTTTATTGGTGTTTTTTTGAGACAGTGTTTCTCTGTGTAGCCCTGCCTGTCCTGGAACTTTCTGTGTAATCCAACCTGGCCTTTGACTCACAGATCTGCTTGCCTCTGCCTTCCAAGTTCTGGGATTAAAGGCGTGCATCACCACAGCCCAGAAATAAAATTATTTTTATTATCTTTAAAATAAAACATAACTAGGCTATATGTTTTGTTCTACTAATCTGAATGCTTGTTTTTATGTGAATTTGATGCTATGTTGAATATTATAGCTATGTGATATATTTTGAAATTCACTAGCTTGATGCCTCTAGTTTGATTCTTTTTTCCCCAGATGGCTTTGGTTATTTAAAATGTTATGGGATTCACATTAACCTTAAGAATAATCTCTTAGGGAAGTAGCAGAACTAAGTTCTGTTCTAAGATCCATGGCCCCACTGGGCACATGTACTTGACTAGGTTTACAGTACCAGGATGACTACCTTCTGGTTATCTCCAAGATTAATTGCCACTTTTTTACCCTTTGGGATGTTTTGCCCTGATGATCATTGTTGTGATTCATAGGTGCTATAGCTGGGCAGGAATATTTAAAGCTTTTTATTGCCTATCAACTTCCCATAGTATAAAAACTAGTCTTCAGGGAAGAGGTTTTCAGATCATTTATTTATCAATTCTTCTGAGTCCTATTTTCAGAATACCTGGTGTCTTCAGCAATAAGGTCTTACATTCAGCTTCTGCCAGGAAGCGAGGGCATATGAATATCAGTATTATTTTGGAAATTTCTTCAATTTCTCAACAACTCAAAGTGTGGTCTATTATGCCTGGTACTAGTTTTTTGTAAGACATTCTATGGCTCTTGAGGGAATATTGTCAACCCAACTGGTGGAACTCCATTTGTGTGCACACACACACACACACATAAACACATGTATTATCTATAAATTTGGGTAAATATAAATCATGGTTCTATATCTCTTTTCAGCATCCTTAGTGTTTTTATGACTCCTCTATCTCTCCCTCTACTTCTGGATTCCCTCCCTTCCCACTGCCCAATTTAAAACTCCTTTCCAGTCCAGTTTCCCAACCTCATTCATGTCACCAGTATTCTATCATTCCCCTTTGCTCATTTTCACTTTTAAATTTCCTGGTTTCTGTTGTTAATCCACATTATACATACACATATGAATAATTGGAAATAGAAATGAGAGATGAGAGAAGACGTGCTGCATTTTTCTTCTTGGGTCTGACTTATTAAACTACACAATATAGTAAGTATTGTCTAGCTCCATCCATTTATTAACAAATTCCTTGATTTTTTTCTTTATAGCTGAATACTATGCCATCTGTATATATACCTCATTGCCACTATCCACTCATCAGTTGGAGGACATATAAGTTTTTACCATTCCTCGCCAGGATGAATATGGTGACCATGAACACTGCTGACCTATGGAGTACGATACTGAGCCTCTTGACCATATGCCAAGGAGTTCTATATCTAGATTATATTATTGATTTATTTTTAGCTTTTTGGGGATTATGCACACTAATTTCTGGAATGGCTGCACCTGTGTGCAACACTACCAACACAGAATGAGGATTTCATTTTCCCCACAGTCCTAACTTTTATTGTTGGTTGTTTTGTTGATCATTACCTTTTTGACATCTTCAAGTTGTCTTAATTTACATCTCCCTAATTACTGAGGTCAGTGAGCACTTTTGAATACACTTCTTAGCTATTTTTCCTTCTTTTGACAATTCCCTGTTGATATCTGTAGACAATTTTTGTTACTTTTTAAAAATGTATTTTAAATTGAAACAGAATTGTATCAACATCCTCATTTTCTCTCTCCAGATCCTGATGGCCCTTCTTCAACCTCCTATGTCTTACACCTGGCTCTCAAGATAATAGCCTCATTCATATTTTAGATTATGCTTGTTGTGTACATATATCTGTATATATGTACATGTTTGGATTTCACATGTATGTATATATATAAAAGAACCTGAATAGCCCATTTTTATTGTTTATGTATATCTGTTTTCAAGGATGATCATCCTTCATTGGGCAACCAGTTATGGCCATCATCCTAGAGAAAAGGTAATTCTCCTTCTCCCAGCAGTCATTTAATGCCTGTAGTTCTTTTTCTAGGGGTGGTAATCAATGAAAGTTCCCCTCTTCCATATATCCACAGACACTGTATTGTTCTTGTCTTGTTCATGAATCCACTTCTAGGAGAGACTGTTTCAAAGAAGACTTCCTGGTATTCTGGCTCTTAAAATCTTTTCACACATATCCTGAGCCATAGATACAGAAACAGTGTTGGAGGTGGTTCCAATGGAACTTAGCTCCCCACAATTTGTTGATGTCTGCATTATGTCCATTTGTAGTTTTCTATGGTGGTCTGCATTTGCTATAAAGAGAGGTTTTGATGAGGTGTAGTTACACTTACCTGTGAGTATAAGGATAAGATTTAAAGTGTAGTAAGGAATTATGCTGCTCTAGTACAGTGCTGATAGTTGATTATTTTCTAAGGTCTGTAACCTCACTAGCTCAAGGAAGCTAGCTAGATTTCCAGTATGAGGTATGAATTCCCTCCTGTTCAGTGGGCTGGCTTTAAGGTTAATACAGAAGGGGAAGGAATAACAAGGAGAAATATCACCAAGATAGCTTGATAAAGCTTCAAGGAATCATATTATTTCATATCTACTTAAAATTATACACAATACATATAAATATATGTACATACTATATATATATATGTGTGTGTGTGTGTGTGTGTGTTTGTATAGATGTGTATGTATGTGCATAAGTGTATATGTATATGTTATGATTATATAATATATGTCTTGATCAAGAGTTCTATTGCTATGAAGAGACACTATGACCATGACAACTCTTATAAAGGAAAACATTTAATTGGGGGATGGCATGGTGGCATGCAGGAAAACATGTTACTGGAGGAGCTAAAAGTTTTATATCCAGATCAGCAGACAGCAGGAAGAGACTGTGAGCCATTAGCCTGGCTTCAACCTCTGAGACCTCAAAGCCCACCCCTTAGGGACACACTTGGTCTAACAAAGTCACACCTACTCCAACAAGGCCACACATCCTAATAATGCCATTCCCTGTGGGCCTGTGGGGGCCACTTTTATTCAAACTACCACATACTTCTGCTTTGTTAAGATTTCTACTGCTGGGAAGGGACACCATGACCATGACAACTCTTATAAATGAAAGCATTTAATTGAGACTGTCTTGCGGTTCAGAGGTCTAATCCATTCTGTTCATGATTGGAAGTATGGTGGCACACAGGCATATGTGGTGCTGGAGGAGATAACTGAGAGTTCTGTATTTGGATTCAAAGACAGCAGGAAAAGACAATGACACTAGGCCTAGCTTAAGTATCTGAAATCTCAAAGAACACCACTGGTGACCTACTTACTCCAACAAGGTCATACCTACTTAGGGCACATCCTAATAGTAATAGACCTATGGGTCTACAGAGGCCATTTTCATTCAAACCATCACAATATATTACATTCTTTGTATTTATTATATTATTATATTATTATAAAATATTAAGTATTTATTATATTTTATATATTACGAATAAATGTATATTTTTTTCAATGAAGTTAAGTCAGACTAACAATGTTTCCCCCAAGAATACAGACTAACAAAAACCCCAGTATTAGGCATGGGAAACTTCCTTTCAAATGGTTGGTCAGAGTAGTACAACTGGTTCCCAAAACAATAAAGATTGTCATGGTAGCACTTGGTTACTGCTCAGGGATTGAGGATGCACACCTATTGCTGAAGACACCACACATTTAAGACACAGGACTCACATTATTCAAGCTGGTTCTGACTTGAAACACTTTTTTTCTGAGGTTTACCTTCCATGGTTCCAAAAATACTATGCAAGCTGCTATTAAGGAAGGGAAACAATCAAACAGTGTTACTAGTTACAGTACTTATGTGTTGTGTGATATTTTGGTTACACTCTGACACTCCCAAGGCTGACAATAAAGTTTACCTTGAATCAGACCACAGAACTAGCTATTAGCCAGCCAAAACTAATCATAGAGGTTTTGGAGTATTCAGGACATGTAGAAATACACAGGAAATAATAGGGAGGGGCTTAGAGAGATGCTCCAACATCTTGGATTGAGGAAGGAGAGAGGGAGGAGGTCACTGATTGCTTCTTTGCCACTGTTCTGACCAATCCTGTTTTTATCCCACTATTGACTCCTGAGTTTTCAATGATATTTATATAATTATATAAATGTGTCACCTATTTACAATGCCTGTTACTAGCATGGCGAGATAGGTTTATACTTGCAATAAGAGACCTTCACGTGCCTCCCAAACAGATCAAGCTATTCAATTGTCTCATTTATCTAGAGGGCCTGATCTATCTGGGGGCTCCACAGCCGTGGTTCATAATTCATGTGCTTTCTTTTGATTGGCTATTTGTCCCTGTGCTTTTTGCAATCTTGGTCTCAACAATTCACGCTCTTACAGTCTCTCCTCTTTCCAGGCTGTGGGACCTGGACCTGTCCTTAGTGTATGAGCTGGCTGTTTGGAACCTTGGGCTTACACAGGGACACTTTGCTCAGCCTGGAAGGAAGGGACAGGACCTGCCTTACTGAATCCACCAGGTTTAAATGAATCCCCAGGGGTGTCTTGGTCCTGGAGGACATGGGAATGGAGGGGAGGGGCTGGGGGAAGGTGGGAGTCGGGGCGGGAAGGGGGAGGACAGGAGAACCCATGGCTGATGTATAAAATTAAAACACATAATAATAATAATAATAATAATAATAATAATAATAATAAAAAGAAAGAGACCTTCACGTATTGGTGACTACCAACAGCTATCTAAATTAGACTTAAGGCCCATAACCCATTTTAATTAAAGTGTTTTTCTTAACTAATTGTTTATTTAGTTCTTCATACATCCTGGCTATTATTTTTTTGTTATAACTATAACTGTAAAGGAACTGTAACTATTCAGAATGTCTTTTCTGACCTCTATCAATTATAAAGTCCTATCTATGTTTTCTTCCAGCAGTTCTGGTGTTTCAAGTTTCAGATGTTGTCTTTCACTTATTTGGAGTTACTTTTTGTATTGGATAATAAGTCTAGTCTTTTCTTTGTTTAATATTGTTTAGGCTATCTGAGGTTTTACAGTTTCATACAAATTTTAGATAACTTTTTCTATTTCCAAAAAAATCCAGTTGGTATATTGATTGTAATTGCATTTAGTCTTTAAACTTCATTAGGTAGAACATTAATCCACAGAATATTAAATGTGCCAATCCATAGGTCTGTCAAGTATTTTCATTTTCTAGTGTCTCCTTGAATCTCTTTCTTCAGAGATTTAAACTTGTGTTCCATATTAAAATATTATTATATCATTTCCCTCAACTGCTTTTTCTCCCTCTAACTCCATTATAGTAGTCTTTTGCCTCCTTTGTTAGGTCTACCACAAGAAATTTTATTTTATTTGAGGCTATTGTAAATGAGAATATGTCCATAATCTCTTTCATAGCATTTTTGAAAAATAAAATGTTTCTTCTAGTTTCATGTAGAGAGATGCACTTGAAATTTGAAAGAGATTTAATTGAATCTACAGATGTCTTTGGGTATTATAGAAATCTTCTTTCATACATTGAATAAAGGACTAGTCTTCAAAATACGCATGGGAAACACATTATTCAATATCAGCAAACAAATAACCTTATTAAAACATTCATGAATAGACATGTCTCCAAAGATGTACAAATAGCCAACAGTATAAGAAACATGCTGAACATCCCTAAATCATCAGAGAGATACAAATTAAAGCCATGAAACCATATACTATCATCACATACATTTTAGATAAGCTAGTATTTAAAATTACTACTCATTATGGTAAGATTTTATTTATTTATTTTAGTATAAGCCAGAAAATGGTGGATCTATTTTAAATTAGTATAATCTATTCAAAAACAATATCAAGTTTTCCCTGTAAATCTTTAAATAGAATTATTGAATGATCTCACATTTCTACTTCCAAGAACACAATGAATAAGTTGAAATCAGTATTTCAAACAAATGTCTGTTCTCCCAGGTTCATGGCCACAGTATAAAAGTGAAAATATAAAAATTATACTAAATCCACAAAATTGATAAATAAATTTAAAATTGGAGTATACATATATTTTTAGCCTTAATAACAGAAATTGTATAATCTGAGACAATGCAAGGGACATAGAGATCATTATGCTAAGTGAAATGATATGTGATTTTACTTATATGTAAACTTGACCAAATTCAACCTTAAAAAATAGGAAGAAATAAAATTTTCTGGGGATTTAGCTCAGTGGTAGAGTGCTTGCCTAGAAAGCGCAAGGCCCTGGGTTCGATCCTCAGCTCCAAAAAAAAAAAAAAGAAAGAAAAATTTCCCATGGGCTTTACACAGGAGCAATAGAAATATTAGTCAAGAAGTATAAAACTTAATTGAGGAAGAAACACTGATGTACACAGCATGTATATTTCAAGATTGCTAAAGAAAGGATAATAAATGTTCTTAGTATTGAAAACAGGACCAAAAAGAAATGACAAATATTTGAGAGGACAAATATCTTAGTTAAATTGATTTAGTCATTCCATAAGGTATATGGGTATCAAATATCACAGTGTAATTCATTGATATATGCATTTGTTATTTGTCAATTAAATTTAAAACTTTGATATTGCAAATGAAAATGAGAGAAAGAGAGAAAAGGAAACACTTCTAATGAATTCAAAGCTACCACAATTGACAGTGATACTATTTGCTAGGTAAGTATCAATAATTTTTATAATCATACCTCTTGCTGCACTCCAACTTTCTTCTATCTTTGCACCAAAGTGGTGAACATGACATTTTAAAGATGCTCACTGTGTAGCTTTCTTATATCATCATGTTAATCTGCTATTTTCATGTAAGTTTTAAACTTCTTTTATTGGAAGTTTCCAAAAGAAGATTAAGCCCACCCAGTTCAGCATGTCTTTGCTATTTTGAAAAAAATGTTAGAATACTGTGATACAAGGAATTTCACAACTATACTTTCATCATATTAGGGTAAGAAAGTTAATAAAAAGAAGGTGGCAAAGTGCTTACTAATAACAACTTGGTGACTAGTGAACCAGAGTCTCTTGCAGTTTTCTTAACTATAAAATGAGAGCCTTAGATCCCATGTACTGTAGCACACCTGCCCTCTGAATTTTCATGGTGATTTTTTTGGATACAATCTATTCATATTTTCTCATATATAATAATAGCAATAAAAGAAATGATAATATATCATTTGAAAATCTGGGAATGCAGCTGGCCACTGGAGAATAAAACAATAATGCTATGAAATACATTGGTGCACTAAATGCTAATACAGGAAAAATACAGTTCATACACATCCCAACAACTATACATTTTCAGAAATACATTGATAGGTGATGTCATTCTCAGGTGAACACCAAAATATATTCATACAAAACATGGAAAAATGGAAACATGACATTATTGAGGCTCCTCTTGGGAGCATATACAGCATAGTGTTAGTCAATTTTGTTTCTAAGTATAATTTCACTTTAAAACTATGACAAAAGTATAATATCCTAGATAAGTAATCATTAATACAGTTGGTTACTGTCATTATTAAGAATCAGGTACTTAATTGCATGCACTGTTCCTCTGAGTGCAACAGAGCATGTTTTCTTACCACAGTATCTTAGAGTGACACATGGGACTGTGACAATAGGATGCTTGAAACATTAGTGGGTGATAAAACTTTCCCAACCCTTTATCATTTTACAGCATCAGCAATGTATATCTCTCTATAAGAAACTGAAACCTTATTATAGGATGTGTGATTGTAGCTTACTTTCAGAACTAAATGACTCTCTTTTCTCAAAAAAAAAATCCATTAATATTCTTCCATAGAAGTTAGTATTTCTTCTTGGAGATTCAATAAGAATAATAAGATCCTATAGTATAATATGTTCTTTCCATATATCAGCAAATTGTCAAGTGTTTTATGTATGTTGTCAGGATCAATGCCTAAATATCTTTTTTGGTTTTTTGTTTGTTTGTTGTTTTAAGTCAACCATAGCAGTTTATTACTCCAAGGGTCGCATGGGCAGGGTTCCTGGCAGGCCACCTGCCTCCCCTTTGGGGATACTTCACTTTGGCCATGGATGGACCCCATGAACCTCTGAATGCGCTTATTTAGACATTTGACATCTCAGCATTTCCCTCTGAAAATGATAGAGCTGTGTCCCACCCACCCCATGGCCCACCAGTCCAGCCTGCAGAGGAGACTCCACTGCCTTGGAATTCTGAAATAAATAGAATAGGTATTAGTGCTGAGTGATGGCAAGGCGGCCCCAGCAACCTCCAGGGCACACTATGGGTACAGTCTCAAGATGTCTTCTGATGAGCAGGCATCGTGCACTGTTGGCAGTACCAGGCCACCTACAGTTTGTCCAGGAAGTTGTCCAGCGCTGGGATACCCTCTTTTATGCCTTTGCACTTGCTAGTCTTACCCACCACTTGGCTCGGACGGCTGCTGTTGTTGAAAGGGTACCCAGGCAGGATCTGCCAGTAGTCAAACACACATTGTGGGTAGGCCTGGCTACTGGTGATGGAGCACAGGTTGGCTGTGAAACCAAAGGACTCATTGACAGGCAGGTAGGCCTTGACCACAAACATGAGGGTGCCAGCCACCTGGGACTCCTCAAACACATGACCACGCTTCCTGTTCAGGACACTGCAGATGCTACTTACAACTTGCTCAGGACACTGGATCTCCATCAGGTAGATAGGCTCTGTAAGGCAGGGCTGTGCAGTCAACACATTGGCATAGAGGCAGTGACAGGCTGTGGGGATGATCTGGCCACCACCTTGGTAAGCGTCAAAGCATACACCACACATGTTCTCCTCACAGAGCGTACCCTCCTTCGTGGCCCACTGGAAGTCAGCCACTGTAGATGTAACCGTCTTGTTAAATAAGAAACACAGAACCAATTGCAGAGTTAAAAACCACGAGGTCAGAGCAAGAGCGGAAAACCTTACCCTTCACTGCTTCTGCTGTCCTTCCTCTCAGGAATTCTGGGAAGTGGAAGGCAGGGAAGGAGACATGGCCAGTCACTGCCATGACAAAAAAGAAATAAGGTACTGGTAAACCATGAGCCACATGGCAAAGTAGAGATTAATAGAAATGGGCTAAATGTAAGAGTAAGAGCTAGACAATGGTAGGCCTGAGCTAATGGCCAAGCCCTTTAAATAATATAAATGTCAGTGTGTTTATTTTACAATTGGGTTGTTGGACTAATAGGGCTTGGTGGCACCTGGAGAGAAGCTCTCCAACTACAAGCCACCACACTGTCCTTGATCTCGTTCAGGTACTGCACACCCTTGACGATGTCGGTGAGAATCCTGGGGCCAGTGCCATCAGGCCCAAAACACCAGATCTTTTGGGCTTCAGTGACATCCCACTTATACTTTTCAGCCAGATAGCATACACAAGCCTTGGGCTCCAGGCAACCAGACACTTCACCCTTGTCAATGTCTTCAGCTAGTCCAGCAGCATCAGAGAAGGGCTGGGCCTTCATGTACAGCCAGTTGTGTTTGCTGGGGGACTTGGACAGGCAGAGCACCTTTTATTTTTAACATTAAGGAAAGTTTAAAGAATTAGGCCTTCCAAAATTTTCTGGTTAATAAGATGAAAAGCCTTACCAGCTAAAACATGTAATATCACAAAGTTTTATGCATTTACAGCTGATGCTTGTAAATTTCTAACAAAGGATGTCCAATAAAACAGAACTCAAAAATATAGTCTTCACTTGGGTTGGTAACATAGTTTCTTTGTAAGCTAGAAATAATTGTTTAGATAACATGAGATTCATTTTTTTTTTTATAAATTTGAGACAATTGAATTTGTCAAGAATATCAGATTTGGGTATGGGAAAAAAGAGTTAACACATTCATTGTGCCTATAAATGCATATTAAATCATATGGCATGATAAAGTAATTTTGAAGTCTCATGCATCTGCTATGTCTCTCTGTCAAATGAAGGGGATTTCAAAGAAGATAAATACTAGTAATAATTAATAGAGGATTATTGCATAATTAGTATGCACATAGGAAATATCATAGCTGAATACAACATTTTGTAATGGAAGTATATGAAAAATTATATAACAAAGGTTTTAGATTTAGGGAGGAAACAATAGTCACAGCTATTGGTAGATCTACCAGATAATTTAAATACATCACAATGAGTCAGAAATCTGACATGCTGTCTAGAAGCTGGTCATTTAGCTGTAGAATGGCATTACTTAAAATATAGATATAGTAAAAAAAAAACAAATGAAATGCCATTTTATTTTATTTTTAATTAAATAAAAATGAATGAGAATTATTTAAGAAATCAAATATAGTCAGAATTCCGGACTTCTATAAAAATGATACCTGAATTTATTATGTAATTTTATTTAATGGTATACAATTTGAAAACATCAAACTTATGAAATACTGCTTATTTGATAACCAATTTTTGAACAATCCATTAAATTTAGTTTAATTTTCCCAAAAATGTTAGAGCTAAATATGTAGCTCTGTGGTACTTCACCAACCTAGAATATGGAGGGCCACATGTTTAATCCTAACACCAAAAAAAGTCTTATTCTTTTGATTTGAAAATGTCTCTCTCTCACATACACACATATTATATATATATATATATGTGTGTATATATGTATATATATATATTATATATATATACATATATAATATATATATGAGTAAATTAAAATAAGACTATTAACTAATGGTGGAATTTTAATAGTACTAAGCAGGAAAAGGAAGTTTATTTTCAGTGGGGTCACATAGAAAAGGGGGCAAAGAGATCCAGTGACTTTCTCAATCCATCTTTTGGATCATGACATGAGGCTGTCTGTTATCCTTTTGTCAGAAATGGGTAACAGCCTTTGTCTCAACAAACCAGGCTTGGAAAAATGTACTCAATAAATAATTTAGACAGACAAAAATGTAGTAAAAAGCAGAAAAATCAAGTTTATTCAATGTGGCCACACTGGGGAAAGAGACAAAGAGATCAATTAAAACCCCCAATTCAATCTTTTTAAATTATATTAATAAATATTAATGTTAGAAAAATATAATTCAGATGCTCATTTCATATTTTTATTACCTATTAGATATCACTAAAGTTTAAACAGTGTTTGAAAGTGGTTCATTACAATGAAGAACTTTGACAGTTTTCACACACACACACACACACACACACACACACACACACACCAATATGTTATATTATACATTTTATATATACCCCTATAATAATTTACCCTTCAAGAAACCCTTACTTCTTAAATTGTGTGTGTGTGTGTGTGTGTGTGTGTGTGTGTGTGTGTGTTTGTGTGTGTGCAAATACAGATTGCTGGTTCCATTAGTGATTTTTGGTTACATGTACTACTTGAGATTAGGCATGAATTTGGGAGGAGGTAGGGAAGACACAGTAGGAATTAAAGGTAGGAAAGAGTGGAGTAGAAATGACCTAGAAGCCTCTAGTCTATGTCATGAATATATAAACCTTTTCTGTACATTTTTGAGTTGACAGTCAACATCTTTGTAGAAATCGTATCAAAGTGTTGGAAAACTATGTTCTCATTCTTTTGACTTTAAAAGACATTCGTTGAAGGAGGTAAAATGAAAACACCCATTAAAATGTCCAAAAAATATGTATTTCACTCTGAGCTCCCTATTTGAACATGTCCTTTACTTTTGGCATTTCATTTTCTATCCTATTTCTAAACATCTAAAACTGAGTTTTGACCTTGGTGGTTATATAGTTCTGATTTCTCCCTGACTTTCTCATGTGGTGCAATATCTCTATAAAGAGACCTTTATCTTCAATCTGAGGATCAGATTTCATGTGTATTTTCTGCAAAGAATGTAGAAAAAAATCCTAAGAGGAATTATTTGTTGTTTAGTACTGTAAGTACAAACACACCTAAAATAGAGATGGCCCTATTTGATGAAATCCTTAAAAGCAGTGTTCCCATGTACTTCATACAAAACCAGTAAGCCTTGTCATTAGAGAAGGTTTTATTCTCCAAAGGAATCATCAAGATGGGAATCATGGAATGTAAAGGACTTCTAGAATTAATGACTAAATTGTGTGTCATGTATTTCAGCAGATGTGAAAAACAGAGCATGGAAAATGAACTTTTTCTTGATATCAAAATCAAGTTTGCTTTGAAAATTTATTATAACAAACATAATTTATGCCCTAATATTTTCCATTTTCCAAACTTTTTAAAAATGTTTACTATGTGTCAGCTTTGGATTGGAATTAGATCTTTATCACAGGAGACCTATGTAGAAGGGATGTTCCTCATGATAATATCTTGCTCTCCAAAATAGCATCCAAATTTTTTGAAAAAGATTTTACTCCTTTAAAATTTCTTAAATCAATTGTATAATTTAATTTCATATTAGTTTCTTAAATATTTTAATGAAAGAAATCTTTGAACTTTAAGATTAGTAGCATAAACATAACAATTACTTTATATCATTTCTTTATATTGAGTAACATGATCCCCACTATTTTAGAAATATATCCACATGTCACTCCATTCCTTTGACTTTTAGCTAAAGTTCATTACATTTCAAAAAATGATATGGATATTACTTATGTTAAAGAAATGCATAAACATATTTATAATGGAAACATGTTGAGGCAACATAGATCCAATATCATTTTGGAAAGCTTTTTATTAATCTAAATCTCTTTAGTTATCTTTGAGGGCACAAAGTAAATCGATTATGGTATTATTTATTCACTAAGCATTAAGTTATATTCTACACATTTTATATATATATAAAGTCATTATATATTGTTTTAGAAAATATGCTAAGGATAATTTGACTCCATAGATCTTTAAGTAAACTAGCTGCCTTTACATGAATGGGTGAATGATTTTATAGTGAAGCAAATGTAGCCTCTAAGATTATGCATTCTGAAGAAAATTAATTAGTTATCCCATGCCTAGACATCATAAATTACCAATAGATAATTAAAAATTGGGCTTGATGAGTTCCTTTCACATTTATTCTGGGATTTTGGATGGTTTGATCTTGTGCAGATTTTCTGCATGTAATCACAGCCTTTATAACTTCATGTTTGTACTGACAAGCTGTCATATCATTGAATACTGTTTCACTGCATCATCATCTTTTTTTCTCTTTCTTTCTTTTTCCTTTTTTTTTTTTGTCTCTCACCCGCCAGTCCCACAGTCGCTCAGACCCAACCAAGTAAGCACATATAGACTTATATTACTTATAAACTGTATGGCCATGGTAGGCTTCTTGTTATCTACTTCTTTTATCTTAAATTAACCCATTTCTATTAATCTATACTTTGCCATGTGGCTCGTGGCTTACCAGTACCTTATATCTTTCTCATCATGGTGGCGGCTGGCAGTCTCTCCCCACTAGGCTTCTACTTTCCACAGTTCTCCTCCTCCTTGTCCCGCCTACCCTATCCTTCCTGCCTGGCTACTGGCCAATGAGCACCTTATTTATTTTAACCAATCAGAGCAACACATTTGACATACAGAACATACCTCAGCAGGGTTTTTCTGTGTAGTTTTGGTGCCTGTCCTGGAGCTCGCTCTGTAGACCAGGCTGATCTCGAACTCACAGAGATCCACCTGGCTCTGCCTCCCAAGTGCTGGGAATAAAGGCATGTGCCACCACTGCCCAGCTCAATCCACTATCTTTATCTCCTATAGACTTTATACTCCTCATACTATGACCCCTGAGCCTCACATATAAATATTGCATTTTTGATGTCCCATTTAGAACTTTTAATACACAGTTTCTTATTCCCTGAGTATTGACCAATTGCTAATTTCTGTATTAATCATTATCTACTACATAAAAAAGAGTTTTCTTTGATGAGTAATGAGAGATGTATGCAATAATATACAGGTAGAAAGAACTTATTGGACATTTTATTACTGTATATTTAATCTTTTATGTTGTGAGATTCTAATTATATCATTTCTCCCTTCCTTTTCCTCCCTCCACACCCTCCCACATACCTGCCTTTGTTTTCAATCAAATTCAAGTCTCTCTCATTTCTTATCCTTTATTTAATGGCTAAAATCCACTTATATGTGAATACATACCATATTTATCTTTCTGATATGAATTTTCTCACTCAGGATGATTTTTTTTACTTCCATTTCTTTGCAAATTTCATGATATCACTTTTTAAATGTATTTATTTTACATACTGAGCCCAGTTTTGCCCCTCTCTTTTCCTCTAGATCCTCCCCTCTGCCCTCTCACGGCTACTCCTTCTCCATTTTTATTCAGAAAAGGGCACGCATCCAATGGATATCAACAACACATGTCATATCTAGGTGCAGTAAGACTAAGCACCTACCCTTGTATTAAGGTTGGGCAATGTACACCAATATGAGCAATGGGGTCCCATAAGCCAGGAAAACAGTCAAGGACAGCCCCTATTCCCACTATTAGGAGTATCACAAGTAAGCCAAGCTATACAACTGCCAAATATATAAAGAGGGCCTAGGTCAGTCCCATGCAGGTTCACTGGTTGATGATTCATTTGTTATGAGCTCCTATGAGTCTAGGTTAGATGATTCTGTGGATTTTTTTTATGATGTCTTTGACTACTCTGGCCCCTACAATGCTTCATTCTTCTTTAGAAGGATTCCCTGAGCTCTGCCTAATGTTTGGCTGTGAGTCTCTGCATCAGAGTCTACCATTGGCTGGATAAAGGGTCTTTGTTTACAATCTATGAGCATTAAGGCATCATTACATCGATATTCTTTTCCTCAAGTCACGTTTGGTTCTTTCTTGAATCTTCAGTCCATTTAGCTTCTGGGTTCTGGTACTCCAGGCAGTGTCAAGGGTGGGTATGGGTCTGAGGCTAGACCAGTCATTAGTTTACCACTGCCATAATCTCTGTGTCACCCTTATCCTAAAACCTCCCATAGACAGGACAAATTTCATGTCAAAGGTTATTTGGCAGTATTGGTGTCCCAATTTCTCTACTAGAAGTCTTGCGTAGTTACAAGAGATGGCCAGTTCAGGCTTTCTATCCCCTATTGCTAGGAGTCTTACCTGGGGTCATACTTGTAAATCCCTGGTAGTTTTTCTTGCACCAGGTTTCTACCTCACCCTGAAATGCTCTCCATTTCCAGTCATGTGTTTCAGTACTCACAGTTTATACCCTCATCTTGATCCCTCAAGTTCACATCCACATTAAACCTCAGTCCACTCAAGAAACCTCTTCGATTTCCACTTTCCAGGAAGATCTTTTAGATCTCACCTTGTGTCATAGCCTCTCTGGGTCTGTGGATTGTAGCATGATTATCCTTTACTTTACAGATAATATCCACTTACAAATGAGAACATGGCCAGGTGGTGGTGGAACACACCTTTAATCCCAGCACTCGGGAAGCAGAGCCAGGCAGATCTCTGTGAGTTTGAGGCTAGCCTGGTCTCCAAAGCGAGTTCCAGGAAGGGCACAAAGCTACACAGAGAAACCCTATCTCAAAAATCAAAAAAAAAAAAAATGAGAACATGCCATGTTTTTTGTTTGTTTGTTTGTTTTTGTTTTTTTTCCCCCTGGGTCTGGGTAACGTCACTCAGGTTGATTTTTTTTCTAGCTCCATTCAGTTTCATGTCATTGTTATTTCACGTCATTGTTTTTAAGAGCTGAATAATAGTCCTTGGTTTAAATGTATCACATTTTCTTTGTCCATTTTTTAGTTGAGTTACATCTACTTGTTTCCAGCTTCTGACTGTGTAAGTGTCCTTGAGCATCCTTTGAGTATATGCCCAAGAGTGGTATAGCTGGATCTTGGGATAGATGCATTCCCAATTTTCTGAGAAACAACCATGCTGATTTCCAAACTGGCTATTCAAGTTTACACTCCCTCCAGCAAAGGAGGTGTGTTCACCTTGCTCCACATCCTCTCCAGCATGAGTTGTCACTTGTGCTTTTTATCTTAGCCATTCTGACACGGGTATGACAGAATCTCAGAGTCATTTTGACTTGCATTTCCCTGATATAAAAGGATGTATAATATTTCTTTAAGTGTTTCTCTGTTGAGAAATCTGTACCACATTTTTTAATTGGATTACTTGTTTGTTTTTTGAGTTTCTTGAATTGTTTATATATTTTGGAAATCAGTCCTCTGTTAGATGTGGGGTATGTGAAGAACATTTCCTATTCTGTATGCTTTCATTTTCTCCTATTGATGGTGTCCTTTGCCTTAGAGAAGCTTTTCAGTTTCATGGAGTCCCATTTATTAGCTGTTGACCTTAGTGCCTGCACTATTGGTGTTGTCTTCAGAAAGTTGTCTCCTGTGCCAATGTATTGAAGGCTATTTGCCACCTTCTCTTTTTTCAAGTTCATTATATTTGGATTTATGTTGAAGTCTTTCTTCTACATGGATGTGACTTTTGTGCAGTGTAATAGACATGGATCTATTTGTATTCTTCTTCCTGAAATCCAGTTATATCAGCACCATTTGTTGAAGATTCTTTATTTTTTCCACTGTATAATTTTGTCTTATTTGTCAAAAATCAGGTGTCCATAGGTGCATAGATTTATGGCTGTGCCTTCATTTCAAAATTCCATTAATTCATATGTCTGTTTTTATGCCAATACCATGTGGTTTTTATTTCTACATCTCTGTATTACAGCTTGAAATCAAGGATGGTGATACCTCCAGAAAGTCATTTATTGTACAGAATTGTTTAAGCTGTCCCGGGGTTATCATTCTTCTATATAAGTTAAATATTATTCCTTCAACTTCTGTAAAAAAATATTTTGGAATTAATGGAGATTTTTTTTTGAATCTGTAGATTTATTTAGCAAGATGATCATTTTTACTATGTTAATTCTACTGATCCATAAGCATGGGTATCTTTCAATCTTCTGATATCTTCTTAAATTTCATTCTTCAAAGACTTAAAGTTCTTGTCATACTAGTGTTTCATCTGTTTGTTAGGTTGCAGCAAGACATTTTACATTATTTGTGGCTATAATGAAGGGTATTGTGTTGAGGGATATCTTTCTGTATGCTGTGAATATGTGTGGCTCTCATTGGTTAATAAATAAAGCTGCATTGGCCTTTGGCAGGGTAAGATGGAGCCAGATGGGAAAATCCAAAAGAGATGGTGAGAGAAAAAAGCAGTGTCGAGGAAATAGGAGCCTGCCTCCAAAGGAGCAACAAGATGCCAGCCGAGTGATAATGCCATGGCCATGTGGCAACATATAAATTAATAGAAATGAGTTAATTTAAGATGAAAGAGCTAGTTAGAAAGAATCTGGAGCCATAGGTCATACAGCTTATGATTAATATAAGCCTCTGAGTAATTATTTTATAAGCAGCTGTGGGACTGCAAGTGGGAGAGATTCATCCTGACCATGGGGCCGGGTGGAAACTTCCCTCCACAGTATTGTTTCCTTGACTTGATTCTCTGTTCAATTATCATTTTTATATAGGAGAGTTACAGATTTTTTTAGCTAATTTTGTAACCAGCCATTGAAATTGTTTATAAGCTGTGAGTGGGAGATCTCTGGTAGAATTTTTGAGTCACTTCTGTATGTTATCATATCATCTGCAAATAATATTTGACATCTACCTTTCTAATTTATATTCCCTTGATTTTCTTTAGTTGTCTTACGGCTGAAGCTAGAACTTCAAGTACTATTCTGAATAGGTATAGAGAGAGTAGACAGCCTTGTCTTGTTCCTGATTTTAGTTGAATTGCTTTAAGTTTCTCTCCATTTTATTTGACATTGGCTATTGGCTTGCTATATATTGGGTCTATTATTTTTAGTTATGTCCCATGTATCATGATTTCTCCAAGACTTTTATCATGAAGGGGTTTTAGATTGTGTCAAAGTCTTTTTTAGCATCTAATGAGATGATCCTGTGGGGTTTTATCTTCCTGTTTTTTTTGGTTTTGGTTTTTGTTTTTGTTTTTTTAATTTGGTAGATTGCATTGACAGATTCTCTTGTTGAACTATCCCTGTATCTCTGGGTTGCAGCCTTCTTGATCATGCTAGACGATCTTTTTGATGTGTTATTAGATTTGGTTTGTGAGTATTTTACTATTTGGTTTGTGACTATTATGGCATTGGTGTTCATGAGGAAAACTGGTCTGTAATTCCTTTTCTTTGTTGAGTCTTTGTGTGCTTTGGCATCAGGGTGACTGTGACCTCATAAAAATAATTTGGCAAAGTTCCTTCAGTTTATATTTTGTGGATTAGTTTGAAGATTATTGGTATTAGCTCTTCTTTGAAATTCTGTTAGAATTCTAAGTTAAAACTCTCTGGCCCTAAGGTTGTTTTTTGTTTGTTTTTGACTCCTTTTATTTCCTTATGGTTTATAGGTCTATTCATTTTTTTCTGATCTTGATTTAATTTTGGTAAGTGGTATCTATACAGAAATTTGTCAATTTATTTTAGATTCTCCAATTGTGTGAAGTACAAATTTTTGAAGTATGATCTACTGATTCAATGGATTTCCTTAGTGTCTATTTTTATGTCTCCCTTTTTATTTCTGATTTTGTTAATTTAGATATTCTGGCTCAGCCTTTTAGTTAGTTTGGATAAGGGCTTGTCTATCTTGTTGATTTTCTCAAAGAACCAATTCTTTTTTTCATTGATTATTTGTATTGCTCTCTTTGTTTCTATTTTATTGATTTCAGCTATCAGTTTGATTATTTCCTTCCAAAGCCTCTTGGGTGTGTTTGCTTTTTTTGTTCTAGAGCTGTCTTTTGAGGCAGGTCAAAGCCCCTCCCTCTGCATCAAGTCTATGAAATGTGTCCCACCATAGGTAGTGGGGCTCCAAAAAACCCCACTTTGCTTGGCTGTGGATCTCTGCATCTGCTTCCATGAGTTACCAGATGAAGGCTTTATGATAACAGTTATGGTATTCACCAATCTGATTACTGGGTTAAGCCAGTTCAGGCACTCTCTCTACTACTGCTAGTAGTCTAAACTGGAGTCATCATTGTGGATTCCTGGGAAGTTCCCTAGCACCTGGTTTCTCCATATTCCCATGATGTCTCCCTCTTTCATGGTATCTCTTTCATTGCTCTCCCACTCTGTCACTGTTCTACCTCAACCATTTCATTCCCTTATGTTCTCATCCCCCATCTCCTACCTTCTTTGCCTCCCTCACCCCCAGTTTACTCATAGAGAACTCATCTATTTTTCCTTCCCAGGGCATTCCATGCATCCTTCTTATGGTCCTTCTTGTTAGCTAGCTTCTCTGGAGCTGTGAGAGTAGTCTGGTTATCCTTTGTTTTATATCTAGTATCTATTTATGAGTAAGTACATACCATGTTTGTCCTTCTGAGTTTGGCTTACCTCTCTCAGGATGATATTTTTTAGTTCCGTCCATTTGCCTCCCAATTTCATGATTTCATTATTTATTTATTTATTTTTACTGCTGAGTACTACTTCATTGTTTATATGTACCACATTCTCTTTATCCATTATTTTCTTGAGGGGCATCTAGGTTGTTTCCAGGTTCTGACTATTAAAAATAATGCTGCTACAAACACAGCTGAGCAAATGTCCTTGTGGTATGATTGAATATTCCTTGGGTTTATGCCCAAGAGTGGTCTAGCTGGGTCTTAAGTTAGATTGATTCACAAATTTATGAGAAACCACCATACCTATTTCCAAAGTGGCAAAAAGACATTTAAGGAATTGTTCAACATCTTTAGTCATCAGGGAAATGCAAATTAAAATAGTTCTTAGATACTGTCTTTCACATGCCAGAATGTCTAAGAGCAAAAACACTGATGACAGCTTATGTTGGAAAGGATGTGGAGAAAGGGGAACACTCCTCCACTGTTGATAGGAATGCAAACTTGTACAGTCACTTTAGAAATATGACAGTTTCTCAGAAAATTGTAATTTCTTGATGAAGGTACTTAGTGCTGTGAACTTTCCTCCTAGAACTGCTTTCATTATTTCCCCATAAGTTTGGGTATGTTTTCCACTCATTTGCATTGTCTTTAATTTCTTTCTTATTTCATCCTTGACCCAGTGGTAATTCAGTAGAGAGTTAATTCAGTTTCCATGAGTTTGTAGGCTTTCTGCTATTTCTGTTGTTGAAATCTAGCTGTAGTCTGTGGTCTTCTGTTTGGATACAGGGAGTTATTTTAATTTTCTTATATCTGTTGAGACTTCTTTTGTGACTGAGTCAGTTTTAGAGAATGTTTCATGAGGTACTGAGAAGAAAATGTATTCTTTTGTACTTACATGAAATGTTCTGTAGATGTCTGTTAGATCGATTTGGTTTATAATGTCTGTTAGCTCAAGTATTTCTCTGTTTAGTTTTTGTCTGGATGATATGTCCACTGGTGAGAGTGGGATTGAAGTCTCCCACAATTGATGTGTGAAGGTCAATGTACGGTTTAAGCTTTAGTAGTGTTTCCTTAAAAATGTGGGTACCCTTGTATTTGGGGTGTAGATGTTGAAAATTGAGACATCATCTTGATGTATTTTTCCTTTGATGAGCAAGAAGTGTCCTTCTGCCTCTTTTGATAAAATTTGATTTGAAGTCTATCTTCTTAGATATTAGAATAGGGACATCATATTTCTTCTTATGGCCATATGCTTGGAAAATGTTTTTCCAACCCTTTTCTCTGATGTCATGTCTATCTTTGGTATTGAGGTATGTTTCTTGTATGCAACAGAAGAATAGATCTGTTTTCACATCCTTGCCTTTTGTCTGTGTCTTTTTATTGGGAAACTGAGTCCATAGATATTGATAGATATCAATGACAAAAGATTATAGATATGTATATAATGACTATATATATCCCTCCATACCCACTTGTCACCCCTGCAGCACTCCCCCCAAAGAACTCCACCCACAAATTCATTAAAAACACCACCCTGCTCCTCCATTTTTCCTGTCACAAACACCTCTTCATTTGTTCTAGTGATTTGGGGAGCTATGGTCTGTCACACAATCTATTTTATCCAATCAGCTCCACCCACAAATGTTCATTGTAATGGGTCATTGTTCTGGTTCAAAACATCTGGCATTTGGCTTACCATCATCACTGGACCCTCACCAAAACTCCTCTTGTATATCCTGCTGTTGCTCCAAGTCCTAGAGATCCTGTGGCTATAGTTCTGCAGGTCCAGTCACTTCACACAATCCAGCAGGTCATAGATGGGGTAGATGTTAAGGTGGCTCAACCCAAAGTAAAGAATATGAGTCTAGGTGGTAGCTGAGCTGATCAGTCTGGGCAACTGGGAACACCTCCTCAGGAAAGAGGCAGTGCCAGCCCTCCTAGGCTCATGTCATTGGGGCCAGCTCTCCCATTCCATGGTGAGGGGTAGGGCTATCTCTCCTGAGTGAGTCCAGCTCTCCCATGAAGGGCTGGATAGGCTTGTCAAGCCCTCAGATTTCAACACTCATGTTTTCTATGGCCCTGCATTGTCACACAGGCCATGGACATCAACACAGTCCCCAGCTACAATAAGACCACAGACCCTGACATGGCCAGCAGCAGCAGCTCAGGCCTGAACATCACCATGGCTCCAGGTTTCAGTGTGGCCCTTGGACACTAACATGGTTTCAGGTGATGTCCCAGACCATGGGTATTTACTTGGCCTTCAGTAGTGACAGGAGCCCCAGACATCAACTTAGACCATGTTTGTGGTAGAGCCTCACATCACTATGCCCCTAGTTGGCAGCACAGGTTACTCAGATCAGTGTGGCCCTGGCAGCAGCATAGCTCTCAGAAACCAACATGAAATCAGGTAGCTGACCAGACCCCAGACATCTGCATGGACTTCAGTGGTTACTGAAGTCATGGATTTCAATCAGGACCCTGGCTGCTGAAGGACCACTAACCCAGACATGCCCCTTGACAGTAGATCATACCTGTATGTCATCATGCTCCCAGGTGGCAGCACAGGCCTCTCAGATCAGCATGGTACCAGCAGTAGCATGGCCATTAGACACCAACAGGGCCACACATTGTAGCCTAGACCCCATGTACACTAGTGGCCTTTGGTGGAAACATGGATCATCTATGTCAATACAGACTCCAGCTGTAGACATGGCTAGTGACCCAGGGACCTAGACATGGCCCTTTGCAGCATCATGGACCTGAGTGGCAAGTGGGCCATCCACACCAATAATATACAAGGATCCTTTGTATTTAATTTAAATATACCATAAACCCACAATTTTCAACTTAAGAAATTAGATAATTCTGAAAGTAAAATATTCAACAGGAACAATTAGAAATTATTTAGCTACTCATTAAAATATTACAAATAAGGTTTGACCTCTTCTTTATGCCAAAAGAAACTACTGATAAAAGGAATATTTACTACAGGAAGGAGATTAAAGTATATAATAGAATTTGGAGCAGATAAAGTAATACTTGTGCCATGTAAATAGTTTAGTATTTTGATAAAGGTCAATAAAATTTTGAAAAAGTAATTATTAAATGCATGTAGTACATGATGGGTGGGCAGTCAGTATAAAAAACATGTAATAGGTCAAACACTGGTTTTTCTATTAAGAAATGAAGAATCACAATAGGTGAACTTTGGTGGAAACTGTTTGACAACAGTGTGACAAGAGTACAGATATTCAATCAAAGATCCATGAGTTGGACACCAAAGAACTCATCAATGCTTCATTAACAGAATTGAAGATTAGAAACAAGTTAAATGTTTAACAGCAGGGAATGTCTTAGTAGCATGATTTCAAAACTGCTTACAATTTCTTGAGTATTTCAATTATATTGGTTAGCTTTTAACATAAAAATATTAATTTGGTTTTCATGTCTTTTGTAAATTATTTAACAGATTTTTGACACTTCATTATTGCAAAATATTGTAATATTTGTAAGTTGTTATTCTACAGATATCAGTTTAGACATAAATCTCTTGTGTAAGCAACCCGGGGGATTATTTCCACTATTGTTTGTGTGTGTAAAATTAGAATCAATCTAATTATAAGATATTTATTTGCTTTTTCATGAAAGTTTACACATAACTATTCTTTATCCTTCCTGGTTCCCAGGAAACTGACCTCAATAGACTCTGTCAATCAAACTCTTTGACATTAGGATTCTCCTTGTATTAACAAAAAGAAACCATTAACAAGAGAAGTAAGCATTGAAGAACGCTTCAGTTACTTTTCAAGCTAAAATGATCAATGAACATTACAGAAGGGAGGGTTCATTATAAGATGAATTACTTAATGATCTTATTAATAAAAAAAGCCAGAGCCGTATATTGGGGTGAAACCTGAGAGATCCGAGAAGCAAAAAGAAGCCAGCCACATTTGTAGCACTAGGAAATCCTCCAGCAAAGAGAGAGCTACTTCCTGTATATTCACATTTTATATGCCTTTCTGTGCTTTGCCATCTTACTTCCTTTCTCTGCCCAGCTATTTCCCTTTCCTCTTTCTGCCCAGCTCTATCATTTCCTGTCTGTCTGTACAGATTTCAAGACCTCTATGGTTAATGACCACTGAGATTAAGGGCATGTGCTACCACATCTGGCTCTTATGTTTAATATAGTGGCTGGCTTTTTTCTCTGATCCTCAGATAAGCTTTATTTTGGGGGTACACAAATAAAATATTACCACAGTTTATTTTGGCTTATGGTTAGAGAACAATAACAGCCCATCAAGGTAGGAAGGAACAGCAACAGGCAGGCATGGTAGCCAGAGCAGGAAGCTAAGAGCTCATATTATTAACCACATGCACTAGAGAAAAAACAAACTTAAATTGGCAGAGGCCTTAAACCCTTAAAGCCTGCTACCTGTTATGCACTTCTTCCAGTAAGGCTATATTTCCTGAACTTTCCCCAACAACACTGTCAACTGGAACTAAATGTTCAAATATCTGAACTTATGAACTGATGAGGAACATTCTCATTCAGATCACTAGGAACAACTTTTCAACTCACTTCCTGCTGACCTCCAAGGTCACAGTGGGTAGAATATTCAACTACGGCTTATAACAGCTGTTTTGTAACCCATTTTCCAAAGCTTAGCTTTTGTGTTACCAGGTCTTCCCACTGACTCTGGAGACCCAAGAGAATGAGACTTTTGTTGTGGTTGTTTGTTGTTGTTTAAGTTTAGTGGCTGTAGTATGTTTCATGGTCCTTATTTGCTAATTTAATCCTGCCTACCCCACTTCAGTTATGTAGTTACATGCTATTTGCATAGTATCACAGTCATTATAGATACACACAGAGAGAACTAAGAGACCTTTAAATTACATCATAGAAGATATGTCAGAGCCAGTTTAAAAACTCTATTATTTCTACTCTTTATACAAAATCATGCTTTATGTAGAGACATTTTAAATGCTAAAAATAGGCTATAATGTTGTGAGACAAAAATGTTATTTGTACAATTTAAAATATATGTGTGAATGAATTTTCTTATATACAACCACAACCACACATGATCTTTCTACTATACAGACTACTAAAATATATTATGTCATTGATCCTCCTGTTACAAGTTACTTAGTTTTATAAAGTATTACAAAATACTTTATAAACTGAATAGAGTTGTAGTAGGTTCCGGGACCCTGGATGCTGGAGGTAGACCAAGCAGAGTTCTCCAGAGAACACCACCGGACTGTGCCATCCCTTTCCCAAACCCTGCAACCTATCCCTTCACTTGTAAGTTACCCCACAAAATAAACCTCCCTTTTAACTACATGGAGTGGCCTTAACAATTTCACCAATATCTGGCGCCCAATGTTCTTAGTACGAATTCACAAAAATGCCTCTTGCCTGTGGCCTTGTGAGCCCCTGCTCAGGCCAGAGCTACACTCCGCCAGTACTGGTAGGATTTACTGAAGAAGGATCCTGAGTTTGAGGCCAGCCTAGAAGGCTTGCTAGGGAGAAGCTTTGGTTTAGCCACAAACGGTGGCAGCTGTGGGACCATGGAGGCAGCAGTTGCTGCTCTAAGTTGCTGGCTACTTCTCATCATGTTGTTGACTGTGGTAATGCTGCTACCTGGGACAAAGGGTTTACCGCTACTTGTTCAGAGAAGAATTGCCAGAACCATGTTACAAGAACAACAAAGGTCAGTTTGGAAAAGTTTGGCAAGACAAATGGTGGGGAGAAATTGCTGTGAAGATTTTCTCTTCTAGGAAAGAACGTTCATGGTTCCAAGAGACAGACATTCATCAGACTGTGATTGCTCCACACCACAGAGGAGGCAAAAAAAAAAAGTCTTCAGAGAACCATGACCAAGCAAGTTTGAAATCTTCAAAAAGATGATGGGACCCAACAAAGATGAATTCATGCGGACTATGGTAAAGCCATTAGCGCCATGGAAAGATCAACTTTCGATTACAAACTGCTCAGGACAATTTCGAGATGACTGGATGAGATGATCCAGCCTGACAGACTACTTGAACAAGGACTTGAAACAAGCCCTGCACTCTCTCATTATGCAGTGGCTGGACAAATGATACAGGACTTGACAGTTAACCCAAAAATAGAGTTTTTGTTTAAAAAAGAAAAAGGAGAATGTAGATATGAGGTAGATCACTGAATCTACTCTGAGAAAAAAGGTAAAGCAATAATAGGATAAATGGGTAGATCATTGAATCTACTCTAAAAGGAGAAAGAGAAAGATGACAAAAGGTAGATTACTGAATCTTTATGAAAAGAAAAGAGAGAGAATATGGATATGATCAGATAAAAAGGGAGATTGGAATATGGAATCTACTTTTAGACAAGGAACTACTTGTTATAAATAGGATAAGTACTGAAATTTTTTTGCCTGGGCTTATCAAATGTTACTGGACTGGACATTGTTATATATAATGGAGTTTTTCACCTGAATCTGTCAAATGTTAATGGACTAGACATCATTAATGTAAATCTGGACTATGTATATTGTATATACTTATTGGATATGATTTTTCTTGTGTTAGTTATAACCTTTTTTTAAATTTTAGACAAAAACAAAGGAAGTGTGGTGGGTATTGTGTTCCCCACAATATTGTGTGTTCCCTGAAATAAACTTATCTGGGGTCAGAGAGCAGGATGGCCACAAGATTAAACATAAGGATAGGCAGTGGTAGCACACACCACCTTTAATCCTAGCATTTCAGAGACAGAAATACCTCTGGATCTCTGAGTTCAAAGCCACATTAGAAACAGCCAGGCATGGTGACACACTCCTTTAATCCCAGAAACCCAGCCTTTAATATCAGAGAGTGGGGGCAGAAAGAGAAAGATTATATAAGGCGTGAAGACCAGAAACTAGCAGTATTTTGGTTAGTTAACCATTTGGTTGGTTTAGCTGAGAGCCATTGGGATGAGGACACAGAAGCATAGAGTTTGGTCTCTTTCTGGATAGGAAGATCATGAAAAAAGGAAACAAATATGTAAGTCAGTCTCCCACTTAGTACAATGAACAATGAACTTTTAGAACAATGAACTTTTCCATAGGGATAGAACAAAACCAAAACCCCCACTGGTGTAACTCAGAAGAAAATTTCTGAAACTTCTTATGGGAGACAAATTTATGACCAATTCTACATGTTTCTGAAATCACCTAATGAATTATAAAAATTAATAGTAAACAGTAAATGGTGTGTGAAAGTAAAGGTACTATTTATTCAACTTTGAGTTATTGTTGAAAATTAAGAATTTATATAGGGAATGTAGAATTAATGGCTTAATAGTCACATTGAGTTTGAAACAGTCACCATAATCAGAGCAACTGACATTGTTAACATTTTATATTTTGATGAGATACACTTTTCCTCTGTTGCAAATTTCAAATATAAAATACAATATCATTATTTTTTGTCCTTTTGTAGTTAGATTTTTAAGGCTGTTTTTTTAAATAACTAGAGTTTATATATCTGGATTTACACTTATGCCATCCTATCCTCAGGTCCCAGTAACCACATTTATTTTATAAATTATTACATGCATTATTTGCTCCCTTCCCTACAAAACACCCTATTATAAAAAAAAATCTAGAAGAAGATTTTTGTAAAATAAGATGACATGTTATAAACTGGTATAGTCAGGGTAAGATATTTTTCATGCAAAAATAGACAAGTAGAGTTATAGAATATGGAACAATGATTCAGACTCCATGAAAAATGTTACTTGGTTGATTACCTAAGGAAAACCACAGAGATGATGAATGTTCCTTCTCAAAAGAATAAGAACACACAGGCAAATAAGAGAATTCATGTGAAGTCAAGCATGCAGGGTCTAGAGAAATCTGTAAACAGATCACAGAACAAGTAAAAAGGACTTTAATAAGGAATTACTTGATAAATATAGATATATAAGAAGAGGTGAAATGCCTTAAATATAGTGCATGATAAAGAAATATAGAAACCAAAATTCAGTCTTGTATGTGACAGAAAATAAGTCAAAGTTTGTTTAAGGTAGTAGGAAGACTCTAGATGCTTAAAAAGAGTGAAGGAAAGGGGGCTTATTTACTTTCTTCTAAAAATGTTTTTATCATATTTGGTTCCACATACATATGTATTTATGAAAGATAAAGACTGGTATATCTAAGATTCAGGAACAAATTGAACCTATAGTAAATATAACTTGATAGTAAGTCAGCATGACTATGATTAGGAATTGAAAGTGAGACATGATTCACAGTTAACATTATTTTTGTGTGTGTATGTATGTGGAATGATTGCATATTTGACTTCTTCCTTTCCAATTTGCATCCCCTTAGTCTCCTTTTGTTTTCTTATTGCTCCAGCTAGAACTTCAAGTACTAAATTGAATAGATATGGGGAGAGTGGACAGCCCTGTCTTGTTCCTGATTTTAGTGGACTTGCTTTGAGTTTCTCTCCATTTAATTTGATGTTGGCTGTCAGCTTGCTGTAAATTGCCTTTATTATGTTTAAGTATGTTCCAAGTATTCCTGATCTCTCCAAGACCTTTATTATGAAGGGGTGCCTGATTTTGTCAGGTGATTTTTCAGCATCTAATGAGATGACCATAGGATTTTTTTTTCTTTCAGTTTGTTTATATGATGGATTATAATGACAGATTTTCATGTGTTGAATTATGCCTAATTCTCTAGGATGAAGTATACTTGATTATGGGGATGATTTTTATATGTTCTTGGATTCAGTTTGCCAGTATTTTATTGAGTATTTTCACATGATGTTCATTAGGGAGATTGGTCTGTAATTGTCTTTCTTGTTGCATCTTTGTGTGGTTTGGATATCAAGGTAGCTGTAGCCTCATGGAAAGAGTTTGGCAATGTTCCTTCTGTTTCTATTTTGTGGAACATTTTGAGGAGTATTGATATTAGCTCTTCTTTGAAATTCTGGTAGAATTCTGCATCTGGTCCTGGGGTTTATTTAGTTAGTCAGTTTATTTGTTTGTTTGTTTTTGTTTTGTTTTATTTTTGGTTGGGAGATTTTTAATGACTGATTTCTTTTCCATTGGTGTTATAGGTCTACCATAATTTTTTATTGGGTCTTGATTTAATTTGGGTATGTGGTACCTATCCAGAAAATTGTTCATTTCTTTTAGACTTTCCAATTTTTTGAAGTACAAGTTTTTGAACTATGATCTGATGATTCTCTGGATTATCTCATTGTCTGTTGTTACTCCTCCCTTTTCATTTCTTATTTTGTTAATTTAGATATTCTCAGCCTTTTGGTTAGTTTGGGTAAGGGTTTGTTTATCTTGTTGATTTTATCAAAGAACTAACTCTTTGTTTCATTGATTCTTTGTACTGTTCTGTTTCTGTTTCTATTTTATTGATTTCAGCCCTCAATTTGATTATTTCCTAACCACTAGGTGAGTTTGCCTCTTTTTGTTATAGAGCTTTCAGGTATGCTGTTAAGTCATTAGTGTGAGATTTCTCCAAATTCTTTATGTAGACATTTAGAGCTATGAACTTTTCTCTTAGTACTGCTTTCATAGTGTCCCACAGTCTGGTTATGTGGTACATTTGTTTTAATTGAATTTTAGGAAGTCTTTTATTTCTTTAGTTCTTCCTTGACCTAGTAGTGATTCAGTTGAACATTATTCAGTTCCATGAGTTTTAGGCTTTCTATGATTTGTGTTGTTGAATTCTAACTTTAAGAAATGGTAATCTGCTAAAATATAAAAGGTTAATCCATTTTTTGTATCTAATGAGATTTACTTTGTAACCAAGTATGTGGTCAATTTTAGAGAAGGTTTCCAGGGGTCCTGAGAAAAAGGTATATTCTTTTGTATTTTGGTAAAATGTTCTTTAGATTTCTATTAAATTCATTTGTGTCATAATGTCTGTGTGTTCCCTTATTTCTCTGTTAAGTTTCTGTCTGGTAGACCTGTCCATTGCTGAGAATGAGGTGTTGAAGTAAACCATTATTAGTGTGTGGGGTCTGATGTGTGATTTAAGCTTTAGTAATGTTTCTTTTACTAATGTGTGTGCCCTCATATTTGGAGTATAAATGGTCATAATTGAGATTTCATCCTGATGGATTTTTCCTGTGATGAATATGTAGTGTCCTGAATCTTTTTTGATTAATTTTAGCTTGAAGCCTATTTTGTTAGATATTAGGATAGCTACACCAGCTTGCTTCCTAAGTCCATTTGATTGGAAAGTCTTTTTCTAATCCTTTACTCTGAGGTATTGTCTGTCTTTGAAGTTGAGGTGTGTTGGTTCTAGGTAGCAGGAAGGATCATGTTTTCATATCCATTCTGTTAGCCTGTTATTAATTTTATATGCAAATTGTGTCCATTGATATTAAGAGATATTAATTACCAGTGATTGTTAATTCTTGTTATTTTTGGTGGTAGTGTGTGTGTGTGTTTCCCTCCTTTGGGATTTTTTGCTGTGGGTTTATCTGTAGCCTATGTTTTCATTGGTGTATCTAACTTCTTTACATTGGGTTTTTCTTCTAGAACTTTCTGTAGGGCTGGATTATGGATAGGTATTGTTTAAATAAGGTTTTGTCATGGAATATTTTGTTTATTCCATTTATGGTGACTGAGAGTTTTGCTGGGTATAATAGTCTGGGCCGGCACTCATGGTCTCTTAGCATAACATCTGTTCAGGACCTTCTGGCTTTCAGAGTCTTCAGTGAGAAGCCAGGTGTTATTTTGATGGCTGTGCCCTTATATGTTACTTGGCATTTTTCCTTTGTAGTACTTAATATTTTTTTCTTTATTCTGCATGTTTAGTGGTTTGATTATTATGTGATGAGGGCAATTTTTTGGGGGGTCCAGTCTATTTGGAGTTCTAAAAACTTCATGTATCTTTATAGGCATTTACTTCTGCATGTTGGGGAAGTTGTCTTCTATGATTTTGTTGAATATATTTTCTATGCCTTTGAGCTTGTATTCTTCTTCTATCCCTATTTTTCTTAAGTTTGGTCTTCTCATTGTATCCATGTTTCCTGGACAGTTTATGTTGTGATATTTTTTGGATGTAATTTTTTTGACTAATGTATTTGTTTCCTCTGTCGTATCTTCAACTTCAGAGATTCTCTCTTCCATATCTTGTATTCTCTTGGTTTTGCTTGTATCTGTAGTTCCTGCTCATTTACTCAGATTTTCTCTTTCCAACATTCCCTCTGTTTGTATCTTCTTTATTGCCTCTATTTCTGTTTTCAAGTCTTGAACTGTTTCCTTCACCTGTTTCATTGTTTTTTCTTGGTTTTCTTGACTTTCTTTAAGGGACTTTTTGATTTATTCCAATTTTTTGTTTATCTTTTCCTCAATTTCTCTAAGGGAATTTTTCATTTCCTATTTAAAGGCCTCTATCATCTTCATAAAGTCATTGTAAGGTGTTTTCTTCTGATTCTTTTACATTCAGGTAAAAGAATATTCAGGTCTTGCTATAATAGAACAGCTAGGTTCTGGCGGTGTCATATTGCTTTTTACATTGTTGAATGTATTCTTGCACTGGCATCTACACATCTCTTCCTCCAATTGGTGCAAATGGTGTCTGTGTCTCAGGGAACCACTCTTGGTCCAATGGGTACTGGCAGTGTTTGTGTTTCAGGGAGCTGCTGGGGACTTGGGGGATGGGAGGGTTTGAGGGACAGAGTGAGACTTGTTGATTGTAGAGTCAAATGTGTGATGGTGGTGGGAAGGCCTGCCCACAGGAGTCTTTCCTGTTGGCCTGCAACTGGGATTGCAAAGGGAGGGTATGTATCTTTATAGGCATTTACTTCTGCATATGGGTTGTGCCTCTGGGCCTAGGGCCTAGAGGCTGGAGTGACCAACTGGGAGAACATTAACTTAACTCTTTGTCCCATTGGAGCTAACAGAGTCTGTCTCAGGGAGCAGCTGTGGTGTCAGGGGATGGTGGGTTTAGGGGATGAGTGGGGCTTGTAGATTACAGCATCTGATGGGGGAGTGGTTGTCAGGCCTGCCCACAGAAATCTTGCCTGCTGGCCTGCAACTGGGGCTTCAATGGATATGGATATGGAGTCATGGGTTGTGCCTCTGGATCTAAGGCCTAGAGGCTGGGGTGACCAACTAGGAGAACAATTGAAATTACTTTTCTTTATCATTTGCTTTATATTTCTCCTTTCTGATAACCCAGGATAGCAACAAATCCCTATATATAAATGTATACTAAGCATATTCAACTTATAATGATTTATGGAATAATATCTCTATCAAATCAATATATTCCCATAAAATTGACTTAAATACAACCTTACAATGCAGTATGATGTCTGAAATACTATAAATAATAAAAATCATTATTATATTCAAATATTTTAAATAAAAAATAAAGGATCTATGAATAATAGAGTTAAAGGGAAATAACATCAAACATTAAAAATAATTTGCCAAGTTCAAATAAAGTAAAAGTCATTGGTTGCTGGTACCTAATCCAAATTTCATTATGGTTAAACTTTTTAGAACGTCAATGTAAGTGTAAAACACTACACTAAAACAAATGCCTCATTTTACCTTGGTAAAGATCTTATTTTACTTGTGGAAGTAATCACTAGAATGGATTCCATTTTATGGTATTGTAGTGATAGACATGAGAAGCAAGTTTTAATGCCAGATGTTGATTGAAGTGAGTCTATGAAGGAGTTAAGTATGTATTCTGTTTGCTCCTGGATGATTCTAGCTGCTGTAATACTGTTTTCTGAGTTCAGCTCACCTAGTAGTTCTCATGGATAAAACAGCAAAACTACAGCATATAATTGTTATGCTCAAATTATTCAATATTATAATAGTTCTGTTGAAAAAAATTTATGTGTTCAAAACATGTGGTGCAGCAGAACTTGAGTCATTCCCTTCTCTCCCATAAAATTGACAAAATCTAAATGAAATATCCTGAGGGTGTATACTTTCCCCATATTTATATTTGCAGTGGGTTTCTCCACATAAATGTGTTATCACATTCAAGTAATAATAAATAACAAATTTATTATTTTTACAACATTGGAAACATCTCTGCAAAGTTTATATGCACTAGTGTAATTTATTCAACTTGTACACAACTGCACACTAATGGAATTTGACACATTCCAGGCAGAAAAATTACATGTGTACTTTGAACTATAGGTTCTGTTAATTTAAAAGGGAGAACGTGAGGTTCTTATGCTGCAATAACAGAGACAAGAAACTATTTAATTCCTATAATGCATTTAAAGACAGTTCCAGCTCATCTTTGGGTACAATCTTACTCTAGATGGTAGGAAAACAGTTCTTAAAGAAATTGAATCACTGATAACAGCATATACACCCAAGAGCTAAACGCATTCATAACAGTGATAATAGGTATAACGTTCTTAGGATCAATAAGTTACTAAGAGCATTGTTAAGATGCTGGTTTTGTTAGCATTTATTGCTTTTGATTGATTACTGAAACATGAAACACTGCATTTCTATAAGCAGTTCTCTTTTTCATAATCAGAGTATAGCTATCAATGGGGAAACTTAATCTCTCCAAGAGGACTTGTGCTGTGGATATCACTCTGTATAAATAAAGTGCTGATTGGCTAAATAAAGTGCTGATTGGCTAGTAGCCAGGCAGGAAGGACAGGGTAGGTGGGACAAGGAAGAGGAGGAGGCTGGGAACAGGAAGGCTGGAAGGAGACACTGCCAGCCGCTGCCATGAAAAGCAACATGTAAAGACACCAGTAAGCCACAGGCCATGTGGCAAAGTATAGACTAATATAAATGGGTTAATTTAAGATAGAAGAAGTAGATAACAAGAAGCCTACCACAGCCATACAGTTTGTAAACAATATAAGTCTCTGTGTGCTTTCTTGGTTGGGTCTGCGCGACTGTGGGACTGGCGGGTGAGAGAGATTTGTCCTGACTGTGGGCCAGGCAGGAAAAAAAATCTAACTACAAATGGCACCCAATGTGGGGCCAGATATTGGTGAAATTATTAAGGACTCTCCACATAGTTAAAAGGTTTATTTTGTGGGGTAACTTACAAATGAAGGGATAGGTTGTAGGGTCTGGCAAAGGTATGGCGCAATATCACTCTGTATAAATAAAGTGTTGATTGGCTAGTAGCCAGGCAGCAAGGATAGGGTAGGTGGGACAAGGAAGAGGAGGAGGCTGGGAACAGGAAGGCTGGAAGGAGACACTGCCAGCTGCCACCATGAGAAGCAACATGTAAAAACACTGGTAAGCCACAAGCCATGTGGCAAAGTATAGACTAACAGAAATGGGTTAATTTAAGATAGAAGAACTAGATAACAAGAAGCCTGCTATGGCCATACAGTTTATAAGTAATATAAGTCTCTGTGTGCTTACTTGGTTGGGTCTGAGCGACTGTGGGACTGGCGGGTGAGAGAGATTTGTCCTGACTGTGTACCAGGCAGGAAAACTGTAACTACAGACTTGGGACTTTTTTTTCCCTTAGAATGGTATTATGCAACAAGAAAAGCAAAAAGAAAAAATTCAAAAAGTTCATTTGGAAATGGGCAAAGCCAATAGGATGTCAAAGAGCCAGCTGTACCCATTTGTTTAGTATAACTAAAACAGTATAAAATGCCTATTATAAATATTTAACAGAGTGTATTTTCCATTATTTAAAACCATAATTAAACCCCTCCAACTCCTCCTTAGCCTGACTATACCCACAACAAGGCCACTTCTGAATTTAGTTAGTGCTGTACATATGGTAGTATCCATTGCAGATGAACAACTTAACAGAGCCATACCCTGAAGAAAACTAGCTCTTCCTCCCCCAATAGACATCAAGTACCAATAAATCCTCACTTAGGCATGGGGGCATGTGTGCCCTTCTCTTATCTATGCTAGAATGCTGACTGCCCTGATCTTGTACAACTAACACAGCTGATATGTGTTTATAGGTACAATAACCCTATAATGTACAGAAGATAGTGATTTTCAGCTTTCCTCCCAAACTCTGGCTCTCATAATCTTTCTGTTTCCTCTTCAGAAATGTTCCCTCAGGTTTGTCAGTAGGATTGATATAAATGTCAATTTAGGACTTACTGCTCTACAGTCAAATATATTTTGTACTTTTTTTAACTTTTTAAATTGCTTTTGGGATTTCATATGTTCCCCATTCCCTCTCAAATGCAGAACTTTTTCTATAATTATTACTGTTACACACACACACACACACACACACACACACACACACACACGGTTATATGCATTTGATGCAGATTATGTATATATATATAATAAATATATATTACACACATTATATATACATATATATATACTACAACTTAGTGAGCCCATTTAGTATTGCTCTTACAGTTGTATTTAGGTTAGGGCTGATCCCTTGGTAGCTGACAATCTAACAAAGGGCTTGTCTTTCAAGAAGTTTAGTTTCCCTGTCTCAGCAGGCATTGATTGCCTATGGTTCTGCATCTAGGGGCAAGGCCTTGTGAAATTTACACTATCTGTATTAGTATGTTGATGAATGTTGTTACTATACATATATTCTTTAGGCAACCATAATGTCAAGAAGACATTATTTTGCAGAAGACATCTTAGAACCTCTAGTCTTTATGGCCTAAGTTCTGTGATATTCCCTAACTCTGAGCAATGGGAGTTAAATTGTAGATATACAATTTGGAATTTGGCACACCATGGTCACTTGTTCTCTGCATTTTAAGCATTTGTAGATCTCTGTATAAGCTGCTGCCTGTTGAAAAAGAAAAAGAAGAACAGCTTTTTTGATGAGAGATGAAAGCTACATGTATCTGTAAATAGAAGAAGAAATGTTGAGAATACACCTAAAAACTGCATTGATTTAGTAAAAATGGCAGTAATAGATTCTCCTTTGGGTATATGATTTCTTCAGTCATGGATAGGTGGATCAGTGTACAATACCAGACATTATTAAATCCCTGTTATTGACTTGTTTTTAAGTCCAACTTGAAAGTTCTTGATTGCCCCGACATAATAGTGTCCACTATTGCACCATTGGAAATCTATCACAGGCCAGACAGCACTCTGGTTCATCAAGCTTTACATATGGGTAGGATTATAGATCACTTTTTCTCACTTGACAAACAATCACCAAGGAGACTTTTGTGGTGTTAACACTATTCATCCACGTCCTGTGTTTGAAGTGTCTTCAACAGCATGATCTTATATTCAAGTTATGTGAGGTAACTTATTTTCAGATTCTCTTGGATATCTACACTAAGCCAATAATTCAAAAGAATGTTTCTCATGTATGGCACTAAAACTTTAGATACAGTTTGTAGTTTATATAATTATCATCCTTCATGGCAGGGTAGTAACTTTCCAGTTAGTGTCATCGACCCTTCTTTCCCTTCCACCAGTTCACATCCTACTTGTACTTTTTAATTTATTTGTATGATATAGATATCAATGAAATATCAGATGTACAGTTGGCAAAGATACTTTGACTCTGGGGACTTCCTCTTCACTCAAGTGACTGTTTCTTCTGCTGTATAGAAGCTTCTTACATAATGATGTCTAACTTGTTGATTTTGGGCCATAGTTCTTGAGTGTATTGAGGCCTAGCCTGAATTTCCTTTCCTTTACCTGTGTCTTTTACAGTAATGCTCAACATAATACCAAATTGAAGTAAAACACAAAACCAGAAAAAGAAAATTGTAGGCCAATATCCCTGGTCAATATATACTCAAATGTGTTCAATGAAATACCGGCATAAAGAAAAGATATATAAAAACCATTATCCACCATGACCAAAATTTATTTATCCCTGATGGTTCAAAATATGCAAGTCAATAAATATACTAAACCAAACAAATTGACTTAAAGACAAAAAGTATATGATCATCTCAATAGACATGCAGGGGGAGCCTTTGACAAAACCCAACATGCTATCATAATATAAGTTCTAGCGTATTTCTGACTAGAGGGAACATATTTCAATATAACAAGAGCTATATATAAGAAACCCACAGGCAACATCATCCTAAGTGTAGAAAAACTTGAAGCAATTCCACTGAAATAAGGAACAAAATAGGGATGTTCACTGTCACCTACTATTTTTACATATTGTGCTAGAAGTAATAGCTGTAGCAATAAAGAAATGTAAATGGAGAAGAAGAAGGCAAACGATCCCCATTTGCAGATGACATGATGCCATAAATTATAGACATCAAAATTTCTACCAGAAAACATCTAGAAACAATAAAAACAATAGCTGTTTGGCAGAATACAGAAAAATGTTCACAAATCAATAGCTTGTCTTTATACCAACAACAAACATATAGAGAAGGAAATCATAGACACATGGATATTCACAATAAAAAAAATAAAATATCTACAAATACAGTTAACCAAGGAAGTAAGGGGACTTTATAACAAAACCATAGACCTCTGAAGAGCAAAAAAAGACACTTGAAAAACAGAAGGATATTCAATGCTTATGAATGGGTAGAATTACTGTCAAGAAAATCACCATTTTACAAAATCCATTTAGAGATTCAATAAATCTCATTCAAAATCTCCATCTCTCTTTTCATAGAAATATGAGGCTATCCTAGCACACACATTTAATCCCAGCACTTGGGAAGTAGAGCCAGGAAGATCTCTGTGAGTTGAAGGCCAGCCTGGACTACAGAGTAAGTTCCAGGAAATGAGCAAAGCTACACAGAGAAACCCTGTCTTGAAAAACAAAACAAAAGAAAACAAAAAGATATTCTAAATTAATATGGTTTCACAAAAGGACCCAGACAGCTGAAACAATCCTGAGCAGATGGAACAATAATAGAGAGATTACAATACCAGATCTTATTACAGAGCCCTAAATAGTCAAAACAAATATGATATTGACACAAAAGCAGACATGTAGACCAATGGAAAAAATTGAAAATCCAAATATCTTTGTATGTAACTTCAGCCATTTAATATTTGATGAAGATGCCAAGAACTTATCCTGAATAAAAGAAAGCATCTTCAAGTGATGCTGGGAAAACTAGATGTCCACATGCAGAAGAATGAAATTAAGCCCTCATTTATCACCTGGCACAAAATCTAAATGGATCAAAGATCTAAAAGTGAAACTTGAAATGTTTTAATTGCTTGATGAAAACTTAGGCAGTACCCTCAATGATTTGATGTAGTAAAGGACTTTCTGAATAAAACCTGAATTTTCCCAAAATTAAATCCAATGTTTGACAAGTGGGACTGTATAGAACTAAAAGGCTTCTACACAGGTAAAGAAACAATTAACCCGATGAAGAGGATGCCCACAGAATGGGAAGGAATATTTGCCAGACTTTCTTCTGACAGAGAGAAGGTAAACAACTGAGTAGCCCCAGGTAGAGCTCCAGGAGTCCAGTTTTCGAGAAAGAGGAGGGACTGTAAGAGCATGAATTGTTGAGACCAAGATTGGAAAAAGCACAGGGACAAATAGCCAAACAAATGGAAGCACATGAATTATGAACTTGATGAATGGATAATGAAAATATGATACATATATAGACTATGGACATATATGCTTCATCTGTAAAGAAAAGATGAAATCATCAATGTTGTGAGTAAATGGATGGAACTAGAAAAGGCCTAGCTAGATGTGGTGGCACAGGCTTTTATTCCCAGCACTCAGGAGGCAGGGGAAGGTGAATTTCTGAGTTTGATGCCATCTGGTTCTAAAGAAAGAGTTCCAGAACATCCAGGAGTACACAGGCAAACCCTGACTCAAAAACACCATGAAAGGAAGAGAGGAGGAAAGGAAGAAGGGAAAGAAGGAAGGAGGGAGGAAAGAAAAAACAAACTATATTGTGTGTGGTAACCCAGCCGCAGATAAACAAATGTGACATATTTTCTCTCATGGGAAGCTCCCATCTCCAAATATTCACATGGAAGTATTTTTTGGAGTAATGACAGAAACCAGGAATGTAAAAAAGGAATAATGCTGGGGTAGGGATGTGGTGAACAACAAGAGAAGCATAGGGACATGTAAGGAGGAAATAAGAAAAAGGAGTCTCCAATTTTGAAGTGAGGAGATAAATGAAAAGGGATGGAGTAGGGTAAAATAACAGTAAAAATGCCTGAAAATGTCATAACTACCATGTAAAATAAAAATAAAATACACATAAGTCTATGTATGATTATACACATAGAGTTTAATTCAAAATTTCTCATCCTGGCTAGATATGATCCCTCCAAGAGCCAAAACTATCTAACCACAATATCAGGCATGAGAATCTTTCTTTTGAGTTATTTGTCAGATTTGTCCAAGAGACTCCCAAAATATAGGCTATTGCTGTCACACTTGGCGGTCTCCAGAAGTGAAACCTAAGTTTGCTGAACACAACATACTTCAGATGAAGGATCCAGAAGCCCCTAAGCTAAACTTGACCTGAATGTCTCCTTTTGGAGAACTAGGTTTCTTTGTACCAAAAGGTACCATGTAGTTTCCAAAGGTGGGAATAAACCAACAGTCCAATCCAGCTAAGCTGCCTGTGAACCACAATAACGAACAGCATGGCAAATAATAACCCTGTGGGTGATATAGTGGCATACATACCTTATTGGTAATCAACAGCTCTTTAGCTTGACTACAGGCTCATTCAACGAGAAAGAAATCATGCCCAGTACAAGAAACTGCCAATTACCAAAAGCTAATGAAGTTATGAATATTGGAAGAAAACCCACAACTCCCACTTCACTAAATAATAGTCTAATCCCTAACCATGTACTAATTATTTGGCCTCATACCCACAGATAAGTGTAGTCCTCACTCCTCATCAAGAAAACTTTTCAGTTCCATAGACAGAGACCATTACAAATAGCCACAACCAATCAAAATCAAAATGATGAGTTGTAGAGCAAAGTCTCAATGGAGTCATGCAAAAAACAACTCCTACACCTAAGGTCAGGGAACATGGCAGAAGCAGTCAACTAAAAAAATCAAAGAGGCAGAGATTCAGGGGATTTCCTGTGAAATTTTATCTCCTGGTATTGTCTGAATTTATGCCTATGAAATTTCATGAATGTGATTGCCAAAACATTAGCTGATCAAGGACAACAATTGACATGCCAATGTGGATGGGCAAAAGAACACAAGACATCAACCAACCACAAAGTATTACAGGCAACAGGGAATGCTCAGGGTATGGAAGATCACCCCAGTTGGTTATGTAATACCAAATGAATAACCCTGAAATCATACACATTAACATTATATAGACTGAGTAGTTCTATCATGTAGCACCATTTAATGAAAAAAGATGCTATCAATTTGAAAGAGAGAAAGGAGGAATATGTATAAAAGTTTGGAGTGAGGAATGAGAAGAGAGAAATGGTGTAATTATATTATATATCATAAGAAATAAAACAAACAAATGAAATATTCAGAATAAACCTAATAAGAGAAGCAAATGACATCTATAATAAACTTTTACTATAGTACAAGCTTAGAGATGAAATTAAAATATTATTATAGGCCTTTTTGTCTCCTCTCAATTATAAGCATATATCCTGGAAGAAGTTTGAGGCAAGAGATGTGAATGTTTTACGAACACTGAATTTCAACATAAGGAGTACTTCCAATCAGTCATCATAGAACCTGAGTTAAACAATTGATTAATTACTTGGTACCTTACTTGTCTTGGGGTTTCTATTGCTGTAACAAAACACCATGACCAATGCTGTTCATCACTGAAGGGAATCAGGACAAGAACTCAAACAGGGAAGGATCCCGGAGGCAGGAGCCAAGACAAAAAGCCAAGGGATGGCACCACCCACCATGGCTGAGCCCTCTCCCATTGATCACTAAATGAGAAAATGCCTTACATCTGGATCTCATCAAGGCATTTCATTAACTGAAGCTCCTTTCTCTGTTGACTTTAGTTTGTGTCAAGTTGAAACACAAAACCATCCAGTAGAACTGACTACTTGTCAACTTGAAACACAAACACATCACTATTAAGCCACAACCCTTCCTTTCTTTTTCATCCCCAAGATCTTAAATAATTTTAAAAGTCCCACAGTCTTTAACAAATTCAGACACATTAAATTTCAGTTCTTTAAAATAGCCAATCTCTTTAAAAATACAAAGTTTTTTAAAATTTATGTCTCTCGCTGGGCGGTGGTGGTGCATGTCTTTAATCCTAGCACTCAGGAGGCAGAGCCAGGTGGATATCTCTGAGTTCAAGGCCAGTCTGGGCTACCAAGTGAGTTCCAGGAAAGGCTCATAGCTACACAGAGAAACCCTGTCTCGAAACACAAAACAAAACAAAAAGTCTCTCAACTGTGGGCTCCATTAAAACACTTTCTTACTTCAAGAAGGGAAAACACTTCCTGGGGTGATGCATGTGTGTCCTTCTTAGTGTCCTCCTAGGTTCTCTGAGGTTGTGGATTGTATCCTGATTATCCTTTGCTTTGCATCTAATATTCACTTATGAGTGAGTACACACTATGTTTGTCTTGTCACTGGCTTTAAACAAAAGGTAGTTCAAAGCCTAGGTGCTATCACTCCAGAAATTAAACAAGATACAATGGCTATGTGGGATCTCTTGCTACAATGGCATCTGGCTCTCATAGCCTTTCTACCCCATATTCCACAATGATCCCTGAAACTTGGGTGGTGTTAATGGTATAAATATAGATGTCCCATTTAAGACTGCAACTCAACAATATATTACTCTCTGCACATTGATCAATTTTGTGTCTCTGTGTGAGTTACTATGTGCTGAAAGCTGAAGCTTCTCTGGTGAGAGCTGAGAAATACAGTTATCCATGGATATAACAATAAATCATTAAGAGTTGTTTTAAGTCTTTGTTCATTTAGCTGAATATTAACAGTATGTACTCCCTATGGGCATGTGACCTGTCTACCCACAGATTCTTATTCCTTGAATAGGTACCAGGGTATGGACTCTGTCTCAAACTATTCAGGAAGTGGTTGGTTATTCCCATAACATGCATGTCAGATATCACAACAGTGGGCATACTTTGCCAGGTCAGTAATTATTGTTGTTCTAAGCGTTTGCGTCTGCATAAGATTGTTGATTACTTGTCTCCTTTGGTAGCATGCATAGCACCTTCCATCACCATGAAAACAAAACAAATTTTGCAATGGGGATAAAGTCTGTCCCATTGTTATGTAAACATGGAGTTGCACTAAGACTGAACACTAAGTGCCATTTACTTGGTTAACAACATGACAAGTTGTGGTAATAGGAAATAGAGCTTCAAACACTATGAAATGACACCAAAATAGCAATTTTAAATACTACCACTTGATATAGAAATCTTGTCTCATCTATGTTGACTGGGTGGTTGCAGTTACAAGTCACCACATGGTCTCCAAACTGAAGCATATAGGCACTAGTGTGGCTGGCAGGTACGAAGGCAGACTGAGTCTCCAGGAGTCCCATCCTCTTGTTCATTTTATAGGATGCAGCATAATCCCAGAATTGTGTGTTGAGTTGGATTGCTGATTCACAGGGAGGCAGATTGGCTCTGGAGTTCCTTATCTGGAGTTTAGGGTTAGATTGCTGATAGGAAAACAAACAGACTGGCTCTGGTGGTCCTTACCTGGGGCGCTGGATCACAGAACTTCAAGTGATTCCAAAGTGGCATTATGAGTGGAGTTGCTTTGGGCATTGATCCAAGAATACAAAGTTTTACTTCTTGGAAATAGTAACAACCACATTAACTTTTCTTCTACTGTATGAAATAAGGTGTATTTTACAAAGCATATGAAATATTTTAAAATAAATTGCTAGATTCATTTTTCAAGGACTCCCATATCTGTATATCTTTTCAGACTGCTATAGAAATAACTTCTTGTCTTAATATTTGTTATTTAACAAATAACAAAATAGCTCATTGGGCTAAGGAACTTGCCGCTAAACCTGAAGACCTGAGGGCAATTTGCAAGACCCATGTAGTAATATTAGAGAATTTTCTTCTACAAGTTGTCTGATGGTTTCCACTCTTGCTCCATGGCATGCATACACACACACACACACACACACACACACACACACACACACACTGAACTGAATTTCTTCTTTTTTAATTAAAAGAATTATTATATTGTAGTCATTGGATTTGGGGGAAGGAGAGTAAGAGACCACCAGTGTGGGGGTGGAGGGGTTCAGTGGAGGACAGTGAAGGTTAAACAAGAAAAATAGATAAAATGTTATATATGTATAAAATTCTCACCATAGAATCCATTATTTTGTATAATTTAAAAAAATTCAATTGAATTTAAAATACAGCACTATTCTGTCCATGTAGGTTAAAACATGGGTCATCTCTTTTAGAGACTCAATGGTTTATCCCAAGAGATCCTACTTTGTCCACAGACAATTATGGTTGTCATAGTCTATCATGGGAGGTTAGTGGTAATACTAGAATCTAGCATATAGAGAACAAAGATATTGTTAATCACTGTGTATTGCATGGGATGGCCAACCATAATAAAGAATTACCCAGGCAAAATGACAGTGCAATAGGTGAAAGATTGCTAATATATGAATTAGAAACTATTATATAACTTATTATTGATTCTATGCATGGAATCTAAATAATAACTAGAAAAGTACAGATTCATGATTTTATAAGAGCATATTGCAAAAAATTTTGATGCAAATTGAAGAAAATATAGGATAATGAACTTTCTATATCATAAGAGAAAAGTATCCATTGTAATTTAATAGTGGGATAAAACAAAAAGAAAAGTCAACATGGCAGAAGTAGAGACAATGACAGGGATGCATGTGTGTTTGTCAGTCAATTGAGGATGAAAATTTCCTGAAATATTTTAGGCTGTGAAAACATGAGTTGAGTAGATCCCCAGATGTGGAAATAGTCTGCATTAGAGAATGAGGGTGATTAGTGAAAGGTAGAGTTGCTGAAAAGAAACTAATAGATTCCTGGCAGGTACTAAAGCTATAAATTATAATATGAACAAATATAAAGGATTGTTTAAAAATACACATTTGACTAACTTGCAAATAACAAGAACATGCCTTTGGAAACCATGACTCATAAAGTAAGACATTTGATTTTTAGTTTTTAGTACAAAGGGAAGGAAGAGTGAAAGCCATTTATTTCATCAAAAAATATAGATAAGCACATGAATATATCTTTCCTTTTACTATTTATTCCTCTTCTTATCAGTGACATTGAAATGTCTGATAAATTGCATTGGAAAATGAAAATATTTAAAAAATTTTTAAAGTATATACATTATACTGCTTATGAAATACCATTCTTAGTTTCATTATTAAACCTAAAATATTTTCTTTTTAAAGATTTACTCTACACATTTCTGTAGCTGGAGTTATCTCCAGTCCCACTCAGATCTGCAGCCACTCAGACCCAAATAAACACACAGACACTTATATTTTTAAACTGTTTGGCCTAACAGCTCAGGCTTCTTGTTATCTAGTTCTTATATCTTAAATTAAACCATTTCTATTATCATATATGTTGTCATGTGGCTTGTGGCTTAATGGTACCTCACATCTTGATTTTCATGGTGGCAACTAACAGCATCTCCTGACTCAGCCTTCTACTTCCCAGAATTCTCCTCTCTCCTTATCCTGCCTACTCTATACTTCCTGCCTGGCTACTGGCCAATCAGCATTTTATTCATCAATCAATCAGAGCAACACATTCCCAGCATTCCCAGCACATTTCTCTGTGTGTGTGTATGTATGTGTGTGTGTGTGTCCCCCTCCCTCCATCCCTCTCCCTTACCCTCTTCCTTTCCATCTCCTCTGTCTCTCTGTCTCTCTGTCTCTCTGTCTCTCTCTGTCTCTGTCTCTCTGTCTCTCTCTGTCTCTCTCTCTCTCTCTCTCTCTCTCTCTCTCTCTCTCTCTCTCTCTCTCTCTCTCTCTCTCTGTGTGTGTGTGTGTATCTGTGTGCTTGTGTCTGTTTATGTCTGTGTGTCTGTCTGTCTGAGTATCTTTGTAAATGTATATGCATGTATCTGCAAGTGCATGCCAGAAAAGGGTGTTAACTCTCTTAGAATTAGAGTTAGAGTTACAGATGCTTGTAAAATGCCTGTCTAGTCATAAGGGTGTAGAGATCTGAACTCTAGACCCCATAATTATTCATCAAGCAGTCAGAAATTCTGATCCATCTTTCTAGCCCACTTCTACATATTGTTTGAAAAATAAGAAGCATGTAATCTGGGAGTGGTATTATACCATGTAATCTCAGCACAATAAAGAAGGCTGAGAAATGTGGATCATTGACTTTCTTAGGTCAGATTTAGCTTCACAATGAGTGTAAACCTAACCTGGACTACATAGTGTGACATTGCTCCCCCAAGTAAATAAGTAAGTAAAATATATATCTAAAGAGAACTTGGAAATTACCTTAATTCTGTCTCAGTGGTTATTCTTTGCTCATGATGTTAAACAGTACATTTGTGAAAGGTAGAGGTTCAGAAAAGCATAATAAATACCAGCAGGAAGACTGTTGTATGGTAATTACAATGAATTCAAAATAATATATTTTAAATATCTATTTCTGACTCATGTTTTCCTGCAGTTTGTTTTTGAATCTGAAAATCAATCCTCTACCCACTATTTTCTTGCCACATTGCTTCAAAATTCCAATGCTGTACTAACTTTAATAAATCTCCTATGGGTTCCCAGAATATTTTATGTAATTCATGTAGGAAATTGTTTCATGATCCTTGTAGCATATTATGTTCCTGTTGCTTTTGGCAAAAGGGCATTAGCCAAAGAGTTGAGTAGAAAAAAGATAACTTAAAGTTGTTTTTTTTTTTTATTTAATGTGTTGATAAAGGGAGAAAATACATTGTGTGTGTAATACTTTACTTTGTTTCTCATTTTATCAGTGGAGTCTTATGCTATGATAAAGAGGTTAATAGCTCAGAAGAAAGACTTTCCTCACAGTGGCCTGATGTCATTACTGCAGTCAAACTAATCTATTATTGATGACCTGTGATGCTTTTTTATTTGTCTCTGTTTCAGCACTTCTGATATGTTGAGAAAGCCTATTGATTCATGCTGCTTTGGCATTTATGGTAATTTACTAAAAGGGTGCCTTGAAGAAAGCTTGCAGAAGAAATGAACATTTTTCAGTTCTTTCCTAACTGGAATAAAAGAAATATAAAAGGTCTATTTTCTCTGGATGAATTAATAATTTCATCTACTTTAGCTTACTATGGGTAGTAAGGGTTCATAGAAAAGGGAAAATTGTTAGAAATGGAGTGCATCTTCAATTGACATTTAATGCTAAAACTAGGCTGTTGATTTTAAAGAATGCAGGCATTAAACATAAAAAATAAAATTCAAAACTATTTTTCAAAACCTTTAAAAATTCCCTTTAAGAGGATTTCGTGTGTTACCCTCAGGGTTAATTAAGTGGCTTATATTATAAAACATATTGTGATTAATAATTATCCAATGTTTGTATCAGAAGCATCTAAGGAGTAAAAAAAAAAGTATGTTTTTCTACCCTAGCTTTTCATGTAAGCTGGTAATTTGTCAAGACTGACTCTAAAATTGTTGAGCACAGAGAGCACACGTTCCTCATGGGACATCAAATTGGATTCTCATGTGTATTGTACTAGCTTGATTAAATTTGTCTGTTTTTATCTCTGCTACAAAAAATATTTCTGAGTTTTATGTTTCCAATGGGAAACTAAAAAAACAATATTCTCTTCCTAATTGATATGCTTCTTCCAAGAGAAAAATGCAAAAAAATAGGTTAGTTTTAGGCAGCAGATAAGAAAATATGGAACATTGAATAAAATTGATGCTCAGTGTAGAGTAATTTGAAGACTGGATAAATTATCGAGATGTAGCACATTATGGACTAAAGAAGAAATAGTGTTGTCTTGTGAGAAGAACAACAAAAAGAGCAAAATATTTTAATTCTATTCATTAGTCTGTACAAGTTCTGTGAATCTTATTAGTATAATTCTAGCCTTTAGCCTTCCTACAAAAAAAGAGAAAATCATTGGAGTAACAAAGTATTTCTGGTAACTTACTGAAACAAATGCAGATATGCTTTACAAGTACTGTCGAAGTTTTGAACCCTTTAATACTACTTTAGTTTTAATGTGAGATGACCTGAAAATAAGAAAGAGTTACATAAAGGGGATAAAACACATTACAATGCTAGAAGTGTTACTTTAGTGGATAATGAGGCTTGTGGGTAAAATATTTTTAAAATGTTTTCTGTATTACAGATAGCATATTTTCATAGGTAAACTATGTGTGTTAATATTTTTATACTCATTTGTTGAGAGATTTCAACAAATCTTTTTAACTTTTAACTTCCATTATATGTACATAATTATTAACAATGTAGTTAAGAAATTAACAGTTCGTTGAAGTCCAGATGATGAAAAATATAAACACATAAAGGTGTATGTTAGAAAGTGTTAAGGAGGACATAAGAATATTTGAGTTAGAACATTGTAACACAAATCTTAAATAGTCTTATTAATAAAAACTCAGTTTATTGGGATGCATAATATATCAACCACAGAACTTAACATTTTCAAACAGCTACATAACAATGGTTGTAAATATGGTAGCTAAAGGCAGAGTATGGTGATAAAGTAGGTGCAAATCTACTGACCTGTCCACCTTGGAAGAATTTTTAAATATATAAATAAGCTGCTATGAGGAATTTAAAATCTTGAGCTGATAGCCATGGTATTATAATGTTTAGTACTCTCTGCCCAAGCTCCAGAGTCAGCTTGAACCCACCTAGACAGCACCTTGTCAGACCAAAGCAGCCACAGAGTCCTAAGCAGTGGAAGGTGTTGAATGATCCCCAAAGCAGCAGAAGGCAATCCACTACCTCAGGACATCTGGCTATCCCAAAATCCCCCTTCCCTACCCCTCAAGAATTAACTGATGCCCACTGAGTCAGCTGGAAGAAGTTTCAGGAGAAACAGCACTCCCATTCCCAGTCACCCTCCATTTTTTTATAATAAGTGAAGAGTCTAGAATGTTGCTATATGACCACACATGTGCTGCCCATGAGCCAAGCAAGAGGCGAAGTCGTTCTGGGGCCTTATGTCCAATGTAATCCGTGTGATATGTGGTCACATAATTTGCACGCAGTGTGATCAGGTAATCTATGTGCATGCATGTTATAGTTGCATAAGCCCATATGCGCATGTGTGGGGGGAATCCATAAAAAGCGGGTCATAGATTCTTCCTCCCATTGTCTTCTTCCCTCCCACTCTTCTCCCTGTACCATTTTCCATAGGCCTAAGCACATTCCCTTCTGTTCCTTCTCTTAATAAACTCTTATAGTGGATTTTTTCTGTGCCTTGTGGCTTTTTTAACATTGTAAACAGCACCACTTAATGAATAACATTGCTTAATATTAACAAGCAGGGAATCTATGAGCAAGGGGCATCAAGATCATGATGGGGAAACCTACAGAGACAACCAAACCAAACTGTGGAACCTCCAATGAACTGGACTAGGCCCTCTGCATAAGAAAGACAGTTGTGTAGCTTGATCTGCTTAAGGGTCCCCCTGGCAGTAGGATCAGGATCCATCCCTGGTACATGAGTTGGCTTGGGACAGGGAGAAGGGTTTGGTTCTGCCTCTACTGAATGTACTAGGCTCTGCTGACTCCCCATGGGAGGTGGTATTACCTTCTTATAGGAGAGAATGGGAGATGGGTTGTGTGGAGGAGCTAGAAGGATGAGAGGAGGGAAGAGGGGAATCTGTGATTGGTATATAAAGTCAATTAAAAAATTCTTAAGAAAAAAACTGTAGTGATATATTGTGTGCCCTAATAAACATGCCTGGGTATTAGAGTACAAAGCCATCCACTAGATTTGACATAGAGGCCAGACAGTGGTGGCATACACCTTTAATCCCACTACTTGGAAGCACACATGCCTTTAACCTCAGGAAGGGATATCTGGGAAGAGAAAGGTATATAAGGCATGAGGAAACAGGAACTCACTCTCTTTAGGCTGAGAATTTCATAGAGGTAAGAACTAGTGCCTGGCTGCTCTACTTCTCTGATCTTTCAGCTTTCACCCTAGTATCTGCTGTGGATATCGATCTGTATAAATAAAATACTGATTGGCCAGTAGCCAGGCAGGAAGTATAGGTGGGATAAATACAGAAGAGAATGGGAAATAGAAGGTTGAGGCAGAGAGAGATGCCAGCCTCCACCATGCCAAGCGAGATGTAAGGTACAACTAAGCCATGAGCCACGTGGCAAGTTATAGATTAATAAAAATGGATTAATTTAAGATAGAAGAACATCACTCTGTATAAATAAAATACTGACTGGCAAGTAGCCAGGCAGGAAGTCTAGGTGGGACAAGTACAGAAGAGAATTCTGGGAAACTGAAGGCTGAGGCAGAGAGAGCTGCCAGCCTCCACCATGACAAGCGAGATGTAAGGTACAACTAAGCCATGAGCCACGTGGCAAGTTATAGATTAATAAAAATGGGTTAATTTAATATAGAAGAAGTAGATAACAAAAATCCTGGCACGGCCATACAGTTTATAAGTAATATAAGCATCTGAGTGATTATTTTATACGTGGGTTGTGGGACCACTGGGGCTTGATGGCTCTCAAGCTACTAGCATCTGGCTCTGGGTTTTATATTATAAGACCATCTAAGACTCTAACAACACAAAACCACCTCATGAACACAACCCAACAAAGGAAAAAAGCTGCAAAAGTAGACATAAGAATCAGAGACACACTCAAGAGTTCCATAAAAATACTAAGCTGAAAGTTCTAATATATACACAGAGGACCTGTGTGGTGGGTATTATGTTCCCTGAAATATTGTGTGTTCCCCAAAATAAACATATCTGGGGTCAGAGAACGGACAGCCACTAGAACAAAGCCAAAAATGGTGGCTAGAAAATGGGTCAGAGCAAGCTATAGCAAATGTTGGGTGGTGGTGGGGCACACCTTTAATCCCAGCACTTAGGAGGCAGAGCTAGCCAGATCTTTGAGTTCAAGACCACTTTAGAAACAGCTAAGCGTGGTGACCCATGCCTTTAATCCCAGGGAGTGGAGGCAGAAAGAGAACGGTATATAAGGCGTGAGGACCAGGGTCTAAAAAGTAAAAAAACATGCAGTTAGTTAGGCATTTGGTTGGTTAAGCGTGCAGGCTTTGGAGCAACACAGTTCAGCTGAGAACCATTAAGATGAGGACTCAGAAGTTTCCAGCCTGAGGAAACAGGATCACCTGAGGAACTAGCAAGGTGAGATAGCTGTGGCTTGTTCTGCTTCTCTGATCTTCCAGCATTCACCCCAATAACTGGCCTCGGGTTTGAGTTTCATTAATAAGAACACTTAAGATTCATGCAATAGACCTGGTGGAGACCTTTATAGGCTTTGTTCTTGTTACTTCAGTCTTTGATAATCTACAAAAGTTTTGCTTGGTTGATTCAGAGGGCTCTGTTCTCCTGGTGTCCTCCATCCTCTCCAACTGCTACAGGAGGAAGCCTCTCTGATAATTGCTGAATAAAACACCAATCTATGAGTATAGCAGCATATCATTAGGAGTCATTTTATTGTTAACTCTTTTTAGACCATTAGTATTTGGTTTTATCCTAGATCTATTGGATATCTAGTCTTTGGTTCTTGATCACTGAAACAGTGTCAGATATGGGTTCTGTCTCATGGAGAAGGCCTTAAGTCAAATCAGATATTGATTGGCTATTCCCACAAGTTCTGTGGTACCATTGCCCTTGCATGTCTTGTAAGTAAGACATATTGTAGGTTAAAGGTTTTGTGGTTGGGTTTGAGTTGTGTTCCTCCTTTGGCAGGATGAAGAGCACCTTCTTGTACCAAAGACACTTGAACATAGGGATGAAGGATCCATATAGGCTTCAGCTTGATTTCTCTCTGTTCAGTGTATTGTGTTGATATTCTCCTCAGCAATGGGGTCCCACAGCCAGTTTTTAAAGAGCAACCCATTGTATTAGCAACTGCCTGGGTTGTTTGTATGTTTCTATGGGACTCCCTTGGCCAACAACTCAATTGAATCGACCCAGCCCTGATACTGAAAGACTCCTTTGGTGACGAGATAGCAAGTCAGGACTCCATCCCCCTTATTATTAGGAGACTTCATTAGAGCTGCCTTTATATATTTTGGGGAACTTCCACATCACTAATTTTCCATACCATCTCTCTAATGTCCCTCAATTCAAGCTGTTTCTCCTTACAATCCCTATCTCAACTCTATGTCCCCTCTCCCTCCCTACCTGGTCCTCCCATTCCTGTCCCCACCAGCCTCCAGTCTTCTGGTAAAATGTATTTATTTTACCTCCCAAGGAGATTCATGGGCTCCCCTAAGTCCCTTCTCTTATAGGGTATATAGACCTCTCTGGGTCTGAGGATTGTAGTTTGGTTATCATTTATTTAATGACTAATATCCATATATAAGTGAATATACACCATAATTATATTTCTGGAACTGGATTAACTCATTCACGATGATTTTTTTCTAGTTCCATTTATTTACCTGCAAATTTCATGGTGTCATTGTTTTGAACAGCTGAGTAATACTCTATTGTGCAAATGTACCACAGTTTCTTTATCCAATCTTCAGTTTAGGGACATCTAGGTTGTTTACAATTTCTGGCTATTATGAATAGAGAAGCAATGAACTTGGTTGAACAAGTGCTTTTCTTAGGATGAAACACCCGAGAGTGATACCCCTGGATCTTGAGGTTGATTGATTCCCAAGTTTCCGAGGAACCACCATATAGACTTCCACAATGGATGAACAAGTTTGCACTGCCATCGGCAATGAATGAGAGTTCACCTTGCTCAACATCCTTGCCAATATGAGCTGCAATTTGTGTTGCTGATTTTAACCATTCTGACAGGTATAAGAACAAATCCCAAAATAGTTTTGATTTGTTTTTCTGATGGCTAAGGATGCTGAATATTTCTTTAAGTATTTCCTGGCCATTTAAGTTTCCTCCATTAAGAATTCTAAGTATAGATTTAATTGGATTTTTTTGTTGATATCTAGTTTCTTGAGTTCTTTATATATTTTAGATATTAGTACACTTTCAGATGTGGAGTTGATAAAAATGGTTTCCCATTCCATAAGGCTGCTACTCTGTCTGAAGGACAGTGTCCTTTGTTTTACAGAATCTTTTTAGTTTCATCAGGTAACACTTATTGTCATTCTTAGTGCCTACACTATCAGTGTTTGGTTCAACAAATCTTCTCCTGTGTCAACAAGTTCATAACTGAAAGAAGAGGCAATTTAAATAGAACTTATTTGTTTGGAGATTCCTAGGTATTAGTTGAGATACTACCTAATTATAGAGGTAAGATTATAAATGAATTGAACCCTACTGGGGATCTTGTAGAGGATAAAATTAGAAGTGTGAACTAAACTTTCTGGTTTTCTTTTCCTTTTCCTTTCCTTTCCTTTTCTTTTCTTTTCTTTTCTTTTCCTTAGTCTTAAAGTTCCCAATGGGAAAATGAAACAGTAATATTTTGGTAAACTGAATATGCAAAGCAGGATTATGATTCTGTCTTTCAAATTTGGTGAATAAATGCATTTGGAATGCACCAAATAAAGTAGTTTCAATTTGAGAAACTATTGTAGCTACTGATGTGGGCAGCAGTATTCCAAATTCTAATGTGTGTGTGTGTGCGTGTGTGTGTGTGTGTGTGTTGTTTATGTGTGTGTGTGTGCTGTATGCACACATGTATATATGTATGCATGTATTTATATGTGTGTTCATGCAATGAAAAGATGCAGCAGTTTTCTGAGTAATTTCTGTGTCAGCCATTGAACTTAAAATGGACCAGGTGCATATATGGTGTTGGTAACTCTGTGAGAAGAGGTCAGTATATTTAAACATAGGCATAAGTTATTTTCTTGAATGAGAAATGAATATTCCTCTATTTCTTGAATATAGAGCTCATATGTTTATTTTCTTTTTCTATACATAGAAAAACATAAATATGTAATGAGTATTGTAAACAGCATGTCGTCATATTACAGGTATTCATTGCCCTTAAAAATTCTATTGATATTTATTAACACAGTAAAATTACTACTACTACTAATACTAGTACTTCCACTGATTCTTGGACATATTATACATACTTGTAAGCTTTCTTAATTTGGTTGTTTTGTAGTTTTGAATTTTAATCTATACCATGGCCTTTATTTTAAAAACAGGAACATATGCAAAACCAGGATTTTTCTTGGGTATCAAGGAAAGACTTCATTCTAAGATATTCAGTGAAGCATGTCCACTCTTCATCAGTTGCTACAATGTTTGCTAGCAATATGTGGATTCAGTTTTATCTCTGCTCAGTGTTATTAAGGCTCTCAAACTTTGCACATATAAAACTGTGTCACTGTCTACAGAGGATGAAGATTTCTCATTCCTTCTCTATATATATATTCATTTTGTTTGTCATCCATAGACAAACTCTAGCATGTGTACCATCATGGAATTTGCAACTCTGCTTCCTTTACTTAACAATGATGATTACAAATTATCCTGCCCTGGAAAGTATGACCTTCCAGGCAGCGATACATAGAGATTATTATTCTTGTGTTTCCCTCTTTGGATAGACTAGAGTTCCCTGATGTTTCCAGTTTCTGGAAACAGTTTCCTCATATATTTTGTTGACTAAACTAATTTTTAAAATTTATTTTATGTTTATGTGTGTTTTCCTACACTATGTGTATGATTTTTGCTCTCAGAGGCCAGAAGAGGACATCAGATCTCCTGAAACTGGAATTAATGGTAGTTGTAAACTGGCATATGGGTGCTGGGGACCGAACTCAAATCCTCTGCAAGAACAGTAAGTGCTCTTAACTACTGAGTCATCTCTTCAGACCCAATGGCATTTTTATATGATAAGGCCATAGTTATGTTTTCACATATTCTGAGAAATGTTTTTGCTAGGAGTGGTATAACTGGACCATATGGTACAACTATTGCTAGCTTTTGAGGTTCCTTCAGACTGATTTCCTTAGTGATAGTATCATTTTGTAGTCCCAGCAACAGTGAATGTAGATGCCTCCTTCCCCACATCCTCTTGTTTCTTTCTATGACTTTCTCTATATCTTTAAATCATCCATTCATTGTCCTTAAGGTAACTGATAATGCTTTATTATGGTTTCTTCTTTCCTTATTATATCTTGGGCTACTTTGTCAGAAAGTACTTTTCATTAATGATTATAACTGGAGAATCATTTCAACAGCTAGTGCTGTGGAATAATGCCCTTGTACACTGGTTAAATAAAATGCTGATTGGCCAGTAACCAGACAGAAAGTATAGGTGGAGCAAGCAGATGAGGAGAATTCTGGGAGGAGGAAGGGCTGTGTCAGGAGTCACCATCCAGATGCAGAGGAAATAAGATGACAAGGCAGAACTGAGAAAAGATACCAAGCCACATGGCTAAACATAGATAAGAATTATGGGTTAATTTATGTGTAAGAGGTAGTTAGTAATAAGCCTGAGCTAATGGTCAAGCAGTTATAAATAATATTAAGTCTCAGAGTGATTATTTTAAAAGTAGCTGCAGACCATGGGGCTGGATAGGACACAGGAAAACTTCCAGCTACATTTGGCATACCAACATGGGGCTCTCGAATTTCCATAAGGCCTAAAAGAGTTTAAAAAGGGCTTCTAAACACACAATAATGGAGCCAAAAACAGCTTACTACTTCATGTCTCATGTGGGTCAAGATATAGAGATGCCAATGTACTTGTATTTTAAAGGTATCTTGACTTGAAAATTTGGATCTAAGGATATGCTGCTTTGGAAAGGAGGCTCTGCTTTTGTTTCCACAGGAAGCAAGAGGCTACAGATTTGTTCCAGATTAAGATAGATCAGATTTGATCAAGTCAGACCTCCTGAACCTTAACAGATGGTACCTATCAATAAAGGTTATAGCCAGTCTTCCAAGAACTTGACCATTATCTCGAATTTTCTCAGGATCCCCATAAGACTACCAGCACCCCCTGTCAGCAGGAAGCAGACTAGAATACAAGGCCCACATTACCAAAAAAATGGATTATAGTTATTTGTCTTTGTAAGAGGTTGTTATTGGTCATAGTCAATATCTTTCTAAAAGAAAAACGGGGATATGATATAGATATGATAGGATGAAAAGGTAGATAAATTAATCTACTTTTAAAGAGCAACTTGTTTTAAATTGCTATAGATTTTAGTTTATTGATACAAATTTAAAGTTAATTTTGTTATACTGTATGTGTATTTCTACTCTTGTTTAAGTATTATGCTTGTGAATCTCATTTGAAATTGTAATGTATAATTAAGAAATACATATTAATAATTAGTCTATGCTAGTCAAACTTATAGTCATGTTAGTTAAGTTTTCTAGGTCTACATAGATGTAATTCAATTAGGTAGGTTATCTTCAAACACTTCAAAGACCTACAGAATATGGTATTTAAAGTGTTTTAAAAACTTAGAATTTCTGAACAGTGAAACATATCTGCTCCTAGCAGCACCAATATACTTCAAAAAAAGAATATGGACATCAAAGACACTCCATACGGAATTTATCTTCTTCATGGCAAAAGTTAGCCATTTCATCAACAAACTGTTCTTGCCTGGAATGCTTGACAAAATGTTGTATAAACTGGATATGCAAGACCCATAGGAAGATGACCAACGAACTTTGCATGACAAGATGGTTCTTCAGGTTCCTGCTTCGCAGAGAAAACTACCAGACATTCTACAGGACACAGGGAAAAATGACTGAGACCAGACCTATAGGCTGAAGACAGATGCCCCAACATTGCAGAGGAACTTTGGATGACTGTCCAGGCAGGCAACTTTCTCTGTCATTTCTAAAATTTTGGAAGTTAGTTACAAAGCACTTCCTGTTTACTCATGTAAATAGCTGGAAAGGGACTTTTTATTTCCCAGAATTGTTACTGTCTACTGTAACCTGACATCCAAATGTAAACACTTGTAAAGAGCAGGTACTTACCAGCAATAATACAAAAAGCCATTTTAAAATCAAAGATGCAATTTTGAAAAACTGAATGGACTACAACACTTCTACTGAGACTAAAATTCCAAACCCTTTCTTTAGGCCTGATTTTCTTCTTGTCAGTAATTGTTGTATCATTTTATGTCAACAAATGAAATCAATATAACCCTCAGGATATTAATAGAGGTGAATTAGTGAAATTATTAATCTTTCTGTTTTCATGACAATGTTTCCTCTATATGTGTCTATTAATATAAAGTCTTTGTTCAACATTGCTTAATTAAATATATGAGAAAATAAATGAAAGACTACACAAACCTTAAGGGATTATGTTACCAGAACAAGCACTAAAGTAATGTTAATCATGAGTAGAAAAATTGCAATTGAAAATGCTTTAAAGTTATATTCATGTCAACTTTAAATATATTTACATTTTATTGCTATTTGTACCTGTTACTGTCTGTTTATCATTTTTAGATTTATGCACATGGATTCTTGTTTTATCATAGAGATTTTTTGGTATTGCCTTTCATAGTAAGCAGCTACATCAAAATTAAAGATGAATTTCAGAAGTAGTAGCCTTTATCACTTCAAAAACAAGCATTGGAGGAGCTGAAGAGATGGCTCGGTCACTAACAGCATTGGCTGTTTTTCCAGAGGAGTGGGGTTTAATGCCCAGCATCCACTATGTGGCTTAACACAGTCTACAACTCCAATTTCAGGGGTTATGAACACATATATGTGATATACTTCTATGCATGTAGGCAACACATCATGCAAATACTGTTTTTTAAGCATTGGAAAAAATCTTTAAATATCCTATTCCAAATCATTTACATAGCTGAGTATAGTTTTTTGATGACATTTCATATCCCCCACTGGATACCTTGGAAGGCACTTGCAAGAATTTCAAGTTTGTTTTTCTTAAAGTTTCCATATATTCTGATGGTTTTATTTTAATTGGGAAAACCTCAGAAAAACTTGCCTCAAATATCAAAACATATACTTGCCAGGAAAAAGTGTAGTAATTCCAAATGGCTTTAACATTATATTGCCATTATCTTTCTATTTGCTTAATGTGAATAAGCTGGTCTGTATGACTAAAACATCTACTCTAGCTAATTGGACAGTGTGTAAAAATTACCTTGCTACTTGAACAGATTTTTGACTAATAGAGTGTTTGTTTATCAAATTCTAAGTCTTACACTCACTTGAATAGTTTCTAAATCTTTTTTAAATCTTGGTTGGTTTCTACCTCATAATCGGTTATAATTTCTATCATACATGTTTATAGAGACTAAAAGGTTACCAAAGCCTTAGGTGTAAAGGTTGTACTGTAGATCAGTCGAGAGTGGGCATCCCAAAATTCTCTTCATTTGTACCAGTTGCACATATATAATATCTATAGTGGTCTTTGTCTGTTATAAAAGAAGCTTTTTTGAAGAGGGATGAAAGCTACCTTTTTCTGTATAAGGAAAAGTATTTAGAATGATGTTAGATGTACTGGTTTAAATAAATAATAGTAGTAGGCTCTCCCAAGGGCCTATGACTTCTTCAACCACAAGCAGTTGATGAGTTTTAAAGAGATAGGTATGAATTTCCACCTATTGAGAGTGCCTTAAGTCTAATCGCACTGTTGGTTATCCCAAAGATCAAAGTGTCACTATTGTACCATTTAGGATGCCTACTGAAAGAGGGAGAATCAGTTTTCCCTGAGTATCAATGCTGTGATAGGTTACCTAGCCAAAGTGGTTGGCCCTTAATTCAAGTATATATTATATGTGTATCAGCAACACTAAGTGTATTCAGTAGGGTTCATTTGTAATATTTGTATGTAACAATAATAATTAAAGAAGAGATAATGAATTTGAGGGAGTGGGGAGCAGGGACACATGAGGAGTTGGTAGACAGAGAAAACACCCATGTATGAAGTACTCAAAGATACAAAATTTCAAAATAAAATACAAATGTCAATGAAATACCATTTCTACTTAAAGAAAATAGTTATATTATAAAGTAGACAGGAATATGCATTGGTGAACATATAGAACAATATAAAACTTTCATACAAATATGAATTTAAAATGGTGTGTTGATATTGAAGAACAATTTGATATTTTCTCAAATGTTAAATATTGCTTTATTGTATGTGTCAGAAATCTCTTTCCTAATTATATATCCAAATGATGTAAAAACATATTCATTTAAAATAATTACAGAAAAATATTCATAGCATTGTTCACATTAGCCACTATCTATAAACTGACACACATGCTAAATGTACAGCATTTAAACCATAAAAAATGACTTGCCAAAAAGGAATGAAATATTGATTTTTAATATAATTTGAATGGACCTTGAAAACATTCTAAATGAAAGGAGATGATCACAAAAGACCACATAGGAAACACCCAGAATACATAAATGTGTAATGACAAAAATGCATGAGTAGATGAATACTTATGGAAGTTGGAGATAGAGTGGAAAGTGATTAATAGCATTGGTGGTTTGTTTGAGAATGAAGAAATATACACTTAGATTGTGGTAATGATTGCACAACTTTTTAAATATGGGAAAAGACAGAATTGTGCCATTTTGAATGGATAGAATGAGGTCATGAAAATTACTTCTCAGTAAAGCTATTAAAATATACTCAGCTTTTTAAAACCAATGTTCATTCTAAAGCATTTCATTTCTAAACATCCTTCATTAGGATCAATGGTAACTAGTAAGTACTAAAATGAATGCTTTAGATATACTATTCACATATAAAAACTAATAAACAAGGTTATATAATCCAAAGCATTCAGACCCTTACCAGTCTTAGTCATATTTCAGCTGTTCATTAGCCACACATTTCCACAGAATACATTATTGCACAGGTAATCTATAAAATGTTATCTATTCTCAAGTAAAGTTTCATCAGGTAGACTTACTTTGAATGATTTTTTTTTTCCCTGTGGTGATACAGATTTGCTGGAATCTTTCCACGATTGAGTGGGAAATGCTGAGACTAGTTTTAGGAAGCAATCTCTCACTTCTCACTTAAATAAGGACTTTCAGCATTATGTCTGGATTTGTATTGGTTGTATATATTGTTTTGCCTTTCTTTTGATGTATAAAAAATCTCACTTACTGGTCTTAGCGTAGACAGCAATTTACCAGCAAGAAATCCAAGGGTGGGGAAACTGTCATTACAGGGAGGTAGGAGAGATATATCTAGATAAAACAAATAGAAATCAGCTCAGAAATGAAGAAAAAAGTTTTTTGTTGTTGTAGTTGTTTTTTGTTTTTTTGTCTTTCTTCTCTGATTCAGGTCAATTTTTTGTCAGACTGCAAAAATAGTAAGATATTCTGTATTGTTCATACTACAGTATTGAAACAATGTAGAATATCTGACTATTCTCTCTGTTTCCTTAATAAGATAATACGTTTATTCTCAACTGCAAAATTCTGTGCAAGATTTACGTGTGTACAGAGGGAGATACACTACAGTAACCATATATGTATTTTGCTTTTTCATCTTTATGCATAATTTCACTATTATTGAATTGTATTGAATTCAATGTTTTGATAGTTTTTTTCAAGTTAATTTCCTCAAAAATATTTTTCAACATTGCTTTATTTGAAATTTAAATATTTAAAAAATAAATTTAAAATATTCAATTAACTTATTTTGTTATGAATACCATGGCCAATCTGTTAGTTACAATTGAAATGAAATATTACTGCCAGAAAAAGTAAATAATTATTTTAAGAAAGCCATTATAATTTTCAAATGATAATCACCCTTTAAAATGTTCTTTGGAGACAATTTTACCCATAGGATATTCATAGTTTGCAATGATAAATGACTTCCTGACATTGACAAGCCATTTAGAAATGTTAATTTATTCATGATCCAAAATATGTTTATATATAGACATTTTCTTTTAACAAAGCTTTATTAACTGGAGTGACTCTCAAAAATCAAAATGCATTGCAAATCTCTTTCTTCTCATGTTCAGTTCAAAAGGGTGAAAGCACATTTCGTATCAAGGATGTAAATTCTAATGTGACTCTAGCTGATATTTGATCACAACCTGCACTCTTAATACAGTTGTAATCCATCTAATATCCAATGTTAGCATGACATGACCTGTAATCACATTTGACATTGCTGATGGAAGCTACCGTGCAGAAGGGATGAGAAACTCAGTTATAATGTGCTTCATCTTGTCAGCATGGATTTGTGTTCAGATTTATGAGGATAAATATTTATGCATGTGTATTTGCATACAGGGATATAAATAATAAATTTATAGATTTATAGATTGTGTGTTTTCTTGGCTATTATTAAGGATGATTTTTTTATGCACATATACTTAAGTTGAATACTCATACCCAGTTTGTAAGTTAATCACACTAGAGGAAGGCCACAATTAGTAATCTTATATATAGGACTACGGTTGGATTATGGTTGTATTTTTAGATTTTTAGACTTAGTGCCCACTTGGGGACCACATTACATTTTAAACATGTATTTTAGATTTATCTATTTTTATTTTATGTGTATGAGTAATAATCATGAAAATAAATTTAAAATAAGAAATTTAGTCTATTAGGACTAGAGCTATGGCTCAGAGGTTAAGGGCATGTGCTGTTCTTTCAAAGGATCTAGATTCAGTTCTCAACACCTGCATGGCGACTTACCACCATCCATAACTCCAATTCTTAACAATATATTTCTTCAGGTATCACAGATGCATATAGTATACATATATGCAGGCAAGAAAACTCATCCATAAAAAATAAAATAAATAAAAATGTTTAAAAGAAATTGATATATTTGCTTTTATTTTAGTATACTCTGTTGTCCATAATCACTGAGAATGATTTCATTTAAAAATGCATAACTAATATTTGGTAATAGTATTCACTTTCTTAAATCCTACAGTAATTAGTACTGATATGTTGTATACAATCATTCATATTTTGTTGGACTGTGTCACTGTATTTGCCCTAGAAGAACAACAGAAGAAAAATTTTCATTAGTATTTTATAAAGAAAAATATTATAAAATTTTGACTGAAGAAAGATGTAGAATGAATAAAATAATCTGAACAAATAAATCAAGGTATTTGACCAATCTACTATTTCTTTCATCACTTATATTAATGCTACATCTGGAGGCCTATCACTGGTACCAATAATCTTAGAAAAAAACTGATTATAGGTGCTAGTAAGTATTACAGACATTATGCGAAGTTAAGTTTCAGATCTTAACATAATCATATAAATAAAATTTAATCTTCTCAGGAGCTGTTGAACAGAAATGCAAATTAAACACATCAGCAAACTTCTTTTATTCTATAAACATAAATGCTTGATATCTATAATGATGGGCCTCATCTATATATCCATTATTCATAGTAAGAGCAGCAATAACACAAGAACTATCTGGGAAATTATGGAGATTTTCTTTTTAAGAGAACAAGCCTAGGTCTAATTGCCATCCTATTGGCTCAGTCTTGCACAGCAAATGACTGAGACACTGTTTCCAAAAATTTTATAATGTTCTATATGTAGATATTCTTGGAAAAACAGACTTGTTTATATGAGTGATCATAAATAACGCTGTCTAAATCCACATAAAACATGTTTCCATATTTTAATAATCTGTAAACTTTCCAGTAATTAAATGGTTATATAAAATCAGAAAAACATTTCATTTTGTACTGTTCCAATGTTGTAACTAATTTACCTGAGTTATGTGGGATAAAATCTTAAATTTAAATCTTTAAATCATTTAAAGTTATATATTGTATATGTTATGAAGTTAGTACAATTTGAATTTTTATTCTGGGTATCAGGTTTACCTAGCACCATTAATTAAAGGGCTACCCTTTCTCCACTGTATATTTTGTTGGCCTCTGTGAAAATTTAATCATTCATGCTCATATATTTTGGAAGGTAAAATTCTGTTCTGTTGGTTCATGTATACATTAATTCAGTATCATGATGCTTTGATAACTATTTTGATTCAATTTGAACTGAAGAAATGTGAAGATTTCAGGTTTCCTTTTAATAAAGATTACATTGGTTCTTGAATATCCTTTGTGAAGCTTTATTTTATTTATGTGTTTGTATATAACATGCATGAATACATGCCATGTCTGTGCAGATGCCAGAAGATGGAGTTACAAGAAATTTACATAAGTGACTTGCTGTAGACTAAGCTAGATTCTCTGGAAAATTAGTGTCTTATTTACTGTTTGATTTGCTGTGAAGAGATACCATGACCATGGCAACTCTTACAAGGAAAAACATTTAATTGAGGCTTGCTTATAGTTTCAAAGGGTTAGTCCATTATCATAATGGAAGAGAGTGTGGTACCAGGCAGACAGGCATGGTGCTAGAGAAGTAGCTGGAAGGTTTACATCCTGATCTGCAGAGAATGAGAAAGAGGAGAGAGAGAGAGAGAAAGAAAGAGAGAGAGAGAGAGAGAGAGAGAGAGAAAGAGAGAGAGAGAGAGCTATGAAACCACACCTAGTAATGTTTCCTACATAATTTTTACCAATTGGGGACTAATCGTGCAAATATGTGAGCCTATGGGGACCATTCTCATTCAATCCACCACAAGTAGGCAAGTGGTCTTAACTGCTGAGCCTTCCCTCCATCCCACAACTTTTCTATGTTATTATGAATTAAAAATTGAGTTTTCAAAAATGTAATTTGTGTAATAGGATACAAAATAATATTGAAAGACTTTCTTTTGACATCTAGTGTAGATGATCATCTTTTTTTATTTTCACAACATACCTTCATAGTAATTTCTATCATAAATTAGTTGGGGATTTATATATTTCTTTCTAATTTTGTATGCATATATAAATTCCATAAAAAGAGCAAAAATAATGTATTTGTTATAGAAACATGTTATAGATATACCAAAACTATAACACCCGTGAGGAATGTCATTAGATAGGTGGCACAGCTCTTCAAGGTTAAGCTCACAACCTAAACATCAGAATTTGGCAGATGTTCTTGTCCTAGGAAATCTGTAATACTGCATTTTAATGTATCTCAGTGCTCAGCAACATTGTCTGTGAATGTATTAGAAAAGGTGGGAAATTAGGTGAAATATTACCAACTCAAAAGAAAACTGAAAGAACACATATATTCATTGTTCTTGAAAAATTCAAGTGAAATTCCTTTTGTCTACAAAGCTCATTCTAAAACAAACAGGGCTATACAGAGAAACGCTGTCTTGTGAAACAAAAAACAAAAACATAAACAAAACAAAACAAAAATCAAAGTTCTCAATCCTTGTATCTCATACTATTTAAACTGTTAATTTCAGAAATCCATTTCTAAATATAAGATAATTTTTAGATTCAGTCCATTTTTGTAATCACCTGTGTAGATGAAATGAAGTCTACTTCCCTCTTAGAGTAAGTGGCAATGTGGTACTTAAAGCCAGAACTGACAAGAAAATCTTGTTCTTTCAGAAAAGGAGATGTGACTATTTGGGGGCTCAATTTAAGATAATTACTATTTATGATCATGTCAAATTACCTAAATGTCAGATATTAAGTCACAGTGACATTGCTCCAGGCTTTTTTTTTTTTTTATTTTGTAAAACTTCAGTGTTATAAGAACAAATTCTCACCCAAGGCACAGCTTTAAATACATTCTTCTGAAAAATGTGTATAAGTTCAAACACATGTTTGAGAGAATCATCTCAGGAAAGTAACTATAATTATTAAATTACAGAGTGGCCATAAGTGTTTAAAGAGCATGATGGGTTAATTGAATTACAACATATTTTATAAATAAAAAGCTGAGTTATATTATGGTAAAATCTAAGAAGTTACTAGGATAAAATTATATCACTTCATTATTTTCAAAAACCAAAGACTATGTTTATTTATTTTTCATTCAAATTAGAACATTTGTGAGTTAAAGCTCATTTTATTTTGGAAATAGTATGTTACCATTAATCATCATAATCACAAGCACTTTAGCATCTCAACTTGTACTAAACAATTGTTCTAAGCAAAGTTTCTCAATTATGTCATATACTTCTTACCATTGCCCTATGACAAATAAACATTATTAACATCATTTATGTAGAATAAATTTCCATAGAGACAAAGAATGAGAAAAGTAAATGTGTATACATTTCAGTGAGGTAGAATAAGGTTAACCAAGGAAAAAGGAAACAAAGATGTTTGAAAATGACAGTTGCTTCTCAGGATACTTTGGGAGTGGTCTCCAGGAAAGAATACAGAGTACTCACACTAAGAGTTTGCTCTACTTGGACACCCCTTGAGGGAAGCAGTGAGAAGACACAACACAGCACCAATGACACAGACACCAGGAGTCAGCAGCAGACTCCATTATTGCAGATATGGGGCAAACCTATATACCCTCCATTCTCTTCCCACACTCTTTTCCTCTATGTCCCTCACCAGATCCCTTATGTTCCCTACATACTCCCTGAGTCCACCCACAAAACCTATTCTATTTCTTCTGCCCAAGGAGATTGATGCATCCCCTCTAGAGACCTCCTCATTATTTAGCCTCTCTGGGACTGTGGATCCTACTAAGATTATTCTTCTCATAACAGCTAATATCCACTTATAAGTGAAGACATACAGTGTTTGTCTTTCTGAGTCTGAATTACCTCAATTAGTATGTTTTATCTTTCTTCCTATTTATTTTTCTTTTATACAATACATCCCAACTGCAGTTTCCCCTCCCTCCACTCCTTCTTGTCCCTCCACCTCCCCTCTCCTGCAGATCCACTGTTCCTCTGTTTCCATTTCACTTAAGAAAGTAGCATAGATGTAAATAAAACAAGATGCAACAAGACTAGGTAAAACCTCTCATATCAAGGCTGGTTGAGTCAACTCAGTAGGAGGAAAATGCTCTCAAGAGCAGCTATAAACTCAGAGACATGCCCACTCCCACTGCTAGGATTCCCAAAAAACACCAAGGTAAATAACCATAATATACATGCAGAATATCTATTGAAGACCCATGCAGTCATCATGATTGCTGCTTCAGTATCTGTGAGCCTCTTGTGAGCTGTTTACTTGATTTTGTGGACTGTGTTCTCCTGTTGCCCTTGACCCCACTGGCTCTGCACCTTCCATCAGCTTCCATGGTTGTTCTATTTCCATTTTTAGGTCTTGAACAGTTCTATTCATTTCTGTAAACTGTTCTTGGCTTTTTAATTTTTTAAAAGATTTATTCATTTCCTCCAATATTTCCCTCACTGTCTTTAAGGGCTTTATTCACTAATTTGAGGACCTCTATCATCTTTATAAAGTTAATTTTAAGGTATTTTCTTGTGCTTCAGCTGTGTTGCAATATTCAGGACTTGCCCTAGTAGGGTACCTATTGGTAAATGTTGAAAGATCACAGAAAACAAGCCACAGCCACTTCTCAACTTGCCAACTACTCAGTCAAAAGGAGAAGATCTTGCCTCCACAAATCTCTCACTGAATGCCTCTGAGTCCTCATCCAAAAAGGCCTGAATTCCTGTCTCCTCGTACCTTATATTGCTTTCTCCACCCAACCATTTCACTTCCTATCTCAACCTTCCTAGTACTGGGATTAATGATGTGTGTGCTTCTCAGATACTGGGGTTTAAGGTGTGTGCCACCACTGCCTGGCTCCATTTCTCTCCTAGACTGGATCAATTTCATGTAGCCCAGTGTGGCCTTGAACTCACAGAGATCCAGATGGATCTCCACCTCCTGAGTTCTAGAATTAAAGGTGTGTGCCACCACTGTCTGACCTCTATGTTTAACTCTATGGCTGGCTCTGTCCTCTGATCTTCAGGCAAGCTTTATTTCTTAGATTACAAATATCACCACATCTTGTGGTTACCTGTTGCCCTGGCTGTTGTTGACTGTGTTCTTATTCTGGAATCTAGGCATCTGGGTTTTGGGTGATTATAGATGTAGCTGCCAATTTTTTAGTTTTGTTTTTGTTTGATGAGGCTTTTGTTCCTTGATTTCTGTGTCCTCTCTGGACTTCTGGCCTGTGTAGCCTGTGGTTGAACAAGATGTCTCTGCCTATGTTGGGGGCTGTGACACAGTGATGAAGAAGGGAAGAAGGACTGGGGATAGTGTGTGTGTGTGTGTGTGTGTGTGTGTGTGTGTGTGTGTGTGTGTGTGTGTGTTGGGGGTGGTTACTGAGAGAATAGTGGTTTGTGAGCATGCAACCTTAATGGCATTCTGGCAGCATGGAGTCGCCACCTGAGTTGGAGGCTGGGACATGGAGAGGAGGTGGGTTTGGGGATAGTGTTTGGCTGGAGGGGCACCAACAGAATGGAGGAGGTTCACAAGCTAGCAGCTTACCTGGTCTTCTGGAAGGTGAGGCCTGTGTTTGGGCAGGTGGTGTCTGCCCAAAGGAACTGAGAGACTGGGGCAAACATGCTAGGATTGTTGGGATGGTTCTATATACACACCTAGTAAAAAAACTACATTTATTTTTTGGTTTTGGATTCTTTGTTTCAACAACTTCTTGAGATGATACTCATATACTCACAATTTGAGAACCATTAGTCTAGATCTTGTGCTTTCATGAACAGTGTGTCTATAGGATGTCCATACTATTAAGTGTCCCTTATATACTTAGTTGTTTTTGTTCTCCTTTATAAAAATCATAAAGAATACAATTATTAATCAGTGACCATTTTATATATGAATCTTTGCATTTATCACAGATAAAACGAATTATAATGATCCATGTAATTTTCCTGTTAAAATATTTGTTCTCAAATATGTGATTGGCAATATGCATCCCACTTGATAATACAGTAGTAACTTTTAGGATTTTTATACATTACTTATGATGATAAATTTTTCCTCTAATCAAAATCACCCAAAGTTATGAATTTGACTGTTCTAACCACTTTTGGTGTCACTACCCAGAATTTCCTAGCATCAGTGTTAGATAATCATTGTCATTCCAGAATTCCCTTTTTTATTTAATAAAAAAAGAGGTTAACAAAGTTACTTCACACTGGGCAGTGGTGGCACAAGCCTTTAATCCCAGCACTCCAGAGGCAGAGCAAGGCTGATCTCTGTGAGTTCGATGCCAGCTTGGGCTATCAGGTGAGTTCCAGGGAAAAGGCACAAAACCACAAAACTAAACAGTGAAACCCTGTCTCGAAAAACTAAAAAAAAAGTTACTTCACATTGTACTTTAGGTCACTGGATGTTACCATGTTATTTATCCACATTCTTTTAGCATTTTTACCTGAATATCCTGTCTTCTTCTAGTCCATGTCCCTGTTGAGCACCGTTCCAACTTCAATGCATTTGACCTTTTATGATTTTGATTATACTTGAGATCATATGCAATATTTCCTGCTGTGTCTGACTCATTTGACTCAGAAAATATGTCTCTCATACACATCCATAGCACAAAAGGTAGTGTCTCCATTTTTAAGGTTAGATAATATTCTATTACAAGAACATACATTCACACATTTCAAGTATCTTTATCTTTTATAATTTTATATTTTGAAATTATAATATAGTTTTATAATCTCCCTCTTCTATTTCCTCAGTTCAACAGCCCCTATGCATCCCTCCTTGCTCTATCTCGAATTAATGGCTTCTTTTTCTTTAATTGTAGCTACACATACACACACACCCATACACACACACACACACACACACACACACACACACACACACACAGAGACACTCACACACATATGCATACATATTGCTAAATATATAAATACAATCAGTTCAGTACATATAATATTATTTCAGGGCTGATCATTTGGAATTGAATAATCAATTTAGGGCTTATTCCCTAGGGAAAATTGTTTCTCCTTCTCTTTTCTTTCCTTATTGTCTTGTCATTCTTTGTCTAAAAGTGAGATTTCATGAATTTCCCCACTTCCATGTCAGTATGTCAATAAGTACTGTCCTTGTTCAGGTCTTATTTAGGCAGCCATGTTGATGAAAATTCTTGGGTTCTCTGACACCTAAGAGACAAAATCACAAAATGACAATCATTTTTATCCATCTTCTATATTGATCACTGATATGTAGGTGCAGGAATTGTAAGTTGTAAGTGTATCAATTGGGACTTGGCACCACACAGTCTCTTGTTCTTGGCATTTGGATCAGTTGTAGCTTTCTATTATGGCCTCCATCTGTCACAAGGAGAAGTTTTCTTGATGAGGGGTGAGAATTACATTTACCTGTGTGCATAAAGATAAATCTTTAGGAAGTTTTTTGGAATTATAGCTGCTTAGTGAAATGGCAGTTGTAGATTCTTGTCTAAGATCAATGACAGCCAGTACCAGGCAAGGGTTTCATCTTGTTGAATAGGCCCGAAGCCCAATTAGAGAGCTGTTCATTCCCTCTAAGTTAAAGGTGCCACTATTATATCCATAGATTATCATGTCATATTAATTGTTGTAGTGATTCTAGCACTCATAGCTGGGTAGGACTATCAGTTGCTTCCTTCCCTTGTAAGATTGTATGGCACCTTCTGGTCCCATGAAGGCTAGTCCTCAGAAATAGATTTCAGGTCAGATCCAGCTAAAGGACCTGTGTGTTCTGTGTCTGACTGGTGTCTACAGCAATAGGGACTTAGTTTTTACCTATGATGGCAACAGCAGTAGCCTCTAATGTTTCAGGAGTCTCTTGGACAATCCTTGTAAATCTTAGTAGAGGTCTCCTTGTGTCTAGTGTTGTGTTTTGTTAGTCTATGTCTCTTGAGGGGAGCATTGTCAATGCAGATGGGAAAAATTTTTGTTTAAACTATGCATTAATAGGTATGTACAGACAGGTGTAGGGCTGTGTGTATGTTAACACGCAGGTGTAGGGCTCACAAACTCAACCCTGATCCATGATTGTCTGTTGATTGGCCACGTCTTGTGTAGGCCCATTGCATGCAGCCACAACTTCTCTGAGTTTCATGAATGCAATGACTATATAGTGCCTAGAAGATAGCATTGCTCAGCCATCCTCTCCATCTTCCAGCTCTTATATCCTTTACCCTTACTCTTCTTCAATGTTCCATAAGCCTTAGATGAGCTGATATAAACATTTTGTTTAATACTGAGCATTCAACCATCATTATTCCCAGCACCCTAAACAGCTATGAGTCTTCATCCTCACCATTCACTGCAAAGCATGGCATCTCTGATTCAGGCTGAAGCAGCATTTGTCTGTGGGTATAAGTATAGATTCCTAAAAGGCAATTTCATACTATGCCAATTTAAGTAAAGAATAGTAGTAAGTTTTACACTAGGGCCAATGACTTCCAGAGCCATATGTTTCTGAGCAGGTGGAAAGTACATGTATGGGTTCCCTCCTACATAATAGGCCTCAAACACAATAGAGCAGTTAGTTACCCCTGCAATAGTCATGCCACTTATGCACAATGAGCACATCTTACTTCGGGAGTGGGTGCAAGGCTTAGTGAGACCATTAAAGCCTTTTCTCCTGCAGGAGCCTGCAAAGCATTTCTGGCACTATTTAATCTAGCCAGGAGGGGGCAGCATTCAGCTCAGTTCCAGTTGGAATTCTCAGTTTCTCATTATCATATGTGGTGTTTCAGCAAGAGGCCCTGTCTTTGTCCAGTTTTTACTGCTGTAAGAAAGACCAGAACACAAAGGATCTTAAGGAATGTTTTGTTTCATCTTACAACTTACAGTAATTTATGAAAGGAAATAAAGGCAGGAACCTGGAGTCTGGAACCAAAACAGAGATCATGGAGAAGCAGTTTGTTGGCTTATTGTTTATGGTTTATTAAGCCAAGATTTCCTTCCCAGGAGTGGCACCACCTATGGTGATCTGGGACCTCTCATGTTGATCATTAATCAAGAAAATGCCCTCCATACTACTTGCTTATAGGCCAATGTGATAGAGCCATTTTCTCAACTGTGGTATACTTTCTTCCCAAGCTTTTGTCAAGCTGACAAAAAAAAACTAACCAATATAATTGTCCCCTTCTTAACTTGACATACAAAGGCATCACAAGCTATGAATTTTTCCTTGTAAGTCCTCAAGTTGTCTTGTTAATATTAATATCATAATATAAAGCATGATGAGAGGTTAAAAGTCCCAGTCTTTAAATTTTAATTTTCAACACTCTAAAAGTTCAAGTTCTCTCTAAAAAACTTTGTCTCTTTAAAAGTCCAAAGTTTCTCGAAAATATCCAAGCTCTCATAATTGCAGGTTTCTGTAAAATAAAAAAAAAATAATTTAATTTTTTAATTCAAGAGGAAAGAACCAGGTCATATTCACAATTAAATCTAATCAAAATCAACATTTAGCAGTATATATCAAATTCTGTAACTGAATGTCTATTATCTGGGATTCTCTTGTGGTATTTTAAACTCCAGTGGGCCTCTGTAGTTCCAGCTCTCTGATCTTGCCATTCACAGAATTCTTGGCTGGTCTTACATACTCAAGTTGGTTCCAATCCACAGCTGCTATTATCCTTGACAGTCATTCCATATTCTTGGCATCTTTAATAGGCTGAACCTTTACCAATCTCCTCTCCATGCCACCCTAAACCTATGGGTTATCCACTGCGCTTGAAGCTGCATCTTCACCAATGCTTTCTCCTAGACTCTCGAATCACCAAGTATCAGCTGCTGTTCATGATCCTTTCATTGTTTAAACCAGCAGCACTTGAGAAATTCTTACACATATCCAAGTTTGGCTGTCAGCTTGAAATGAAGCCTTGGCATCCTCTGGACCATATCTTCTTTGTTCTGACCCTGAGGAAATGTACCCCAGAAGATTTCACCTCCATGATACAGCTTTCTTCCCACTTACAGCTGATGTCCCAACTCCAGCTCATCAGTGTCAACTATACCAGGAAAATAAAGATTTCACTTTAGTGGTTCCTGTTCTTTGTTAAATAGAACTGATTTCTTCAACCACAGCTGACTAAACACCACAAAGTCTTAATTCAAAATATCACACAAACAGCCCTGATGGAGTCTTTGAGCAACATTCAAACTCCCCTCTGAAACTTCCCAAGCCACCTCCATCATCTGCATTGCTTTGACACTCTTATGGTCCAAGCTCCCACCAAACAGCTCTGAGTAGGTTAGGACTTTTCTAGCCACAAATTTCAAATGCTACTGCAACCCTCCCAAGAAAAAAAGTGGTTTAATCTGTCACAGTAATACCCTCCATGAACCTGGAAACTATTTATTAGTTTATTTTCTATTATTATAAAGACTTTGACCAAAAGCAACTTGGGAAAGAAATGAATTATTTCAGCTTACAACTTTTTGGGGGGTGCGGGGGGAGGGTTTGAGATAGGGTTTCTCTGTGTAGTTTTGGTGGCTGTCCTGGATCTCACTCTGTAGACCAGGCTGGCCTCAAACTCACAGAGATCCGCCTGCCTCTGCCTCCCAAGTGCTGGAATTAAAGGTGTACACCACCACTGGCTGGCCAGTTTACAACTTGTTTCATTCCTGAAAGGAAGTCAGGGCAGCAGCTCAAGGCTGGAACCTGGAGGGAAGAAGTGAAGCAGAGACATTGGGGAAAAACATCTTATTGGCTTACTCTCAAACATTTGTTCAGCTTGATTTTTTATATAGCTCAGGTCTGCTTGGTCAAGGGTGGCACCACTCACTCACAGTGAACTGTGGCCTCCCACATGAATAACAAATCAAGAAAATATTCCACAGACTTGCCTACAGGCAACTGTTGCAAAGGCATTTTCTCAATTTCCCTCTTGCCACATGACCCAACTTGTGTCTAGTTAAAAAAAAAAAAAAAAAAAGGAAACAAACAAACAAACAAACTCAGCAACTAACGAATAGAGGTTCCCATCACCTATTTCCAGGAGGCAAACCAAAAGAATGCCAAATGCTTATGTTGTTTTGGGATTAGAGCTTTCCTGACTAACAAAGCTTAAGGAGAAACCTCACATTGGAAGTGGGGTCCTTGTTTTGTTCTTCTTGGCTTTTAGGAGCAGCATTATCTAACAATGCAGAACATCTACACTTTAAGTTATTTGCAATTATATTTTTAATTGTGTTATCAGATAATACAGATTTGCATATGGATTTTGGATATACCTGTTGTTCCAGTCAAACCTCCCTACCCATCTCTCATCTCCTCCATCCTCCCATTCCTTTCCTTACACAGATTTTTCTTACCTCACCCAGTGTTCTCTCTCTCTACTTTGATTTTACTTATCCTAACTCATGCTGCTTCCCTTAAAGAATCTCTCTATTAACAGCCTCTTTCTAAGTTTCCTGGATTCCAGCAATACTCTGGTTTAAATGTGCATAACTAATGATTGTACTAGATTGGACCCATCAACATTCCATCATGGATGAGGGAGGTGGACATGAGGCCCCACACCTCCAATAAGGATTATTGGCGATTAACAGTTCCTGGATATGGTGTCATTTTTAGTGGTATGCCACAGAAAAGTTGCCCTTGTTATGTTAACACAAGGTAACTCTTAGATAAACTCAGTGCACCACACATACAAAGAAAACATAAAATTAGTAGGAAATTTACAGATAAAAAAATAAAAGCTCTGTCTATGGGAGAGGAAGAAGGACAATGGAAATGAATAGTGAAAAAATGTACTAAAATTCATTATGTAAATTTATGAAACAGTCAAACAATTAAAAAATAGGCCAAGAAAATAAACTATTTGAAGATAAAACAAACATAAGAGAGAAAACATGGCGTTTTTCTTTCTGGTCCTGCTTTTCTTACTCATTATAAGTTTTCCAGTTCCATTCATTTCTTTTGCAGGTGAGTAAAATTCCATCATGTATATGTACTATGTTCAAACCATCCATTTGCCAATTGATGAACAATCCAGACTGAATCCATTTCCTACCTATTGCAAATGAAGTAGCTGTAAACATAGATACGAAAATTCCTGTAGTATAATATAGAATGCACAGTTCTTTGTGTACATTTCCAATATTGATATATCTAGGTCATGATGTATGTAGTTCTGCCTCTAATTTATTTGTTCAAATATATTTAAAAACAACAGAAAACCTTCCAGACTACTATTCAACTATTCAAAGTGACTGCGCTTTTACTCATCATGTGTTAATTACATTTCCACCATCACAACCACTTTTATTTTAAAGATGTTTCTTCATATTTGGTTTTCACTCCCATGATGAGCAGTGATGTTGAACACCTTTACAAATGCATGTTGACCACTTCACAAACACTACACTTAGAAACATATATTCAAATCTCCCAAATAGGCAACTATGTGAAGTCACTGCATATTTTAATTTTTTTGACTGTAGTAGTAATTTCAAAGTGTGTATAAAAATCCCATGAAAGCTAAGCAAGAAAGAAACTGTGTAGTAGAGTGTGTCTTTAGCACACATCAGGCTGCAAATTCAATACCAAGCAATAGAAAGAAAAATAGCAATGTAAGTGAATGGGGTCCAGTGAAAGATAAATGCAGGTATTTGTGACCAAAATACAGAGATCCATGCACATAAAAATGGCATAATGAAACTTACTAGCCTACATATGAATTAAAAAGAGAAAGGAAAGAGAAAACACTTGTGTGCCACAAGTATATATAATATGAAGTTAAAATGTTCAATATTGAGAGCTGACAAGATTGCACAGTAAATAAGGGTACTTGTCACCAAACCTGAATTCAATCCCCAGAGCCTAAATGGTAGAAGTAGAAACTGATGCCCACAAGTTGTCCTCTGACCTTTTCACATGGGCTGTGGCATATGAATGCCACCATACACATAATAAATAAATAAATAATTTTTGTACTATGCAATGTAAGTTAGTACCTTTGTGTGATTTTACATTTATTAATTAAAAAACATGACTACAAAATTCAATAATGTAGTACTTCACTTTATGTTACCACTAAAGTTACAAAACTGCTACTTACTGAAATTTTCTACAGTGCCGGATAAGAGAGCCCCAAACTCGAGGCTTAGGGCAGACTAGTAAAGCACTGAAAATGTATGAACTCAGCTGGTGAATCAGGGGTAACATTTTCCTGGGACTCCCTGTGCAGCAAGTGTAGCTCATTTGACAAGTTCTAGGTTAGGGAAAATCCCTGTCTAAAAGAATCAAGGTGGTGGAACAACATTCTAACTCAGGTTTGATCTCTAACTTACATATGTATACCCATACACACATATGCATGTTCACATACATGTACAAGCACATTCCCCAGAAAATAATGTTTACTGAAACACTTTTTGATGTAACAGCTATATACATAGATACGATTTCTATCCTATAATTTCAATAAAAGTTAACTGCAGTGAATTTAGTACAGAAGTAGAGTTAAGAATTCAGCTATCTTCTCTATCAAAGCCAAAAAATATATAGCTCTGTGGGGGAAAAGGGTGAAACAATTATCTCTCTTCTCAATAATTTATTTTGTTTTTTAAAAAAATAGCTGTTTTCCTACAGCTATGGTATTTGTGCTAAGGCAAAATCTACCTAGTATTATGTTTAATAAATTAACATGCCATTTTATTTTATTTTTATTTTTTTGCTCAATTTGTTACCACACTTATTAAAATACAGCAGCTAGCCTGTTTCTTATGTTCCCTATTCTATTACGTGTTCTTTTCCATTTTCTACTTAGCAAATTCTTGTTCCATTCACCAAGGGCATTTTCTACATGTCCAGAATTACTGCCTTCAATCTCTGATTTTTAGTATATGGTTTCTACACATTTTAGCTTTATACCATTTATCTGGTATCCTGCCCTTTGCCAGGTATGTACTTTAGCAATAGAAAATTTGGCCTTAAGCAACTTTGAATCTACACAACAGGAATTTGTCCACAGAATTTACCAAAAGTTATGCCTATGAAGCGTTGTATACTAATTTAGATTCAAGGTGAAATAATTGAATAAAGATTGACATATTTGCTTGTCATTGTCTAAATGTCATCCCACTACTGTAAGCTATACACGACCCATAACTGCTTTACTATGACAGTATTCTCTAACTCATCTGTTCATTTATTTTACTTTCTTGAAAACAGAAAGCCATCAAACATCAAACATGGCCATGCTTTAAATCAGTCTGAAATGTCTACATCAGTAGCTTTCATTGCCGCATCAGATACTGTCAACCTTAAGCACTTTATGTGAAAGGTAATATGAAACAGAAAGACTCAAAGGTTCTAAACAGTCAACTTGAACTTCATTTTTGTCAATCTGGCATGTTTCATGGCAACCACAGGTTTTCCAAGTAAACAGTTACTCACCACATCACATCTTCCTTAAGTCTTTTTCAATCTTTGATATCTGTCTTATATTTTTCCCATAGTTTGCTACTCATCTGTCAAGTGACACAGTTTATATCGCATTTGTGTGGATTATTACTGTGAATTTTAATGACAGTCACATTTAAAAACTGCAGCAGAAGTAACAATATATAACCTTCCAGCAAAAGTCATAAGAAATAATATAGCATCTCCCTGGGTCTCTGTTGGCAACCCTGACATTACTATCTAGTCATTATGTTGTGAGGAAGAAGAATCAAAGTCTAATCTTCAGCATCCCATGCAGCCAACAGTAAGCACACATTTGTGAGCCATGTCAAGCTTGTCTTGAAGTAGATTCTCTATTACCCTGTCTCTCAATTCAGCCCCTTCAGCTAATATTAAGTGAACTGTCATTAGCCTTCTCTACCAAGCTCTCCTTTAACAATAGAATTTATGATCAAACTAATGATTGCCATTTTAAGCTATTCAGTTTGTGGTTATTTTGATAACCATAAATAAATAAGAGGAATATGTTCAAATAGACAACAATATTAAAATTAAGAATATGGCATAATTAAAGGATTTATCTTGTTTATTGGCAGAAGAGAAAATATTGTTCAATTTACTGTCTGTTTCCTTTTTCTACTATAAAAAAAATCTATGAATTTTTTAAAGGCTTATGTTCAATATTTTTCCTTTACATATTTTCTAGTTTCATTGATTTCTAGACTTACTGTCTGTTCACCTTTGTTCTAATATGTTTTTACTGTTTGTCTTCTCTCATGCTACCTTGGTATTCTATCCTTTCCCAAACTACATACCTTTATAACCAGGGCACATAAAACAGTCTCAAGTAGGAGTAATGGAATAACTATAGTAATACAAAAATGATGTAGTCCTGTGAAGTATTTCTATTTCTATCCTCCTATTTTATAAGACTGCCTTTCTCTTTATGTGATGCACAGTGCTGCTGGTGAACACTGAGTGTTAGGAAAGTCTGACCTGATCTTTGCTTTATACAAGGAATACTGTGTATAAATACTAAATGGTTAGTTGAGTATCTTTGCTGGAAGAGTCAGAAACAGATCCAGTATAAAATAAGAATGAATTATAATTGGATAACTGTTTCTGATGTTTACTATGTGCACAAAATAGATGAATAAATATTTTTGAAGCTCTTTGTTTATAATCTAGCCACAGCAATATAATGGATTTCATGTTGGAAGTGAAGATTAAAAGAGGAAAGTTTTGAGAAATAAATGTTCACATGCTACATATTCATTCATTTCAAAAATGCATCCTTGTGACATACAGAATTTCACATGGTAATTAATAAATAAAGAGTAGATAAAGCTTCTTTCTATCATAACACCACAAGTTAAGATGTTAGAAATGTATTAACTTGGAATTTTGAATTTTGTTTTTGCTTTATTTTTGAGATTATAATATAATTACATTCCCCACTTTTCCTTTTCTCTAACCAACCCTTCTATATACTCTTCTCACTCTTTCAAATTTATGGCCTCTTTTTAAATAATTGGAGTGCTATGGCTGTGAGGAGACACAATGACCAAGGTAACACTAATTTTTAAAAAGGCAGTTAATTGGCTTGCTTAGAGTTTTGGAGGATTAGTTCATAATCAAGAAGGCAGGAATCAGAGAGCCATGGTGTTGGAGCAGTAGCTGAGAGCTTTACATCCTGAGCTACAGGCAGCAGGCAGAAAGAGAGAGACTTAGCCTCATGATTCAACTCTTCCACCAATAACTCCTAATTTTTCCCTAACAGTTCACCAGCTGGGGACCAAGAATTTAAATATATGAGCCTGTAGGGGGGTCATTCTTATTCAAACCAACATACATGTATATATATATATATATCCTATTCAGTACATATAAGACTACTTTGTGTGTGTGTGTGTGTGTGTGTGTGTGTGTGTGTGTGTGTGTGTGTGTGTGTGTGTTTTCAGGGCTGTGTGTCACTGGAAAACCAATTATTGTGCTTTTTCCAGGTGAATACTAACTCTCCCACTCCAAGTTTTCATTAGATGCCTATATTTCTTTGTGTAGGGTTGAGGCCTCATGAGCTTTACTCTGTCTGTTTGGTATGTACATTGATATTGTCCTTGTTCAACTCAAATTTGAGTAGTCATATTGGTAAGACCTCATGTGTGTAACTTCTGACTATTGCTTTCATTTTCTTTCTTATTGCTCGTTCTTTATATGTTTTAAATTGAGATAGTATGTCATGATACAGCAATGGCTACCCTGATATTCACTGTAGAACCAGGCTTTCAAAATGATTACTATCTTGCATCTGACTCTAGAATGATAAGATTGAATGAATATGCTACCAGGCCTGACCAAAGATTATATATTTTAGAACTAAATAATTGTACTTTTTGGAGAAGAAGTCAGATGAATAGAATAAGAGAAAATATAACCACAAAATTATTGATGGTGCTATTAAATTTACTGATTATAGCAATAATGAATACTTTATAATATTTTCACTGCCAAACAATATTATGGTCTACATTTTAGTGTTCAAGGACCATAGTACAGGGAATTAAGGATTCTCACTTGCTTTCAGATTGACTGTAAGAGGGAAAAGTTGAGTTATAAATGATTTAGACACCATGAAATGGTAAAACAACTCTAAGACATACACTATACTAGCTTTTGTTGGTTTGACTGAAGAGCATATTGACATAGTGATAGCATATTCTGTTTCAATGTATTATTGGAAAAATTCAGTAGTCTTTTCAAAAGCTATATCTTCTGTCAGGGTGAGGCTAAGAATTTTTGAAATTGCTGATTTTATGAATATTGACTTTTGTTTTGAAATTTATTATTATCCACATTTGAGTTTCTTAAATATTGAAGAATATGTTTCTTAGAATCTGGATTTGAGTGAAAAGCAACTTTCATTATCATCAGATACATGATATGTTTAATTTTTTCATACAACATTGTTTTTTGTTTTGTGGTTGTTACATTTCATTTTGAGTTTATTTTCTCATATCTTCTTTATATTTTTATTATTTAAAACAATTTTTAAACTTTAATATATTTTGATCATATTCTTCCCTTCCCTAAAGTTTATCCAGATCCTCTTCCCTGCTCTAACCACCCGAGTTTAAGTCCTTTCTCATAAAACAAACAAAACCCCAATACTACAACAAAATACCCCAAACCTAGGAAACAAAATACATTACCCTCCCCTCAAAAAATAAACACCACCAAACTGTAATCAAATAAAAGCACACAAAAATGTGGGGTCTATTATATTTTGGTTAACTACTCCTGTACATGAGGCCTGCCCTGGAAATGTTGACCCATTTATACCCAGTGTGACTCCACTGTAAAACACTAATGTTTCCCCTCTCAGAAGGTATAAATGAATGTTCAGTTGTTAACCTTTACCTTAGTAGCTATGTTTTCATTCATTCAATTTTTAATGTAAGAAAATGAAATATAATAAGATAAAACAAAAACTGTCACATTGAAGTTTCACAAGACAAACCAACAACAGGAAAAGAATCCAAGACAAGGCACAAGAATAAGAGATCCACTTGTTCACACTCTCAGAAATCCCATAAACTCATTAAACTGGAAGCCATAACATAAACACAGAGGACCAGATATAGATCATGAAGGCCCTGTACATGTTCCTTCAGTGTCTATAAGTTCATATGAGCTTTTCTCATGTTTATTTAGAGGGCCATGTTTTCTTAGTGCCCTCCATCCTCTCTGGTGCTTATACTATTTCTACCTGCTCTTCCAAGGATTTCCCTTGTCCTTGAGGGGAGGGATATAATGGAGACATCCCATTTAGGGCTGAGTATTGCAAGGTTTCTCACTCTCTGCGTACTGTCTGACTTTGAGTCTCTGTACTTGTTCCCATCTGCTGCTGGAGAAAACATCTCTGATGATGAAAGAAAAGGGTACAGGTCTCATATAGTATATTTTGATTATGGTTTCTCCTCCCGTGATTGCTGTCAGATCTTCACCATACCCTTTCTTGGTCTTTCTCATTTGAAACTAAAAAGCTATCTGAAAATATTTGAGACATCACAAGGAAAGATATATGTTCAGAACTATTTATATAGCCCATCTATAGGTAACGGATACTCAGAAATTGTATATATATAGTTATGTGGCCATCTTCACAGCACAGAGCCACTTTTTAAGAGAGTTTATGTAATGTGAAACCTCATAACTAGAACTACTTTTTGTTGTTCTGGTTAACTTATCTTAGAAATGTATGAGAATCCAAATGAAATCATAAATCTGTCACATACAGTTTTATGGTGCTCAGTTATCCTTATTCATATTGGGATTATAGAGAAATCTCATATTTTCACTCTCAGAATAGACTGTGAGAAAGCAAAGAAAGAAATGATGTTTATTATTGTACAAGAACTAATACGTGGCTGAGAATTAGCATATGCTGTATTGAGGACACTATGGCAGGTTTCCATATTCAGAGAGATCAACCTTCATAAAGTGACCGAGCTGACAGTTGTCTATAAACTAATAGTTTATAAATAGTCATCTTTGCAGTTTACAGATATCTTATTGGTAATTCAGAAGTACTTTTCCTTTTAGTGATGTCAATTTGATTTGATCTGGCATCCTAGTATTCTGTATTTAGAACTGAACATGTTCATGTTGACTCTAAAAATGGCACTAGAAAGGAAACTCCTGTTCTTACGTAAAATATATTTATTTTTAGAACATCTGTTCTCTTTTTCCTCTGTAACACTGTGTTGTTAGAGACAGTGAAAATAAATTTAACTTCAAGGGTGTCAAAGTATATAGAAAGATTTTTAATGGAGACTTCTAAATTTGAAAAGTAGACATGGATAATTTAGCAAAATAATTAACTTTATGGAATCTTTACTTAGTATTAGTAAACAGAGAAGTCTAGATATATATGAGTAGAAGGTAAGGTATGAAGCAATAACTAGAAAGGAAAGGAAAAAAGAGAGGATGGAGAAAAAAGAGGGAAAGAAATAAAATAAAGCAAACATGAGCAAAAAAATGAGATCGAGCCAGGCGGTGGTGGCACACGCATTTAATCCCAGCACTCGGGAGGCAGAGCCAGGTGGATCTCTGAGTCTGAGGCCAGCCTGGGCTACAGAGTGAGTTACAGGAAAGGTACAAAGCTACACAGAGAAACCCTGTCTCTAAAAACCAAAAAAAAAAAAAAAAAGAGAGAGATCGAGTACAGAGAATGCATCAATTGGTTTATTTTTCCATAAACATATTTATTTTGGAATGTAGACAATGGCTTAGATGATAATATGTGCAGGGACTGAAACTCATATTGGAACTCTTTTAAGATTGCGATCAATAAAAGTCTGCCTCAAGTTATTTAAAATTTCTAAATAAAATAGAATCATTTAAAAGTGAACAAAATAATATCACTGTTGTAAACAAGAGAATGTGAAGAAGTAGACAATGTCCCAATATCTAGATTGAAACTTGAAGATATTGAAAATGTATACATTCTGTCTCTTAAATTTCTAACTGTTGTAATACATCTGTCATTGAAGAACAATATCTAATATGGCAATGCCATGCTGTAATAAGCCTGTGACATGAAAAAAAGACAGGAGACTTTGTCAGTGACCCAGACAGACAGATAATAGAACAGAAAGTGATAGAAATAGACAAGCAAAACAAGGAACACTGAGGAAACAGGTTTATTAAAGATGATACCAAGAAAATGAAAACTGCAGACCCAGTTGCTCAAAGTGATGTCGACATATCTGTGGATTAGATATGATCTATACTGTTGAGCTCTTTGAAAATTTCTTATATATAAAATGGAACAAACAAAATGGTTTTTAGCTGTTAAATATGGAGCACTTTGTTAGAAATAAATAATACAAATAGTGCAGATAATCCACTCTTCCCCTTCAAGAACAAATTTGGGCAGGAGAAGTATCCACCAGCTGTATTATTTAGTATGACCCAGGACTCTCCACACAGCTCCTGCAAGTTCAGGTATGAGTCACATTTGCAAATGCTATTTGTGAGCCTGATGATGTTACTTCCTCCCACTTTAGGTCCCTCCAGGTCCATGCCTAGCCAGGAGCTGCATACTCATGGCCTAGTTATTGCTGAATCTGACTCAGGATCTTCACTCTTTGCTACCATTCCCTGCCACAGTGCCCAGTCAGAAACAGATTTACAGGAGCCACAATGGAACAGATTTTCACTTGCTCTGACCAAGAACCTTCACCTCAAATTATCCCTCTGGCTCCAGGTAGATATGCTTTGGGGCCAGCCCCAGCCAGAAGCTACATCCATATGCCATCATGCTGACTCTGACTGGGTCCCAGAGCTTTTCCTCCTGTCCAGGCCCAGCTGGAAAACATATTAGGATGTTTTCTCAAAAGGTTTTTTTTTTGTTTGTTTGTTTGTTTGTTTTTATCCATTTCTCCACCATGCCTTTCCACACCTAGGAGGAGCTAGGAACCATATCAAGGGACTTATCTGTTGTTCACCCAAGCAATCTCACATGACACTTAAGAAACCATATCACATCTGTTACCAGAGAATTAGAATGACAGTCTCTCCAATCAATAAGCAACAAAGGATATCTGAAGTACTAACCTGCTTATGTCTACCTGTCCTGAAATCAGCCAAATGCAGAACCAGAAACAGAACCAATATTCCATGCAGCATAGGCAGGCTAGAATCTCAGACATATAAACAAACAAATAAATTCATATGCCTAGCTCCCATCCTGGAAACACAAACAATATTGTAGACCAATATATTTCCTCCCTCCCCCAAGACCACCAGTCATATAGAAATGTTCACCAGTGGGAATTACCTACAGAAAATTCAGAATATAGAATTTAAGATGGCAATTATAAACCTTATCAAAGAATGCAAGAAATTCAAAGAGAACACAAGCACACACATAAATGAACTTAATAAGGACAGAAAAAACCCTGAACTGAAGTCCAAGAAAACATTTTAAAAATTACATTAGGCCAAAGAAATTCAGAATATTGTAGGAGAATACAAGTAATCTGATTATGGAACTAGAGAAAGCTAGGCTCTAATTAGAGGAGGGATAGGGAGATAAATACAGTAAAAAGGTAGAGGAGAGCAAAATAACAGTAAGAATGTCTAAAAAAGTCATGAAGGATATTATTAATTATCTACCTAAATAAATGAACCCTAAAATACACATGTCTATGTAAAATATACATATATAGTTTAAATTAAATTTTCTCATCTGGGCTGGCAATGCTCCCTCCAAGATCATGTAACAAAAATCCAACACTGGGCTCTCTTTCGAGTTATTGATTATCAAGGTTGTCCTTAACTCCTAAAATATTAACAGCTATTGCTGTTGACCTTTGTTACCCATAAGATGTGGAAAGTCCCTACTTCAGAAGACACCATGCACTTCGGACACAGGGCACAAAGGTCCCTGAGCTGGACCTGACCTGAATATCTCCTCCCTGAGTACATGCTCTGATGATACCAGAAGGTGTCGTTCAAGTTTCTAAAGAGGGAAAACAACCAAGAGTCCTACCTAGCTATGACATAGATAAAAAACAACAAGGACAAATAACCCTAAGTGTTCAGTAGTGGCATTCACATCTAGGAGGTAATCAACAGCTATTAATATGATTAAAGGCCCACTCAAGAAGAAGAACACCATTCCTAGAAACCTAGAATCCTAGCCAACTACCCGGGACTAGTAAAGTCATAGAACTTGCAAGTAGAAAACAATCAATACTTCTCAAACTTAAGAAAGAGAGAAAGAAAGAAAGAAAGAAAGAAAGAAAGAAAGAAAGAAAGAAAGAAAGAAAAGAAAGAAGTAGAGAGAGAAAGGAAGGAAGGAAGGAAGGAAGGAAGGAAGGAAGGAAGGAAGGAAGGAAAAGAAAAGACAAGAGAAACAGGAGCAGAAGGAGCACTTTCAAACTCCTTCTACAAAGCCACTATTACTCCAATACTAAGTCCAGGAAAAGATATAACAGCAAAAACTAAAGATCAATATTCCTGATGAACATAGATGAGAAAATTCTCAATAAAATACTTGCAAACAGAATTCAGCTGGAAAGATCACCCACCACAATGAAGTTGGCCTTTTCATGTAGATAATGAGAAGATTCAACACAGTGAATTTAGTCAATCATAAATGGTCTTAAAGACAAAGTTCTGTTATTCCTCGTTCTCCCTTTCTGTTCTTGATCCAGCTGGGATCTCCTGCTCCCCTAAGCTTTCTTTCCCTCAAATCTTGCCCTTCATTACTCCCACTGTCGTCCAGGTTGTTCATGTAGATCTCATCCATTTCTCTGTCATTGGGTGATCCCTGGGTCTTTCCTAGGGTCCCGTTTTCTAGATAGCCTCCCTGGAGTTGTGTAGCAGTCTAGTCATCTTTGTTTTACATCTAATATCCTCCTATGAGTGAGTACATACCATGTTTGTCCTTCCTGTCCTTAGTGTATGAGCTGGCTGTTTGGAACGTTGGGCTTACACAGGGACACATGCTCAGCCTGGAAGGAGGGGACAGGACGTGCCTGTACTGAATCCACCAGGTTTAAATGAATTTCCAGGGGTGTCTTGGTCCTGGAGGACATGGGAATGGAGGGGAGGGTATGGGGGGAAGTGGGGATAGGGGCTGGAGGGGGGAAGACAGGGGAACCCATGGCTGATGTATAAAATTAAAACACATAATAATAAAAAATTAAAATAAAAATAAAAATAAAGAAAAGGAAAAAAAAGACAAAGGTCACAGAATCATCTCAAGAGATGCAGAAAAGACTTTTGAGTAACTCCAAAATGTCTTCGTTATCAATTTTTAGAGAGAGTATAGCTAGTGTGAACACACCTCAACATAATTAAAGGTACACATGAGAAACTCACAGCCAACATTATCTGAAATAAGTGGGGGGGAATCAATCCCATCAAATAAGAAATGAGTCAGGGCTATTCACTACCTGCACTCTTTTTCAATAATGTGCTTGAAATCCTAGCTAGATTAATAAGGCAAGAGAAGGAAATTTAAAAGATGCAAATAGGAAAACAAGTGAAATTGTCCATTTTCATTATATAGTATATGTAAGAAATCCTAAAAATTTCACCAGAAAATGTCTAGAAATGATCAACACTTGCAGAGAAGCCACAATGTACAAAATCAATTTATAGAAAACAGTAACTTTTCTGTATACCAAAAACATAAAAAATTAAATAGTAGCCAAATATCTTCACTTTCCCTTTCTAGGCATCATGCTGACTTTTGGTTGTTGCAACTGCTGATAAAAGCCACAAAAGAAGATTGTGGGTTCATAGATTAGAGGCTAAAATAAAAAAAGTCCAACAGACAGAGTTGGTGAAGACCTTTTCCCATTCTATAGGCTGTCACTTTGTCTTGTTGACCATGTCCTTTGCTCTACAAAAGCTTCTCAGTTTCAACAGGTCCGATTGATTGATTGTTTCTCTCAGTGTCTGTGCTACTGGTGTTATATTTAGAAAGTGATTGCCAGTGCCAGTGCGTTCAAGGCTACTTCCTATCAGATTCAGATTTATGTTGGACTTAAGTTTTGTGCACGGTGACAGATATGGATCTATTTGCAGCCTTCTTCTATACATTGACATCCACTTATGCCAGCACCATTTGTTGAAGATGCTTTCTTTTTTCCATTGTACATTTTTGGCTTCTTTGTCAAAAATTATATGTTCATAGGTGTGCGGGTTAATGTCAGGGTCTTCAATTCGATTCCATTGGTCCACATGTCGGTTTTTATTCCAGTACCGAGCTGTTTTTATTACAGTAGCTCTATACTAGAGCTTGAGGTTGGTGATCGTGATGCCTCCAGCAGTTGTTTTATTGTACAGGATTCTTTTGGCTATCCTGAGTTTTTTGTTTTTCCACATGAAGTTGAGTATTATTCTTTCCAAGTCTGTGAAGAATTGTGTTGGTAATTTGATGGGGATTGGGTTGAATCTGTAGATTGCTTTTGGTAAGATCACCATTTTTACTATGTTAATCCTGCCTATCCATGAGCATGGGAGATCTTTTCATTTTCTGACATCTTCTTCAGTTTCTCTTTTCAGGGACTTAAAGTTCTTGTCATATAGGTCCTTCACATGCTTAGTTAGAGTAACCTCAAGGTATTTTATATCACTTGTGGCTATTATAAAGGGTGATGTATCTCTGATTTCCTTCTCAGCCCGTCTCTTGTATATAGGAGGGCTACTGATTTTTTTTTTTAGTTGATCATTTATCCTACTATGATGCTGAAGGTGTTTATAAGCTCTATCATTTCCTTGGTTGAATTTTTGGGGTCACTCATGTATACTATCATGTCATCTGCAAATAGGGAAAGCTTGACTTCTTCCTTTCCAATTTGTATCCCCTTAATCTCCTTATGTTTTCTTATAGCTCTGGCTAGAACTTCAAGTACAATATTGAATAAATATGTGGAGAGGGGGCAGCCTTGCCTTGTTCCTGATTGTAGTGGTTTTGCTTTGAGTTTCTCTCCATTTAATTTGATGTTGTCTGTTGTCTTGCTGTAAATTGCCTTTATTATGTTTAGGTATGTTCATTCCAAGACCTTTGTCATGAAGGGAAATTGGATTTTGTCAAATGCCTTTTCTAAATCTAGTGAGATGATCATGTGTTTTTTTTTTCTTTGAGTTTGTTTATATAGTATATTGCATTGACAGATTTTCATATATTGAACCACCCTTGCATCTGTGGGATGAATCCTACTTGATCATGGTGGATAATTGTTTTGATGTGTTCTTGGAGTCTGTTTGCCAGTATGGTGTATTTTTGCATCAATGTTCACGAGGGAGATCAGTTTGTAGTTCTCTTTCTTTGCTGCATCTTTGTTTGGTTTAGGAATCAGGGTGAGTGTTGCCTCATAGAAGGAGTTTGTTAATATTCCTTCTGCTTCTATTGTGTGAAACAATTTAAAGAGTATTGGTATTAAGTCTTCTTCGAAGATCTGGAAGAATTCTGCAGTGAACCATCTGGTCCTGGGCGTTTTTTGTTTGAGAGACTTTTAATGACTGATTCTATTTGCTTAGGGATTATTGGAATATTTAAATGTTTTACCTGGTCTTGATTTAACTTAGGTATGTGGTACCTATCCAGAAAAATATCCATTTCTTTTAGATTTTCCATTTTTTTCGAGTAGAGGTTTTTGAAGTATGACCTGATGATTCTCTGGATTTCCTCATTGTCTGCTGTTATGTCCCCCTTTTCATTTCTGATTTTGTTAATTTGGATGCTCTCTCTCTGTCTTTTTGTTAGTTTCAATAAGGGCTTGTCTATTTTGTTGATTTTCTCAAAGAATTTACTCTTTGTTTCATTAATTTTTTTGTATTGTACTCTTTATTTCTATTTTATTGATTTCAGCTCTCAATTTGATAATTTCCTGGCCTCTGTTCCTCCTGGGAGATTTTGCTTCTTCTTGTTCTAGAGCTTTCTGGTGTGCTGTTAAGTCATTAGTGTGAGATTTCTCCATCTTCTTTATGTGGGCATTTAGTGCTATGTATTTCCCTCTTAGCACTGCTTTCATAGTGTCCCATAAGTTTGGGTATGTGGTGTATTCATTTTTATTGATCTCTAGGAAGTCTTTAATTTCTTTCTTTATTTCTTCCTTAACCCATTGGTGATTCAGTTGAGAATTATTCAGTTCCCATGAGATTGTAGGTTTTCTGTAGATTTGTTGTTCTTATTGAAATCTAACTTTATACCATGGTGCTCTGATAGAACTCACGAGGTTATTCCAATTGTTTTGTATCTGTTGAGATTTGCTTTGTGGCCAAGTATGTGGTCAATTTTAGAGAAAGTTCCATGGGGTACAGAGAAGAAGGTATAATCTTTTTTGTTTGGGTAAAATGTTCTGTAGATATCAATTAAGTCCATTTGAGTCATAACATAAGTCCATTATTTCTCTGTTGAGTTCAAATTGGCAGATCTGTTCAGAGGTGAAAGTGGGGTTTTGAAGTCTCCCACTATTAATGTGTGGGGTTTTATATGTGACTTAAGCTTTAGTAATGTTTCTTTTACATATGTGGATGCCCTTGTGTTTGGGGCATAAATGTTCAGAATTGAAACTTCATCTTGGTAGATCTTTCCTGCGATGAGTATGTAATGTCCTTCATCATCTCTTTTGATTGATTTTAGTTTGAAGTCAATTTTGCTGGATATTAGGATGGCTACACCAGCTTGCTTCTTAAGACCATTTGATTGGAAAGTCTTTTCCCAGCCTTTTATTCTTAGGAGGTGTCTATCTTTGAATTTGAGGTGTGTTTCTTGTATGCAGCAGAAAGATGGGTCCTGTTTTCGTATCCATTCTGTTAGTCTGTGTCTTTTTATAGGTGAATTAAGTCCATTGATATTAAGGGATGTTAACGACCAGTGATTGTTCGTTCCTGTTAGTATTTTTATTTTTTGGTGGTAGTGTGCGTGTACTTCTCTTCTTTGGGGTTTACTGCTGTGGTGTTATCTATTGCCTTTGTTTTTGAGGGTATATCTGACTTCCTTAGGTTGCTATTTTCCTTCTAGTGCTTTCTGTAGGGCTGGGATTGTGGATAATTATTTTTTAAATCTGGTTTTGTCTTGGAAGGTCTTGTTCACTCCATCTATGATGATTGAAAATTTTGCTGGGTATATTAGTCTAGGCTGGCATCCATGGTCTCTTAGAGTCTGCATTATATCTGTCCAGGTCCTTCTGGCTTTCAAAGTCTCCATTGAGATATCAGATGTTATTCTGATGGGTTTGCCTTTATAAGTCATTTGGCCTTTTTCCTTTGCTGCCCTTAATATTCTTTCTTTATTCTGTATGTTTAGTTGTTTAATTATTATGTAGTGAGGGGGCTTTTTTGGGGGGTCTAGTCTGTTTGGTGTTCTATAAGCTTCTTGTATCTTCATAGGCATTTCCTTCTCTAAGTTGGGAAAGTTTTCTTCTATGATCTTGTAAAATATATTTTCTGTGCCTTTGAGTTGGTATTCTTCTCCTTCCTCTATCCCTATTATTCATAGGTTTGGTCTTTTCATGGTGTCCCATATTTCTTGGACATTTTGGATCATGACTTATTGGTTTTAGTGTTTTCTTTGACTGATGAATCTATTTCTTCTACCGTATCTTCAACACCAGATATCCTCTCTTCCATCTCTTGCATTTTGTTGATTATACTTGCCTCTGAAGTTCCTGTTTGTTTACTCAGTTTTTCTATTTCCAGCATTCCTTCTGCTAGTGTCTTCTTCATTTTTCTATTTCCCTCTTCAGGTCTTGGACTGTTTCCCTCATCTGTTTCATTGCTTTATCATGATTTTCTTTCAGGGACTTATTGTTTTCTTCTGCTTTATTTGTCCTTTCCTCTAATTTTTTTATAGCGTTCTTCCCATTTTCTGTTTGTCTGTTCCTCCACTTTATTTTTGATTTCTTCTATATAAGGCTCTAGCCTCTTCATGATGTTACTTTAAGGCTGTTTTCTTCTGCTTCTTCAATTCTGTGATGTTCAAGTCTAGCTGTTGGAGAAGGGCTAGGTTCTGGTGATGCTGTATTGCTCTTTATTTATTTTATTTTTTTTGTATGTAATTCTGCCTTGACGTCTGGCCATCTCCTTGTGTATTGGTTCTTGATCTTATCAGTGTACTTAGTCCAGACAGAGCTGACAGATTTAGGGAGTCTTTCTCTGGTCCAGATGGAAGCTCTGGGCCAGATGGGAGCTCTTTTTCAGATGGGAGTGCTGGCCGGATGGGAGCTAGGGGCTGGTCTCTGAGTCTCAGGAAGTCCCGGGGATCTCTGTATCTTGTCCAGATGGGAGCTCTGGGGCAGATTGGGACTTGGGGGCTGGGGTCTCAGGCAGATGGTTGTGGGGGCAGGGTGTTGAGATTGCAGGGTCTGCCTGAAGTTTTGGAAAAGGGGGACCTTCCCACTGAATGGCCAGAAACAGAGGCCAAGTTGGGCAGGACTTCCCAGGACGGCTGGTGCCCAGGGGTAGGTCCTAGAAGCAGGGGCCTCTCTGACTATAACCCCAGGCACTCACCTCTGGTCCAGATGGGATTTCCAGGGCAGGATGGAAGCTGGGGGCTGGTTTCTAAGCCTGCAGAAGTGGCTGGGGTCTCTGGAAGATGGGCGTCTGGGCAGGGTGTGGAGGTTGTAGGGTCCACCAGAGGGTCTTGGAGAGGGGGAACCTTCCTGGTGGGCTTGGGGGTGTCCTGCCCTTTGGCCAGAACCTGGGGACAAGTTGGGCAGGTCTTCCCAGGAATGGCTAGTGCCCAGGGTTGGGACCCCAGGCACTCCCCAATTTCTTTCTTATTGAAAAACAGAAATACTCTTGAGATTTTTAGCAGTTTTGTTTGTTTGTTTGTGTTGTGTTTTTTTTCTTGCCAGAGTCCAATGATGCCAAGAGTATTTTGAGAACCCTGAACTCTTAAGTGATTCTACACTATTTTAGAAATATAGAATGTCAAAGTAGCAATGAAGGCCTGTTAAGAGAAAATACCTTCTGGTGATAAGAAGAGTCTCTGGTCTATGTACAGCCAGAACATTCCGGTGGAGCCAGGCCAATCTTCTGGCCAAAGAACCAACTTTAGGAAGGCTTTCTCATTTAAACCATGCTAATGAAACCAGTGGAATAAGTAAATATTTTAACTGAGGGATTAGCTCAGGATTACAGGATCAACCTAGACAGGTACTACCTCCCTATTGCAGGTTCTTACCCCAATATAAGAGAAAAAGATAGATAACATCTTGTTGAGTTTGCAAGAAAAAAAAGCGTTTAAAAAAGAGGAGAGATTTATCAGAAACACCAAATATGAATTTTTCTATCAAATACTATAAAACTTATGTTTAGAACAATTAAAATCTTTTTTATTTTTGCTATCTTATAAGATTTTTATTCAAATGTTTTAATCCTCTCCAACCATTAAAACCTTTGCCCAAAGGCCCACTTCTCTTTCTCGGAATTTGATGGCCTGGATTAGTGACCCCTTTTCCCTTCCTAGTTCATTTTCTGTTTACCATTTATTTGCAGACTAACCAGATGAATAAGATTGTCAAGTCCGACCCCAGCAAATGGGGAAAAGACACAGTCAGCACCACACTTCCTGAATCCCAGTGTTTTCTCTTCCAATCATATCCTCTCAATATGAAGTAGCATTTGCTTCATACAGACACTTCAAAAAACAAGCAAAAGATATATATATATATATATATATATATATATATATATATATATAGAGAGAGAGAGAGAGAGAGAGAGAGAGAGAGAAAGGAAGGAAGGAAGGAAGGAAGGAAGGAAGGAAGGAAGGAAGGAAGGAAGGAAAAGAATATCTACCTTTTCTTGAATGCACAGATAGAATGTGGAGCAGAATGTGGAAGGATGGGAAGAATAATGAAAGATCTTTTGGGAAAATCTTTCATAGATTTTTAATAACAGAGCTAAGACTAGGTTATAAGAAAGGTATAACAGGTATTTCCAAAATAACAGGAAAAATTTAGTGCTTAATTTTGTTTTTTGAGCAGATGAGTAGCCATAAACAAAATACTCTCTTATATCTAGTGTAGTATATGCTTTCTGAATTTCTATTAGCTAATTTCAGTCAAGGCTAAGATTGCCAATAATGGTGGTATTGATCTGTGGGAATTGAATTATAAACTAAGGATGTTATGAGTTATACTTATTTAAGATTTGATTGAAGAAAAAGAAGATATCACTGAAGCAGCTTAATGAACTAAATAAAGCCTATGGCTTATAACCAGAAATAATTCTATACAAGTAAAATACAATGCATTATAATTTCTATTCCTTAGAAAGAACTGGGGCAATTTTATGTATCTCTTACTCTTACCAATTGTTCTATGCTTTGCATAATTTCAGCAAATTTAACATTCTTTTGTAATCTTTAATATTTAAGCTTTGTATGTAAGGGCTGGGGGAAACACCTATGGACAAATGGAGGAGCTACTCCACACCAACACAGGCATCATTAAGGTAAAGAGCAGAAAAGTAGGAAAGGAACTGAAATATTCCATTATTGGGCACAGGTTGGCTATGGGTAGGGGGGTTGAGAAATAGAGTGAGGGGTGAGTTAAATACCATCAGATGATCAATAAACATCTCTCAAGTGCTGATACTGTGAGATATCTATGATCAGAGAGAGAAAGAATCTAAACAAACAAATTAATTCAATTCTACAAATTATTGTTTAACCTCATTGAAAGAACCATACAAAATGCCATGGTGAAGGCTACTACCATATTAACATGCCAGAGCACAAATTAAATTCTACAAGCACATATAGTACTACTTTCCAACCTTTACAATATCAAAAATTGGTCAGCTTGCAACTGGATACAGAATAATCTCATAATAAAAAGTTGAGCTGTTCCATAGTACAGTATGGTATTTGATATTTGTCTGGTTGAATGGAAGAGTGAAGATATACAGTGCTGGAGAGGAATCAGTAAATCAAATTTAACACTTACAAATATTTGGAAAAGTACATTTATTTTATATGTATTTAATTTTTTAGATATATTATGATACTTGCTATAAAGTAATCTATTTGTATAAACTATTGTTTTGTAATAATCTATAGCTCTATAAAGCAAGGAAAATTGATCAAACTCTTTAGGCTCTTATTATAATCTTATTTTGTGCTTTCTTAGAAATTCCCATAGTATTTCTGGAATAACACAACCCCTTTCTTAATGGTCCTATTTTCAACCTCAGCCCTTTGGAAATGTTTCTTTCCATAGCCTATGCAACTGGGTATTACAAGATTTTGATCATTAAATATACACTAAATTTAAGATTGAATTTTACTTAGTTAGTCTGGAATGTTAAACACACTCACATGCACACATTCCATGAAAAAATAAACTATGATACATTTGTTTCCCCCCCCAAAAAAAGAAAGAATAAAGCTGTAGAGATTACTATAGCAGAATTAAAGCTATATATCAGATACATAGAAGTAATAATGGAATGATAATGGGAAAAACAGATATATAGGTCAATGAAACTAAAGAGAAGATCAAATTACAAATGCACATAATTATATCTGGTATTTGACAAAGATGTTAAAAATACACACTGGAGCTGGGCAGTGGTAGCACAGGCCTTTATTCCCAGCACTTGGGAGGCATAGTTTGGCAGATCTCTGTGAGTTCAAGGCTAGCCTGGGCTACAGAGTGAGTTCCAGGAAAAACTCCAAAGCTACACAGAGAAACCCTGTCTCAAAACAAACAACAACAACAAAACACACACACACACACACACACACACACACACACACACACACACACACACACACACACACACACACACACAGAGAGAGAGAGAAAGAGAGAGAGAGAAAGAGAGAGAGAGAAAGAGAGAGAGGAAGATATGCGGCATATTGATGAATTGGTGGTGGAAGAGCTACATGAATATTTGTAGAAAAATGAAATTAGACTCATATCTATCAACCTGCATAAAAAATCTGCTCAAAATGGATCGAAGACCTATATTTGATACCTGAAATTCTGAAACTATATGAAGAAAACATCTGCCTTATCTTACATAGAGAAGTGCATAAAAAGGACTTCTTGAATAAGATTCTGCTTGCGCAAGATTTAAGACCAACAATTGGCAAATAGGATCTCATAATACTAAGGAGTTTCTGTACCATCAAGGAAACACTTAAGAGTAAAGTCCACAGAATGAGAAAGAATATAAGCCAGCTACACATTAGACAGAAGATTAATATCCAAAATATACAAAGAACTCAAAAAATAAAGACAAATAACATAATCAAAAAATAGCCTAGAGATCTGGTCTGAGTTCTTTAAAGAAAATGATACATTTTAAATGTCAAATAGAAAGCAGATTTTAAAAAGAGAGAGACAGAAACAAAAGGGCTTTCTGCCTTCATAAAATTTACCAAGAGATACAGGATATTTACTTCAAAAAAACCTCCATAAAATAAAAAAAATTATTTTAAGGGTAATAACCATTCTAGCTGCCACTTAGAAGTAACAGTTTATTCAGACATATCAATAAGCAAACATCTTAGAAGATAAAATTCACAGTAGCAAAAACAAAAAAGAAGAATTGATAAAAAAAAGAATCACATATTAAATTGCTGGAACAAAATGAGTTATTCCTGTAGATATCAAGGCTATTTTCTGTTATATTGGCTTTGTAATGCACACACTTTCATCTGTGATGGAGGCATGCCAACTTTTTCTTTGCAATTATAACAACTATGAGGAGGCACCTAAATTTAGACCCTTATTCATTCTTATGTCAGAGGACAGTAAGAACTAGCACTGTTAACTTGGGTCTATAAATATAAACTCTGTTGATCCATAGTGCCTACATCTCCATAAAAATATTTATGAATAAGCCAAAACAAACACAAACTTATAACTCATTTAAGAAAGCCTATTTTGACTATGTTTTAAATAACAATGTCTTTTATTTACCAACTGATCATTTTTTATCTAAAGTTCTCTTCCTACTAAAACTAAGATTAACAGTGCAACAAAATGATCTGCAAAGAAAATATTTCCCTGAAAAGGAAATAATTGATCTTTTGCAGAAATGAGTTGATATTGGTCTCACTAAAGAATGAAATGTATGATTTATTCAAATGGGATTTTGAATTACTAGTGAATGGAAAACCTGAAATAAAAGGAAGACATGACTACTCCTAATGCATGGGGAAGATTTTTCTTGTATGTGTAAGGGAGAAAACAGGCAGAGGGAAGAGTCTAGGCTGAACATGACTGGCCAACTAAACCAGACCAGAAGACGAGGGTGGGGGATATGTGAGAGAAGAGCCAACAACCAAGGAGGCCCAGGTAAAGAGAATGGCATAGCCTAAATGGTTGGATCATGTAGGCATCAGCCCAGGGGAAGGGAAGCAGGACCTGGGAGTGAGAGGCTTAGGGTGTGGGGTATGCCAGCCATATCCTGTATCAGGTAGGGAATGAGGGATGCTGGGAGAACCTGGCAGCCAGGCCTGCTCTGTTATGTTAAATAGGTACCTCAGCCATTTGCCCAGGTTTGAGACCTAACAATTCAATGATATGAAGGCTTGCAAGCATGTTATGTTCATCAGCATGCTGGACAATAGATACTCTCAGGAATTGTTGATAAGAGTATAAAACATAAAATCCACATATACAATCTCTTTCAAGTAATTCTGCTTCAAGGAATTCATGTAAAAATATGTACTGGCATTCATAGAGAGTTACTTATTTAGATATTGTAAGCATCAGTAAAAGATCAGAAACCAACTAAATATTCACTGCTGGGAATCTTGTTTAATTATGGCATATTAAGGTAAATATTATATATCAGCCTATAATAATAAGATAATCCCTTAAAAAGTAATACATGATGACCATGAACTCATTTTTGATAGACTAGTACCACATAACGTATAAAATAGAGATTAAATTTTATATAAAATTAGGAAAATATTAAATTACATATAATTATTGTTATACTTGACCAGCTCCCTACAAGTTCCCACCTCAATTTCATGGGTTTTGTTTGGTTTTATTTGTTTGTTGCTGATATTTTGATTTTCACTTTCTTTTTGTTTTTGTTTTGAGGACCACTCACTTTTACCAGGATCATTTGGCCATAGGTTTGAAACTATTCACTGAAGTCTGCTGGATTCCTCAATGTGTACTAAACTGAAGACAAATATTTTCCCTGTTCCAGAATCCATCAGTAACCAATCAGCTCACCCTTTTCTATGATTGACTTTTGATAGGTTTGGTATTGTGTACGCTCTCTGTATAATTCACAGCTGATGTGAGCTCATATTGCTTTGGCTATGCCGTGCTAGAGGAGAGCTTTTGTTAGCCTCTCTCCCTATCTTCCAGCTCTTACATTCTTTCTGTCCCCTCTTCTGTAATGGTCCTTGAGCCTTAGCAAGTGCAGGATGAATGTTTTAATTAGGGCTGAAAATTAAACTGCCATGTATTCTTAGCATCTTAAGCACCTAAGTCTCAAGTAGTGACTGAAAATTATTACAAGTAGTAGATTCTCCTGGGAATAGCATTTATCTATAAACATTAATAGTTAGAAGGCAACTTGGCAGTATAATTATAATTTAGCTAAACAACAGCATTAAGTTCATCCATAGGAACCATGACCTCCAAAGCCATTCATCATTCACCATGTTTACTGTAGTAAGTATGAATTCCCTTTGGGGAACAGGATTCAAATTCAATCAGAGAGAAGTTTGTTAACCCCTAAATAGTCATGCTGCTATTGAGCCAGTAGGCACACATTGTCTGACAGGTTAAATTTGTATTATAGCTCATAGAGTTCACAGCTGAGTATTATTGCTGATATCTTTTATTGCTCAGCAGCACGCATAATATCGTCTGGGACTATGAACACTAGTCATGAGGAAAGAAGCTTCTAGCTTAGTTCCAGATGATTTCCCTATTTTTTTAAATATGGTGTGGAGTAAGGGTTCCTCATTCACCACATCCTCACCAGCTATTTCCACTTGATTTCTCTTTTTTAAATTTATTTATTTTATTTTTGAGATAATAATACAATCACACCACGTCTTCTCCCTTTCCTTCCTCCAAACACTCCCAAATACCCTTCCTTTGCTCTTTTGATTGCCATATTTAGAGTATGTCCACCTTGGCTCATTTGTGCATGTTCCTTCTGTAACACATCTTATCTTAATCAGTCATGCATGGGCATAAGATGGGAAATAGAAGATTCTCTCTCATAGTTCCCTTTGAGGACACACTTTGCTTTATTGTGCATGCACTCAAAACTAGTTCAGGTCAGATCAGCCCCTGGCTCTTGGTTCTTGGCCGGTGTTCTACAAAGAGTTTGAATGCCTGTTGTGAGGGGACTGATAAGGGTATTGAATTGTTCTCATTCTTTACAGCTCAAAGCAGGTGGATTCCTACACTGCTAAAAGGTTGCTAGGTTCTCAGAGACATGTGTGTATATAGCCCAAGCTAATTGGCATCCCGGGTTTCTAAGCAATGCTGGGGCTTGCCTGCCACAGTTTCAGCCCCTGCTCAACTCAGAGTAGCTTCAAAGCAGGGGAGCCTGATTCTGTAACACAGTCTTTCCTCATTATACGTGATTTCTCTTTTTTAAAGATTTTTTTTTAATTTTCACTTATGTATATATATCATGTGTATGTTTGTATTCACAGAGGCCACAAAACAGTGTTAGATACTCAAGATCTGGAGTTACAGAAAGTTGAAAGTGACCCAGTCTACACTGGGTATCAGGGACTAAACTCAGATTCTCAAGAAGAGTAGCAAATACTTTTAACCTCTGGACCATATGTTCATTCCTACCATTTGATTCACTGACTATAGCCATTTTGAGTGTGGTAAGATAGAATCTCAATGTAGTTTTAATTTGCATTTCCTTGATGGCTAATCATAATGAAATTATTTTAAGTGTTTATTATCCACTTTTTTCTTCTTTTCAAAAATTCTGCTCAGAACCATGGGTGATTTTTTTTTTAATTTGTTGCTTTCTTGATTTTTTTTGTATATTGTTTGGTTGCTTTGTTTTGTTTGTTGTACTTTATATGTATTAGTATCATGTTAATGGTATAGTTGGAAAACATTTTTCCCATTCTGTGGGCTCCATTTTTACTCAGCACTAAAGCTATTTAGTTTCATAAGATTGTATTTATTAATCAATAGTCTTATTATCTATGATACCAGAGTCTTCTTCAAAACCTTCTTTCCGTGTCTATCTATATTATGAAATGAACTTGATATGTTTTCCTCTAGCAATTTCAAGGTAGCTAATTATACATTGAGGTTATTGATCTATTTGTAGTTAAATTTTATAGAGGATGAGATAGAAGATTCCTTCCACCAGATGTTGATACGCTGCTTTCTCAGAATGATTATTTGAAGAGGATTTCTTTCTCTCACTAGGTATTCTTTTTAGCACCTTCTTAAAAAGTCAGGTCACTGTTATGAGTAGACTTCTGTGTGGAAACTGTGTTTTCTTCCCCTGCTCTACATGACTGTCTTCAACAAGTATTATGCTGTGTTCAGTATTATTTTGACTATCCTTATACTTTTATGAGTCAAAATAAATTTTAAGATAGTCTATATATATGAAAAAATTCCATGAAATTTTGAGTAGGATCACACTGAATTTTTAAATTGGTTTTGATAGAATAATATTTTTTTAACAAAATCAGTTCTACAAATCCATGAGAGTGATATTTGCTTCTTATATATCATGGCATTTAACATAGCATATTGTTGCATACCTATAACTGTAGCAACTTCAGAGGCTGATGTAACTTCAACGTCACATAGGGAAAGTATGGAATTCAAGGAAGCTTGGGTTACATAGGTACATTGTCTTCAATTTAAGCAAGAACGATAAATGGATGGAGATCTATCCCAATGAAACAAAGCTTGCTTAGCATGTGCAAGGTCCTAAGTTCAATAAAAGTTAGGGAATATATATGTAAGTATTTACATATATATATTTGCATATATATTAATTGCATTTTTGTGGAGTTGCTCAAAAAATTATGGAGATTATTCACTTTGGAAGAAAATTTTAAAAACAGATTTCCAAAAATACCGTGTGCTTTGAGTAGAACACATTTTCTAATCAATAATAATAATTTAAAGATATTATGTCTGTTGTACTTGAAATAAATGTTCATTGTGTTTTTATCCTCATTCATAACAGTTTAAAAATTGAAATTACAAAATCTAAGTACCAGAATATTATAGTAAAATACTTTAAAATGTCATGAACAGTTTAGAAATCCATTAATCCAATTTCTCTTTTTGACACTGAACTACTGCAGCACTGTTCTCTCATTTCTATTCTGGTTGTTTCATTTCCATATAAGTGTACTTGTTCTTTCTTCCTTATTCTTAGCATTTTACAACTTATACATCATTTTCCTCTTCTTTCTATTTATGTAATTGATTTCTAAGTGTTAATACAATCCTAGTTTACTCTAAGTTATTTAAATTACCTCTATAATTATAGATGTGGTCATATTCTCCTTGGATACTTAATTAGTTAAAAATTAATAGTAACTATTAAAATTAGTATTAATGTTTTTAGATGAAGAAGAGACTTAAAGACATTAAAGAAAACATCTTTATTTCACAAAAAAAGTTAAACCAGCTAGTCTACAGAATTTCCTGAGACCAATGCATCAAATTATTAATAGGACCTACATTATAGCATTCAGTCATTTTCTTTCATCCTAAACTAACATTGTGAACTATAGTTTAAAATATTGGGATTGGGAATATGGCTCTACGGTAAAGTACTTTGTATATGCAGGGCCTATGGTCCATCCTATTATTGAAGATTTAGCTAACAACTATTTTTTAGTTCATTTTTTTTAATTCTTCTTTCATACAGTGAAGGTGATCTGGCTGAGATATCTGTTACTCCATGATTATCAGGGTTCTATTGGTTGATGTGGCTGGGTGGGTGGGTTGGTGGGTGTTCCCTTCTTCCATCACCACTCCATGTGAGTCAGTCCTAAAGCTCTGTGCTCAGTGGAAGAGGACAAGGTTTCCGAATAAAAACAGGTCTTTGATCAAGGGTATACAAGTAGCTTTGTTCTTCCACTAGAACCTCCAACAATGCTCTCAAGGTACTTTAGTTCGCATCTTAAAACACATGTCTCCCATATTTCCAACTCTGAACCTAAAGCATGAGTTTAAGAAAACATCTGGGAATTTCTGTATGCACTCCAGGCCTAGCTGTATCATTCTCCTGGAGTATTTTCTGCTTAGAAATCGCTTTTTGTTTCTCCTTGTGGTAGTTTGAAAGAAAATGGCCCCCTGCTGGGGACAGCATATAAAATGCCTGATGTGCTTCCAGCAGAGATTGGAGATGAGGGACCCAAGATTGTGGACTATCAACCCTCCAGATCTTCTGCTTAACATGCCTCTAGAGGGCCAAGGCAGAAATGCCTATGTGTCCTGAGGCCATGCTTTATGGCATGCATATGTCATGTTCTCCTCCATATAATTACTTCTTATAATTCTAGTCTTTTTCTACTATCTGATCTTCATGTTCATGTTCCTAGATCGACAGTGATTTCTGTGATACAAGAAAGGAGTGAAGTAAATTTCATGGGAAATTATACAGAGATGATCATTCAGGCTGGGGTCAAGGCAGTTATGGAGGTCATAGGAAAGAACCTGCAGCCTGGGGAAGCTTTTCAGGCCTGGATAAACTGTACTCAATGTGTGGTCAGTTATAGCACATCATTTGATGTGTATCAACACACTGGACTCAAACCAGCCATGATGGATAATTCAGTTTCTAAGGATATTCAAAGGGCATTGTGTAAAACTTGAGACCTTAAGTGGTATTGGCAGAAGACTATGGATGGAATAACATATAGATGGGATGACAAATGGGAAGTGTGGGAACCTAAAATTGGAAAAAATGGCCTGAACCAAACTAGAGAGATGACAACTTTAATCCAGATATATTGATTCCTCCTGAAGGAGTGTGGAGACAATGTGGCAGTGGCTCGGTGATTGTTGCAAGTTGTATTGGGTTCTTAGATTGAAAAATAGCTGCCAGGAAAGGTGAGCTTCCTTTCATGGAAGCTCTGAAAATTGGATCAGATCTTCCTTGAAATTGTTGAGATGAGAAGGACAAAGGTTTCTGACTTGCAGGGACAGATTTCTTATCTGAGGTCATTGTGGCCCACCAGTCATGGGGCTTGGTGTTTGCAGAGTGCTGAGAAGGAACTTAGGAGGCTACAGGGGTCTTGAGGTCAGAGCAGGCTGTGTGAGAAGGAAATGACTGTCTGGTACATTAACCACTGTTCTTATTTTTACTTTTTTTTTTTTTTTTTTTTGCAAAATTGCATGTTGCTAGCTTCTGGGTCAAGTGCTCAGAAGATTGTATAATCATTAATAATAAAAATAGATTATAGTTGCTTTGGTGTTAAGCCTGGGATAGTTTTTGTGTTTAATCAAATATGATGAAAAATGTATTGGTGGTTTTCTAAGAATAACCTTTAGAATCATGAGAACATTCTGTATTGGGTGATCCCACCCCCTTTTTTTTCTGTTTCCCCTTGCTCATGAAAATAAAAGACTGAGGTTACCAAGGCAAAAGCAGAAGCTGTAGTAACAGCTACTTAGCAACTGCAGAAGCCCGACTTGACCTGTCAGCTTGCATGAGCACTGCCTCTGTGTCATTACTGTGCCTTCCCAGAATCCCATCCTTCAGACCCCTGAAACTGCTGAGGATGGTCTCTGGGAACCCCCAAAGAGAATGCCATTAATAGAAAGTGTGGCACTGTTGGAATAGGTGGGGTCTTGTTGGAGGAAGTGTGTCACTGTGGAGGTGGAATATATATGCTCAAGCCATACCTACAGTCTCAGACTACTTCCTGATGCCCATGAGTCAAGATGTAAGACTCAGGTCCTTCTCTAGCACCATGTCTGCCTGCATTTCCCTTGCTTCCCACCATGGCAGTTAGTTATGGACTAAACCTCTGAACTGAAAGTGAGCCACCACAATTCAATGTTTTCCTTTACAAGAGTTGTCATGGTCGTGGTGTCTCTTCAAAGCAATAAAAACCCTAACTAAGACAGGAATTGGAACCAGGGACTGAGGTATTGCTGTGAAAGGACTGACCATGCTTATGTTTAGAGGAATTTGGACTTTGAGAGTTTGGGTTAGGAAAGCAGTGGAATGCTTTAAGCACTGCTTAATTTGTCATACATTGGTGCTAAGTGATTTGAATTGTGGGTGGGGACTGGCTCAAGAGGTTTCAGAGGTGAAGAATTTTAGTATGTTGCCTAGAAATGATTCTTGTGATATTTTGATGAAGAATGTGGCTATTTTCTGCCTTTGTCTGAAAAGTTTGCCTGGGGCTAAAATGAACAGTTTTAGATTAATTCACTTGGTAGAGGAAATATCAAACCAGCCTATTAGAGACTCTGTTGTGTGGTTACCAGTGTTAACTCTAAAGGTATATAATAAAAAGGAGCAAGCTGAGCAAATAAAAGTATTTGAAAAGAAAACGATCACCATAAAATGGAATGAATCTAACTCCTGTATTCAAGGGGATAAACTGATTAAGAACTGAAATAAAAGGAGGAGTGACCTCAGGGCAAGATCTAACCCAGATAAGTTTCCTACTTGTGAAAAGGAATGAAAGAAAAATTCAGAGTCAGGTGTTATGGGGTACTGGGACAGCAGAGGCTGGTGGAACTCTGAGTTTCAGGCCAGCATGGTCTACAGAGCAACTTCCAGAAAAGTCAAGCTTAGGGAGTGAAGGAGATCATTGAAAAGAGAAAGCTGGTGAAGATGTAATTGAAAGATCTCTGAGATCAAGGCCAGCCTGGTCTACAGAGTCAGTTTCAGGATAGTGAAGCTCAGGAAGTGAAGTTAACCATCAAAAACAGAAAGTTGGTGAAGATGTAATTGAACAAGGGGACCATGTTCCAGCCTCAGCAAGCAACAGCACTTAGCAGCTTTGGCCAAGTGGATCTGGATTTAAGGATGGAAGAAGGGGGCTATGGAATATTTGCCTCTGTGACTAAGGAAAGCTGCTGAAGTCAGGCATATGCCAGGGGTATCCCTGAATGACTCTCTAGTGAGGTTATTGCAAGAAGCCTATTGAAGCCTAGACTACTTTGAAGACCCCAAGATACTGGATATTCCAGAGCTGTGGGAAACCTGCCAAGGAAAGCTGCTAACAGGGAGTGGAACCAGCCCAAGGGAAAGAAGTATGTTGCAATCAATAAAGCAGAAAGGAATGTAGATCTGAAGAGAACTTTGACAGCAGACATGGAGATGCAGTTTGGAATTCTCCTACTTGGTTTTTGGTCCAGTATTTCCTCACTATGCTCCCATCTCTGCATTTTGGAATTGATAATGTATATTCTGTGCCATGATATGTTGGAAGTATGTAATCTGCATTTTTATCTCTGTTTTATAGAGAATTAAAATTAAGAGACTGCATGAATCTCAAAAGAGACTGAACTTTAGACTTTTGAACAGGGTTAAGACAGTGATAGACTATCAGGACTTCTGAAGTAGGAATAAATGCATTTTGTATTATCATTATCATATTGTTATAAGCTTTGGGGGACCAGGGAGTAGAATGTGGTAGTTTGAAAGAAATTGGCACTGAAAGGTAGTGGCACTATTAGGTGTGGTCTTGTTAGAGGAAGTAAGTCACTGTGGAGGCAAACTTTGAGATTTCATATATGCTCAAGCCATACCCATTGTCTTCAGACCACTTCCTATTGCCTGTGCATCAAGTTTTAAGACCTCTCAGCTCTCTCTAGCACCATGTCTGCCCACACGCTGCCACCATAATAATTGACTAAACCTCAGTAGTGTGAGTCCTTGCAATTCAATGTTTCCCTTATGAGTTGACATGGTCATGGTGTGTCTTCATAGCAATAGAAACCCTAAGTAAGACACTCATATTTAAATGTATCCCCTCATACTCAATATATACCACAAGAAAATATTAGGTAAATACTTTAACTGAAATTGCTAGGCACAGAACCAAAATAAGAAGCCACAGACATGAGTAGTGGAATGTTTTTGTCATTTATTTTGGCTATCTAATAGTATAAGCTCTATCTTCTATAAATACTTTTCATCTTGAAGAGGTTCTACTTTTTTTGGCCAAACTGAAATGTTATCAAAGAAGTTCATTCAAGTGTACTTTTTTTTTTTTTTACCAAATCCTCTTTTATTTTAAAATTTTCATGCAAAATATCTTGATCATATTCTTTCCCCTCGACAAAGTCCTCCTAGATCCTTCCCACCTTACTACTCATACAACTTCCTGTAGTTTGTGTTCTCTATCTCTGTCGCTGTCTGTCTCTCTGACTCTTTCAAAAAATGAAGAAAAACAAGCAAAAACACTCCAATAAGATAAAAAATAACAAAATAGTACACAAAAAGCATGGAGTCCATTTGTGTTGGCTAACTATTCCTGGGCATGAGGCTTGCCCTGGAATGTAGTTGATGAACACAATGACATTCTATCAAAGAAAACTAAGTTTTTTCTTTTTCAGTAGGTATCAGTTGCAAATATCTTCTTGGTTAGAAGTGGAATTTTTGTCCACTTCTCCTTCTCTATGCTGAGATTTTTGTCTGATTTGAACTTGTATATATCTTGTCCATGTTGTCACAGTCTCTGAAAGTTCACATTGGCATCGTTCTCTTGTGTCTGGAAGATGCTACTTCCTTAGACTCATCCACCGTCTCTCACTCTTAGAATTTTTCCACTTCCTAGTGTGAATAGATCCTGGAGTCCAGAAGAGAGGTGTTTAATAAAGATAAATAATTTAGGTCAAAGTGCTCCAAATTTTCCTACTCTTTATACATTTTCCAATTGTGCATTTCTGTACTAATAACAATCTACTGCAAGATGAGGCTTTTCTGATGATGGATGAGTGAAATATATAGCAGTATGTGTTTAGGAGTCATTTTATTGGTGTGCTCCTTTTTTCTATAGATGTATTTCCAATTTTGTGTATTACATTTTCCATTTATAAGTTGAATAGTGATACTACTCACATATTCTCATCCCAAGCAAAGATACAAATATATTATATATAACTAAAATATAATTATTATTGTAAAATATTGATATTTTTATTTTGTTATTAACAATATTAATATTATTAATATTTTCTCTTTATATAACTACATATTATATATAGGTGAAATTAAAGAGAAATACAGAAGTAAAAGCAAAATCATAGATTAAGACAGTCCAGACCCTTGTTTCTCACACATAGATATTGAATGATCGATAGAATATAAATTTTATGAGAAGTCCAGAAATGTTAAGTAGCTTCTTCACCTCTGAATACTATGAAGCCAGGAACATCATTGTTTCTCCCCTTTATTATGGCTTCATGGTTTTTTTTAGGGAAATAAAACACTGTTCTAAACCAGAAAATTGATATCCTCCTCATCTCTAGTGTAACATTCATGAGACCAGGAAGCTTCTATATGCCTGGAGGTTTTTAAAAGCCAAAAGTTACCAGATGGCATGTTGTTGTTCCAGAGGAATCACATTAAGGCAGAGTTCAATATTTGAGGTTTTTCAGAGACTTATTGATGGGTGGGATTCTGTCTTGTCTGTCTCAGAATATGATCATCATCTTTCATCATTATCTTCTTTGACATTATTATGATCAAGCATTGAACATGCCTATCGCAATCACTAGTTCAACTAAATCAGGTGGGAATGGAGGGGAGGGACTGGGGGAAGGTGGGGGTGGGGAAGGGAGGGGAGAGGACAGGGGAACCCTTGGCTGATGTGTAAAATTAAAACACAAATATAATAAAAACAGAGGCAGGCCAATCTCTGTGAGTTTGAAGCCAGCCTAATCTATGCAGCTAAGTTCCAGGAAGCCAGGGCTGTTACACAGAGCAAACCTGTCTCAGACAAATAAATAAATAAATAAATAAATAAATAAATAAATAAAATGAAATAAAAAAGATTGCAACAAATTCAAATTAACATAGGAAATTTAAACAAATAATTAACATGTCATATGAACAAAATAACCTATAAACCAAAATAAAACATAAAAAGAATCTAACAAAACTCTCAAGATGTATTATGTGCTAATTGAACTGAGAAATCCATAAAGAATATAAATAGCCTTTGCTTTACATCTAATATCCACTTATGAGTGAGTACATACCATGTTTGTCCTTCTGTGTCTGGGTTACCTCACTCAGGATGATATTTTCTAGTTCCATCCATTTGCCTGCAAATTTCATAATGTCATTTTTTTTACTGCTGAGTAGTACTCCATTGTGTATATGTACCACATTTCTTTATCCATTCTTTGGATACCTGAATGTACAGACTCTAGTAACTCCCCATGAGAGACCTTGCCTTGGAGGAGGTGGGAATGGGAAGTGGGTTGGGGAGGAAGGCCAAGAAAAATTTTTTTTTTCGTTTTTCGAGACAGGGTTTCTCTGTGTAGCTTTGCACCTTTCCTGGAACTCGCTTTGGAGACCAGGCTGGCCTAGAACTCACAGAGATCCACCTGCCTCTGCCTCCAGAGTGCTGGGATTAAAGGCGTGCACCACCACCACCAGGCAGAATCTTTTATAACATGGAACTGAAAGAAGTTCAAATTAAGATGCATTATAATAAAATAGTCAAGTTAAAGGTAGAAATAATTTTGCATGGCGAATAAGAGAAGTGATTTCCCATGCAGGGAGTTCTACAATATAGTCAGGGAATTTCTCAACAAAGCTTTTACAATAGAAGAAAAGGAGACTTAACATTTGTAGAAATGGAGGACAAAAAAAATGCCCATGAATAATTAATATTGTCTTCTAGAAGACAGTTTAAAATGAAGAAAAGGCCAAAAATTACCCATCAACAAAAGTCAAAGACAATATTAACCATTAAAAAAATCTTTCAAGTTAAAAGGGGAAGATATTCAACAACATGACAGAAGCATAGAAAATATTAAACAGCATATGATGGAGGCAAATGAAACTACAAAACTTACATTAAAGATGGATGTATAAATAAGTACAAGATGTGTTAATACTGGAAAGTAAGAAAATAAATCGCAATTACTTCTGATATAGATGATATACAAAAGAACAAGAATTATAAAATATAAAATTAAAAAGTATCAAAGTTTGTTTTGTATGCAAATTAAGTTTTCAGTTATGAATCAATTAACATTTACTTTTTTCTTTTTTGATGTTATAATATAATTACAACATTTCTTCCTTCCCTTTCCCCTCTCCAAACCCACTGCCCTCTTCTCCTTCAAATTCATGGCCTCTTTTTTTCCATTAATTGTTATTTTTTGGATATATCAATGACTGCAGACTCATAATTGGGAATGTGACAACTTCTAGTTAGAGTTTATTGCTGTGAATAAACATGACCACTTCAACTCTTATAAAGGAAAACATTTAACTGGGGCTGATTTCATTTTCCAAAGTTTAGTCCATTATCATTAATGATGAGAAACATGGTAGAATGCAGACAGACATGCTGCTGGAGAAGTAGCTAAGAGTTCTACATCTTGGTTATCAGGCAGCAGGGAATGAACTGACTTGAGCTTCTCAAACCTCAACATCCCCCCCCAACAGTGACACACTTCCTCTAGCATGGCTGAACATAATTCAGCAAGGCCAGGCCTCCTAATGGTTCTACTCCATATGGGCCAAGCATTCAAACCCATGAGTCTATGGGGGCCATTCCTATTCAAATCACCACAGGCAGAAAATATAATAATCACAAAAGTTGAAGAAAAAAGCAGAAGTACTCATAGAACCCAAGTTCATGACTTTTTTGTTGGTAAAGCTGGGGATGAAATTTAGATCCCTGCAAATATTAGGCAGGTGCACTGCTCGCTGAAAGGAGAAATGGCAGTTGTCATTCATTGCATATCGTTTCATTTAAAGAAAATGAAATGATAGACATCTGCTATATAGTAATGCGGTAATACAATTCTCTACTGTGCATGCATGTTTAAAAATAGATCTTACTTTATGTATGTATCAGAGAAAAATGAAAATAAAATAAAAAATGAAACTAGTAATAAAAACAGTAATGTGTCCATGACTCCTTGTGCACTGACCTGAGTTAATATAAACATTTTACAGTACTAAAGTACCAGCTCTTGCTCTGAAAAAGAGATTTTAGACATTTCCTCACAAATCTCCCTGACAGTATTCTCTTTAGTTTGCTGACACTTCAGTAAAGAGAGATTTTTTTTAAATCCTTAAAATAGCAGGTGGGCTGAAACACAATTTAAAGTGAAACTCCCATAATAGTAAAAAATATTAAGGACCACAATTTTATGAAAAAATGTTTATTCTACATATGCTAAGAAGGTGTAAACTCAAGGGGATCTTCATGACCCATTAATGTCATCAGTTACCTTTCTCTCCTGTTTAAATGGCTGGGAAAATCAGACCTTCACTCTAGACAAGAGCTATTATATAATAAAAATCAATAGTAATCTACCACAATCTACTTACAGGGAATTCCACATGATATGATTTTGCTCATAAGACAAATACAATATTAGAATTTTTACCATCAGTTGTTAATTTTGAGTTTAGCTATTGTACCATCCATCTCATTATAGTAGCAGGTTTTGTATTATAACTGTGAAGTAGGAGTTAATAAGATTACTAAAACAAAGAATACTGACAATGGTTTGAAGACTAAAATAATATAAGAAAGCAAACAAAATTAAGGTAATATAGTAGAAAGAAAGGAGCAAGAATCTTTAAAGGTACACAGGTTTTCAACACATATCTCAGAATATCCTTAGATTCCCTTTCAGAAACAATGTGGTACAAATCTTTGGAATGTAGTACATAATGTTTCCATTTGGTACCCTGTGCCCTTAGATAATTCAACTAATCTTCATTATCTGCAGTTCCTGCAGTCACAAAATAAGGAAAAACTATTGGCTCACTGAGAACATTAGGAGTTATTTGGTACATTTGCACACCTGGTATTATATATTATGACATGTACATAACTGAAAGTATATAATGATTTTAAAAGTAACAGGAGATATGTTTGGTATGATATAATATGAATAATCTGACCATTAACAGACATTGTTAACTACATTTCCCATACAACTCCCAAATCTTTGTTGAGAATTCACAAGGTATGAAAATCTGAACAAAAGTTTGTCATCATTATAGGCTCTCCTATTAATTCAGTCTTAGTTTATTCCCAGTCACTTTATGTGTGAATAATACCACCTTATTCTTCAACTCTGCACAGAATAGGAATAAAAATTTGTGAAATCTTAATGTGCTATAGCTGTAATGGCCCATTTTAAAAGGAAATGTAACAAAAAATAATATAAGATTAATTATATTAAAAATCCTTAATTTTACATGAAAGGAAATTAGATAAATTGGTATACATTTATGTTTACTTTAGAAAATATTTGGAGTCCATCTTTCACTGTGTTGAGTTCAGAAAATCAAAATAAAGAAGTATAGCTACTTATATTTGATTTAATGAAATATTTTAAACTCCTATGTTATAACAAGTATAGCTCCAGGTGCTAATAAGTTAAGAGCTAACAAGACTAATAACATTTATGATCATAAAGAGATAACTCTCTGCAGCACAAAGCAGCATATAGGCAAGTCAATGAGATTATTTTAAGGCATTATAATGAAATAGGGAAGAAACAAAGAGATTTTTATTAAGACATTCAATCAAACACTTCTCTGTGTGGAAATAGCTCAGAGCCTGAAGAATCATGAAGGAAGTTTCTCTCCCACCTGTCAGTTCCTGAATAATAACTCGGAGACTTATATTAATTATAAATGTTTGACCAATGGTTCAGTCTTATTACTAGCTAGCTCTTTACTCTTAAATTAACCTATTTTTATTAATCTAAGTATTGCCACATGGCTATGGTGTTTCTGGTCTGCTGGCATGTTGTTCTTTTGGCGCCTGGATGATGTCTCCCAGACTTTGCCCTACTTCCCCTGTATCTCTGCTTGGATTTTCTACCTGATTCTATTATGCCTTGTCACAGGCCAAAGAAACTTTATTTATCAACCAAAGAGAGCAACACATATTCATAGAACATAAAAGGACATCCTATGTGATTTCTTCTTTTCTGTCTAATCAAAAAAGAAGGTTTTAACTTTAACATAGTAAAATTGCTTATAATAAAACAGTTATCAAGCAAGAATTAGAGTTACAATATTTAGTCTATTTGTATTTGGCAAAATTAAAGAAAATACTCTATTATTTATACTCTCTTTGTGAGTCTGAAGTTTCATATCTAATTTATCTTTTATCATAACTAGGGAAAACTATAATTATATCTCTCTAGTCTTCAATTCTATCAAAGACTCCAGAAAGATATATTACCTGAGTAAACAGGAAATGAATTGTAAGCAACTCTAAAACTTCAGAAATGACAGAGACACCTGGCTGCCTGGACAGTCACCCAAAGTTCCTCTGCAACATTGGAGCATCCATCTCCAGCCTATAGGCCTGGAGTATCTTGGAAACATTTCACTGAAGCAGGAAATTTGAAGGACTGCCATACCTATTTATAAAGTTCATCGAGTCACTTTCTTCTGCATCATGTAGAATGTCTGGCAGTTTGTTCTGTGAAGCAGGAAACTGAAGGGCCATCCCACTTTGTTCTGGCAGAATTTGGCAGTTGATTGCCTGTGGATCACACATTTTCAGTGTATACAGCATATAGTCAAGCAGTCCAGACAAGATCAGTTTCTTGCCCAAATGGCTAGCCTTGTCACATTGAAAGAAAACTCCATAAGGAGTTTCTTTGATGCCCATCATTCTCTTTGAAGTAATTGGTGCTGCCAGGAGCAGACATGTCTCACTGTTGAGGAAAGACTAAGTTCTTAAAACATTTTAAATGACATATTCTGTGGATCTTTGAAGTGTTTAAACATTGTCTATCTGTCTGAAATATATCTTTGTATGACCTTGAAATTATACCTAACATGACTGTAAGTTTGCTATTATAGATGACTAACTCTTTAGATTGCTTAACCCATAAATTATATTTTAATTGAGCTGCATAAACACAATACCTAAAGCAAGAATAGAAATATAATACAGTACAACAAAATTAACTTTAAATTTGTATCAATAAACTAAAGTCCATACCAATGTAAAATATTTTGAGATTAACAATTGTCTTTTGGGTTAAAGTAGATTTAATAATGTACCTTTTTTTCATCATAACAATCTACATGTTTTACATCATTTCTATATCACATCCCCCATGCTTATTTAGAAATAGATTGACTATGACCAATAAAAATTTATAACAATCCTGCTTAAATGAAAGCAAATATTCATAAACAATATTTTGGGAATTTGGGCATAGTTCTCTAGACTACTTCCTGCTGGTTGGGGACACTAGTACTCTTATGGGAAACCTAAGTAAATTTAGAATTATGATCAAATCCTGACTGGAGTATTTTGTGCAGCTGGTCCATCTCACCCAGCAGCCTTGAAAGCTGTTTTTGATGTTTGATCATCTGGTCAATGTTTATTGACATCTAGACATTTCTATTCTTGCTTGTTCTGACAATATAAATTTTAACGGTAACATACATATCTGGATTAATACAAATATAAACTGTTCCTTATGCACAAGCCAGTTAAAGATAATTTTTTGTTTTATGCCTGAGCTGGTAAAATATAAGACACATGTCTTGTAGTTACTTTAGGTTTATTTAGCTATGTCTATAGTCAGGATTTCAGGGGATCTTCCTGGGTTAAATCTGATCATCTTTAACTTTAAATGAATCCATAGCCTCTCATTTCCTGTGGAAACAAAAACATAACCTCTTCCCAAATGACATGTCTTTTGACTTAAAATTTGGAGTTAAGATATTTCTTAAATGTATAGATTGGTTTAATCCAACAGGTTTTATAATCAAATGTTCTCTATGGATGCCTGTGTCTCAGTTTTTTTGTGGATAGAGGACTTTTTTCAAGTATTCATTATATAGGATTATAGGGAGAACATTCATGGATTTATCAGGAGAATTATATGACATAAGCAAATAAAAAGTGATTGATACTTTTTGTGATATGAGAAAGACTGAGAATAAATGTGATCTGTAAATTTCTGTTGTTTTGCTTCTATGTTTTCTCATTAAGATCCTTACAAATATATTAAAAATTAAAGTTGAGACCTTTACTGTTCTCCCATAAAGTTGAGTGTAAAACACTGAACCCCGTAATCCAAAATATTTATTGCTATTATAGACTTTTGTTTCCACCTCTTTTCCTTTTTATATTCCAAAGCTTCCATGTGAGAAAATTTTAATTTTATTTATTTATTTATTGGAACATCTTTAAAGGATTTTAATGGTAGTCAGAAGCAGAGTTGTCTGATGGAACATGGAGAAGTGGGGATATAAGTGCCTTCAGGTCATTTCCCAGGAGGAAAATTAAAACAAACAAACAAAAAAAGGAATAGAGGCTTTGAGTCCTGGGTTTACAGATTCACTGATCTAAAACTTGTCATTGAGGCCCCCTTTCAGGGAAAGTATAATTTCCCAGTTGGGTATCTTGTATTTTTTTGACAAAATAAAATGTAATATGATAAAGCAAAAACTACCATATAGAAGTTAGACAAGGCAATTCAACAGAAGGGAAGAGTCCCTAAAGCAAACACAAGAAGCTGAGACTCACTCGTTCTCATACTCAGGAGCTCCATAAAAAATATTAAGCTAAAAGATACAATGCATAAGCAGAAGACCTGGTGCAGAACTTGTAGGCCCTGTGCTTGCTGATTCAGTGTTTGTGAGCTCATATGTACCTGACTTAGTTGAATCAGATGACTTTGTTCTCCTGGTGCACCCATCTGCTCCAGCTCTTATACCCTTTCTTCCTCCTCCTCCGTGGAATTCCCTGAGCTCTGAGGGGAGAAATATAAATGATATTAAATCTCTCTTAGATTCTCTCTCATTGTGTAATATCTGGCTATGAGTTTCTGCATTTCTTCCCATCTACTGCCAGAAGAGGCTTTTCTGAAAATGACTGACTAAGGCAATGATCATTCTTATATTTCTGGGTTTCAGTTACCTCACTCAAGATGATTTCTTTCTAGTTCTATATATTTGCCTGAAAATTTCATGATGTCATATTTTTAACAGCTGAGTGATATTCCATTATGTAAATTTGCCATGTTTTCTTTATCCATAAATCTGTTGAGGGATATCTAGGTTGTTTCTAGTTTCTGCATTATGAATAAATCCACAATAAATATGTTTGAACAAGAGTTCTTGGGGTAGAATGGAGTACACTTTGGTTATACAGCCAAGAGTAATACAGCCGAATTCTGAGGTAGATCAATTACAATTCCCAACTCTCTGAGGAACTGCCATATTGATTTTCATAGTGACTACAAAAGTTTGAACTCCTATAACCAATGGCTGAGTATACACCTCATGTCACCTCCTCACTAGCATGAGCTTTTACTTTTGTTATTGATCTTAGCCATTCTGACAGGTAAAAGATAGTGTAGCTGGAGACCTTCTCTCCAGCCCCCACCAAACACTGTTAGTCTGACAGCCCACTTATAAAATAAACACACAGATGCTTATATTATTTAAACTGCTTGGCCATTAGCTCAGGCCTACCATTGTCTAGCTCTTACTCTTATATTCAGCCCATTTCTATTAATCTATACTTTGCCACGTGGCTTGTGGCTTACTGGTACCTTACATCTTCCTTGTCCTGGCGGCCACTGCAGTGTCTCCTTCTCCCTTACTACTTTCTCAATTCCTCTCTGTTAGTCCTTCCTATACTTCCTGCCTAGCTACTGGCCAATCAGTGTTTCATTTATACATAGTGATATCCACAGCAAGATAGAATCTCAAATTAGTTTTAATTTTCACTTCCCTGATCACTAAGGATGTTGAACATTTCTTTAAGTGTTTGACATTTGTATATAGGAGGAAATGTCATGTCATTTTGTATATAGGAGGGCTACTTTTTTTTTTTAGGTTAATCTTGTATCCAGCTACTTTGCTAAAAGTGTTTATATAAGGCATAAGAAATCCCTAGTGAAAATTTTATGTTCATTTATATATACTACCATATCATCTGCAAATGACAATACTTTGACTTTTTCCTTTCCAAATTTTATCTACTTAATCTCCTGTAGTTGTTTTATTGCTCTAAGAATTCAAGTATAATGTTTGATATGGAGAGAGTGGAAAATCTTGTCTTGCTCCTGATTTTAATGGAATTCCTTTGAGTTTCTTTAAATTTTAATTTGATTCCGGCTATAGGCCGGCTATAATTGATTTTATTATGTTTATGTACATTCTTTGTATCCCTAATATCTCCAGAACTTTTATCATAAAGGGGTGTTGGATTTTGTTAAGGATTTTTTTTTTTTGCATCTAATGAGAAAATTACATGGTTTTCATCTTTCAATTGGTTTATATGGTGGATTAGATTTATTGATTTTTGTATGTTGAGCTATCCCTGTATCTCTGGGATGAAGCCAACTCGATCATTATGGATGATAATTTTGATGTTTTTTGATTCATTTTATTGAGTATTTTTGCATCTATGTTTATAATGGAAATTGGTTTGCAATTATATTTCTCTGTTGGTCATTAGGTGCTTTGGGTATCATGGTAACCCTGGCATCATAAAATGAATTGGGCAATGTCCCTTCTGTTTGTATTTTGCAGAATAATTTGAGGAGAATTGGTATTACCTATTCTTTTACTGTCCGGTGGAATTCTATGCTAATATCATCTGGTCTTGAATTTTTCGTTTTTTTGGTTGGGAAACTTTTATTGATTATTCATATTGCACTAGAGGTTATAGTTCATATGTTATTGATTTAACTTTAGTAAATGATACATATGGAGGAATTATCTATTTCTTTTAGATTTCCAATTTGATGAAGTATGGGTTTGTAAAGTATGTCCCTATGATTCTCTGAATTTCTTCAGTGTCTGTTGTTATGTCCATTTTTTGTTTCTTATTTTGTTAAATTGATATTCTTTCTCTGCATGCTGGGCTGTATTTGTGGAGAAATGATGTTTAAATTTGGCTTTATCATGGAATATCTTATTTTCTCTGTTTATGTGACTGAAAGTTTTTCTGGATATAGTAGTCTGAACTGCCATCTGTGGTCTCTAAGAGTCTCCAGCATATCTGTTTGGGCTCTCCTGGATTGTATTCTCCTTTGAGAAGCCAGAGATAATTCTAATAAGTCTGCCTTTATATTTTAATTGGTCTTTTTTTCTTTTGTAGCTTTTAATATTTTTTCTTTGTTCTGTAAACTTAGTGTTTAGATTATTATGTGCTGAAAAGGCTTTTTTTTAGTGGTCCAATCTATTTGGTATTCTGTGTGCTCCTTGTACCTCTATAGTCAGCTTCTTTATATTAGAAATTTTTTCTTATAAATTTTATTGAATATATTTTCTGGGCTTTTGAGCTAGGTTTCCTTCACTTCCTCTATTCCTATTATTCTTTCATTTGATCTTTTCATGGTGTCCTGTTTTTTGCCAGGGGTTTGTTTTTTTGTTTTTTAGGTTTTTTTTTTAGATTTAACATTTTCTTTTACCTACATGTCCATTTCTTCTATGGTATGTGCTACACTTGGTGTGTACTTTTCAGTCTCTTGTATTGGTGTAGCTTGCCTCTATAGTTCCTGTTCAAATTCATTAATTATTTATTTTTATTTCCAGAATGCCCTCTGGTTTTTTTGTTGTTGTTTTTCTTTTTGTTTTTTTGTGGAGCTGAGGATCAAACCCAGGGCCTTGTGCTTGCTGGGCAAGCACTCTACCACTGAACTAAATCCCCAACCCCTGTCCTCTGTTTCTTATGGGGGTTTTTGTTGTTGTTGTTTTTGGTTTGGGTTTTTGGTTTTGATTTGGGTTTGAGTTTTTGGTTTTTGGAGCCAGGGATAGATACTCTGTGTAGCATTGACTGCCCTGGAACTAGACCAGGCTGGCCTCAGACTCACAGAGGCCTACCTCTGCCTCTTTAGTGCTGGGAGCAAAGAGGTACACCACCACTGCCAAGATAATTTGTTCCTTCATTATTAATTCTATTTCTATTTTCTGTCTGCAAACAGTTTTATTCCTTTCTTCCACTGTTATTTTGTGCCTTCTTAGATTTTTTTAAGAGATCCATTAATTTCCTCCAACTCTTTGTATTTTCCTGCATTTCTTTAAGTGATTTATTTATTGCTTTGTAAGAGTCTCTATCATCTTCACATACTTGGTTTCAGGGTCTTGTCCTTCAGCTATTTTAGAATATTCAAAGCCTGCTATGGTAAGATATCTGGGTTCTAGTGGTGACATAATGTCTTGGCTATTGCTAACTGGGATTTTAAGCTGGCTTCTAGGCATCTGGGTGTGGGATAACTAGGGGTCTAGCTGTTGATTTCTAGATTTGTCATTGTTGGGTAGGTGCTTTGTTCCTTAGTTTCTGTGTCCTCTCTGGATTTTCAGAGAGTGTGGTGGTTGTGTATCTCCTATTTTCCTGGCCTGCTCTTCTGCTAAGTTCATAAGGAATGCCTGTTTACCTGTTTGGCTCAGCTGGTGGATTCCCGGTGAATGCTTGTGTTGGAGGCTGGGATAATGGGCTGAGTTGGGGAGAGAAGTTGGAGGAGAAGATCATTGTGATACATTGGGGATGGGAGACTGCAGTAATGCTACGGAGCTGAAAAGAAGACTAAAATATTTTGGAAAGCTGACATGCACACCAAAGTACACTCCATAAAATAACTTGTCAGTTAATTATATGAAATGCCATTTTCTCTTCAATTTTGCCTGCATAATCTGATATTTTATACAATGCAAGATTTTGAATGATTTCCTAGAAATAATAAATAACAGACTATTTAGACATCTTCTAGTGAAGTGAAAAATTGTAATTCATGGTATAAGATGGCTTTAGCTTTATAATTCAAACTGATTGCATTATTAAAATGTAGACAAAATTTTTTTTACAAATATCTGAAACCTCTTTTATACTCTTAGTTCTTCTGCTCCAAAAGTGTTTCTAAATTCTGTTTCAACTAATGATGCTCATTAACCAATTTACTATCAGCATCTCACTGAGTAAACATAAGAAAAACCACACAGAATCCATTTAGAAAATCTAAAATGTAGAACTATTCCATATACCCACCAATGGATAAATCAATAAAGAAAACAATGAGCATATTTCCAATTGAATTTCAATCAATGGCAAAGAAGAACAAGTTCGTTCTGTTGGTTGGCTGGATACATGGATGGAACTGGATGATTATTTAATTCCATACTTCCTAGAGTTGGACTGATGCTCATTAAGGAAAGTAGCTTCCCTGTGTACTAAATCCAAGAAAATAGACCACTGGAAAAGTACTCATATTGGTATTCAAGTAGTATCGATACTTTTGATTGGTTTCATGAATAACCAAATTAAATATTAACTGAATGCAATATTTTGGATATGATTTTTTATCCTATTTTATAAGTGAAAACTTAAAGGATATAGAATTACATGTCCAAAGTCATACAGCATTGGTTAATGGCACAGTCATCTTTATAGTGCAAGCCCAGGAAGGGTCAGATTCCAGATTATTTAATCAGTAATTAAGTTATACTTAAATAAAATATAAAAGTAACTAATAAGACATATTAGAAGAGGAGCCAAGGTCAAGTCATGAGCCAAAAGCTAGACCAGAAAATAGAAACAAAAAATTCTATGTTGTGTTTATGTATCGATAGAAGTGATTTGGGATGAAAACCTGGCAAGAGAATAAGAGAAGGACTTTGGCTTAGATTAAGTGAAGAACCAAATCATAGGTCAGGCTATATACACATCACTGTGATTAGACAAACTGAATTGAGCTTTCCAGTCACAGCTGTGCTTTCCTGGTGACAGATGGCATCAGGTAGCTCTCAATATAGGGAGTCAATTATTTTTATTTTGGACACACCACCTTCTTTTTTTTTTGGGGGGGGGCTTTTTGAGACAGGGTTTCTCTGTGTAGCTTTGTGCCTTTCCTGGAACTCACTCTATAGCCCAGGTTGGCCTTGAACTCACAGAGATCTGCCTGCCTGTGCCTCCTGCCTGCTGGGATTAAAGGTGTACACCACCACCGCCAGGCAACACATCACCTTCTTATGTCTCTAATTTCAGCTACTGCTTTTACTTCTCTTCTTTTAATAGTTTCAAACCGCTAAATGGATTATCTAGCCACCTCACTTTCACCTGTGTTTGGAAATGGAATAGAAACAGAAGGAGGTGAGACGTTTTTAAGATATGTGTCTTGTTTAAGAGTCTACTCCAGCTTTATAAATTCATTTATAATCTGATGCCTATCTATCTCCTAGGTCTTTCTTGGAATGCATGTCTTTAGCTTATGGAATCAAACCACAGATCTGCTAAGCAGGGTGTTTAAAAACAATGGGTCTCAGCAGAAAAAAACAATAACATCATGAGGTTTGCAGGCAAATGGATGGATCTAGAAAAAATCATCTTGAGTGAGGTAACCCAGACTCAGAAGGACAAACACAGTATGTACTCACTCATAGGAGGATACTAGATGTAAAACAAAGATGACTAGACTGCTACACAACTCCAGGGAGGCTACCTAGAAAATGGGACCTTAGGAAAGACCCAAGGATCACCCAATGACAGAGAAATGGATGAGATCTACATGAACAACCTGGACGACAGTGGGAGTAATGAAGGGCAAGATTTGAGGGAAAGAAAGCTTAGGGGAGCAGGAGATCGCAGCTGGATCAAGAACAGAAAGGGAGAATAAGGAATAACAGACCATGATAAATGAAGACCACTTGAGAACAGGAATAGGCAGAGTGCTGGAGAGGTCCCCAAAAATCCATAATGATACATCCTCTATAGACTGCTGGCAATGGTGGAGAGAAAGCCTGATCTGACCTAGTCTGGTGATCAGATGGCCAAACACCCTAACTGTCATGCTGGAACTCTCGTCCAATAACTGATGGAAGTGGATGCAGAGCTCCTCGGCCAGGCCCCAGGTGGAGCTCCAGGTGTCCAACTGTCGAGAAAGAGGAGGGTCTGCAAGAGCATGAATTGTTGAATCCAAGATTACAAAAAGCACAGGGACAAATAGCCAAATGAATGGAAGCACATGAATTATGAACCAAAGGCTGTGGAGCCCCCAGCTGGATCAGGCCCTCTGGATAAGTGAGACAATAGCTTCATCTGCTTGGGAGGCACCCAGTCTGTGGGACCAGGATCTGTCCTTAGTGCATGAGCTGGCTGTTTGGAACCTTGGGCTTACACAGGGACACATGCTCAGCCTGGAAGGAGGGGACAGGACCTGCCTGTATGGAATCCACCAGGTTTAAATGAATCCCCAGGGGTGTCTTGACCCTGGAGGAGATGGGAATGGAGGGGAGGGGCTTGGGAGAAGGTGGGGGTGGGGGCGGGAGGAGGGAGGACAGGGAAACCCATGGCTGATGTATAAAATTTAAAACACATAATAATAAAGAAAAAAAAAACCAATGGGTCAGCATAGAGAAGGAGTTATGCCAGAAACTGTCAGTAGTCATAGGAAGAAGCACCATTCATCCACTAACAGCCATAGAAGAACCAAAACAGAATCAAAACTTAGAGACCCAGTGACAAAATTGTATATGGTGTTTGTTTTCAGTTAAAATGAGATCTTATTCATAAATCATAAACATCCTTTTATTTATAGTATATTTATAGAGATATACAAGAATCCTCATCTCTCATCTTCTAACATATTTATAAATGCAAAACTGTTATATTTATAAACTATATTATATTTTTAAAACATATTTATAAATCCTATATGCTATCAGTAATGTTCTTTCCTTCCTTAATTCTGTGCTTTAGGAAACTATTAGTTCATTTCTCTATGGATTTACTGGCCTGTATAGATTTACCTAGTTTAAACATTCCAAGTAAAAGAAATTGTTCATTGTAAGGTCATTTGTGATTGACTTCATTTAACATGTGTTCAGTAGTGACCTATGTGGTAGCATATACCAATGGTCTATTTTTCATATGATGTAAAATTATCCCATCGCATCTCTATGTTTTATTTTGTCCATTCATAACCTCATGAGTACTTGAATGATTTCTACACTTTGGACATATAGGAATTTGGATTCTGCTGACTTGCTTTTCCATCCTTTTGGATAATTTACCTTGAAGTGATAATTGCTTAGCATTTGCTTGTCAAAGGAAACTGAACTATTCTTGATGTCACAAGTGCATACCATGCTTGACTTCTCATATTCATTAGCATGTATCATTGATTATTTTCATTAAAGATGTATAAAGTGATATGTAATGTCTAATAATGATATTGAAAATCATGAATTTAATCATTTGTCTATATTTTTGAGAAATATGTATTTAGTTTTTCATTTTCAATAAGTACCCTCAATTCTGGAATTGTGAAGTTTCTACAGGGAATAAATAATAGTCACTTATTAAATATACTATTTGCATATTTTCCATTTTGTAGCCTGTCCTTTTACTATCTTAAGGGAGATTTCTAAGTTACAATTGTAAATAAATTGTTTCTGAAGACCAACTGACTATGGGTTTATCTCGCAACTGCCAGTTCCAGAGACAAAACTGTCTACATTTAATGAGAGTAGAACTCTTTTAATGATTGTAGTTTTGTAGTAAATCTTTAATCACAGATAGGCTAATCTTGAATATTTCTCTAGAAAGAAAAGGCTATTCTAGTGATTCTGTATTCCATGCAGTTTTTCATTAATTTTGAAAGGGACTAGTCACTTAATAAGAATATTGAATTTGGTATTTTTTAAATACTTATTTATTTTTATTTTATGTATAAAAGTGTTTTGCCCTCAAGGAATTTGTGAACTGAGTGTGTCGTTGGTGCCTGCAGAGGCCAGAAGAGAGCATCAGATGTTCTGGAAATGGAGTTATAGACAGACAGTTATGAGTCACTATGTGGGTAGTGAGAACTCAATTCTGGTCTTCTGCAAAGCAACAAGTGGTCTTAATCACTGAGCCATTTCTTCAGATCCTGACTTCAATATTTTACTGGGGATATTACTGAATCCATGCATTGCTTTGAGGAGTACTGTTATCATAATTTTAAAAATCTTCTAGTATAAAAATAAGGATATTGTTCTGTTTATATTTTTCTAATTAAATTTATTCAACAATAATTTCCCCTATTTAGTGCTCAAATATTACACTTAGTGGTTAAATTAATTCCTCCATAGTTTTTTCTTCTAAAGTGGTTTTTTTTTCTTTCCAAAATGAGGTCTTATGATATGGCTCAGGATTGCCTTGTAATTGCAGTGTTCTTGCCTCTGCTTCCTTAGCTTCCTTAATGTTGGGATCACAGAAGTACACTACCATTCATAATATGTAAATTAGATAAGTATGTATCACAATTTTGTTGAAGCTTTTTCTTCACCTGCTTCTAAGCTCAAGTCAATAATGAGAGCATTTGGCTTGGAATTGGGTGTCATATAGCTGCTGCTAGACATGTTGTATAACGGTTATGTAGCACAGATATGTGAAAATTATATTCCCCAGTTACTGAAATTAAATCTTTTTGAAAGGCTAAATTTTTCCCATGTGCTGGGGGTGATTTGAAGTGCCGCTCAACCATCAAACTTGCTGTAAAAGTGAAGAATTTGGCACGAAATTCCAGAACCTCCACAATTCTTAGCCATTTTCTATGGATTTTATCTTTAAAATTCCTCAAATTTTTGTTACGGCTTTTTTGAATCTCCAAAAATACTGAATGACTAATTTTGTTGGCACTGTATTAATAGGTGTATTAGCTAAGCTGTTTTTATCATTACAGAAAGTTTAATCAAAACTTACTTTAAAATACATATGCATGTACATATATGTATATATGAGCATATGCATGTACATAAACTATAAATATTGAATAATAAAATATATTTTTTTTGGTTTTTCAAGACAGGGTTTCTCTGTGTAGTTTTGCACCTTTCTTGGAACACCCTCTCTAGTCCAGGCTAGCCTCGAACACAGAGAGATCTGCCTGCCTCTGCCTCCTGAGTGCTGGGATTAAAGGCATGCACCACCACTGCCTGGCTAAAATATAATTTTTTTAAAGAAAATATATAGCATAAATATATATTAAAATTACATAATGAATATAGACGTATATAGCTTAATTGGGATTACCCTGCATAGTAAGATACTCTTCCCTCCAGGAGACATGTACTATCATTACAAATATTCTAGTGCTAGTCATGAGAAACCTTCCTTTCAATTGTTTTTCAGAGACCCTCAAAACAATATAGTTTATTGCATTATCCCTGGTTGCCTCTCAGAACTTGAAGATAACACCTATTGCTCACAAGACAACACACTTCAGATACAGGATTTGGAGGAGTTGAGTGTGTACTAACCAGGAAGCCTCCTCTCTAAGGTCTAGTTCTCAAAGTGGTAAAAATGTGCAATGCAATATGTCAAGGGAGAGAGGTAACCAATAGAGCTGCCCAGCTGTTCAGCCTGGAAACTGCAACAATGAATGTCTCAGCAAGATGGAGCAACACTGACACTTCTATTGTGGGGACAGCCAACAACCATCTAATTGGACTTAAGTGCTACTTAGTAGGAGGAAATTCATGGTTGATATTGCAAACCATATTAGTTACAGGTGGCTAGAGAGGTCATTAACCCCAGAAGAGAAACTACTAATATTTTCCTAAATCAATACAGCTAACACCCCATTTATTCTTATACATAAAGACAAGTATAGCTCTTACTGTTCTTCAGAGAAGCTGCTTTCTTCAGCAAGAATAGGCTACTCTGGAGTTGTATAACAGATCAAAATGCAGAGAATTAGTGACCTTGGAGATTTAGGCCCAAATAGAGCCCTGAACCTAAGGCTCAGGTAACATTGCTGATGAGTGAGCAGAGAGATAGTGTCTTCTGTACATGACAAGGATCTTCCACTCATGGATTCTTCACAACATGCCACTCTCAAAAGGCCACACTAATGAACATGCCAGCAGTAATAGGGCAAAATTTAATAAATTCTTACTCCTAGATGAAGGTCTACAGGCAATCAACGGCTGCTGAGTGAAGAGAACTCAGTTTCCTTTCATGACAATTCCTACACTATCAGCTCTAAACACATTCTAAAAAGATATACACATGAGCAACAATAATTATATATGTGACACCAATAGAAGAGGTTATGAATTCAATATGTGGAAGTATATGTCATATGAGAGGAATTGCAGGTGTAAGAGTGGCAGGTAGAAACTGTGAGCATACAGTGTATTCATATATGAAATTCTCAAAAACTAAAAAAAAAAATTGGTTCTTGTATAAGCATTAATCCAATTGAAACATCTAGTTAAGGATACTTGAGCCACATAACATGATGTATTTGATTTAAGTTGATACATTTGGGATAGTTTATAATGCGATGATGACTAGAAAATCTAATAGGAACTATTTATATTTCTTGTTTGTCTGTTGTTTCTGTGTATGTGCATCAATCTGTAAATCTTTATTGAGAAAGGTTAAAATTATTTTACATTTGTTACAGTACGTGTATCCATACAGTTTTAAAATGGCATACACTATTCTATAATCACTGGGTATGTGTGAACTTATCTTCTAAAATAAAATCACGACAAAATATATTTATAACCTTGCTTAAAAATCACATGCTGAATTGCCTTTGGGATCAACCATATGAAATGTCTGGATTTTTCAGAAAGCTATTTTTCTTTTTTCTCTATAAATCTTGTCTCATCCTTTACAACAGTGAGCAGAGTGGGAATCTTTCTATCTCAAAGAAAAAAGAAAGGAAGGAAAGAAAGAAAGAAATGTAAGAAAAAAGAAGAAGGAAGGAATGTGGAAGAAAGGGAAGGCAGTAGTGCAGAAGAAAGGTGTGGAGTGAAGAAAAAGGATAAAGGGAGAAAAGTAAAGGAAAGGTATGGGAGGAAAATGAGAAGGCTTCCTCTGTGTCTGGCTAGTGACTCCTGACTCTGTCCTTCCTCTTCCTAGAATTCTTCTTGTCTGCTTATCCTGCCTATACTTCCTGCCTGGCTACTGGAGAATCAGCATTTTACCTATCAGCCAATCAGAGCAACACACATTCACAGCATACAGAATGACATACTACAGCATTGGAGAGTAAGCTCAATAGTTAATATTACTGGATGTCCTTTCAGAGAATCCAGATTCAATTCCCAATCCTCCCCCCTCACCCCAGTAACTCACAACCACTTGCTTTTCTTAGTTTTGTCTATTTTGTACTGGTGAGGATTAAAATCCAGAGCCTCTTACATACTTTATACATCTTCTTCCTTTGTCCTACATGCCCGATACATGGTTTTTAAAATGACATTTTGCCCCGACCAGCGGGGTTTCAACGGGGCCACCCACCTGTGGGAGCGAATGAAAGGACAGGGTGTCATGAAGAGACAGACAGCAAGACAGTATTCTGATCAAGCCGCCAAACTTTATTTTCCTCCACATGGCTTATATAGCATAAGAGGGGAAGGGGCAGGAAGGTGGGAAGTGGAAGGGACCTGGAAGGCGTGCAGTGCATGGGAGACTGGGAGATGTGCAGGTCATGCAACTGCAGGAAGTCTGCTAAGGTGACTGGTCAGGGGCCATTTGTTCTGTTGCTAGGCTACCTGACCATGGAATGCTCTTTACATTCGGTTGCCATGGCACCTGACTGTGGAATGTTGTTATCTTTGGGAGCCTCCTGTTAGCAAACAGGTGTTACTGCCCTGGGGGAGGGGGGAAGGCAGTGGGTTTATGACTTATTCTCTGGCTTAGCTAGTACTTTCCATGGTTCATGTTTGGTTCCTGAAATCTTGGTCCCTAACAACATTTTTATTATTCCTATAATTTTTGATACAGCATATTTTGATTATAGTCTTTTCCTTCCCTTAAGTCCTCCCAGATCCTCCTCACCTCTCTATCCATCCACAAAGAAGGAAGAGAGGATGGGAGGGAGGGAGGGAGGAAAAGAAAACCAAAAAGACAAAAACACCAAACAGTAACAAAACAGAAGTACACAAACAGAGAGAGAGAGAGAGAGAGAGAGAGAGAGAGAGAGAGAGAGAGAGAGAGAGAGAGAATGGTCTTTGTTGGTGATGGTAGTGGTCAGCTACTCCTAAGCATGAGTTTTGCCCTGGAGTGTGGTCACTCCAAGAGAGAAAATTCATATTCCCTCTCACATCAGGTGTCTATTATACATAGGGGTGAAACATTGTTCCCATGCTGGGATTTTGTCTGGTTTGAACATGTACAGGACTTGTTCATGTGGTCACAGTCTCTATGGATTCACTTGTGTATCAACATTGTTGTGTCTGGAAGATGTATTTTCTTGATATCATCCACCACCTCTGGCTCTTACACAGACTTGTAACCAACTATAGCTCTAATCAAAGGGAATCCAATGCCCAAGGAACCATATACACAAAACACCCATACTCATATTAGTAAACAAATCTCAGTAATAATATTAATAATAATAGTAATAGTAATGACATGTAAAAAATATTTTGCCTACTTAGTATACAAAGGAAATAGATTGTAATATAAGTTTAAAAACTGTTACAGAATAAATAAAATCATAGTTGAAAGTGTAGTATACTTAAGTTATTTTTATGTAAAATATGTAACAACTTGCTTATGAATGGACTGAAAAATACATTCAACTTTTAAAAGACAAAGTTCACAAATTGAATTCAAATCTTGTTTGTAAACATATTGTGATAGGCCCTTGAAATACTAAGACAATATGTTTGCTTCTAAAGTCCATGAAAAACAGTCTACATGAGGAACAAGGGGATAAGGAAAGTATGTGCAGATTTCAAGTTGTTTACTTTAAAATGTTTTCTTTTAAAAAAGCATATTTGGTTTGAATGCTAATGGTCTCAAACACTTACCCATTCAGAGTAGATTTGAATTTCAAAAAGTAAAAACCATTCAACGTTTACAGAATGGGAATTATTAGGCCAGGTAATATACAGTCAGCATAATTTATAGTCAAGGGCTTATTTTCCTTATGTAGATAAAATTATTCCAAAAAATAGTTTTAGTGGACAAATTCCAGAATTATTGAATAATTTTGGCAGTAATGAAAGAAAGCGTTCTGAGAGAAACACTTTGGAATTACATGGTTAAAACACAAGCTGCTAGAATGGTCTTGTAAGTGGACATTGATTTATCATTTTAATTTCATTTGTATTATACCTACAATGAAAATTTTTATCATTGCTTTTATTATTTCTGTATAAATCAGTTTATATGTGCATTTTATGGAAGATTCTCAGCAGTGCACGCATTTCAAGAAAATATAACTTTACTCATTACAAGTCCAACTGAACCTATTTCTGTATTTCCCTCTTTTTCTAAAAGACATGTCTAAACAGCAAAATGGTTCTGCCTCACTGTGCTATGCATAGTAGACACCACTTTTCATTTTGCATACCAATGTACTAACTGGTGTCTCATATGCAAAGTCATGTTTGAGTGTTGGCAAAAGTAATTTTCTCAAAAATCATACAAAAATTTGCCATTCCTTCTCAAATAATTCTACATTCATTTTTTTTCTAGGATAATTTATAAACAATAAGAAATTCTTGAGGACATTTTCTTTCTCCCTACATGAACTTTTTGGCTTACTGTGGCTGAGCAACAGCTCTTTCTCATTTTTCCATAGCTAGGATAAAGTCCACACAAACATACAGGTGTTGATTCACCCTTTTCCAATGAGAAGCACTTCAAAGCTCTGTTACCATTTTCAGCAAGATAACATCTTCTTTTTTATATGAACCCTTCAAAAAAGCTTTCAATCATTATTTTATTATTTCTTGTTTTTTATTAATATGTGTACTAATTGATACATTTATTTATTTTCATTTTTTTATTTTTCTTCTGGGTTTAACTTAATGATGCTGGAAATATATGAAATCTAAGCTCTTAATTCTATCTTACACATGTCCAGCAGGGAAGGTAATAAAGAACAACATGTATATAACAAGATAATATATATATATATATATATATATATATATATATATATATATATATATATATATAATTATAAAAGTTGATGTGTGGAATGTAGGTATTTTGTTTCACAAAAGAAAAATATCAGTTTTCATAAATTGTTGAAATATATTTTGTCGATATGGAATAAGAAAAAATAAATTAGCTGTCTTATTTGAATTTGTTAAACATTACATGCATGATAATGGAACACTTAAGAGCATAAGGTAACAAGCAACAAAGGGAATCATATATAAGAACAGAGAAGCTACCAGAATAAGTGCTGTGAGTACTCCACTTAGATATTGAAAAATTCTAAACTGACATACATGTTTGAGAAGGCCAAAAGGAGACTATAAATATTGCCAATATGAGTGTAGAAACTTTGATTCTGGATAAAAAAAAAGTGAGTATAAAGGCCAGGATAGAATACTTTAGAAAAGCGGGAGTCCACACAGAGAAAAACTCGGGAGACTATCAAAATCCTTTTTGGATATTCATCTGAATCCTGACCAATAGAAAACATGAAGGCATGGGGAAAAGCAACTCAAAAGGATTAGAGAAAACCTCAAAATTTTTATAGCACTACAAATAACTCATGTTCTTGCCAGGCAAAGTACAAAATCTCAGAAATCACAGGTATCAAGCAGAGTACTCAGCAGGATTTTGCATCACTTTATGAGGCAAAATCAGCCATTGACAAAAGGCTGCTCTATTCTTATATATCAGTGATTGATATCTGTACAAGAGGGATGAAAACAGAAATAATTTTTCTGTGGTTTAGAAAACAGCTGAAGATTATTTGTGAGTGTCTTTGTCACTTTGGACTGTGCCTTAGTCCATTTTGTATTTTTGTAACAGAATACTACCAAATGAGAGAGAATAAATGTATTTTTCATGTTCTGGAGACTGAAAGTCAAGATTTATACATCTTAATATATATAGTGAAGTTCCTTCATGATGAATCATATCATGGGAAAGCTAACACAAGGTAAATAAATATGCAAGAGCGATAGGACCAAGAGGGAGAAATATTCATTTTATAGCTAGAATAATCTCCTTAGAATTAAATTAACAAGTCTCTAGATAGAAAGATTGATCTATTAATTGTCCAGCTTCTCAACAATATTAAAATGGCACTTAAACGTCAAATCAGTTTTGAAGGATGCAGTTAAATACTAGCAGATTTCTGTAACAATACTACATTACTGAGTGTCACAATCAATTTCTCACCTGTCCCGATTTCTTTCTCATAGTCTAGAACTTTGGAAGGCTAAGATCTAGGTGCCAATATGTACTATTACTTTTCTGTTTTCTTTTTTTCCCTTTTATTGAAAATAGGGGAATTTACTCATACAATATATCCTGATTACAGTTTTCTCTCTCTCTACTCTTCCTAGTTCTTCCTCACCTTCCCTCCCCCCCAGATCCACTCCATTTCTGTCTGTAGTTAGAAAACAACAGCCTTATAAGAGATAATAACCAAACATGATCAAATAAAATATAACAAGATAAAATAATAACCACCACATCAAGGCTGGAAAAGGCAACCCAACAGAAGTAAATGAGCCCCAAGAGCATGCATGAGAGTCAAAAACCCACTTGTTCACACACTCAGGAGTTCCATACTAAGCTAAAAGCTATAGTGTATATACAGACAACCTGGTGCAGACCTGTGTGTGCCCTATGGTTGATGCTTCAATTTCTGTGAGTTCATATGAACCTTGCTCAGTTGATTCAGACAGCCTTGTTCTCCTGGAGTCCTCCATTTCCTCTGGCTCTTACATTCTTTCTACCTCCTCTTCCACAGGGTTCCTTGAGCTCTGAAGGAAGGGATTTGATGGAGACATCCCATTTAGAGTGATGTGTTTCAAGAATGTTCTCTCCACCTAATGTCTGTCTGTGGGGCTCTTCGTCTTTTCCCACCTGCTACATGTAGAAGCTTTTCTGATGATCACTAAATAAGGCACTGATCTATGAGTATAGCAGAGTATCATTAGGAGTCACTTTATTGATACTACTTTTACCATAGATCTCTGGGCTATGTAGTCTCTGATTTTTGGTCACTCAGTGCCAGACATGGGTTCCTTTTCATGAAGTGGGCCTTAATTCAAATCAGTTATTTGTTGGCTACTCTGACAAAATCTGTGGCATTACTGGTCTAGAACATATTTCAGGGGAGGACAAGGGTTTTATGGCTGGGTTGGTGTTTCTTTCTTACTAGCCTGAAAGTATCTTCCTGAAACAAAGACACTAGAACATAGGGGTGAAGGCTCCATGTACGTACCACTCAGTGTCTCCATATTCAATAAGTTGTGTGGATGATTTCCCATAAATGGGACCCCACTGTCCATTTTCTGATGCTGAAGTTGGATCCTGAATGGTGGCTAGTATGATTGGAAAGAACACCCATTATACTATGTGGGAGCACAGCTCATTTATTAGGAGGGGGCAGGGGACAGTTATACCCCTGGGAGAATGGCCAGTTGGGGCATGAAGATCAAGAGTGCTTCATTTGCATACTCAGGATCAGGAGGGGAAGGAGAAGGAAACTTAGAAAGTCATATAGAAGGGAAGTTCCTCCAGTCCTCATAGCCTGAAAACATAAACTTATCAGTTGCTACATGCACTGGGGCATGTCCACACACGGAGAAGCCTATCTGCTGGGGTCTGTTGGTGCCTGAGCAATGTGGAGCAGCAGCCAAGCTCCTGCCACTCATGATGAGAAAGCCAGGGCTTTTAGGCATGTTTCAACCTCTTCTTAGCATCAAGCCAGCCCTGCAACAACCCACTATCTTAGCAACAGCCTTGGTTGTTTGGAGGTTTTCATTGGACCCACTTGGCCAACCACTAAATTGAATGCAACCCAGCCTTGGTACTGGAAGACTCATTGATAACAAGAGACAAACAGCTGGGACTCCATATCCACTCTAATTTGAAGACCGCAATAGAACCTCCTTTATATAATTAAGCAAGTTTCCACTGCTCTAGGTTTCCATATCATCCTTTAAATGTCTCTCAATTACAGATGTCTCTTGCCTGCATTCCATCCCTCAACCTTATCTCCCCAACCTCTTCCTCCTAATCCTCCCATTCCCATCCCTACCTGTGCCCAGTACAACTATGAAATCTATTCGATTTCCCCCTCCAAAAGAGACCCATATGTCCTCATGCAGGAAATCATGGAGTTGGCCTATATATATATATATATATATATATATATATATATATATATATATATATATATATACAACGTTTTATAAAAGATTTATTTATTTATTATGTATACAATGTTCTGCCTGCATGTGGACCTGCAGGCCAGAAGAGGGCACCGAATCTCATTATAGATGGTTGTGAGCCACCATGTGGTTGCTGGGAATTGAACGCAGAACCTCTGGAAGAACAGCCAGTGTTCTTAACCTCTGAGCCATCTCTCCAGCCCCCATTAACAACTTTTTAGTAATAAAAAAAGACAAAGGAAACTCTAAGGGACAAGCATTTTGATAAGAGTCACACTTAGCAAAGACTTGGTCAGCTTAATTAGTGACTGACAACAGCTGTAGGCTGTAAAAAGCTCTGGCTGGCTCATCTCTTATAGGGACAACTACAAGGTTACAAGGGAAGAAAGCAAACCAATGAGAGATTTAAGGAAAAGGCAAAGAATACATGTGCTATTTTATGCGATTAATAATATCCAGACATGGTTAGTCAGTTACCAGCCTATTTCTTTTAATCCCCCGAATCTCAGGACCTAAACAAAGTCTACTAAGCCTAAAATTTTGCAATAATAATTTGTGTAGAAATAAATACAAAGTGTTAATTGTTTTTTGAATCAGAATGGGGAGGTGCTGGTTGAGGAAGCTTGGGGCAACATAGATGCTATTGATCTTTTGAAGGACTAATATATACCAAGGCCAGACACCTACACTATCACTTCTAGTTCACTATAATTCTTCTGAAGGGCTTTGATCCAACAAGGCCAGGTGCCTGCAATTCTTCTCTGTGAAAGTTCCATGAGGACACTATGTTTGGCCAAATTTGCCTTGTCAATGGATAAGGATGGAGAACAAGACCTCTAAGTGTCTATAGTCCACATGGAACAATAGACCTAGTTATGAAGCATATTTTAGTATGTTTCTATTCATAAAAAGTGTACAGTTAAAGAAGAAACCATGTTCTTGACTAGCCACAATTGTGTGTGCCTATACGATTGAGATGTAATCATGAGATTACATGTACAAATTACATAGAAATGCATGGTAAATGGGGAGATATCATAGCAGCTCTTAAGGAATGAATGCAGTTCTTATGGAAGAAATGAAGTGACACATGAGAGAAATACAGATAAGAAGGAACTGGTCATTTATATTCAGTGACTTCATGGCTTTTGCCAGGTGGAGCTTCCCATCAAAGAGTCATTCATTTGGTGGGTTGACATATGAACACCAGTTATCACCTGCTGTATACTTTCATGGTCATTAATAGTATAAAATGTCTGATTGCTTGAAATAAACTTGTCTCAGCTTCAATCTTGCTGACATCTATCCACCCAGGCTGATTCATTCATTCCTACACACCATATGAGAAGAACATGATTCAGGAGGCACTATCTCTTAAAATCCCCCTAGTTCCTTCCTCTGTACCTATTATCTCTGGATCCGTGGATTGTAGGTTGTTTGTCATTAATTTAATGGCTAATATCCACCTATAAATGAAGACATGCCATATTTATCTTTCTGGGTCTGGGTAACCTCACTCAGGAAGATATTTTTTTTCTATTTCCATCCATTCTCCCACCATTCATGATGTCATTTTATAATGGGTGAGGATACCCCAATGTATAAATTATTAAAATGGCTATACTAGCTTGTTTCCTTTGTCTATTTGCTTGTAATATCTTTTTCCAAGCCTTTAAACTCAAAAAATGTCTATTCTTGATGTTGAGGTATGTTTCTTGGATTCAGCAGAAAGCTGGATCCTGTATTCACATCTATTCTGTTAATCTATAATTTTTATTGGATAATGGAGACCATTGATATTGCAAAATTCCAATGACCAATGACTGTTGATTCCTGTTATTTTGTTGGTGGGGAGGGGGATGGTAGTGGTGGTTGTGTGTGTGTGTGTGTGTGTGTGTGTGTGTGTGTGTGTGTGTGTGTGTGTTTCCATTCCTTTGATGTTGATTGGTCTGAGATTTATTTCCTGCATTCTTTTGGATGTAATAAATCTTCTTAGGTTGTAGTTTTTCTTCTAGCACATTCTGTTGGGCTGTATTTGTAGAATGATATTGTTTAAGTTTTACTTTATCATGAATATCTTATTTTTCCACCTATACTGATTGAAAATTCTGCTTGCTATAATAGTATGGGCTGGCACTTTCAGTTTCTTAGAGTCTTGAAAACATCTGTCCAGGACTTTCTGGCTATCAGAATCTACATTGAAAAGTCAGGTGTAAGTCTAGTAGATCTGACTTTTTATGTTATTTGGTCTTTTTCCCTTGCAGCTTTTAACATTCTTTCTTTGTTCTTCATGTTTAATATTTTGATTATTATGTGACAAAGGGACATTCTTTTCTTGTTCAAACCATTTGGTGTTTCTTCTTGTACATTAATAGGCATCTCCTTCTTTGGGTCAGAAAATTTTCTTCTATGATTTTGTTGGAAAAATTTTCTGGGACTTTGAACTCTGTTTCTTCTTCCATTCTTATTATTCTTAGGTTTGATATTTTCATAGTGTCCAAGATTACCTGGCTGTTTTACGCTAGGAGTTTGTTGTTGTTGTTGTTTTAGATTTAGATTTAACATTTTCTTTGACCTATGTATCCATTGCTTTTATTGTATCTTCAAAACCTGAGATTCCCTCTTTGATCTCTTGCATTCTGCCTCTGAAGTTCCTGTTGGAATTCATGGCTTTTGTTGTTGTTTTTTTTTTATTATTTCCAGAATTCCTGCAATTTGAGTTTTCTATTGATTCTATTTCTAATTCCACATCTTGAACAGTTTTACTTATTTTTTTATACTGTTTGTTTATGTCATCCTACATTTCTTTGAAGGATTTATTTATTTCTTCTTTAAGGACCCTGTCATATTCCTAAAAGTTGTTTTAAGGGGTGTTTTGTCCTTCACTTGTGTTGAAATATTCAGGACTTTCTGTGGTAAGATAGCTGGCTCTAGTGGAGACATTTTGGCCTGACTGTCATTGACTGTGTTTTTAAACTGGCCTCTAGGCTTCTGGGTTTGGCATGATTAAAGTGCTAGGTGCTGATTTCTGGATTTGTCTTTGTTGGGTGCATGTTTTGCTCTTTGGTTTCTGTTTCCTCCCTACATTTTTAGATGATGTAATGGCTGTGTGTTGTCAGTTTTCCTGACCTGTACAGCTTGTGGGTTCACAGGGAATTCGTTCTTGTTTTGGATGCTGGGATAATGTGATAAGCTGGGGGAAGGATGTTTGGGGGAGATCTTTGTGATCCTTTGGGGATGGGTTCAGAGAAGAGAGACTACAGTATGTTTTCTGCTCCAGAGCTGGGGGTGAGACTGGGGATGGGTAGGTCTGGAGGAGCAGAAGAAGTATGAATCCACCTTCAGCCTCTTTGTCACCCTGTTAGGGGAGGCCCTTGAGTTAGAAGGCAGTGCCTGCTGTGCTTGCAGTCTACAACAAAACAATCAATTGGAGAAGGGAGATTAGGAGAAGATCTGTGAGATCCACTGCAGAGCTGGGGATGAGACTGGGGGACTGGATTGGGAGAACAGAGAGAAAATAGATCTGCAGACAGCCTACTTGGTTTTCTGGCAGGTGTGGCCTGTGTTTATCAGGGGACACCTGGTGAAGTTGGGGGTTGGAATAAAGCAACAAATAGGAGTGAGGTTAGCAGGTGTTGCTTTGTTGGATCCACAGGAAGGCTGCAGCTGGTGCTCTGTTGTAGGCTGGGGATGAGTCTGGGGAATTGGATTTGGAGGGAAGGAGGGAGCTGTGATGGTCTTCAGTTAGCTTACCTGTTTCCCAGGCATGCTCATCTTGTATGTTCTCATTCAATGCCTACTGGTATTAGAGGTTGGGATAATGTGGTGTGTTGCAGATAGGGATGTTGGGAGAGGAGTTATTTGTGATCCTTTGTAGATGGAATCACAGAGGAACGGGAGACTGCAGCAGGTTGTATGCTACCTAGCTAGGGATGAGACTGGGAGAATTGGATCTGCTGAAGCAGAATGAGAGTTGTGGATCTGCAGGCAGCCTACTTGGATTTTGGCCAGTGTAGCCTGTGAGTGAGCATGTGGTGCCCAGTGGGCTTGGGGCCTGAGATAAAGTGATGTGTTGGAGGAAGGAGGTTAGGAAGGTAAGATCTTTAGGATCCACAGGAGATGGGAACGGGGATGGGTCGGGTGGGGGGAGGCTGGGAAGCTGCCACAGGTGTTCTGCTGAAGAGTTGGAGATGAGACAGAACATGGGCTGTTTCAAGAAAGAACTCCCTGTTTGATGTCCTCACATGAACAAGATAGAGGAAATAATGTTTTTCATATCTTTTTTAAAAGAACAGTAATAACATCATGAAGTCTCACCCTCATTATTCCAAGACATCCCCCCTTTACATACTGTCACATCAAGGATTAATGTTTGAATTTTGAATATTGAGAGAAAATATTGTTTTAGCAATTGAACACAAAAGCATATGGCATCCAGCATGAGGAAAATGACCTATATTTTGAAACCAATTATAATTTTCAATTTCAAATATTCAATAATGTAAGAAATAAGATAACAGAAAAGTGGATTGATTACAACTAAGAAGAAATGACACAGGTGATGAAACTTTTAGTCAATATAATCAAGATATTTGCTCACAAAAAAACCCTAAAAATATTCGTCATGTGATCCAGTTATACCTCTCCTGGGAATATATCTAAACGAATTTGTGTCAGTATGCTACACAGACAAATGCACACTCACATTCATTCTATCACTACTTATAATGCTCAAGTTACAGGATCATCCATCAACACATGAATGAGTAAAGAAAATGTGGGACACATACAAAATTGCATTTTATTCAGTCATAAACATAATGTGTAATTCATAGAAAACAGTATAGAATTGGAAATCCTCATAGGAAGCCAAACTGCAGAATGAGGAGGACAAACAAAAGAAGGGTACTGGCAGGAAGAAGGAAAGTGGGTAATGCAGAAGGGTGAATCTTGTCAAATTATATGACATTCTTTCAGGAAAAGGTCACAGTGAAACTCAACTTGCACAGTGAATACACACTAATATTAACTTTTAAAATGTAGCTAGAATGACAGTGGTTAAAGTGCATGAAGATTTAAAACTGAATTGAGAGTGAGAGAAAATTCGTGAAACTGCAATTGAAATCATACCAACAGAATGAATCAAGATAATATAAAATAAGTATTATTGGATATTAAAAAAACAATTTAGTCTTTGAAGTTAAAGTAATGAATTATAGTATTTTTCATATCAATCTTGGCTCAGTGTATACATGTTCACATACTCTCTCACACACACAGATACTTGTAAACATGTATATGCATATATGCACATGGATCACAAAAAAATGGAGTCAATTAAGACTACAAAAACAATAGAAAATATACACTGTATAAATTCTTTAGTAATTTAGCATCTTGGTTAAGTAATGGCAAAAAATATGTCTTAAATAATTTTCTTTCTCTGAATTAAACAAAGAACAGAGCATTGTACCCAAAAATAAGTTAATATATTTGAAGTACCAAACAATAAAGTAGTTGTCATAACTTTACTTTAATGAAGCAAAGAAGAACACAATCAGAATTATGAGGATAGAAAAAATGGAAACAAAAAAATTGAAATAGAAAATTTAAAACCAAATGAATCATGGAATTTTTGATGAAATATTTTATTTATTTATATCAGCAGATGTAAGAAAAAACACCAAGTAAAATTTGAACATCAATGCCAATAACAATTATATATAGAGGGAATTATAAAATATACAGTATAAAAGTTATAACATATAAATAATATGAAAAGTTGGAAATAAAGACATGTAGTTTAACCTGAAGTAATATTGTAATTATAGAAGATAAATGAATAAGGTATAACAATCCTAAAGTTTTCTACATTTCATTAAAAATAAAAATTTGTAAACATGGAATATATAAAGAACACAAAAGAGTCAGAATAAATGTTCTACAAGTTCCAAAAGGCCATAGATGCCAACCCAGACTATACTTATCAAACTTAACAATCATAGTCAAAGGAGAGAGAAAAACATTTTATCATAAAAGTATGATTAAGCAATTTCTGTGCACCAATCTAACTATATAGAAGGAAAACATCTGTCTAAAGAGGAGACTAAATATAGCCAAGCAAACACATGGAATAAGTAATCCCAGAACAATTATTCAAAACAAGAAATAAATGCAAAATCCTATAAACTGAAGTTTCTTGGTCCCACCTGAGCAGCAGCCATTTTTATAAAATAATCACTCAGAGGCTTAATGTTAATTATAAACTGTTTGGTCTGTGGCTCAGGCTTATTGCTAGATAGTGCTAACATCTAAAATTAACCCACTTCTATTCATCTATATATCACCACATGTCTCATGGCTTTACCTATGTTCTCTTACACCTTGCTCCCCTGGTAGCCTGCAGCATTTCTGTCGAATCTGCCTTGTTCTCCCTATATCTCGCTTGGATTTCCTGCCTGCCTATAACCTGTCTTGTCATAGGCCAAAGCAGCTTCTTTATTAACCAATGATAGCAAGACATATTCACAGCATACAGAAAGACCATACCACAACAAAAGCTAAAACAACAAAATAAGAGGAATCAATAAACACCAGTCAACAAAAACATTCAATTTTGACAGTATCAGTTACTCAATAAAAGATACAGATAAACAGGTTGAATTTTGAAACAGGATCTATTCTGTTGCCTCCAAGAAACACACTTCACTACCAATGACAGACAATATCAAAGGATAAAATGACGGCAAAGGACAATCTGACCAAACAGATTGAAGAAACCGTCAGTTATAGGTATTTTAATATCTGACAAAGTAGATTTCAAAAGAAAACTAGTCATAAAAATTGAGGTAGGCCATGACATATTCATTAAAGAAAAAATACACCAAGTGTATATGGCAATTCTAACATTTATTTTCCAAACACAAAGCCATCCAGCTTCATAGAAGAAGCATTACTATGACTAAAAGTATATATTGACCTTAATACAGTGATAGTTGGTAACTTCAGTACTCCACTATCAACCAAAACACAAGTCATCCAACAAAAACTAAACAAAAAATGTGTATTTAACAACATCAAAAATCAAGTGGACTTAGCAGACATCTACAGGACATTCACCTAAAAACAAAAAAGCAATAACAACAAAAACTTGCTTTTCAGAAGCCCATTGAACTTTCTCCAAAACTGACCATATTTTTGTTTGTTTGTCTTTTCAAAACATGGTTTCTCTGTGTTGTTTTGGTGCCTGTCCTGGATCTCACTCTGTAGACCAGGCTGGCCTCAAACTCACAAAGATCTACCTGGCTCTGCCTCCTGAGTGCTGAGATTAAAGGTGTGTGCCACCACCACCTGGCTAAAACTGACCATAATTTATGATTCAAAACAAGCTTCAACAGAAACAACATAAAAATTGCTAAAGTAATATCCTGCACCATGTATGACCATCATAGATTAAAGCTGGGTGTCAATAACAATAGAAACTACAGAAAGTATTCCAACTCATGGAAGCTGAACAACACACTAGTAAATACAAGGTGGGTCAGGGCACAAATCCAGAAATATTTTTAATTGATTAGTGAACATAAAGAAACAACATACCAAAACCTATGGAACAGAATGAAGGTAGTTCTAACAGGCAACTTCATTGCACTAAGTGCCTACATCTAAAAAACTGGAGCGATCTCATACTGATTACTTAACAATACACTAGAAATATATAGAAAAAGAAAAAGAAATAACACCCCAAATAAGTTGACAGAAAGAAATAATCAGACTTGGAGCCAAAATCAATGAAATGGAAAACAGCAAGAGCAACAACAAAAAACAATACAAATAATCAATGAAACAAACAGGTGTTTCTTTGAAAAAATAGCAAGTCATTGAGGAAGCCATTAGAAAATGGAAAGATCAGTCATGCTCATTGATAGGTTTAGTATTATAAAGTGGTCATCCAACCAAAAACAATCTATAGATTCAATTAAATTTCCATCAAAATTCTAATATAATTCCTTATAAAAATTATTTTTAAATCTTAAGCTTCAGATGGAAACACACACACACACACACACACACACACACACACACACACACACACACACACAATGACAACAAAAAAGACCAGATAGCTAAAACAACCCTGAATAAAAGAACTGCTGGAGGCATCACTACACCATATTACATTCTATATTACAATACTGTGGTAATAAAAACATCATGGTATTGACTAAATACAGATATGTTGATCAAAACACTAGAACTGAAGACCTAGCTATCACTCCACACACTTGCAGACATCTGATATTTTACAAAGAAGCCAAAAATACAAACTAGAGAAAAGACGGCATCTTTAAAAAATGGTGCTGGTCAAACTGGGTGGTTGCATGCAAAAGAATGAAAATGTATCTGTAACTATCACCCTTCAGAAAACTCAGCTCCATACTGATCAAGGACCTCAATATAAGACCATATATCCTATGTCCTACAGAAGAGCAAACATAGAAGAGGCTGGAACTCTTTGGCACAGGAAAGGACTTTCTGAACAGAATGCATGAAGACATTAGGAACAACAATTAATAAATATGACATCATGAAGTTAGATAGCTTCTGTATAGCAAAGTAAACCATCATTTAAGCAAAATGCCAACCAGTATGAGATACTTCACCAAGTTCATATCAAACAGAGGGTTTTTATCTAGAATACACAAACTAAGAGAACTGAACATAAAAATGCAATTAAAAATGGGGTGCAGAACCAGTGAGTTCTCAAAAGATGAAACACAAACGACTGAGAAATACTTTCAAATGTTCAACATACTTAGCCATAAAAGAATGAATATGAAGGCTACTTTGAGATTCCATCTTACTCCAATTAGAATGCCCAAGATTAATGAAAGAAATGACAGCTCATGCTGGCAAGGATGTGGGGAAGAAGAATGCATATTTATTGCTGGTAGAACTATAACCTTCTGCAATCACTGTGGAAATCAGTGTGGATGTTGCTCAGAAAGATGAAAATAGATCTACCACAAGATCCAGCTATATCACTCTTGTGCATATACCCAAAGGACTCCAAAGATACTTGCCCATCCATGATCATTGTTGCCCTATTCATAATAGCTAGAAATTGAAAATGGCCTAAATGCCATCAACTGATGAGTGGATCATAACATTGAGGTAAATTAACACAGTAAAATATTGTTCACTTATTTGTTGAAAATGAAATTGTGAAATTTGTGTGCAAATGGCTAGAGCTAGATAGACATAGTCATCATAAGTAAGGCACCCAAACCCAGGAAGACAAACATTTTGTGTCTTTTTTTTTTTTGGTTTTTCGAGACAGGGTCTCTCTGTGAAGCTTTGTGCCTTTCCTGGATCTCATTCTGTAGACCAGGCTGGCCTTGAACTCAAAGAGATCTGCCTGCCTCTGCCTCCTGAGTGCTAGTATTAAAGGTGTGTGCCAACACCGCCCAGCCTTGTGTCTTCTCTTATATGTGGAATGTGAAAGGGATCAAGACCAGGGTAATTTATTTCTATGCACCTCAGTAATATAGTGAATAATTTTCTTCCTTATCTTATTCACTTTCTACTGCCCACCGTCCTACTCCTTCTTTCCTTATTCCATCCCTCTATTTTTGTCTTTAAAGTATTTTATGTTTAATGTATTATATATGATATATAATAAATTATATATCTAATAAATAAAACTTTTCCATGCTTAATGCACAGTGTTTGATGACTTTTGAGTTATGTCCATAAACCTATGATATAATCGTAACAAAAAAGGTGACAAATATATACATTATTTACAAAAATTTCCTGGTTTTCATCATAAAACTATTAGGGCATATTTATTGAGCAAAATAATGAGTTTTACAATTACATTTTCATATGTATTGCACACTTCGATCATGTTCACCCTCCAATAACACTGTGACATATTCTCCTTCTCTTTTGGGATCCATTCCTCTTCTCAAATAGTCCCCTTTTCATGTCTTAAATTTCTAAAATCTAGCTTCGAAAGATGAGGCAATACATATATTATTTGTTATTGTGCTTCTGGTTTATTCTTTCTTGCGTGTTTTTGTTCATTTGTTTGCTTGTATAAGTATGGTTATGAACAATGAACATGAATTGTACCCTCTTAACATGTTTAAAGTATACAGTATTTCATTGTTAACCATATGTACTATGTCATAGAATACACTTCTAGAATATAATCGTTTGATAGAACTGAAATTTTATAATTAGTGAGAGTTATTTTCTTATATCCCTCCCACAACCACAGACAATATCATAGTAACTGAAACAATGAGAAAAATAAATCTTTCTTTCCTTAAATTGCCTCTGGAGATAATTTTCAAAGCACTGAGAAAATTAATTCATATAATGACCCTATATAAAGGCCATATAACAATATAATACAAAAATTACTTACACAAAAAACAAAGTAATACTATTACAAAATCAAGTCTCCAAATGAAACATCAAGTAATAGAAATTGTATAATACCTCTTCAGAGAGTTTATACTTAAATAGAACTAGACAATCTTCAATAGTGTCTGCAACTTAGCTAAGTCTCCCTGGTTATGCACCAACTAGTAACTATTTTTCACACTGTATTCCATCTCCATGAGGAAGTATTTCCACAGCTCTTCAATTGAGCAAGAATAATTTTCAATTACTAATTTAGACATAATGCCAATTCTTCTAGGAGGACCTGAAACAGTTTATAATCTTTTCAGTCAAGTACATGGTAATCACTGCTTTGGGCCTTTGACAGGGATTTCAATCATAAACTGGAAGACAAGACTTGCCAATGCCTTGTTGGAAGCATCTGTTAGATGTAAGAGACCTCTGACTATTCATTAAGTACTAATTATGTATGAAGCTGAATTGTTTGAGAAAATAATTGGTCTTGCTAAGATTATAAAGATGTTTGAATGAAGGAAATATAAATGCAATGTTTTGTGGAATGGCAAAGCATGTAAGAAAGATTGGCATTAAAAACTGCTCTAAATGTCAGTTGGAAGTTTAATCTAAATTAGGTCTATTTAAATTATTTTTCCATTTAATTATTTTCAGTTAACATGTATATTTAAAAATTCATCAATTACTTTAAGATTTTCCAGTTTTATGGACTATAGATTTTAAACAATGTTCTTCTGACTTTCCAAATTTCTCCAACATCTCTTGTAAAATTTTTGTTTATATCTTTGATTTTAATAATTTGGCCTCTATCTTTTGGTTAATGTGGTTAAAGGTTTTTCAATTGTGTTACGTTTTCCAAGGAACCAAGTTTTCTTTTCATTGATTTTTGTATTGAATTTTTTCATTCCTATTTGAATAATTTCAGCCATGATTTCAAATACCCTTTCTCATTTACTCCTTTTGGTCATTCCTTTTTTTATCCAAGGCCTTCAGGAGCATCATTAAATTATGAGCTTCATATCTCTCCATTTTTTATGTGAGTACTTAGTGCTACAAGGTTCCTTTCAATGCATCCCATAGATTCATGGGATGTTTTGTTTTAAGTTTTATTAAATTACATGAATATTTTAATTTCCTTCGTTATTTTTCCCTTGAAGTAATTTTCTTTCATTGGAATGTTCTTTAGTTTCTAAATGTTATATACCTTTTCTATTGTTGATATTTAGCTTTATTCCTATGGCCATAGAGAATGCAGGATTCACTTGAATTATCCTAAATCTGTTGAGACTTTCTTTGTGTTCTAATATGTAGAAAATTTTGGAGAACATTCCATGGGATGCTGAGAAGGAAGTATATTTTTTAGTATTTAGGCAGAATGGTCTGTAAATGTTTATTGAAACAATTTGATTTATTATGTCATTTAACTCAAAAATATTATTTAATTTTTATCTAATTGACTGGTCTATTAGTGATAGTGGGGAACTGAAATCATCCCTTGTCTCTATGTTTGGTTCAATCTGTGGTTTTATATTTAATAGAGTACTTCATAAAATTTTTGCACCTGTGTTTATTGTATAAGTATTTATAAATGTACTTCTTTCCCTTTCTCTTCTGACTATTTTTGTTTTAAGTTCATTTTTACCAAATATTGGAATAATTATGTCTGCTTTTTTAAATTTCTTTTGCTTGGAATATCATTGATCTTAAGGCAGTATCTATCATTGATAGTGCAGTGTGTTTCTTGAAGAAGAAAAGATGCATCTTTTCTCTAACCTAGTCTCATAGTCAGTGTCTTTTTGTTAGAGCATTAGGACTACTAATATTGGGTTATATTGAGAAAGATTATTAATTTCTGTTACTTTGTTGTGTTTGTGTTTTGTTTGTTTCTTTTTCTTTGCTGAGACTTCTTCTGATTACATGTTCTGGAACTGTTTATTTACTCATTTTACCCACTTTGGTATGTTTAATATTGTCTTCACACTGAAGTATTCCCCCTTCTAGTATCCTCTGTAGTGTTAGCTTACTGAACATAAATACATTAAAGATGTTTTTATCCTCTGATTATAATTGATAGTTTTACTGGGTATGTTAATCATATCTTTGGTCTTCCATAACTTGTAGATCATCATTTCTGATGCTCTAGTTTTTCAAAATGCAGTGGCTAATCTTGATTGTCAACTTGACTACATCTGAAATCATATAAAATCCAAGAAGCTGGACACACCCATGAGGGAGTGTTTTGATTGGATGTCTTATGTTGGGAAGATTCACCTAAATCTAGATTATTTGAAGTCAGGATATCCACCTTAAATATGGGCCACATCTTCTGGTGGTAGCCTACATAAATGACATGGGAAAAAGATGCTTTGGTTTTTTTCCACCTTCTCTCAGTCTTTCTGACTGTATCATCCAACTTTTTGCTTGGCAATTTATTCACTGATATTAGGACTTACTTCTTTTGGATTGCAATACAGACCAAAAGGCAAATAAAACATCCAGTCTTGCTGACTGAACTACTACCAGATTCCTGGTGTTCCCATCAGGAGACAGCTATTGTTATACATGTTAGACCAGAGCCTATAAGCAAATCTAAGAAATCACACACACACACACACACACACACACACACACACACACACACACACACATTCAATCAGTTCTATTCCTCTAGAGCAGTGGTTCTCAACCTTCCTGATACTATGACCCTTTAATACAGTTTTTCATGTTGCAGGAACCACCAAACATAAAAGGATTTTGTTGCTATTTCACAGCTATAGTTTTGATACTGTTATCAATCATAAAAATATATGATATGCAGGGTATCTGGTGTGTGACCCCTAAGGGGTCACCATGAACAGATTGAGAACTGCTACTCTAGAGAAGCTTGACTAGTAGAGATTGTAGTTCCAGAAATAGGTTTAGGCAGTGGTCCTGCTATTCCAACAATGAAAGATGATAGTAGGGCACATATTCCCACTCCTAGCTGAGGCAGTATAAGCATTTGGTTGCTTCTAGAAGAGGGAGATTCAGTTTTCTTCAAGTGTCTGACCCCTAGTAGATCTACCAGCATCCATGCTAGGCCCCACACCCAAGAGTACTTGGAAGACAAGTAACAGCAAATTGTGTGGGTAGGAAGGTGATGTTAGATCTGGGAGCAGTTGAAGGGGGAATATGATCATGTAACATAAATTTCTAAACAGTCTTAATAATAAAAACATGGAGCCAGATATTGGTGTGAAAGCTGAAAGATCACAGAAGCAGAACAAGCCACAGCCACCTCACCTTACCAACTCCTCAGCCAATCCTGTTTCCATGAGTTCTCAGAATGAATGTCTCTGAGTTGTCATGGCTTATATGCAGTTCTCCACCCAGCTATGTCATTTCCTGGGATTAAAGGCGTGTGTGCTTTCTAAGGAAAGGCATGAGATCTCAAGTACTGGGATGAAAGGAGTGTGCCATCATTTCCTGACTCTGTTCCCAGTATGGCCTTGAAATCACAGAAATCCAGATGGATCTCTGCTTCCCAAGTGATAGGATTTCAGGTGTGTGCCACCACTGTCTGGCCTCTATGCTTAATCTTGTGGCTGGCTCTGTCTTCTGACCCCCAGATAAGTTTATTAGGGTACACAATATATTACCACATTTAGGGTAGACAATATATCATGACATGATGAAAATAATTTGTGTGATATTTTTAAAGATGTAGTCAAAAAATTAAAAGTCAAGTTAAAGTTTAAATTTGTAGCAAACTCTTACTTAAGAATATAACTTTTTACTGTACAATTTTACTAAAAAATTAAAACAGTAATGTCATATACTTATAACAATATGGCAACATTTTCTGCTGTGATTTAGGAAAATTCACAATAAGTTTCTTGTGGATATAAATCTATATTATTTATCATATTCCCTTCTCTGCTTAACATATTGAGTACAACATTTGTTAAACTATGCCAACTATTTCCTTAACAAATATATTTGAATCATAAAAATTGCTCATTCAACAAATGTTTATTGATTGTACCCTATGTTTTGAATAGTATGCTATATACTAGGTATAGAATGAAATTCTACAAGCGCAATTCTATTTTCAACCCATCATCCATATTAATGTTACAGACAGAAAATCCACAATAATGTGTTAAACAACAGAATAGAATAACAGAAGTAATAATTTTTAAAAAAACTAAGTGACTATAACTAAGATAATGTGTTCATTGGAGTGGGACTTCTTAGAACTTACTAAGTGTAGTCCACAGAGCTATTTCTAGGCATCCATGGATGTAACACAAATTTCTAACAGATTTTATTAAATAAAAACCCAGGATGCAGGTATTAGGGGGAATTCTGAAAGATCAGAGAAGCAGAACAAGCCACATCTAACCTCACCTTGCCAACTTCTCAGCTGATCTTGTTTCCTCTGACTGGAAGCCTCTGAGTACTCATCCGAATGGATCTCAGCTGAACTGCTGCTAAAAGCCTAAAGCTTAAAAGCCTAAAAGCTAAAAAAGCTAAAGTTCCTGGTCCTCATACCTTATATACCTTTCTGCTTCCTGCCATCACTTTTGGGGATTAAAGGTGTGTGGCACCACGTCTGTCTGTTTCCAGTGTGGCTTTGAACTCACAGAGATCCTGATAGATTTCTGCCTCCAAAATGCTAGGATTAAAGGCATGTGCTACCATTGCCTAACTTCTATGTTTAATATAGTTGCTTTTCTGTTCTCTGAACCCCAGATAAGTTTATTGGGGTGCACAATATATCAACCAAACATGGATACATAAAGAAACCCTGTCTCGAAAAACAACAACAACAAACCAAAACAAAGAATGAATCAGTTATGGCTGAAAAGTATAATGAGTAAGGAGCATTATTTAAGATGTTATGTAAGATATTTTTCACAAATACAAGATATTTTCTTTTAAAAATATGTTTTGAAATTATGTTTATTTTTTCATGTGTCATATGTGAACATAAAGTCATGTAAGTTTGGAGAGCAGAAGTGTGTAGACAGGAAGATGTTTCCATCACTCTCCTTTATGGCTAGTCAAACAATGTTAAACATGTGTAGAAAAAATATGGATACAGGTAGTATGAATAACAGTTAAGCCAAGTATTTAAAAAAACATTTCAGAATTATGTTTGTTGATATTTTAGCAAGAGTGTATGCTAAAACCAGTTAGTAAATTTAGTAGCTCCTTTTACCCTTCAAAGTAGACTCCTCTTGTCAAATTTAGCTTAGTGTTTGATTAATAACAATCTGTTGGCATTTTCCATATATGTCCGTTTGTGATGGCTATTTATATATAAACACTGTACACTATATTCTCCAACATTTTGGAAGCCTCATGAAAGTAGTGATAAGCAAGCCTGCATCTATCTTAGGCATGAAAGCCATCTCATAGTAAGACAAGCTAGTTTCATGATCAAGTCTGTTTCTCAAGGATTTGGCTATGCCCCACCTGTAAACTTAACAACAAATTGTTCTGTATTTCCTGTTTGAGGAAACACGAACCATGACTTTGTTTCAAAGGATATTATGACCACCTCTTGTTATGATGACCTTTGACCACCTTGTAATCTTGTCTTTGTTTCAGGAGTTTGTTATGACAAACTTATGTTTATCTTTGGCTTCTGTAATCTCATCTATTTGTCCACTAAGTATCCCACCTGAAATCCTCCTATGACTGAGCTATAAAAGCCCTTATCTTCCTCTAAGTCCAATACTGATCTTGAACCCCTGCTTTGGAGGAGTCAGCCCATTTACCCAATTTTTTAAAAAAGCTTGCTTTAATTAATTGCTTGCTTTAATTTACTTGGCCATGATGGTTTTTCTCCTTGCATCTTTAGGATTAACAATAGGGACTGGATGTTGATCCTAGAAAGAGAGGCAGTAAGTTAGTGTCCTTTTTTAATGCTAATAACTCATAAATGTTTGTTTATGTGCAGTAACATGCAGAGAAAGATAAAAATTTATCAATAAAAATTAGTTGTGGAATACAGTAGTTTAGAATAGAAAGGAGTCCATCTCTGAAATTTCACCATAAGTCAAAAATTTTGAGTTGATTTCTTTCACAGTAATGGAAACTGTGTGTGTTCTTTTCCCTTTTATTTGCTTTTGCTGTTACCATTTAGGAAGACATAAAATGTACATCTGCTCTCTCTTATGTTGTCAGAGTGATTTGGCTTTCCTCTGTGGGTTTGACAAGAGAGACTATTCTTGTCTTGAGTACCATTAATAGCAATGTTACATATGTGCATTAACTATGAATGAATCCCAACTGTTTTCAATAGGTCAATGCAAAGGAATGTATGAAATGAATGATGAAAAGAAAGTGCTACCAAGGGAAGTATGGTTCCAGTTTTGTGCTGTTATACTCTTAAGCAGCTATTGATATTCAGACTCTGAATGACTTTTTAAAATGCAGCTAAAATATTTCTCTTTTGGATCTGAATTATTAAATCACTTTAACATTAGCTTTCATTTGTAATCAGAAGACTTGAAATATGCTATAAATGAAAACTTCTGTGATTATCATTGATTAAGAAAATTCCATTTAATTTGGTGTTGGCTATGTGCTTTCGGTAAATTGAATTTATTATGTTTAGGTGTGTTTCTTGTAACCCTAATCTCTCCAACATTTTTATCATGAAGGGTGTTGAATTTTGCCAAAGGTTGTTTCAGTATCTAATGAGATGATCATATTTTTTTCTTTTCAATCTCTTTATATGGGAGGGGAAAGTATATTGTATGAAAAAGAATAAATAAAAAATTTTAAAAAATTGATGGTAAGGGAGGTAAGGAGTGTCTAGGAGAAACTGGGAAGGGGAAAACATAGAATATATTGTATAATGTGTTCAGTTTTTTTCTTAATTCTACTGGATAAAAAAAAAAGAAAATTCCAGTCTTTCACATCAAGTTCAATATTCATACTGAACACAGAGGCCAACACTCATCTTTTAAATATGAATATTACAAACCTGATATGCTGACCAACATTATAACCCCAGAGAAAAGGAGGAAGAGACAGGCAGATCCCTTGGACCTGAATGCCAGCCAGCCTAGACTAATCTATGAGCTAAATGAGAAGTCCTGTCTCAATAAAACACAATGAGGAATGACAAGTGAAATGAAATTAAACACGGACCTCTGAATGCATGAACTCACATAAGCACATACATACATAGAAAATCCAAAAAGTAGGAGAGAAAATTTGAGGTCCCCTACAATGTGGTGGATATCAAAATATGACACACAGGTGGGGTTTGGTTTGGGAACTGATAGTTAGTATTCATTTTCATCAGCTATTGATTTATTAATAGTCATAATTTCATAAAAATCATTTGATAGTAGTTCTCAACTTGAATGGCATTATTCAAATGTCATATATTTGTCTTTCATTTCAAATGATTTTTCTGATTTATAAAGACTTTTTCACAGATTCTACATTCTCATCAGGTCCAGCAGAGTCATTGTTCTGCTCTGGGCTCACGGCCTTCTCCTGAATGCCTTTCTGTGGTTCATTCTTACAGAGTTAAAAAATTGTACTCTATCTCCTGAATAATAATGGTTATTTATTTTACATCCTGACCACAGTTGCCCCTCCCTTTTCTTCTCCAAGTCCCTCCCTCCACCTCCCCTCTGTCCCCCTCAGTCCTCTCCTCCTCCATTTCAACTCAGAAAAGGCCAGGATTCCCATGGATATGAACAAAACATGGAATATCAAGTTGCAGTAAGACTAATCACCACCACCACCCCCCCTTGTATTAAAGCTGGACAAGGCAATCCCGTATGAGAAATATTCCAAAAGCAAGAAAAGGCCTCAAAGCTAGCCTCTGTTGCCACTCTGAAGAGTTCCACAAGAAGACCAAGCTATACAATTGTCACATATATGTAGAAGGCCTAAGTCAGATCCATGTAACCTTGCTGGTTGTCGGTTCAGTATCTGTGAGTCCCTATGTGACCATGTTAGGAGATTCTTGTAATGTCCTTGATCCTTCTGGCTCCTACAATCCTTCCTCCCTTTCTACAGAAGGATTCCCCAAGCTCAGTCTAATGACTGGCTGTGGGTTTCTGCATCTGTTTCCAACAGCTGCTGCATGAACCCTCTCTGATGACTATTGGGCTAGGCATCAATCTATGAGTATAGTAGAATACCAACAGGAATCATCTCATTGACATTTTTTTTTCAAGTCATGTTTGCTTGTATCCTAGGTTTCTGTGCCATCAAGCCTGAGTCCTGGTGCTCCAAGTAGTGTCAGGAGTGGGTTTACTCTCTTGGCATGGGGTTTAGGCTAGACTAGTCATTGGTTGGATACTTACTCAATCTATAGGCCACCTCTACCCCAGCATATCCTATAGGCAGGACAGAATATAAGCTAAAAGTTATGAGGCTGAGTTGGTGTCCCATTCCTTCCACTTGCAGTCTTGCCTGGTCATAAGAGATGGCCAGTTCAGGCTAAATATCTGTTATTGCTGGGAGTCTTAGCTGGGGTCTTCCTTATAGATTCCTGGGAGATTCCCTTGAACCAGATTTCTAACTGAGCCAGAAATACACCCTTCCCAGTAGTCTCAGCATTCTCCCACTATATCCCACACAACCTGATTGTTCATGTTCCCATCCCTATAGCTGAATGTTTTCCTGTGTCCTGCCTGTTCCCGCAGCTGCTCAGACCCAAGCAAACACACAGAGGCTTATATTTATTATAACTGATTAGCCATTTACTTAGTTAGGCTAACTACTGACTAGCTGTTATACTTAAACTTAGCCCATTTCTGTTAATCTATATGTCACCACGTGTTCCATTACCTGTGTGCAATTACATGCTGCTCCCTGAAAGGTGGACTGGCATCTCCTCTGTGAAGCAGGAACCATAAGGATCATATTGGCCAGTTTTGGCAAAGTTTAGTGGTCATATTCCTATGGGCCCTGTATATCCATGTTATCCAACATTTTGTCAAGAAGTCCAGATAGGAACAGTTTTTAGCCTAGATGGCTAACTTTTGCCATAAATAAAGCAAACTCTATATGAAGTTACTTTGATGACCATCATCCTTTCTGAAGTAGATTGGTGCTGCCAGAAGCAAACATACCTCAATGTTCAGAAAAATCTAAGTTCTTAAAACAATTTAAATGTTATGTTCTGTAGGTCTTTGAAGTGTAAGATTACCTACCTAATTGAAATGTACCTTTATATAACTAAAAAACTTAACTAACATGTCTATAAGTTTATCATAGATGAATATCTATCTGCATTTCTTAATTATATATTACAATTTTAAATGAGCTGCATAAGCATAATACCTTAAACAAGAGTAGAAATATATATACAATATAACAAAATTAACTTTAAATTGGTAACAATAAACTAAAATCTATAGCAATGTAAAATTATTTTTAAAAGTTGTTGCTTTTTAAAAGTAGATTCAATAATCTACCCTTTTAACCTATCACATCTATATTCCCTTTTCTTTTTTAGAAAGAGATTGAATTTATATTCAACCTCTTTTAAATAAAAATAAACATCCCCACCTTCCTGCAGTCCACTTATGGTATCTCCTCTATTTTCCCTTCTAAGGGAGATCTGGGTACCCCCACTTGAACCCTCCTTGTTACCAAGTCTGTCTGGGTCTGTGGATTGTAGCATAGTTCTCCTTTATTTTACAGCTATTATCCACTTATGAGTGAGTACATAGCATGTGTGTCTTTCTAGGTCTGAGTCATCTTACTCAGGATGATTTTTTTTCTAGTTCCATCCATTTGCCTGAAAATTCCATGATATCATTGTTTTAACATCTGAGTAATACTTCATTGTGTAAATGTACCACATTTTCTTTATCCATTCCTTGGTTGAGAGACATCTAAGCTGTTTTCAGGTTCTGACTGTTATAAATAATGCTGCTACAAACATAGCTGAACAAATGTTCTTATTGTATGATTGAGCAGCCTTTGTATATATGCCTAAGAGTGGTATAGCTAGGTCTTGTGGTAGATTGATATCTAGTTTTCTGATAAACAGCCATAGTGATTTTCAAAGTGGCTGTACAAGTTTGCACTTCCACCAGCAATGGAGGAGTGTTCTCCTTGCTCCACATCCTCTTGTGTTTTTTATTTTAGCCATTCCGACAGGTGTAAGATGGAATCTCAGAGTTGTTTTGACTTGCATTTCCCTGTTGGTTAAGAATGTTGAACATTTCTTTAATTGTTTATCAGCCACTAGAGTTTTTTGTTTTGTTTTGTTTTGTTTTTCTCTGCTCAGAAATCTCTATTTCTGTACCACATTTTTAAACTGGATTGTTTGTTTTGTTTTTTTATGTCAAGTTTCTTAAGTATATATATATACATACATACACACACACACACACACACACACACACACACACACACACACACACACACACACATATATATATATGTTTTAGAAATCAGCTCTGTGAGATGTGGGGTTGGTACAGATCTTTACCCATTCTGTAGGCTGCTGCTTTATTTATGCTATCCTTTGCCTTACAGAAACTTTGCAGTTTCATGAGGTCTCAGTTATTAATTCTTATTCTTAGTGCCTTTAAGATTGGTGATTTGTGGGGTGGAGAGATGGCTCAGAGGTTAAGAGTACTGCTGTGCTTCTAGAGATCTTGAGTTCAATTCCCAGCAACCACATGGTTCACAACCATCTATAATGAGACCTGGTGCCCTCTTCTGGCATAAAGGTGTACATGCAGATAGAACACTCACATAAAATAAATAAATAAATCTTAAAAAAAGAAAAAGAAAAAAGTTGCCGGGCAGTGGTGGCGCACGCCTTTAATCCCAGCACTTGGGAGGCAAAGGCAGGTGGATATTTGTGAGTTCGAGGCCAGCCTGGTCTACCGAGTGAGATCCAGGAAAGGCACAAAGCTACACAGAGAAACCCTGTCTCAGAAAAAAACCAAAAAAAAAAAAAAAAAAAGTTACTAGCCACTAACATGGCCTTTGCCATGCAGTTGGCCCCAGGCATGAGGGGAAAGATCCAGACATTAGAGAGATATGAAGGTATGAATAGGTCTTAACTTTTAGAAATTGCTCAAAAAGTTTGCAACAGCTGAAATTCAGCTAAAAAGAAACAGGGAAGTCTCTTCCATGTAGTGTTCACTGCTCTTGAGGAAAGAGACAAGAGAGGAAAGGCTATATACAGGAAGTCGTCTTCTGTGCCAATGCACTCAAGCCTATTACCCAGTTTCTATTTTATCAGATTCAGTATATCTAGTTTTATGTTGGACTTGATTTTTGTGCAGGATGAACGATATGAATCTGTTTACATTCTTCTACATGCAGATATCCAGTTAGACTAGGACCATTTGTTGAAGATTCTTTTTTGTTCTGTATAATTTTCAGATTTTTGGCCAAATTTAGGTTCCCATAGGTATGTGGATTTACTTTTGTGTCTTTGAATCAATTCCGTTGATCCACCTGTCTGATTTCATGCCAAACCATGTGGTTTTTATTATTATAGCTCTATAGTAGAGCATTAAATCAGGAATGGTGATACCTCCAAAAGTTCTTTTATTGTACAGGGTTGTTTTAACTATCCTACGCTTACTGTTTTACTATATGAAGTTGAATATTGCTATTTCAAGATCTGTCAAGAATTGTGTTGGAATTATAATGAAGACTGAATTGAATCTGTAAATTACTTTTGGTAAGATGGACATTTTTGATGTTGATCTTACTTGTCCATGAGCATGGAAGATATTCCCATCTTCTGATATCTTCTCCAAAGACTTGAAGTTTTTGTCATACAGGTCTTTTACTTGCTTGGTTTGAGTTACATCAAGATATTTTACATTATTTGAGGCTTCTGTGAAGGGTGTTGAATCCCTGATTTCTTTCTCACCCTGTTTATCATTTGTATATAGGAGAGCTAGTGATTTTTTAGTTAATCTTGTATCTAGCCACTTGACTAACAATTTTTATCAGGTTTAGGAGTTCCCTGGTAGAATTTTTGGGGTTATTTATGTGTACTATTATATAATCTGGGAAGAATGATGCTTTAACTTCCTTTCCAATTTTTACCTTCTTTATCTCCTTTGTCTTATTGCTCTAGTTAGAATTCTAAGTACTATATTGAATAGCTATGGAGAGAGTGGACACCCTTTTCTTGTTCCCGATTTTAATGGAAGTGCTTTAAGTTTCTCTGCACTTAATTTGATGTTGGCAATAGGCATTCTCTATATTGCTTTTATTATGTTTATATATGTCTACTGTATCCCTGATGTCTTCAAGACCTTTATTATGAAAGGGCATTGGATTTCGTCAAGGGCATTTTTCTGTATGTAATTATATGATTGTGTGTTTGTTGTTCATTTGGGGGGTTGTTTCATTCAGTTTATTTATATGGTAGATACATTGACAGAATTTCATATATAAAACCATTTCTGCATCTCTGGGATGAAACCTAGTTTATCATGGTGGATTATCTTTTAGATGTATTCTTGGATTTGATTTGCCAGTATTTTATTGAGTATTTTTTGTGCATCAATGTTCATGAGTGAAATTGTTCTGTAATTCTCTTTCCTTGGTGGGTCTCTGTGTGGTTTGAGTATCAGTGTGACGTTGGTCTCATAGAAAGAAATTTCGAAATGTTCCTTCTGTTTCTGTTTTGTGGATCAATTTGAGAAGTATTGGTATCACATGATTAGACTGTAAATTTCACCTATATTCAGAAGCTCCATATTTGACTCTGTTGTACAATAACTTACATAAATTTGTTATGATAATTTTTTCTAAAGTTTATAAGAAAGATGATCCTCATTGTGAGGATTCTTCAATCACATTGAAGCTATAACACTTGAAGGAAGACAAATTATCCATAATATATAATAAAACATATGTAAAAAAGCCATTTGCATGATATAAACCTAGATGATTATTTTTATGAGACATTGTAATCAAACTTCATGGCTTTGTTTCATAAATGCATCATGTATGCATAAGTCCTTTTTGTCTTTTGCATAATAATTTAATCACACATAGTTAGGAAAATTTTTAGAAAATCAAAATTTCCCCAATTTTTAGTTGAAGTAAAGAACATGATATGCCAGATGTAAAGATCTAAATACATATTAATAAACACTTTTTGTGTAAAAACTTCCATTTTAAAATTTTATATCTTCAAGGCTGGGCAGATAGTTCAATCAATAGCTTAAGTGATTGTTTTGGAAGTTTGAGCACCATAGTTCATATGCCTAGATCCCAGGTAAATTCTAAGTAGAATTCATAAAATATCTGTAATTGTAACCTTGGAAGCCAAAGACAGGTGGTCCACAGAACAATGCATGAAGACAGATGAGATTCTGTACAGCATCACTGAAAAGGTTAAAAATTTTGCACTTATTTATCTTGTGGATATTACAGAAGTAATGTATGAATTATATTACCCGTGGAATGTCAAGTTTTTCTTCAGAAACACACATATTATGACTGATTTGGGCGCTGGGAACAAGATCAACTAGGCCATGGAAGACAAGCAAGAAATAGTTGACATCATAGAGACTGCGTACCATGGCACCTGCAGAGGTGGAGATCTGGTGGTGTCTCCCAAGGACTATTCTACAAAGTACAGATACTGAGCACTGCCCTCACAGGCTGTGCAAAGGACACAAGCAGCCTCTTCCATGTAAAAACACTCAGATATTCATAGCCTTTGGAAATGCTCTGTAGCAGAACATGACTGTAGATCTAGAGGATTCTTGAGATGAGGGTAACAGGGACTTAACTACCTAAAGCAAATAAACATTTGGTGAAAGATCAGTAAAAATGTAGTTTGGTTTGAAGGTTTTTACAAACTGAAGAACACCGAGAAATGGAGGTTTATATTTTGATAATGCAGAGACTCCACAGGAATGTTTAAAGAAGGAAGTGTTCTTGCTGTCCAGTGGAACATGGATGCACACAATAGATAGTACTTGATCTGAGTGATGAATAATGATGGGTCATCATATGTTACAAAAGGGATGGAAAGGAAAAGAGCAGGTAGAAGTGCAAGAACTTGAAGCAGTATATTGTACACTACTCAGTGAGATATTTAGTCAATTGTTAAAGTATTAAATCTCTTATGTCATGATGAATACTGATGCCATCAGGAAGTAGAGACTGAAGGTAAAGAGACCATTGTACAAAACTTAAGTGAAGATTAGAAAAGAAGTGTTGTTAGAAAACAAATTATTGCCAGGTGGTGGTGGCACACGCCTGTAATCCCAGCACTCAGGAGGCAGAGGCAGTTAGGTGGATCTCTGTGAGATCGAGGTCAGCCTGGTCTACAGAGCTAGTCCAGGACAGACTCCAAAGCTACAGAGAAACCCTGTCTCGAAAAACCAAAAAAACAGAAAAAGAAAAAAAGAAAACAAATTATTTATCAGTCAAATTATACTGAAAATAATGAGACAATTGTACAAAAATTAATCTAAGATTAGAAAAGAAGTGATGTTAGAAAACAGAAATTATTTTGCAGTCATATTATACTGAATCTGTCAACATACTACCTGTGAAAACTACACGAGAAACTCAGTAGTTGAACTAATGAATTTTGTAGAGTTGAAAATGTTTTAACTAGGAAGAAAAATAATTGTGTCTGAATGATAGCTTGCTTTCAGAAAATTACAATAAACATGTAGTCATTCAAAGGATAAACTAGAAGAAAGAAATCCAGTAATTTTTATATAACATGGTAGCTTTAATATTGAAAAACTTCTGCCTGTTCAACAGCAATGTTCTTTCCCCCTATACCATTTACACTCTGCCTGGCAATGTTTATATGTCTGCATGATGTACATCAGTTCAAACAGAATCTGGTGAAGCTGAGAGAGAGAGAGAGAGAGAGAGAGAGAGAGAGAGAGAGAGAGAAAGTATTAATGTGCCCCTTTTTTCCTGTCAGGCTATATCACCTCACCTGTCCATCTTAAGAGAAGTGCAGTGTTTCTCTCTCTTGGGTTTTATTTTTCCCTCTATCTGCTTATATATTGTGAAAAACATTCCACCCTTCTGCCTATCTTGGCTTAGTACTGTTGATAGCACTGGTATTTCTATTTCTGAGTATCTATTCTATCCTGCAACTTTTATCCCTTTATGAAAAACTTTCCTTGAAGTATCTTCATTTGAATATACTGTGTATTTCCTACTGGGACACTTATTGTTTCAAAATTCAAGATATTCTTCATGCCTGCAATAAATATTTATTTTCTATATACTTTGTGTAGGCTTTCTCCCCTATGTTAGAATGAAGTCTGGAATTTGTAGTCTAGGAAAGCACAGCAGAGAATATACAGAATGGAGCACAGACAGTTTGAACCCTTTCTTATTAAGGATCCTGTTAAATTATAGTAAAATAATTAAAACAAAAAGTGTGAGAGAGACCTATTATTAGATAAACATGTTCAAAGAGTTTATGAAAGAAATACATGGCTTCCCAAGACAAATTATACTATACTACAAAGAACACAGCAAAGCAATAAGATTAATGGTAGTAATAAGGCCCACCCAAACTTCTCCCAGGGCTAACACAATGTCACCTAACAATATGATGTGGTCTGGCCTAGGGATATTTCGAAATCAAATCCAATTATTTTCAGAAAGAAAGTCTACCTCAGCATAGATACAATTCTCATAAATTTTGTTGTTCTTTTTCATTCATTTTACACACTAATCAACAATCCCCCTCTTCCCTCCTCCCACTCCTTCCAGCCTTTCCCCCAAACCCATGCCCTACTCCCCCTCATAAGAAGGCAAGGGGAGGCACATCCAATAGAGGCAAGTCCAAGCCCTTCTCCCTGCCTCAAGGCTGTACAAAGTGTCCCATCATAGGTAGTGGGCTCCAAAAAACTGCTAATGCACCAGGGATGGATTCTGATTCTACTGCCAGCCTCACCCCCAAGCAGATCAAGCTACACAATTGTCTCGCCATGCAAAGGGCCTAGTCCAGTCCAAAGCAGGCTCCACAGCCATTGATCTAACTTTTATGATTTCCCACGAGCTTGGTTTCATTGTCTCTTCAGGTTTCCCCATCAACATGGAGCTCTGCACTTGCCTCCATCAGTCACTGGAGAAAATTTCTGTGATGACAATTAGAGTATGCATAATTTTTAAGACTGACGACAATAGTAATCTCAAAGACATGATACTAAATACCTTGTAATAAATTTTGATGTCCCAAGAGAGCAAAATCCCTACAATCTAAAATACCCACAGTCTAAAATAACCCTAAAGACAATACAAAAATGATTAAAACCTAGAATGCCAAAATCCCGAAAACTGAGACCTCCATTGAACATAAATTTATATGAATAGCAGACTTAAGGAGGATTAATGAGTTTTCAGTTTTAAGTTGGATACTTAAATCATTTTAGGTGGAGTGATTACTCATAAACTTTCTAAAGAATAATTTGTGGTATGTCCATGAGAGGGTTTCCAATGACATGTGTGGGTCTGAATGAACTAGCAGAGATCTAATACAAACAAAATTAACATAACTTTACTCATCTAGGACATCTATGTGAATAAAATGGGCAGCTAGTTTAATTCATGGCTTTAAAATGTGTAAAATGGGGCCGACAACATAGTTTGCTAATAATGGTGATTTTGGTGCAAGCCTGGCTACCTAAGTTCAATTCACATAGTGGTAGAAGGAGAGAACCTACTTCCAAAAGTTATCCTCTGATCTCCACACATGATGTGATATATGCATATGTATGTACACATGCAAACAGAATATTAAAATTATAAATGCATTAATGATCACCTCTCATTAGTATATTCCAAGAATCAAAGCCTTCCAAAACAGCCATATGATTCTACTACTCCATTCCTAAGTATATTCCTTAAGAATCAAAGCCTTCATAACACTGTGATACTTGTATATCCATGTTTGGTCTAGCAGTGTTCATAGGAATCAAGTAATGGATTTAGCAAAGGTGCTACTTAATGGATAAGTGGATAATTAAAATGTTCCATGTAGTTGGAGTTTCTCCCCAGGTCCTGCCAAGCTCCCTTAGTCCCTCAGCCCACTTATAAAATAATCACTCAGAAGCTCATATTACTTATAAACTGTTGGGTGTCATTTGTAGCTGGAGTTTCTCTCCAGGTCCCACCAAGCCCCTGCAATCCTGCAGCCCACTTACAAAATAATCACTCAGAAGCTCATATTACTTGTAAACTGTATGGCTGTGTCAGGCTTCTTGCTATCTAGCTCTTCTATCTTAAATTAACCCATTTCTATTAATCTATACCTTGCCATGTAGCTTGTGGCTTACCAGTATCTTAACATCTGCTTCTCATTGTACTGGCTGGCAGCCCTTCCTCACTCAGCCTTCCTGTTCCCAGAATTGTCCTGTCTCCTTATCCCGCCTACACTATACTTTCTGCCTGGCTACTGGCCAATCAGCAATATACTTATCAATCAATCAAAGCAACACATTCACAACATCCCCAGCACTTGCAGATATATACAATGAATTATTATAAATTTAAGAAGATAAAATATAATTTTCAGTTCAATTGACAGAACTGGATTTCTTCATGTTAAGTGAAATAAGCCAGCCTCAGAACCATAATTATCTTATTTTTTTCTCCAATATGTGAAGCTAGAAATAATCATGAAAGCCAGATGTGTAGTGCATGCCTTTAATACCAGCACTCAGGAAGCAAAAGTCCACAGACCTCTGTGAGTTTGAGGCCTGCCTTGTGTAAAGAGTTCCAGGCCAGCTAGGGCTACATAGTGAGACCCTGTCTTTAAAAAGAAGAAAGTAGCCAGGCGGTGGTGGCACACGCCTTTAATCCCAGCACTCGGGAGGCAGAGGCAGGTGGATCTCTGTGAGTTCGAGGCCAGCCTAGTCTCCAAAGTGAGTTCCAAGAAAGGTGCAAAGCTACACAGAGAAACCCTGTCTTGAAAAACCAAAAAAATAAAAAATAACAAAGTAAAAAGAAGAAAATAGTTGGAGAACCTATTTGAGAATATGAAGTAAACAAGTAGAAGGGAAAGAAGGATATGTATGAAAAATAAGAAAAAATATACAATAATAGTACTTACATACATATATGAAAATGCCATCATGGTACCTAAAGACTAGAAAATAATAAATAAATAAATAGCTTGTCATCTGTAGTACCATAGATGAATATGGGTATAAAATACTAAGAGACAGAAACAGCAAGCCAAATACTATGTAATATCACTTACATTCAAAATCCAAATAATTAAACAAAAACAAGCTGAATAGAATTTAGATTCCTTGGAGTGGTTTATGTGGAAATTTGGATGATGTCAGTTTAAATTTCTAAAACAAAAATAGTTTGGAGTATCTAAGATATATCATAGAGACCATGTTTTAAAAATTGTGTTATTTACTTAGAATTTTATTTACATAAGAATATATGAATATATGCAAGCCATAGCAATTAGTGATGAAAGAGGTCATAAATTTGAATGAGAGCAGGTCAAAAGGTATAGGAGGGTTTGAGGGAGGAAAGGGAAGAGAGAAATGTAACTATATGAGAATCACAAAAGTAAAACATTTAAAAACTAGATCTGCAATGTCATAGCTACAAATACAAATATGAATTGCCAACAAAACATATTAATTAATTTGATTATAGACATTATTTCACATGTATATCAACTAATAAAATTATGTAGCATGAATTATCTTTTAATAGAGTCAGAAGCAGAATAGACGGCAACTTTTTCATTTTATATACTTTCAAGTATAATTAAAATATTTAAATGGTATAAATAAAAATTAAACTTTAATATTTTTCTCAATGATTCATTGATATTACCATTCTGTCACACTCCTTTTCATGTTTTGAATAGAATCCTCAAAAATGCAATGTTAGTATGTTAGAGAATTGGATTCTGTTACTTAAATTGTAGAATAATCTTCAGATCTTATCTTAATCTTAGATAAAACCCTCTTCGTGGACTAAATGGTAACATTTCCTTGTATTGTTATTCAGGATGTCAGAATTGTGAATGTTTATGATGGTACATCAGAATTACTGTATCTTCAACTCAAGTTAAAAAAAAAATATTTCTTTAAGTTATCACAAGTATTTCCCAGAGTTTGAGAACATATGCTCACCAGTAAGAAATAAATACTCATTTCAAAACAAAAGGTACTTAATAAAATTTGTCTCTATCAGTATGTCCGAGAAGCTATGACATATCTCTCTAGGTGGAAAAAATTATAACAATGAAGAATTATTTATTTTCATATAGATGTACCAAAACACTTTATAGATTATTGTAAAATCATGTAGACCATAGTGTGTATTCTAATTTTCAAAGATTGTATACATGAGTATGATGTATTTATATCACTTCTAAATTACCATTTCATCTCTTGCTCCCCCCCCCCCCCCACCTTCTCAGATTCATGATCTCATCTTCTGTAATTATTCTTATCTCAAATATATTGATAAATAGATACAGAAAAATATGCCTACTGAGTCCATTTAGTGTTCTTGATATAAAAATTATTTTAGGGACTACCACTAGAAATTTCATAACCTAGAAAGAGAAAACTCATTGGAAAACTCTTTGGGGAAAACTCATTCTCCCCCCTCTACAACTGTTAACTGCCAACATTTGTTTATCTAGGAGTGGAGCCATATGAAATTCATCTGATCCCCATCAGCATGTTGATTGATGGGCTTATTATACAGGTCTTGATTAGACCACCATAGAGATGAGATCTCTTGTGTGCACCATCCCTGTCACGCCCAGAAGATACTAGCAGCAGGTATCCTGGCTGTCTGGCTCTTTCAATTTCCCAATCCCTCTTCTCCAATGTTTCCTGAAACTTATGTATATAGAGTTTGGGTTGCAGATATATTAGTTAGAGATGCATAGCCATCACACCACAGTCAGTTATTTTCTGCATTTTGACCAGCTGTGAATCCCTGAAGTAGCCTATATCTACTGAAAAAAAAAACCTTCTCTGATGAGGGGTAAAAGCTGTATTTATCCATGAGTATAAGGAAAAGTATTTAGAATATATTAGAATTATATTACTGTCGAAAATGGCAGTTGTAGTTTCTCTTTTGGTGTATACGCCCTCCCTAATCACAGGGAATTGACTAGGTGTACTGCTCCTGTTGAGCAGGGTATAAGTTCAATTAGACAGCTGTTTCTAGTCACCTAGAGAAAGCTGTCAGTTTTGTTGTGGTTCATAGGCTTCATAGCTGGGTAGCACTACTGAGTGTTTTTCTCACTTAGCAGCATGAGTTGTACCTTCCAATACCACGAGAGCTAGACCTCAGGGAGGAGGCTTCCTACTTAATAGCTCAATTTCTCCAAGTTCTGTGTCTGAATTATGTTGTGTCTTCATAAATAGGGACTTACATTCCAAGTTCTGACAAGCAAACAAGGAAAATGGCAATAGTCTATATTGGTTTTGGTTTCTCTTGAACCCCATGGAAAATCAGTTTGAGGGGAGGTTTCTATTGCCTGGTACTGATATATTTCTTAGACAGCATTTGGCTCTTTGGAGGTGTATTATCACTATATATAGTGTTGTTATTTAAATACTTCATTTATATGTATACATAGACCTATGTACAATATCTTTTAAAAAATAATCTTATAAAATACTGTTTCCCTGTAGCTCTTTCAAATATTCTGAGTGCAGTTTATCTCTCCCTCTATTTTACTTTTTCTTTTCCTCCTCATTACAAGTTGAAAATCTCCCCTAATTTTCTCTTTTTCCTCTTTAAATCATTAATTTCATCATTAATCAAAATTCATGACAGCAGAAGTAATATTTAGGTTCTGAGTCTCTGGGAATATATGTGCCTTCACATTCTGTTCTTAAATATTTTCAAAGATATGTTTATGTCCTAGTAAGGATTACCATTGTTATGATGAAACACCATGACAAAAAGCAACTTGGAAAGAAAAGTATTTATTTGGCTTAAACTTCCAATTCATTCATTTATGACTTATGCATATTCATTATTGAAGAAGTCAGGGCAGGAACTCAAACAAGGCAGGAACCTGGTGGCAAAAGCTGATGCAGAGGCCATGGAGAAACACACTTACTGGATTGTTCATCATAGCTTGCTCAGCCTGCTTTATTATGGGGCCCAGGACCTGTAAGCAGGAGTAGTCAAACCCATAATGGGATGGGCCCTTCCCCATCAATAATTAAACAAGAAAATGATTTACAAGCTTATCTACATCCTGATCTTAAGGAAGCATTTTCTTATTTGAGGTTTTATCCACTCAGATGATGTTAGCGTGTGGACATTAAAACGAGCCAGCATATTTCAGTTCACATAATTCTTCTTCGTTACCATATTCATTTATTTATTTATTTGGTTTTTCAGGACTGGGTGTCTCTGTGTAGCCCTTTCTGTCTTGGAAATTGCTCTATAGCCCTGACTGTCCTCGAAATCACAGAGATCTGCCTGCCTTTGCCTCCCAAGTGCTAGGATTAAAGTCATGCAATATCACCACCTGGGCTGCAAATGTAATTTTTGTTGTTGTTGTTCATTGTGTGCAATTTTGTCTCTGAGAAAGTACCAGATCACCTGGAAATAGAGTTACAGACAGTTATGCTGGCATATTGGGCACTGGGAATTGAACCTAGGTCCTCTGGAAGAACAGCCCCCATGGCCATATTTTAAGATAAAGTGAACTTACTTGTTCACAACATTTATGTTTTGAATCTATTCCTCATGGTCTTTCACATCTCTTAACCTCTTAGGAGAGTCTTTGGAATTTAAACATATAGAGCTAGATTTGGAGGTTACTGGGACTAGAGGATTAATAATATCCCTGAAGTGGGATGCATTGCAACTGCATATAACAAACAGAACCTCACTTTCCTGCTGCCCTTACTGGTACAGGGCAGTGAGAAGGGAAATGGACAGGAAAATGTGGGTCACCTAACTACTTGGACCAATCTCACTGGGAGAGACCCTAGTGGAAACCTCTGCTGTGAGGAGGCTCTAGGGGATTTAGTGTCATCATTATGCTTGGACATCTAAATGTTCAAAGTCTCTTCCAAGACTCAAGGCAATCTCTTAATTATAACCCCTGTAAAAAACAAACAAACAAACAAAAACCAGATTGCATGCTTCCAACATATAACATCACAGAATATATACTAGAATTCCAAAAGGGAGTATTTGTAGCATTGTGAGGAATACTGGACCAAAACAAAACTAGAATCCAGCAGGAAAAACTCCAAATCTTGTTAACTTCAGGTTTGATCTCAAAGACCATAGATGCCCCTTCCCTTCTGGCTTTGTTGTTGACTACAGCACACCCCTCTCTCGGGCTGGTTCCACTATATGTCTGCAGCTCTCCATGGCAGAGATCCCACCACACTTCTAGCACCTCTAACTTCTGGAGGTCTCCAATACAATTCACAATTCACTTTCACAACTTCATACAGTGCTGCCATTTACCTGGCCTAAGCAGCTGTCCTTAACTGCAGAGGACTATTCCACAACCCCTTCCACTCATGTATCCTTAATGAATCCCAAGCCAGAAACATGCAGATGACAAAGCTAAGTTTGGCTGCTCACTTTGGATAAAGCTTTGCCCATTTGAATCACATTTACAACAACTTTTGGGGGATCAGAAAATTACTTATGCTTTTTCTTTCACACATTGAAAGCTTAACTGAGTGGGGTCTTGTGAAGGTACCCCTGTCTTTGTTCAAATCAGGTCTCTCCTTAGTCTCTTTACCCTTTCAGCACAAGTCTTACTCCAATCTTAAATTTTGTGGTACTATTTTCTCTTTAAACTGTATATTTTTTCTTTCTTTTGGCTTCACTAACTTCTTTGTAAACCTATATAAGGGTGACTACTAATTATAACATGATGTAATCAATATTAGGATGTTTATAAAACTCCTCTGCCAAAGAAATTATCTCATTAATTTTTCAATTTAGCCTCAAGCAAATTCTTGGGACAAGGGCACATAATAGCCACATTTTTCCCACAGTATCTCAAGAACAATGTCTAAGCCAATTGTTCCTATTGTTCCCCTCTAAAGAACCAAGTTTCCAAAGTCCACATAGTTATCAGCACTACTGTCCTATTAGCATGGCCCATTTAACTCTGATTACAATATTCAACTGCTTTCCTAATTCAAAGTCTTAAGGGTTTTCAAAACTCCTCCAAAACATAGATTGGTAAAGGTTGTCATATCAGTACTTTACTTCTTGGTATCAACTGTCTTAGATACTTTCCTACAGCTGTGACAAAAATACCATGACCAAGGAAACTTATAGAAGGAAGGATTTATTGGGGGATAACAGTTCCAGAGGAATAAAAGTCCTTCACTATCTTGGCAAGGAGATTGGCAGAAGACAGATAGGCAAAGAGCTGGAGCTAAAGCTGAGAGCTCACATCCTGATCAACAAACAGGAAGCAGAGAAGTACTGGACACAGCAGAAGGCTTTTGAGGCTTAAAAGCCTGCTCCAAGTGACAAAGTTTCTTCAGCAAGGTTTCAACACCTAATGATTACCAAACAGCTCTACCCACTAGGGATAAAGTATTCAAACATATGAGCCTATTTGCACTATTATCATTCAAATGGCAATATATTGTTACCAAGTAAGTAACTTAGAGTGTGACCTCTAAGTGAGTGATAGAAGACAATATAATTTTTGCCATTCTACTTTGTAAATGTCAAAACTCATCCATGTTATTTGCTATTAAAAATATATTTTATATATAATTTTCTATAATAAAATAATCTCTTGAATCATATTCTCAAGAATGATTGAGAAATAATGGACTAGTATCACTGGCAGATAAGATTTCAAGACAGCCTAATATCGAGGTTGTATGGTTATTAGATTATTACATCACTCTTTATTATAAAGGGGAAAGAATCTCCAAAATATTCCAAATCTTCTGGGATTTATGAGTACCTAAATGTGCATATGCAAATGCCAAATTATATTGTGAGGGGCAAATGTGCTTAAATTGTATTTTACTTAGATGTTAGTTAACTATTGATTACTAATATGATGCTTAAAATTAAAGTATTGTATATCTCAATTCATCTCCATTTGAGATATTTTAGAACATATTTTTTGTATTTAAGTACTAATTATATGTTTTTGTTGAAATAAGATTTATCCAATCTAAAACACAATTTTAACTATTTTAAAGAATACAGTTCAATAACACTAAGTATGTTCATGTTGTTGTACAACTATCACTACTGTTTGTCTACTGATTCATTTAATCCTTGCTTATTGGGGGGCTTTCCAGGAAACAAAATACTCTATACCTTATCCCTGCCCATGGTAACCACTGTTCTACTCTCAGCCTCTGTGATTTTAACTAATTGTATTTGTCAATTTATGGAAATAAAATAGGAATTTATTCTTTTTCTTGCTGACTTATTTCATGTAACACAATGTTTGCAATGTCCATGTCTGTCATGGCCTGTATTAGATATTTTTAAAGACTGAATAATATGCCATTATGTGAATGTGTATACTTAGGCATGTATGGTTGTTACAACTATTTTGTTTATTTATTTTATCATTCAATTATGAACACTTAAATTACTTCACTTATTATGACTGATTTTAATATGAACATAGGTTTTCATATGTCTCTGAGTCTTTACTTAAACTCTTTTGTATACATAAAAGAAGAGAAGTTTAGCAATTTTAATGAGCATGGCCTCCATAGGTTCACATTAGATTTATTGGTCCCTTGTTGGTGGACTTTTTTGGGAAGGATTTGGAGGTGTACCCTTGTTGGAGGAGGTACATCACGAGGGGTACACTTTAAGGTTTCAAAATCTCACGCCAGGCCCAATTTCTGTTTCTTTCTGTTCCCAATATGTGGACCAGGTGCCAAGGCCCATAAGAGTATACATCAGATGACAACTAGTATTTAAAGGTTGACCCACCTGACAAATAAGTCCTTGATGGGAAGCCCCACTTGGCAAGACCATGAGGTCACTGACTATAAATGAATGGTTGCTTCTGTCTGTAATTTTCCTTATGTGCCACTACATTTCTTCCCTAAAAAGAACAGCTGTGGGGTTCCACACACAGCTCATCAGTAGTGTGTTTTACATCATGGGGCACACATATAGCTGTAGATGATCAGGAAGATGATTTCTGCTTAAGACATATAATTCTGATGAATAGAAATAATACTTGAATATCTTTCATGACTGACACAGGAAAGTAACAGTATTCTCAGTCACAAATACAGCTTTCCACACATTTGGCTACACCACAAAACAAATTAAAAACAAACTAGCTGCCCCCACAGTGAAGAATTAAAGACAAGTTCTCAAGTGTCTGTTAAACCAAAGTCAGCCTGACAACATTAAGACATAACTTTCCTGCAGCAGTTGGCTTTCTGCTCATACTTACAATAATACGAGGACCAAAGTTCAGCCAACTGCTACTATGTGCATGGCCAAATGTTACTCACTGGATGTTCAGTCTGACCTCCCTAGCCTGAGAAAAACTGTGTGACTTATCATGTATTATGAGAATTGGTTGGACCCTGGATGTTGAAGAGTGAGTGTGTGAGTAAGAGTAGTAAGTGTGAGAATGAGTGTGTGTATGTGTGTGTGCTGAAAAAGAGATGTAGCCAAGTGTGCAGAAGAAGTGTGAGAGAGTGAGTAGAGAGTGAGTGAATGATGTAGTAATGTGTGAAGGAATGAGCAGAGTAGAGACAAGAAATGTGTGTAGAAGAGAGATGTGGAGCAAGGTTAAAGAAAAAGAGATGTAGCTGTATATAAAAATATACAGCTTTGCGGGAAGAGATGTGGCTGTATGATGAAAGAGTTATGTAAATGAGTTGTGTAGCTGTGCCTGTGTGGAGATTTGTAACTGTGGAGACAAGAAAAATGAAGCTGTATAGAAAAGAGATGTAACTGCAAAAGAGGAATGTGGCTTTGTGGAGAATATATGGAGAATGAAACAGTGTGAAATGTACTTGGCTGTGTGGAGAATGTAACAGTATGAAATGTGGAGACAGACTTTCAGAGAAAGGATCTGTTTTACAATGAAGTAAAAGAGAAAGTTACCATTATATAGTGTATGTTTCCTTATTTTCCCCTCAGAGAGAAAAAATGTAGCCCTTGCCACATTTGTGAATATTTTGCATACCCTGGGCTGCTGGAGGTTGGCTGTCCAGTTATCTATAATATGGCATAGCTCTCCACTACTACTCTAGCACCATTCCCAACATGGGGATAAGGCGTAGCTCTCAGCTACTGCTCTAGCACAATGCTTACGTACCTACCTCCATGCTTCCTGTCATTATAATAGGTCATTGACTCCAACTATGAGACTATAAGCAAGTCCCTAATTAAGTGCTTTCTTTTATAAATTGCCTTAGTGATGATGTCACTTCACAGAAATAGAAAAGAAACTAAGACATGGAGTTTCTGAAGTATATTGTTAATCTAAATTAAGTCATTTATGGCATCATTACAGTCTTTTTCATAGTAAAAAAAAAAATTATTCACTCCAGCATTGTACAGGTCTTCCATTTTTTCCATATTATTTACAGCACATTTTTTTTCTAATTTTTTTATAATGATGGTATTTATCTGCCTTTTCCAAGTAATTTGAGGAACTTCTTTGAAGAAAAGCCTTTTGAATTCTTGCCAAATTTGGAATTGTTCTGTTGGGTTGTTTTCTATTTGATTGCTTTTTTGTATACTTTATATATACATATACTTTATATATTTTTGTATACTTTGCATATTACAGATATTAGTCACTTATATGATTGTAAGTATCATATAATAAATGTCAACTGCATGGGCTCATTTTGTTGACAGTGTCCTTTGATATATATCACTTTTGTTGTTTATTTAATCCAATGTATGTTTTTACTTCTTTTATATGTACTAATGGTGAAACACTTAAGAAATTACAATGACATCATGAAATTTGTAGGCAAATGGATGGAACTAGAAAATATAATTCTGAGTGAGGTATCTCAGACTCAGAAAGACAAACATGGTATGTACTCTTTCATAAGTGAATACTAGATGCAAAGCACAGGGTAACCAGACTACAAGCCAGAGCTCCAGAAAAGCTAGGTAACAAGGAGGACCCAAAGAGGGACACATGGATTACCCTGGGAAGGGGAAGCAGATGAGATTTCCTGAGTAAACTGGGCATGAGGGAGCAATAGAGGGTAGGGGATAGAGGATGAAAACAGGGAACAGGATGGTCGAGCTGGAACAGGGACAGAATGGCAGAGCAATGAAAGAGATAGCTTGATAGAGAAAGACACTGTGGGGATAGGGAGAAACCTGGTGCTAGGGAAGTCCATAGGAATCCACAAGGATGACCCCAGCTCAGACTACTCGCAATAATGGAGAGGGTGCCTGAGCTAACCTACCCTGGTAATCAGATTGGTAAATACCCTAACTGTCATCATAGAGTCTTCATGCGGTAACTGAAACAGATGCAGAGATCCACAAGCAAGCACCAGGCTAAGCTCCAAAAGTCCAGTCAAAGAGAGGAATTCTATGAGCAAAGAGCATCAAGATTATGATGAGGAAACCTAGAGACAACCGAACCAAACTATTGGGTATTCATAAACTTTAGACCAACAGCTATGGAGCCTGCATGGGACTGGGCTAGGCACTCCGTATAAGCCAGACAGTTGTGTAGCTTGGTTTGTTGAAGGGGCCCCTGGCAATGGGAAAAGGATCTATCCCTGATGCATGAACTGGCATTTTGGATCCCGTTACCTATTGTGGGATGCCTTGCTCAGCCTTGATGCAGGGGGAGGCACTTGGACCTGCCTCAACTGAATGTAGCAGGCTTTGCTGACTCCTCATGGGAGGCCTTACTTTTTCAGAGAAGGGGATGAGAGGTGTTATTACTGTTAGTTATTTGTGTCAGATTGGGTCAGGTAGATCCAGTGACTTAATCCATTGTAAAGCTCTTTCATTCCTTGTGTGGTGTGTTTTATGTGTTCAGTAAAAGACAGAGCAGAGCCCTTTGTTATACATAGACATATATGTTCACACAGAAACACATAGACACACAAGTATAGACACAGATTCAGTGACAGATTCACAAGACAACAGCCTTCATGCAGATACAGATTCAGATTCATCAACAAACAGACACAGGGAAGTATAAAGTAGAGAAGTCAAATCTGGGCTTGCTCTTGCTTAAATTACATCAAAGGGGATGGTTTTGATTTTTCCTTTAATGTAACACAAGCACATTATTGGTGACTCTAAGTTAGTCATTCATGAATTAAATCTAAGCACATTTCTATGAATAGAATTTATTGCATGATACATTTCATATTTTACTCACTAAACTTGCACAAAAAACAGTTTACAAGAAAAAACAACTCTATTTCAATACCATTTTAAGCTCACAGAAAATGAGTATAGATTTCTTAAAATTGCTGTTAATTTGCATTGGTGGAGAGTAATAAAGTAATTTTGAATGCTAAATTGTGTGATGCCAGGCATGACGTCTGTTTCTGCCAAAGAGATAAGCAATTAAGACAATGGGGATGTTTCCTGTAAGGAAGTCACAAATAGCAATAAAACTCAGCTCATTTTCAACCTGTTGGAATTTCTCCACAGATCTATACTCTATTTTTAAACATAAAACTCAAAACTGAACTAAACATTAAGGGTGTCACCAGAAAAGACATGTGCTTTTATTTTTCTTCTTCAGTGTCACATGTGTAAGAATTTCCAGTGGTGAATTGAAAGGCTATCAGTACATAAACTTCAAACATGAGGTTCCTCACGCCCCATGTGTTTCATTTAACTGAATCCTAGAAGAAGAAGAAAAAGTCTCTAGGAGTTACATGCATTCTAAATCAGTGGATATAAGCAGTATTTTGTGACAGCATTTTAGTATTGCTATAATGAAACTATCAGGGGATCTGTACTTGAGTTGATATTTAATATTCTTATTACTAACTTACCATTTTTCTCATAGATGATGGCCAGTTATTGCTTCATACTGCAAATAGTCTAGTTCCATTGTTGCCATTCATGTTGTATTTACATTAACATGGAGTTTTAAACTTTGGATAAAATAGGTCATGAAATGTCTTATTACTTTCAGAGGATTTCTTTCTTGCTGAAACTGAAATTTAATTCTGAAGAGCTACATCATGTCTGCAATGATGTCAGTTTAATTATATGGACTTGATTCTTCTGAGCATGCATTGAGGAAGACTGTTGTGTATAACCAATAAATGATGAAATTTAATAGTTGCTCACTATAATGTGTTATACTAATATATTGAATTAAGGACCAATATACAGCAACCACTGAAAACAATCATTACACTGGCATTAGAGATATTTTTTCAAAAATCACAGCAGGTACTATTTAATAATTGCAAGTAAAATGGTGGGATGTAGGTCACATTACTATTAATATTTTTAATAGAATGATATGTCCAGAGGTAGCTTAAGAAGTCATCAGTTGTTCGAATAATTCAGTAGTCTTTTGTCTTTTTACTAGAAACAAGAAGATAAACATGAAACATACAAGTAACAGTAGAAGTAGCTGCAGCTTCCACACTCCACTGTAAGTGGTCTGAGGTGAAAAAGCAGGGTAGGTAGCCCAAGAAGGTCTCATATCTTAAAATACTACAGCCTGAAAAAACAGTACTACCAGCTTGGGTTGGCACCTCCACCTCCACTGCCTTTGAAATCTCCAGTACAACTTAGTATGTGTGGAAGAGAGATAACAGGCAAAAATGCTAATTGTTCAAGAGCTATACTTGACAGGAAAAGAATTTTTCAAGTAAAATCAAGAAGCATTTTACAATACAGTCAGTTCATAGTTCTAACTTCTCAGTTTAAGATAGCTATCTTAATAGCATAGATTTAATTTCTTCATACATGAACTGATAGTTGTAGTGGTTACGTCTTTTCTTGTGTGTATTAGTTTTTTGGGTTTGTTTGTTTGTTTGTTTTTGACTCCTGCGGCCTAAACTCTGACAAGAAGCATTTCATAAGAGGGATTTATTTTATCTCACAGTTTCATGGTTAAAAAACAAACAAACAAACAAACAAACAAACAAAAAGGCATATGGGCTGAGGCTCCAGTTGTGGCCAGAATTTTATAGTACAGCTCGATATATTTTCCTGGAATTGTAAACAGGAAGAATCCCAGGGCAGAACTAGAACCAGCCTCTGATTCATAAGTCTTCCCACAGTGACCTACTTGTACCAAGTGCTGAGATTACAAGTATGTACCACAAGCATCCCCAGTGTTTTCTCCTTAATGGCTTCATCATGTAACAATTATAGCTACCTTTTCTTGCCATGTCTACAACTTCATCTATTCATATTGCTTTCCTCTCCAAGCTGCACATATCTCAAATCTTTTTCTCTACTGCTCTTTATCACAGTAAATCTGACTAAGCACACAGAGAACAGTATGCTTGCTGTAGCCTGGACATTATGCTATCTTGAATTATTCTCAAAAATTTTAAATTAGTACATTACTGTTGAAATCATTCTTAAATTTTCAGAATGTGAGCTAAACAGAGTGATGTTATTTGACAGAATATTATGGCCTATAGTCCAATAGAATCTGTAATCCTTTTGAAAATTTCTGAGCTCTCTTCTCTTTACCCATTTCTCATAATTATGGGCTTTCATGATACACACACACACACCCTCAAAAAATGGCTCATTAAGCTCAGTATTTACAGCTTTCTAAGGTTATCAAAGCCTTTGGTCCCAAGCTCTTCCACATTTTCCCCATAAACTGCCTCCAAAGATCTATAAAACACATGAATGACATTCTAGTAGCAGTGACTTCACTTTTGGTAACATTTTTCTGTGATTGTTAAATCTTGTCACTGTGGCAAAATACCTGAATTTCTGACAAAAAGCATTCTAAAAAAGGAAGACTTTTTTTTTTGGTTTATGGTATATAAGGGTATAACACATCAAACCCACAAATCCTTGAAGTCTTACTTGTCTGAAACAATGTGATTTTCACTTATAGTCATAACCTGATGTTTCACAATGCTAAGTAATAAAGTAGTCAAACGCTCTGTTACCTCCATAAGTAATCATTGACAGTGATGTAGTTGTTTCTACAACTCCTTTGTTATATTTTTTTCTAGTTCAGTTACATCAGCCAGAACTTAATTATAAGGCAGATTTTAGTTCACAGGATGGTTATTCAAAGATGCTCTAGTGATCTCCTCTAGGAAAAGAAAAGAAGAGATACTAGGCCTCAACTGCCATCATGAGAGATAGGACCAACCCAAATGGAGGCTAAATGGCTTCAAATTAGTATTTTTGTGTCCGTCTGTCAACTGATACAAGGATCTGGAAAGGATATATAGGTTTGAAGAATCTATCTCTTGGTAGGTTAAAAAAAAATCCCGAGAAAGATATGTGAAAACTAAGACAAAAATGCCATATCTTATATTGGATCTTAGTGGTTACTTACATTCATCACACAAATAGCATTTAGAGAATTTGAGATGCTGAACTATAGGCTAATGATCTGAAATAGGCTTCATTTCTTCAATGATAGTTTGCAATTTATTGGCATTTGATTTTCAATTAACAATAAAATTCTTCTTATATTAAATTTACTTGAGGTTTTATGATATAATAATGTTTTATTTTTAAATATTTGACTAACATAGTGTACTAAAATATCAATACCTGTTATTTTAAATATGTAAATTAGGTCATCTTTCCTTATGGCAGTCTAAAAGTAACAGACAAAAATGAGAAAGCCCTCACTATATAGATTTCATGTTCAAATGAATATATGATACAAATATTCTCCTGAATTCCATTGTACATTTTTGTAGCTTTTGTAAGAATTATATATATATTTCTTTTCAGTACAACTTCCTGAGTATTACTTTTGTTATTCATTTGATGCTTATTAGCAAATGCTAGAGTAAACCAGGTGCTGAACAGACCTATTTATATAAGTCTTGTAGTCATGGAAACAGTGATTCTCATTTAGAAAACAGCAAATTTGGAGAAGAAAAAAGGAAAGAAGCTCAAAGAATCCTTATCCATGTTGTGAGCCTTTTGCTGAGAGAGGAAAGGAGAAAAAAAGAGGGAATAATTCTTCAATAACACATGAGTTTCTAGGAACTATTCCAAGGTCTAAATATTAAAGAATCAACCAGATAGCAAAGGTGAGGTTTTTTAGAGTTCACTATATTTTATAAAATACAGTCTCATCAGTTTACCTAATAAGGTTTACACAAGAAGTAATGTAAGAGCTGAAAAAACGGTAATCAATTTACAGAAAATAATTTACCGCATATCAGAGTTTTCTAATTGGACTATTTTCTCTTTTTATTTTTTCAAATTGAAGTAGAATACAATCATTTTCCTCCCTCATTATCCTTCAACTAGACCCTCCCAAAATATCCCTCCTCTTTATCTTTGATAACTATTATTATATACATGTATTTATGCAACTTACTGTTTCCACTTTTTTTTGTATATATGGTTTCAAGACTGACCTCTACATTGAACACCCAAGAAGGGAAATAATTTTTCTCCCAGAATGATAAATTCCATTCTTTCTTAAGAGATATAGGAGGACATCTTATTTGTGTTCAGCGGTATTCCTTTTTCCTTCCCCATTTTTGTTGAAAATAGATCTTTTTTCTCACGCACTACATACTGATTGCAGTTTCCCCTCCCTCGTTCCTCCCAGTTCTACCCTATCTCCAGTCCCATCCTGATCTACCACTATTGTGTCTATATCAGGAATGAAAGTGGCTGCTTAAAGCATAATAAAATACAACAAGATAAAGCAAAAACTGACACATCAGAATAGGACAAACCAAGAGAAAAAAGATAATCTAAGAAAAGACACAGGAAACAGAGACTCATTCATTCAGAATCCCATAGAAACACTAAACTGGAATGTAGTTGGAGAGCTTTCTCCCCGGGTCCCACTAAGTCCTGTCAGTCCGACAGCCCACTTATAAAATAAACACACAGATGTTTATATTATTTAAACTGCTTGGCCATTAGCTCAGGCCTACCATTGTCTAGCTCTTACTCTTATATTCAGCCCATTTCTATTAATCTATACTTTCCCACGTGGCTCATGGCTTACCTGTACCTTACATCTCACTTGTCATGGCAGCAGCTGGCAGTGTCTCTCCCCAGCCTTCCACTTCCCAGAATTCTCTTCTCTCTTGTCCCACCTATACTTCCTGCCTGGCCACTGGCCAAACAGCATTTTATTTATACAGAGTGATAGCCACAGCACTGGAGTCCATAATATATACCAAAAGGACATGTACGTTAAAAAAAGAGAAGAAAAATATGCATGATGAATTGGATTTTTGGAGCCCACTAATTATGGTGGGACAACTTGCACAGCTTCAAGGATGAAGGGGGAAGGGATTGGACCTGCCTCTACTGAATGTACCAGGCTCTGCTGACTTCCCATGAGATGCTTTACCATTTTGGAGGTGAGCATAGGTGGTGGTTTGTGAGTGGAAGGAGGTATGAAAGGAGGATCTGTGGTTGCTATGTAAAACAAATATATTTTAAATAAAATAAAAATAAATAAAATATTTTTATTTATAATTTTTCATATAAAAATATGAAAAATGTGGATTAATAAAATAAAATAAAGATAAAAATAGCAGGGTGGTGCTGTGCACACACTTTTAATCCCAGCACTGAGGATACTGAGGCAAGAACATCTTTGAGTTCAAGGCCAGCCTAGTCTTTGAGTTCTAGGACACCCAGAGATACAGAGAAACCTTGTCTCGAAAAAACAACAACAACAATAAGAAAGAAAGAAAGAAAGAAAGAAAGAAAGAAAGAAAGAAAGAAAGAAAGAAAGAAAGAAAGAAAGAAAGAAAGAAAAAGAAAGAAAGAATAAAAAATAAGGCCGGGCAGCAGTGGCACATGCCTGTAATCCCAGCACTTGGGAGGCAGAGGCAGGTGGATCTCTGTGAGTTCAAGGCCAACCTGGTCTACAAAGCTAGTTCTAGGATAGCCTTCAAAGCTACAGAAAAACCCTGTCTCAAAAAACAAACAAACAAACAAAATACAATAAAATATAGCTAAAGCCCTGACATGACATTATGCCACAGAACCCTCCAAAGATGCCTTTGAGTTTGCTGCGGGTTAGTCATCTAGTATAAAGAATGTAGCCTATTCATAAGAGTAGTTTGTTTCCCTGGTGAGACTCCCTTGGAGGAAATGGAATTTTCATTTGCAAGTAGATATCAATTGGAGGATAGATAGGCTAGGAATGAGGATATGTGTCCCACTTCTCCTTTCAGAACTGGTACAGGCTGTGTACATGATGCCTCATTACCTGTGAGTTCAAATCTGCAGCAATCTTACTGATTTAGGGGACCTTTTTATTGGTTCTTCTCCATTTTTTGGAGTTCTTACACTCTTTTAGCCTCCTCTTCCACAGGGATACCTGAGCCTGCATGGGAGGAAATTGATGGAAACATCCCATTTAGGGTTTCAAGTTTTCTCATTCTTTGCATACTGACTGTCTCTGGACTATCTAATCTCAGGTTCTAGGTTACATAAGCAGTATTGGGTATGCATTCCATTGAGTGCAGTGTGCTGTAAGTCAAATCAGATATTAGTTGGTTTCTCTCAACAGCTTTGTGCCAACATTGCACTAACATGTCTTGTAGGTAGGACACTGTTGTAGATCAAAGGTTTTATGGTTGGTTCAGTGTTTACCTTTCTCCTGTGATAGTATTCAGAGTACTTTCATGTACCAAAGATACTAACACAGAGAGTGAAGACTTTATGTAGACACAAGCTTGACTTTTCCTTGTTCAATGAGTTGTGTAGGTGTAGTGTTCAGCAATGGGGCTTTGCCTTCAGTTTGTAGAGCACAATCTATAGCCTTGGCAAAACCCTGGGTTGTTTGGGAATCTTCATGGATCCTTTGGCCAATAAATCAATTAGATGTAACAGAAGCTATATTTAGTGACAAGAAATGTCCATTGGGACTCTGTCTCCCTCTTTGTCATTTAGGTTACTTCCATGAATGTATATATTTTAGGAAGCCTCTCCTTTATTTTTTCTATACCACCCATAACATAGCCCTAAATTTTCCCTCATCTGCCTCTTCCCATCATTTCTCCACTTGATCCTCCTATTCCAGGCCCCCTCATACAGCAATAACTATCTATTCTATTTCCTTCTCCTAGTAAGACCTGTCTAACCTAGTCCCTTACTCTATATCTAACCTCTTTAGTTCTGTGAATTGTAGCCTGGTTATCATTGACATAACAGCTAATATCAACTTATAAGTGAATGCATGCCATATTTGCCTCCCTGAGTCTTTGTTACTTCACTCAGAATGATTTTTTTCTTGTTACACTTATTTTTCTGAGAATTTCATTATTTCATTTTTTAAATTATTGAATAATATTCCATTGTATAAATGAACCACATTTTCTTTATCCAATCATTTGCTGTAGTGCATATAAGTTCTTTTCAGTTTCTGAACATGAATAGAATCACAAGGAATATGGTTGAGCAAGTGTTTCTGTGGTAGCCTGATGCTTATTTGAGTATGTGCCCAAAAGTGGTATAGCTGTATCTTGAGGTAGATCATTTCTCATCTTCATGAGGAAATGCCACACTGATTTCCATAGTGGCTATGCAAGTTTGCATTCCTACAAGCAATGTATATGTGTTCCTCTTACTTCTCATCCTCAATAAATGAGCTGTCACCTTTTATGTTGATCTTAGCCACTCTAACAAATGTAAAATAAAATTCTAAAGGAGGTTTGATTTGTATTTCCCAGATGGTGATGGGGTGGTGAACATTTCTTTAAGTATTTCTTAGCTATTTGAATTTTCTTTATTGAAAACTCTCTATTGTGGTGATATTTTATTTGGGCTTTAACAAATAAGGTTTGCCTGGGGATCTGAGGACAAAGCCAGAAACTATATTAAACATAGAGGTCAGGCAGTGTGGTTTATTTATTGTGCACTCTAATAAAACTTATCTGGGGTCAGAGAACAGAACAGCCACTAGACATAGAGGCCAGACAATGGTGGCACACAACTTTAATACCATCACTTGGGAGGCAGAGATCCTTCTGGACCTCAGTGAGTTCAAGGCCACACTGGAAACAGAGCCAGGAATGGTGGCACATGCATTTAATCTCAGCACTAGTTAGCTGTAGTGGTCTGGAGGTCTGGAGGTCTGTACAGACAGACAAGAAGTGATAGAACTGGGCAGAAAGAGGAAGTGATGTAGCTGAGCAGAGAGAAGAAGTAAGATTGCAGGGCACAGAAAGGAATATAGGCATGAATACACAGGAAGTAGCTCTCTCTTGGACTGAGGATTTCCTAACAGTAAGAACTTGTGGCTGGCTTGTTCTATCCCTCTGATATTTCAGCTTTCACCCCAATATCTGGCTCTGTTTTTTTTTTCATGAGACCATTTAGCAATTTGTGCTATATATGATGACCCAACATTGTAGCATAAATTCACGAAAAAGATACTTGCCTGGGGCTCAGGCCTGAGCTGCATGGCCATAGTCTCCACCCTATGTGGGCCAGAGTCTTTTTGGCTTCTCACCTGGTGGGTTGTTGGCTCTCTCTGGATTTCCAGCTTGGAGTGCAACTTCACTAGGTGGCTGCCTTGAAATTCCCTAAGGCTTCTACTGTTCTACTCAGTCAGCAGACTTTGTGAGTCAAATAAGATGTCGAAAGGGAGAAATTAGTTAAAAGAGAATTTTTTTGCACCTTAAAAAATAAGAAATATTTTTACAATGAAGAAAATTTGGTCTCTGATAACACATTAGACAATCTTAAAATGGAACAATTAACTGGGCGGTGGTGGCACATGCCTTTAATCCCAGCACTTGGGAGGCAAAAGCAGGCAGATCTCTGTGAGTTCAAAGCCAGCCTGGTCTCCAAAGCGAGTTCCAGGAAAGGCACAAAGCTACACAGAGAAAACCAGTCTCGAAAAACAAAAATAAAAAATAAAAAATGGAACAATTAAATAAGAGAATATTTAATGTTGATGGGATTTACATAATGTCAATTATGAATATTATTTGTTTGATCATTTTTGTTTTATTATTACAAAGGTTGGTTAGTATGAGTGTCAAGATAAAAGTTTTAGAAAAGCTTGTTAAAATAGATCATAGAGATTATTCAGACCCAGACAGAAGAATTTAAAGGAGAACCTATCTCAGCATTGCATTATAGGACTACAGAGAAAGAGCCTAAAGTTTTCAAACAGGCAACCTTAATCTATCCAGTAAACTTACAGGAACTGCAAAATGCTCAAGGCTGTGTATGAGCTGACTCGAATCCTGTGCAAATGTTAGATTTAAGGAGATTCAAGGAAGCTATAGTCTCATATGGTATGCATTTTCCTTTTGTAAAGTAGATGCTAAACTCATGGTCAACTTATAATAGATTTATCTCTCAAGACTAGAAAGATTTGTTTACAGCTATTTTAGAGGCTGGAATCCAGTTACAATAGAAAACCTAGTAGAAAGAAGAGGCTGAGACTACAGAACAATGATGTAGGGTTAGAGGTATTGAAATTTCCCAAGATCAACTTCTTGGAGAAGATAATTATGTTGATATACAAAGACAATCGTTATATGATGACTGCATAGTAATTTTATTCCACATGGCAGCTTTGAATGCTTGGGACAGAATTGAAGAAGTAGGAAAGAAAATCGAGTCATTTACAGAAGTTATACAGGGCCCAAAAGAAACCTTCACAGATTTCTTACAAAGGCTGTCTTCAGCAGTAAATAGAATTTTACCAACCTAGATGACCTTCATCTGAAGAATGGATAAAGAAAATATGGTACATATACACAATGGAGTACTATTCAGCAGAGAAAAACAATGACATCATGAGGTTTGCAGGCAAATGGATGGATCTAGAATAATCATCCTGAGTGAGGTAACCCAGACTCAAAAGGACAAACATGGTATGTACTCACTCATAGTAGGATACTAGATGTAAAACCAAGATGACTAGACTGCTACAAAACTCCAGGGAGGCTACCTACAAAACGGGACCCTTGGAAAGACCCAGGGAACGCACAATGACAGTGAAATGGATGAGAACTACATGAACAACCTGGATGACAGTGGGAGTAATGAAGGGCAAGGTTCGAGGGAAAGAAAGCTTAGGGGAGCAGGAGATCCCAGCTGGATGAAGAACAGAAAGGGAGAACAAGGTATAACAGACCATGATAAATTAAGACCACTTGAGAACAGGAATAGGCAGAGTACTGGAGTTGTCCCCAGAAATCCACAATGATACATCCTCTATAGACTGCTGGCAATGGTCGAGAGAACGCCTGATCTGACCTAGTCTGGTGATCAGATGGCCAAACACCCTAATGGGCATGCTGGAACTCTCATCCAATAACTGATGAAAGTGGATGCAGAGATCCTCAGCCAGGCCCCAGGTGGAGCTCCAGAAGTCCAATTGGCGAGAAAGAGGAGGGATTGTATGAGTGAGAATTGTTGAGACCAAGATTAGAAAAAAGCACAGGGACAAATAGCCAAACTAATAGAAACACATGAACTGTGAACCAAAAGCTGAGGAGCCTTCAACTGGATCAGGCCCTCTGGATAAGTGAGACAACTGAATAGCTTGAACTGTTTGGGAGGCATCCAGGCTGTGGGACCAGGACCTGTCCTTAGTGCATGAGCTGGCTATTTGTAACCTTGAACTTACACAGGGACACTTTGCTCAGCCTGGAAGGAGGGGACTGGACCTGCCTGTACTGAATCCACCAGGTTTAAATGATCTTGGCCCTGGAGGAGATGGGAATGGAGGGGAGGGGCTTGGGGGAAGGTGGGGATGGGGTGGGAGGGGGGAGGACAGGGGAACCCATGGCTGATGTGTAAAATTAAAACACAAATATAATAAATAACAAAAAAAAAACACCTTGAAAATACATTCAGAAAAGTAAAAAAAAAAAAAAAGAAAGAATTTTACCAAATTCAGAAGCTAGACAGATAATAATTGAATCTCTGGCTTTTGGAACTTCTAACGCACAATTTAAAAAAAAAAATAGGTCATAAAATGCAATATCAGCACCTTTGGAGGAATGAATCCAAGATAAATTAATATTGAATCTCATAACTATGATGATACTTGGATATGAGAGGTGATTTCTGGAAATTTGAAGAAAAATAATGATTTCAGGTGCTTTAACTTCAGTAAACAAGGTCACCTAAAAGGACTGTGAAGAGAGTGTTCCTAGAAACAATGTTTTTTCAATGAACAATGGCAACAGAACATTACTCACTTCTAGATTATGTAGAAGGTGTGATAAAGGCCAACATTGGACTAATGAATATAGATCAACAAGGTATAGACAAGGTAATCCTTTGCCTTAGCCATCAGGAAACTCCCGGAGGGGTCTCTCACAGGGTCCCAAGGCAAGTTCAGTTCAGCACTTTCCTGCCTTCATAGAAGAAAAGCCTTCCCAGAGCAATTAAATAACCACATGCCTATTATAATATATACACTGCTTGGGGTGAAAGAAAAGCTATAGCAGAGAGAACCATAAAGCAATTTTTTGTCAAACTTCTATAAATGAACAAAGACCAAAATTAAATATATGAACAAATGACATTCTCATTGAAGATCTTGTAGACACAGGTGCAGATGTAACAATAATTGCATCAGAATCTTGGCATCCAAATTGGCCTCTTCAGAAGGTAAATGTTCAGCTGTTAGAGATTGGAACATTATCTGAAGTGAAACAGAGTGCAAGATGGCTTGAATGTATAGGGCTAGAAGGACAGAGAGGAAAATTAAAGCCATATGTGGCTAATATAGCTCTGAATCTATGGGACTATGATCTATTGCAACAATGGGATATCCAGATTAAAATTCTTCCAACTTCAGAAACAAACCATAAGCTAGTATATGTTTCTGAAAAAAATATTAGAAGGTATTATAAAGAATAGTCACCAACCAACTAGATTGTACAAGAATGGGGCACAACAGCTGCTGATCTTTCAAAGACACCAAGAGCTCAACCTTTGAAACACTTAACAGACAAGCCTGTATGGTTTCATCAATGGCCTTTAACAACAGAGAAACTACAGGCCTTAGAAGAGCTGGTACAAGAACAGTTAAATGCTCAGAATGTAGAAGAATCAATTAGCCCTTGGAATTCTCCCGTGTTTGTTATTAAAAAGAAATCTGGTAAGTGGAGAATGGTAACAGATCTAAGAGCAATTAATAAGGCAATTCAGCCAATGTGCTCTCTACAATCTGGAATTCCTTTGCCTACTCTGTTAGCTAAAGGATGGCCCTTATAGTTACTGATTTAAAAGACAGTTTCTTCTCAATATTTTATATTATTTGAGGCCATCATGAAAGGAGTTGTTTCCATAATTTTTCCCGAAGTCTGTCATTTGTATATAGGAGGGCTATTGTTTTGTGAGTTAATTTTGTATCTAGCTACTGTGCTGAAAGTGTTTATCAGCTCTAGAAGTTTCACAGTGTAAATTTAGGAACACATATACATTATCATATCACCTGCAAATGATACTTTGAATTATTTCTTTCAAATTTCTATCCCCTTGATCTCTTTCAATTTTCTTATTGTTCTAGCTAAGACTTCAAGAACTATATTGAATACAAATGAAGAGAGTCAACATCCTTGTCCAGTTCCTGATTTTAGTAGAACTGCTTTGACATTCTCTCAATTTACATGGATATTGGGTAATGGGTTTGCTGTAAATTGCCTTCATTATGTTTAGATATGTCCCTTGCATCCATAATCTTTCCAGGATGCTTGTCATGATGGATGTTGGATTTTGTCCAATGTCTTTTCTAAATCAATGAGATAGTCATGTGGTTTTTGTCTTTTAGTTTGTTTATATGGTGGGTTACATTTATTGATATACATATGTTGAACTATCCCTTAATCTCTGGGAAGAAGCCTACTTGGTCATGGTAGATGGTATTTTGATGTGTTTTTAGATTACTTTTGTATGTATTTCATTGAGTATTTTAAGTTCATAAGAGAAATTAGTCTGTAATTATCTTTCATTGTTGGTTCTATATATGGGTTGGATAACAAGGTAACTGTGGACATATATAATAAATTGGGCAATATTCCTTCTCTTTTTATTTTGTGGAATAGTTTGAAGAATATTGGCATTAATTCTTCTTTGAAAGTCTGTTATAATTCTCTACTAAAACCATCTTGCTTTGGGCTACTTTTGGTCAAGAGACTTTTAAGACTGCTTCTGTTTCACTAGAGGTTAAAAGTCTGTCTAATTTGCTTATATGATCTTGATTTAAATTTGAAAAATGGTGTGTATCAAGAAAAGTATCCATATATTTTAGATTTTACAATTTGGTGGAGTATAGGGTTTCCTTGGTGTCTGTTATTTCTGCCACTTTCATCTCTAATTTTGTTAAATTGGATAGTCTCTTTCTGTCTTTTAGGAAATATTGGTAAGTGTTGTTCAATTTTTCTGAATTTCTCAAAAAACAAATTCTTTGTTTCATTGATTATTTGTATTATTTCTTTCTACATTTTTGATTAATGCCCTGAAATTTATATATATATTTTACCTACTGATCCTTTTGAATGTGATTTTTTCTTTTTGTTCTAGAGCTTACAGGTTTGCTGTCAAGTTACTAGTATGTGATCTCCCACTTTTTTATGCAGGCACTTAGTGCTATTAACTTTACTTTTAGTACTGCCTTCATTTTTTTAATAAGTTTGGGTAGATGGTAGATTTATTTTCATTCAATTCTAGAAAGTTTTCTACTTCTTAATTTTGTCTTGATCTATTTTTCACTCATTAGTGAGTTTTTTATGTTTCCATGTGTTTGTAAGCTTTATTGTTTTTGTTGTTGATGATGTGGTTTGTTGTTGTTGATATCCAGCTTTAAACTGTGGTCATCAGATAGGATTGAGCCTTGCTATGTGTCCAGGTATATTTTTAAAATTGAGAAAGTTCAATGAAGTGGTGAGGAGATATATGCTCTGTGTTTGTGTGAAATGTTCTGTAAATTTCTGTTAGTTCCATTTGGTTTATAACATCTATTAGTTTCATCATTCTTTTTTCCATTTAGTTTTTGTCTATTGGTGAGAGTTGAGTGTTGAAGTCTCCTACTATCAGTGTGTGAGGGTCAATATGTGATTTTAGCTATTGTATTGTTTCTTTTATGAACTTGTGTGCCCCCTGTGTTTGGTGCATAAATGTTCAGAATTGAAATATCCTCTTGGTGAATTTCTTTTTGTACATGTATAGTTTCCTTCCTATGTCTTCTAATTAGTTTTGGTTTGAAGTCTATTTTGTTAGATATTAAAATGGCTGCACCAGCTTTCTTCTTAGCTCCATTTGCTTAGAATATCTTTTTTCATCCTTTTACCCTATGTTATGTTTATCCTTGATGTTAAGCTGTGTTTCTTGGATGTAGCAGAAGTTTGGATACTGTTTTCATATCCATTTGCTAGGCTATGTCTTTATACTGGGAAGATAAGACCATTTATGATTAAAGATGAGCAGTGTTTCTTGATGAATATTATTTTTGTAGGTTTGTGTGTGTGTGTGTGTGTGTGTGTGTGTGTGTGTGTGTGTGTTTCCCTTCTTTTGATTTGTTGGTCTTGGATTACTTATTCCTCTGTTTCTTGGGTGTGGTTAACCTCTTCATACTGCAGTTTCCCTTTTACTGCCTTCTATAGGCTGGATTTGCAGACAGATATTGCTTAAATCTGCTTTTATCATGGAATGCCTTACTTTCTTCATCTAGGTTGATTGAAAGTTTATTTTTTTGGGGGGGGGGGACGGTTTAGTAGTCTGGCCTCCTAGAGCTTGGAAAACATCTGCCCTGACCAGTCTGACTTTTAGAGTGCCAATTAAGAAGTCAAATGTTATTCTAACATGTCTGTATTTATATGTTACTTAGTAATGAGTACCAGGACAGAGGACGTTCAGGATTACAAATGACATGCATAAAGGCTACTTTGCATTTTGGTGGTCAAATCAAATCAAAGTGTGCCATTTCATTTACTTTGAATGGAGTTAAGATTCTATATCTATCTGTTATTTTCCTGAAAATGAGGAAAATGAGAAGTTGGGTAGTGTCTCTCAGATCAGAAAACTCTGGTTCCAATAGAACATACAATTTAAAAACTAGCTCCCATGAAATGGGAAAGTCACTTTCTGATTATAATGTGTCCTCTTTTATGAAAGTACAGCATTCATAGCTGTTTTTATTTCTTTCTTTTTGTGTATATGTTTCTGTGGGAATGTGCTCCTTCATAATGTGACCCATTTGCGCAAGTGAATGTGTAGGTATGTGCGCATGTTCTCACCTGTGTTTGGAGGCCACAAGACAACCTTCAGTTAGAAGTATCACACATTGTTTTTGGAAACAGAGTCTCTTTTTAGTTGGAGTGAACCTAGCTGAATAGTCTGGGGTGTCTGACAAGCAAACCTCAGGTATCTATTGGACTCCTCATGTCCAGCTCACAGATGACAAAAATATACCACCATATCTCTCTGTTTTATATGGGTTATGGGGATTGAACTGTTTTTAATGCATGAGGAGTTAAATTTCCCTAGCTTTTGAGTAGTTTTATTCTTTTTTCTTTTTTCAAAGTAGTAATGCAGATGAACCAAATGCTTACAGGTTACTTAAAGTAGATGTGGGAATTTTAACAAATAACTCTATTATAAGATAATGCATTTTCTCTTCATCAGAAAATATCAAATTATAGTTTAGACATTCTGAGAATTTTAAGATGAAATTCAAGTTTCCATAATTCCATGTTCTGTTCTCACCATAAAAATTATTTTATATTGCAAATTATGTTTATAGAGTATTACATTAAGAACTGATATTAATGTAAAAATGATGAATGATTACTAAATCCTTAATTTTCTATTTAGTTAATTAGTGTATGTCAAATTTAAGAAAACAAAAACACTTGTTTTAAAGTTGAAAATATTTTGCTTGCTGTTTAACAGTTCTGCCCTTTGCTGTATTACTAGTAATGCTCACTGCACCTCAGATGCTCCATCTATAAAATAGCAATAATGATTTATTTGCCAAGTTATGGTGACTATTAAACAAATGGCATATAAAACACTTACATTAAACAAAATGACAGCTAAAACATGCTACATCTTCAATAAATGTAAATCATGACAACTTGTTATAGTCTATGCAAAAATATATTCATCTATAAAAGATTTTCAAAAATCAACAGGAAATACATATCCCATTTAGATAGCTCCTATATCCTGGAATGGACTCCATTGTTTATATAGAAATTTAGTGCTGCTCAAGAGATGAGGGGCTAGAGAGACTGCTCAGTGGTTAAGCACACATACTGTTCTTCAGAGGACCTGAGTTCAATTTCCAGCAACTCCAGCAGACAGCTAACAACCATCTGCAACTCCGGCTCCAGCAGCATCTGACCCACCTGTCCTCTGTATGCATCTGCACTCATGTACATATACCCACACTCAGGCAAACATACATATAATTAAAATTTAAAAAATTAAAAAGAGTTGGGGAAAAGGAAAATGAATTTTCAGATATTCATGCCTCACAATTTTATTAGTTATGGGTTACAGTGCATCTGGATGTTCACATGTATTATCAAATTCCATTCTTCACCCCCCAAAACAATAGGCTGTTTTTAATTTGTATAACTCACACATTATGGTTCTGTGGTACAGGATGACAGGAAAATCATATCTACCTATTTTATGAATAAAATACATGGAGTTTTTTTTTTTTAATTGAAAAGTGTACTGGAGTCAGAACATAAGAACTAGAGTCTAGAGTAAGAGAATAACAATGAGGGGCATGCACCTAAAATGGATGTTGACATTCTTTAAATGGCCATAAATTATAGCCTGACAAGAGGGTCACACTTATATATGCATGCTAAGAAAAAAGGATCCAGTTGCAGAAATCTTAAAAGAAATGCAAATGCAAATCTTTGACTTCTGGCAACATTGGTGGAAAATAAGCCTATAATGGAAAGATGAATGAGCTGAGCATCATTACACAACTCGCTTTTGCTTTCCCTTTTAACTCCCTTTCTTAATGCCTCCTCTATGGGAATTACATAAAGGTGCTATAACTAAACTAGCTATTAATAATGCATTGTAATTTAATTATTATTGTGCTAAACACACAAAACTTAAAATTGACGTCTATGGGCTGTTTCTGATAAAATACATTTTGAACAGGCAAGCGTAAGAACAAATTATTCAAAATCATAAATTAAAACAATTCTTACCATGTCATCTTGAATATTAGAAAAAGCAAATGTCTTTGATGTCTTTCAGTCTCATTCCTTTTTATGAACATAAATACACATTATCTCAAAGTGATGATGTAGTTTTAATAAACATGAACTCATGAGAATTACAAAAACTGAAGGTAGCCCAGCAATTGTGCATGAGAAATAAGTAGGAGATATGTTTGACATGAATACTGGCAAGTTGAAAGGAAGGACAGACAAGAAATATGTGTAACTGTTTTTATTTGTTTAGAATTTCATATATGGGTAATGTGTCTCTAGCATCTTCACCCCTCCCTCTGCCCCTGCCAACAGTTTCCATGTCGCCTCTATTCCCTTTCAAATTTCACACACACACACACACACACACACACACACACACACACACACGTTTACATTTTAATAACTGATCTTGAAGTGCAAATAGTAAAGTTTTCAGGTATGTCTGCATACTTCATAAGAAAAAATAAATTTCATGTGAAACAAGTATGAAGGAGGGCATGAAAATATGTTATTTTGATCCTTTTTATTCAACATACTGATTTTACATGCTTAATTTCTAAGGAATAAAAAATTCATATGTATTAGTATATATCCCACATGCTTACCCCAACCGTTTCTCACGATATTTAAAGTTTACTGAAAACTTTGAAATTTTGAGTTCTGAGATTATGGTATTTATAACAGAGTAGGTAAAATCTAGGAATCAGTTGACATATTTCTCTCAAATAAATCTAAAGCACATGCATCCTTTTGGTTGGCTTGATTCTCAATTTCTGAACTTACTTTTGTAAAAATTAACCCAAATAATAACATAAGCTTTTCAAAATCAGTCATATAAAGTTTATTTCTCAATTTTCTTTATTATTAAAAGGACTATTAAAAAGCTAGGGCTAGTAATGTGTACCTATTTTCCCAGCACCAAGAGGCTGAGGCAAGATGCAAGAGAATTCCTGAAAGGCTGAGGCTAGAGTGCAATACATAATAAGTTTGAGATGAATCAGGCTACATAGCAAGACCTGGTATCAAAACACAAATCAAAACCAGAATTATTTACCAAAGTTATTGATTTGGATTTTATAGACAATGAGAAGCAAAATATATTATGACCTTTATCTGGGTAATGGTGTCTTCTTTTAAAAATTTCCCAGAATGTATAATAATTCAATCATGAGTGAATAGTATTTATACATGTAAGTTGCTAATCTCTCTCTTGGGCTATTTTTTTCTTTTTAAAAATACTTTTATTCATCCTGCTTCATTTGTGTGGGGGAGGCTGAGTCCATTTAATGTCATTCCTTCGCATAAATCTTGGGAGGTGCATGTTTGGGTTCCTGTGCTCTATGCATATGAAGGCAGATAGCTGTGGAGAGGAGGGCAATGAGTAGGTAGCCAAGATTAATGCTTTTTGTAGCAAATCTAATTAAATGACAAGGTTTTCATCATGGTATTACAGTGTTTGATTTCTGCATTTGATACACACTGTTTCAACAACCTTCCTACCTTATAAAGCTGCTTCAACTCACTAATAACAACAGTAATAATACTACATACACACAAAAGCACATATTCTCAATGGTTTAACTATATAAGTTGTATGGGACTCCAGGTGCTTTGGTTTGGGGAGAATTTATTTATTTATTTATTTATTTATTTATTTATTTATTTATTTATTTATTTATTATTTATCTGGCTATCTATCTATTTATTTATTTATTATTTATTTATTTATCTATCTATCTATCTATTTATTTATTTTTTGGTTTTTGAGACAGGGTTTCTCCATGTAGTTTTGGTGCCTGTCCTGGATCTCTCTCTGTAGACCAGGCTGGCCTCCAACTCAGACAGATCAGCCTGGCTCTGCGACCCGAGTGCCGAGATCAAAGGCGTGAGTCACCGCCACTCTTTGTATCATATGTAGATGAGGCTGGCCTCAGATTTGTAGCCATCCTCCTGCCTCCAACTCCTAAGTACTGGGATTATAGGCACATGCTGCTACACTCAGGGCCAGGCTTAAAAAAAAAATATTTGTGAGCCAGGCATGGTAGCACAAGCCTTTAATCTCAGCACTCAGAAGCAGAGCCTAGAGGATCTCTATGAGTTCTAGGCCAGCCTGGTCTACAGAGTGAGTTCCAGGACAGACAGGGCTACACAGAGAAACCCTGTTTAGAAAAAAAAAAAAAAAGAACAACAACAAAAACAGCAAGGTCAAAAGAACCTTTGTGTGTGCCTGTGTGTAGGCAAGTGGTAGCTGAATGACAGCCTTGAGTGACAGTTTTCACTTTCCAACTTAGGTGACACTTTCTGTTTTTGAGACACTGTCTTTCATTGGCTTGGGACTTCATGATGTAAGCAAGGGTAACTGGCCAGCATCTCTTGGACTATTTTCATGTGTAAAAGTCATTTATACAAGTGAGAGTGTATTGATTTCACATAGCTTTCCCTCCACAAATAATCTTTACTGAACATGAGTCAAACAACCTTTTTCTTTATTTATGTTTTTGTGTATTGCTATTATTTTGTACTTCTACTTCTTCACTACATGCATAAGTGAAATTTAAAATTCCATTAACTCTTATTTCTTTAAAGAAACTACAAATATCAATGTGAAATCAAGGCATTGCACACAATAAAATATATGATTCCTGAATGTTTATTTGGTTTTCTGTAGAATTTTCTCTTTCCAAATATATAAACATACTTAAATATAAAATAATGTATATATCTGCATAGTTATTTCTCCTTGAGTAAATATAGAAATTTCATTTAAACCACTCTCTTTAAGCAATTTAGTTTACATTCTTAGTATAGTCCTCTTATATAGAAAAAAATTGATAAAAAGTTATTTTTGTAAGAGTTTGGCTTGACTGGAACTTTCTGGGATAGAAAAATCTCAGGGAATACTTCAGCAGAAGAGTCTGGATTTTAGATATGTATCATTGCAGATAATGTAGAATTTTTTCACTTTTCTTCTTAGGTAGAGTGACTCTTATCAAAATATTTTAATAAACAGTGGCATCTTCTAGAAGAGGGGCAGTGGGCAGAAAAGTGTTCACATTTGAGGTATAAAATCAGTAAAGATAGCTAATGCACACATAAATGGCACTGAGTGTTGCACAATATTTAATTACACTGTGAACCATGAGATCATGTTCTTTACTGAAAAACCTGTTTCTAGTTGTAGCATGGCCCAGCTCTAGCACACACCTTTAATTCAAAAGCTTCCTGATTATTGTAAACAGGATTAAATAAAGTCAACCATAAGTCAAGAGGCAGAGCAAGAAACCCATTGACAGGAAGTGACAAAGAAAAAAACAAAGTGAGCAAGAGGGAGTAAGGAGAGACTCAGGAAGGAGAAGAGGGTGGCATTCAGTTTGAAGATTTTTGTTTGAGAAGGCAGAAGAGGGAAAGAGTCATTTTGGGGATGATTGTGGAGGAGGAAGCTTTCTCTGCCTCTCTGAGCTAGCAACATTTAGCCCCAGAATCTGGCTCCTGAATCTTTATTGGTCAAATTGAATAACTGAGTATTGGTCAAAAACAACTAAGAACAATAGCTGTCACAATATCTATTTTCTACTTTTTGTACCCTTCACGTTGTCCCAATCTAAGAAAATAAATGTTTATTCACCAAATATTTATATTTATTTGTCTTTCTATAACACTGGAAATTAAAATTGTAGATCCATTGGATAACACCTATAAATATATGAGTTTTACTTCTTCATTATATGTAAACATACAGACATATATACATAAAGTTGAGTTAGACCTGCACAGTTATCTGCCAGTATCTGTATAGGATTCATTACAAGTCCCAGAGTCTCTGTATGTTCAACTCTTTTATTAGAAATTAGGTATCATTTATGTAAAAATTCCACATACTATTCTGTATATTCAAATTACCTGTAGATTATTTGCACAATGAAGGTGCTATATAAATAGTTATTATGCTTTATTGATTAGGAAATAATGACAAAGAAAATGTAGATTTTCAGTAGAGATACAGTTATTTCTTCTCAAGCATCCAAGGAAGATTGACCACACACAAACACATATACATGTTGTTGATCAACTCTATACATATACTTACACACTAATAGTTTATATTGGCATTTAAAAACATGTGTATGTGCTTATGTATGAATCTTGATAAATTACAAAAGGCAATTCCACAAATATAAAGTGCTAAACATTGTTCATTTAGACAAACTTAAATTATGGATAAAGTTCAAAATATATTTTTAAATAATATTGAGAAAAGAGTATAGTTCATTTCATATATAACTGGTTAGTTATAAACTGAAGGAGGAACTGATTAAAATTATTGAAGATGCTGTGCTTGTTAAAGTAGAAGATTTCCACATCCTCTTTTAAAGAGTTGGGTGGCGTCTTATTTATTGTTCTAATACTGTGATGAAACACCATGACCAAGCCCTCTTATATTTCCTGAAGCTTTCCATTGTTGTCCTCTGTTGTCTGCTGTCCTAATAGATAAGGAAGAAAGGTTTTTTACTTTCAAGTATTGCAGTATTAGCTGGAAAGGTTCTCACCGGGAGTGTACCATTCCCTTTCTTCCAGTTAGCCTTTCTTTAAACTTCTCATCACTTTGAGCACAGGAATTCTTAGTAATTGTTCTGTTGCTGTGATGAAACATAATGGCTAAAGCAACTTATAAAAGGAAGCATGTAATTGGGGACTTGCTTACAGTTTCAGAGAGTTGGTCTGTGATCATCAAGGCCAAGAGTTGCAGGTAGGCATGTTGCTGAGAAAAGTAGTTGAGAACTTTCATCCTCATCCCTAGACAAGAGGCAGAAAAACTGAGTGAGACTGAGCCTGATGTGGGTTTCTGAAAGCTCAATGTCCAGCCTCAGTGACACACCTTCTCTAACAAGGCCACACTTCCCAATTTTTTCTGAATAGTTCCACTACCTGAGAACCAAACATTCATACAGTTGAACCCATAGGGCAATTCTCATTAAAATCACCACAGATATGAAGTATAACAGAAGACTGAGCAATTATAAAACTTCCATTGGTGGCAACATTTACAATTGCCCACTGTGTGTCAGGCATAGCCCAAGTCACTAAAAATGGAAAAATGAAAAATGCATTTCTGTTGTATTTAGCTTTTGACCTACCTTCACATTATAGAACATAAAATAAATAATATATATTTATGGTATGCTGAATGCTAATAAGTAGCAAAGAGAAAGATCACAGAGAATATTGGAGGCTATAAATTGCAGTGTTTTTACTGTACACACAAAGCTTTCTGACTTTATAGAAACATAATGGTATAATTATGAAAAACAAAGACTTGTAATATTTTTCTTCCATTGTTTTCTAGCATGTAAATTTAAAAACATTATCTCTTTGTTGTTGTATTATATTAGAATATCATTTAAAACATTCCTGATCATAACTGACATGAGTTTCTACATAGTTATGAAATGGATTTGGGTATGGAATTGGGACAGAATTTCCAACAATTCCTGAAATGGCCCAAACAAATTGCCATTTTGTACTATATGTTTATATAAATTGGTATTGTTACCATTGACAATTATCGGTTCTAAATATTGATGTATCTGGAAATTTATGATGATGCCCACATACTACATCATCAACTATTCAGTCACTATTTAATGTAAAAATAAAAATAGTCCATGTCTGCAGTATACAAATTTTTTATCATCTTTAATAAATAATAAAATATTTATATACAAAAGAGCTTTTAAAATGAATTTATTTAATATTTATTATCAGTCATATTTGAATTTTACAGACTTGTACACATGAGTTCTCATAAAAATTCCTTTAGCACAAAGGGTTCAGAAGTTAAAAAAATTAAATAAGTCTTGTTCTAGAGATTATTTCATGTAGATTATATTTACAGTAAGACTAAAGTAAATATTACACTGTATTTTATCATAAAATAATATGAAATGATGGTAAGGGTCTTCAGTATTAGTCATCAGCATTCTATGGTGCATTGGATGTTTCCAAAAGAGCAAAACTAATGATTTTAAATCCATATTTATGTGTCTTGCAATAGAGGTAGATACACATGGTTTTAAAATGTAACCTCTCAAATGGAGAGATGTCATGTATATTTCCTAATATAACATAATATAGCAGGGGAGTAGAAAAAGTGTTGAACTAAATCCACTCAAAGCAACATTTTTAATGTCATCATTTCTTGTACTAGTAACTGCCAAAGTAACTGAAGAACTCTTTTATATTTAAAATAACTCAGACTACAGTCTGCTAGTGGCACAATTGACATACAGTCTGCTACTGAAAGTAGTAAGTAGTCACTTCAGAAGTGACACAAGCTGTCATCTAGCTGAAATGAGATGGCATTTTTCTGAAAATTTATCATTTAACTCACTGAAAATTTTTTATAGATCTTGAAAATAGTGAGTCTACTTAGATTACAATACAAATTAGTTAAAATGAGTCATATACTAATCATGGTCTCTTTTTCCTTGTTTTCCCTCTGTGTTCTTGATCCAGCTGGGATCTTCTGCTCCCATAAACTCTCTTTCCTTCGACCCTTGCCCTTTGTTACCCTCCCTCATGTCCAGTTTGTTCATGTAGACCTCATCCATTTCTCTGTCATTGGGCAATCCCTGTGTCTTTCTCAGGGTCCTGTTTTCTAGGTAGCCTCCCTGAAGTTGTGTAGCAGTCTAGTCATCTTTGTTTTACATCTAGTATCCTCTTATGAGTGCGTATATGCCATATTTGTCTTTCTGAGTCTGGGTTACCTTACACAGAATGCTTTTTTCTAGATCCATCCATTTGCCTGCAAACCTCATGATGTCATTGTTTTTCTCTGCTGAGTAGTACTCCATTGTATGTATGTACTACATTTTCTTTATCCATTCTTCAGTTGAAGGGCATCTAGGTTGTTTCCAGGTTCTGGCTATTATGAATAATGCTGCTTTGAACATAACTGAGCTTGTGTCCTTGTGGTATGCTTGAGCATTCCTTAAAAGAGACCATGATGCATCAAGAACCCATGGGAATAAAAAGAATCAAAGTGCTAGAGAGGTCCCCAGAAATCCACAATGATACCTCCACAATAGACTACTGGCAATGGTTGAGAGAAAGCCCAAACTTAGCTACTCTGGTGAATGGATGGCCAAACACCCTAACTGTCTTGCTAGAACTCTCATCCAATGACTGATGGAAGCAGATGCAGAGATCCATGGCCACGCCCCAGGTGAAGCTCCAGGAGTCCAATAGGTTCAAAAGAGGAGGGATTGTATGATTGAGAATTGTTGAGACCATGATTGGAAAAAGCATAGGGACAAATTGCCAAACTAGTGGAAACACATGAACTACGAACAAATAGCTGAGGAGCCCCCAACTGGATCTGGCCCTCTGGATAAGTGAGACAGTCGATTAACTTGATTGGTTTGGGAGGCCCCCAGGCAATGGATCTGTCCTTAGTGCAGTTCTGTTGTACATTTCTAATATCTTTTATTTCTCTTGGAATGTAACATAGGCTGTTCCACATTATTATTCCTACACATTGTTACTCTAAGGGTTGTTCAAACTTTTATGTTATAAAAAGTGTTTGTATCATATAAAAGTATACATTTTAATGTTCACTTGGCCATAAGAACATTCCACACAATAATTAGTGTTAACTTTTGAATGTGAAATATCCCCTACAAACTCATGTTTCTGAATGTGTAGTCTCTACATTGCAATTCTGTTTGAGAGATTATATAACCTTCGTTGTAGGAAGCATGGGTGGTAGATATGGATCAAGTGGGGTGGGACTTTGAATATTATAGCTAGCCCCAGTTCTGCCCTCTCCTCTCACTGTTTCGATCTGTGGACATACTTTGAAGATAAACAAAATTAGTAAGCAAGAGACCCAGTCCTACATTCTGAACACTGTCTATTAGTAGATTTTTCCAAGGGAAAAAAAAAGCCTCTATTTTCAGGCAAGCCTCCTATCCTATAAGGTCAGCAATGTCGAAAACGTAATGATAGGAACTTATATGGCTATATGTTAAAACGTTCTCATCCATTACAGCTTTAACTGAATTCTAATAGTTTAAAATCCAATGAACAGCATATTGTCACAGTTACTAAAATACAGATGATGTACATATGTTCTATCTTTTTATCACAGTAACAAGTACATACAGAGATAAAAATTTAAAGGAGATTTTTTTTTAATTTGGCTTACAGTTGTAGCTGTTTTAGGCCACTGTCATGTGGATGATCTCACATGTTTTGCTTTTCCTTTCTGTATTTCTCTCTTTGAGACTCACCAGGCTGGCCTGGAGTTCACTGTGTAGGCTCCTGCTTCAGTTTTTCCTGCACTTGGAATACAGGTATGAGCATAGCTTCAGTAGTTGGTCCTAATCTTATGGGATTGTGCCACAACAGCACATCATGATGTAAAATATGTGAGGAGTAGTCAGAGACCTGGAGCTAGAGATAGCTCTCTGAAGTCAACAGAACCTCAAAAAGAGTATCACCAAGCCTTCAGAAATGCACCTATGAGGGGCATCTCATATCCAAACCACACCAGCATATAAAGACTTATCTGTGCATATTATTATATAAATTTGTATATTAATCATTCTTAACTGCATTTTATTTAACTGTTTGCCTCTAGAAAAGGAATTCTTTGAAATATATTTTAAATATAATCTCAAGTAAATACTTTCCCTAGTGGATTTATTTTTGATAACTGACATTCCAAAATTTTCTCATTTTTGAAAGCTCTATTGTGACTGATTATACTTTCAGCCCAAAATAGCAATTCAAAATATTCAGGTTTTTCTTCACACCTCAATTTTACACTACTGACTATGTAACCTATTCATTATGGACAATTAATGTTGATTTGGGGTTTTCAGTTTCTGTTAAATTAGGTGTCCATCATTGGGGGAAAAGTATCTTAAAATATTGGAGACATAGCTTTTCTGAAAATCTGCAAAGTAATTGCTTATCACCACAAATGAGATCATTAAATTCAGCTACTTTTACATGAAAGAGTGGCAATAATTTTAATTGAAGCTTGTTCTCAGTATCATGCTATGGCATAATAAATGAACCCCAGTTTTGCCTGAATTTAGAACAAGAAGTTTAGTCTTTATGTAAAGAATCAATGTGCACATGAGTTACATACTCAGTATTGGAACTGTTTTTCCATTTCACACTACTTCAAAAGTTCTCATTCGTTTCTAAGACATATGTTTGCTATATTACATATACACGAAATAATGATTCAGAACTTGGGAACATTTCATCTTAGTCAGTAGTTCACAAAATTTGTCATGTCTTGGCATCATCTCCAGGGCCAAGGCTAAAGTTTATGCACAACTCATTTGTTTGGTGTAGTAATGCTGCTTCTGCTAGACTAGAGACCAAAATTTGGAAACCATTTTTCTAAGACACCTTAATTATTAACTCACCCTAATTTTGTTTTAAGTCACCTTGACATGGGAAACCACTGTAGCATACTAACCTGTATTAATGCTTCAAGCTTTACTTTTCCTTCAGTATGTATGACATCCATACAAAAGCCAGAGAATTTCTGTTAAAACATAAACAAGTTCATTTACTGGCATCATGTCATTATGAAAACAAAACTCAAGTTCTTAAAATTTGTATACCATACCTTTCTTATATGACATTTGGCTGTCCATTCTACTTTATTTCCTATCCCTTTCCTTCTGGATTATTTTCCTCAAGGTATTCTGTCTGGTTTGACTTTTCTGTACAGTGCCCACTATGTTTCTAAATTAGTACTTCTACACTTCATTTTTCTTTGGTTTAAGATGATTACCCTGCCCCACTCCTTTCCTTATAGGTCATTACCCATTCACATATTCCCTGCTCATCCTGTTCAATATAGCATTGCCTTCTTAGCTCTTCTGACAGATGTCTTTCCATGCACAAATACAAGATTCTTCACAAAAATATGTTATTTTCACTGCTATAACATAAGGGGTAAAATGTAGCTATGACTTATTCAGAAACTATGAGTTTAATCAATCCATGAATTAGTGGATGCATAAATATTCCCATTTTGCCTATTCTTCCTTATAGTTCAGCCATGAATTCATTTAGTCTTTGTATACATTCATATACATGAGTAGAAACATACCTTGTGGTCAGTGGATACTTTAGAAGAATTGATTCTTTTCTTTTCTTCCACATATGTGTGGTAGATTAGCTTGGGTCCCCAGGCTTGGTAACATGATCAGCTTTAGCAGCTGAACCATCTCATTGGCCCCTGATTAGTTACATTGTTCTATCTCTCCTGCAAAAAGAACCTCATGTATTCTGGTGTGCAGGCCCTCTGAGTCAGTTTTTCCATATGTAATCATATTCAATCTGACTTCTTCAATTGATATAAAATCTTTGGTTATTGAGGAGACTCTAAACATTCTAAACACTCACCAGCACACACACACACACACACAGACACACACACAGACACACACACACACACACACACACACACACACACACAGTGTGTGTGCTTAACTGCATATGTTCAATGAGTATATTTATTTTCATTGTAGGAGCATTAATTCTTAAATTTTGTATACTACTGTTGTGTTTCTGTCAGATTATCAGCTTAACCTCAATCTACTGATATTTTAACTACCATCTGTGACCCCATGGTCCTGCAGTCAGCACCCCATAGACTACTCAGGCCTTGGCATGGAGGGACTTCCTGTCCTGCGGGTCCAGCTCTGTTACAGCCAGTCTATGTAGGTTTTAACTAAGTCTCTACTTTTCTATTTATCAATAAAGACTTTGAGGTCAGATACTGGGGTGAAAATCTGCTAGATCAGAAAAACCAAGAAGCAACTAGCTGACCTTCTCCTTTTGCTGGAGATCCAGCAAGAGAATATTTTTCTATATTTTTCCCAGAACAAAAAGACTGTGAAATATCTAAGTCCCTCTCCACTTCATCCTCCATCCACCTCCCTGGGTCCTCCATACTTTCTATGGCTAATTCTTGTCAACACATCACTGCCTCCACCCCCTGATCCAAGGTTAATTTTATTAACACAGTCTCAGAGTTTCACAGTGCAATCAACTATTCCACAACACACACACACACACACACACACACACACACACACACACACACACACACAACCGCCCTTTTTTTTTTCTAAATAAAAAGGAAAGGTTTTAACACTAACAAAGTGAAGCTATATACAGTAAGAAAAATTATCAGGTGTTGTCTAAATAAAATGGGTAGGTTTTAACTCTACCACAGTGAAAGTACATACAATAAGAACAATTATCAAGTAAGAATTACACTCACAATGTCCAGTCCATTTATATTTGGCAAATTTGAAGAAAGTTCTCTATTATCTGTCCTATCTTGGTGAGTTCAGTGTTTTATACCTAAACCACTTTCTATCATAACTTGTGTTACCAACCTAAAAATATCTTTTTAGATCATAAAACATTTTATAAAATAAACAACTTAGGCTTTTGTGTCTCTCAACCTTATAAATTTTACATCTCTTTTATAAGATTTTTTCCAAATTTGGTAACAAAGAAGATGGTATAACTATTAGATTATTCCTATATCCCAACTTCTTTCATTTCTAAATCTAATTTTCTTTGCTTAGCTTCCTCCATGACCATGAGCAATAAGAAGTTGCAATTAACCCCTCTAAACAATGACAAATATCCACAATTCATAGAACAACCAAATATCACCACCCCACTTCTTGGGAATGTGGGTGTCATGTTCTTAAAATTACTTTTTGTTGTCTGGGGGTGATGACACATTTAGGGCATCCTGAGAAATTTAGGATAATGGTCAAGTCCTGGGAGAGCTAGCTGTATAATTTGCTGCCCAGGCTCTGTGTGGTGGGAAAATTCAGGATTACCACTTTGAAGTTGATATGAGCAGTTTGTAGCCCAAGATGATCTTTGGGTAGTATTTGTCAGTATCACAGTGTTACCCAGATGGTTTTGTCATTGTGGTGCCTCCTCATCTTTTTGGGGACTTCAAGTTCACTGTTAAGAATGGTCATGGTGCACTACAGAAATTTTACACATTTTAAATATCATATGCAGCAGATCTCTAAGAGCTTAAAGGACTATCATCTATTAAAAACATCCAAGGTACACAAAGTTATGTCCTAGTTACCTGCTTCAGATTCAAAATGGAAAACACATGTAGGAAGTTAGATGAAGCTTATTTCTAGAGTTAGTTAGTACTTTATATGACCATAAATTTTATGACAGAAAAAAATATATATATTCATAAATTTTGAGATAATATTTGTATCTTAAGAAAAGATTTAAAGAGTCAAAATAAAACCAAATGAATTTGACATTAATTGCAATAGAATAGTCATTGAATTTTGTTTTTCTTCAATCCCTTACCAGGTGGCTCTCCTGACATGAGACAGATTGGATTTTTCCTTTAACAAGCACGCATTGGTTTAGAGAAGGAGAGAACCATGCTCCAACTGCAAAACTAGCTTTAATTTTTTTATTGAATTGGGACCACACAAAGACCATTTGCCTTTTATGTTTGTATGGAGCAACAAAAACAAGCATTTGGGTAGATTTGTAAAATTCTACCCTTTTGGAAATGTGCCAATTAATTTTTTCTTGCAACATATTCTCTTAATGATTTGTCTTTCTTCTTCAGATGTTTCATTTTTTTCCAGTGATCTTTAAATTCCTCCATTGGATGCTTTAATTATCCTAGAGAGACAAAAACAAAACCCTGCCCCAACCTTAACTTTGAGGAGTTCCTTTTTTAGTAGACTTTATCTTTGTTAAATCAAATGTTTTTTTTGATTTTTGGGGTACCTGATCAAATGAAAGGCATTTGTTAGTCTTTAAGTAAGTTTTGCTTATATAACCAAGTTGTTTGATGTCAGTCTGACTGACAGATAGGGTGGAGGAAGGATCAGTCCAGCTGGTCTCCCTGGCGCTGAGTGGGATGATCCAAACCTCTCATGTCCACTGGAGAGAAACACACTGGGTTGGGAGTCTTGTTGAAGCAGGAACTCACTTTATTGTATCAGGAGTGAATTTATATAGGTTGGGGTGATGGAGGTAATGGGAGGATGAGGATAGCTGGTCACTGAGATTATGCCATCTCAGCAGTTATTAGGCAGAGTTCGGGTAGTCCTCTAGATGTCCCAGAATAGGTTGCCAATCTCGAGCTAGGCTCCTGAAGTTACACTGGGCCTCATGCCAGGGCTTTGTGGGACCCAACAGTTTGAGGAATTATTGTCTACCCTAATCAAGTGGTTTTTCTCTTGCTTGAATCTAATCTATCAGTCTGGATGGTATCCATATATTTTCTTCTTCTGTGGAAAAAAAATCAAAACCTCTTCCCAACATAACATACATCCTGGTTTCCATTCTGAGTTCAACACATCTTTAAAATATGCAGGATGGTTTAATACAGCAATTTTATCTACTATCCAATGTCTCTCTGCAGCTGTTGTTCCTTTCTCATTAGCATTCAAAACATTTAAAGTTAGCAAAGCACCATGTAATCTAACTCTTGGGGTCTTTATTAATTACCTCTCTGTTTATTAAGCATATCTTTTAAAGTGGGATTAGATCTTACTATAACTGCTTGTCCTGTTGATTTGTGTGGTATGCTTGTAATAAACTTTATTTTGTAATATGCAAAAAAACTATTTCATTTTACTAGAGACAGAGGCTGGAGTGTTGTCAGTCTTAATTAGTATAGGTATTCCCATAATGGCCATGACTTCTAATAAATGTGTAATTACAAAATCAGTCTTTTCAGAACTTAAAGCAGTTGCCTTTTGAAATCCTGAATATGTATATATCATATGGTGAACATACTTTAATTTTCCAAACTCCAAAAAATGAAACACACTCATTTGCCTAATTTCATTTCTTTCAGTACAGTATTGGTTACTTCCTGTAGGTAATGGAGTTTGGTTATACAAAGAACAAATAGGACAGTTCCTTATAATTTCTTTGGCTCTTTGTCAAGTGATAGAAACATCTTTCTTCAAAACTTTGCTGTTAATATTGTGTTTCCTATAAAATTCTGAGGCTTCTAACACATTTCTACCCATAGCTGTTCAGCTTCACCATTACCTTGTGCTAAAGGACCTGGTAGACCTGTGTGGGATCTGTTATGTGGTTGATTTCTATTTCTGATTACTTGTTGTAGTTGAATAAATAAAAAAATTAATGCTGAACCATCTGGAATAAGTTCAGTGGTCTCAATATGTAAAATAACTCATTATGAATATTAAGAATCAGTAACTATATTAAGAGGTTCTGGAAAATCTAATAATATACATAATGCTGTATGTCTTAGGGTTTTATTGCTATGAAGAGACAACATGAACACAGCAACTCTTGTAAAGAAAAACATTAAATTGAAGGTGCTTGCTTCCAGTTTCAGAGGTTTAGACCATTATCATCATGGCAGGGTGCATGGTGATATGTAAGTAGATATGGTGCTGGAGCTGAGAGTCCTACATATTAAATCAGAGGCAACAGGAAGTCGACTGACTGTCACACTAAGGGAAGCTTGAACAAAAGAGACCTTAAAGCCTGCCCCCACAGTGACACACTTTGTCCAGCAATGCCACACCTCCTAATAGTGCCACTCCATTTGAGGACATTTTCTTTTAAACTACCACATTTCACTCGCTGGTCCCCAAAGGCTTATAGCCACATAATAATGAAAAATGCATTTAGTCCAATTTCAAAACTCCCCATGTTCTATCACAGTCTCAATAATTACAAGTCCAAATTTCAAAGTCTCTTCTGAGATTTCTGGAATCGCTTAGCTGTAATCTATAAAATCAAAATCAAAAAATAGATTGCATACTTCCAACATATAATGGCACAGGATCTATATTACCATTCCAAAGTGGAGGAAAGGGAGCATAGTGACGAAATACTGGACCAACACAAGACCAAACACCAACTGGTTAAACTCCAAATTTTGCCTTTCCATGTCTGATGTCAAAACATTCTTCAGATCTCCAACTCTTTTCAGCTTTGTTGACTACAACAGATTTCTTTCTCTTGGGCTGGTTCCTCTCTCTGTTTCTGGTCTCCTTCACAGGTACCCCATGACTCTGGCATCTCTAACATCTTCAGTTCTCCAAGGCAATCCAGGTTTCACCTTCACAGCTTCACATAATGGCATCCATTCAGGGACACCTCTGACACATGGCTGACCTCAGTGGCTTTGTTTCATAACCCAGTTCTTCTACACTTAACTTTAAAGCCAGAACCATGTGCCAATTTCTGCTGCTTACTGAGGCTGGAACATGGCCCCCTCATTCATTTACATCTTCACCAGCTTTCTGTCTTTCACTACCTAAGCTTGGCTGTCCTGAATCTTGCTCTGTAGACCAGGCTGGCCTCAAACTCAGATATTTGCCAGCCTCTGCCTTCCCAGTGCTAGGATAAAGGTTTGACCCACCACACCTGGCTCTGAGCTTTTCTTTAGTTATTTTTCAAAAGCTGAAACTTAGCTGGGTGTGATCTTGCCCTAAGGTTAGTGCTTCCTCTTTTCTCTTTCTTAATCTGTTCATCTCCTGGAACAGAGGATTTAGCTCCATTCCACTTTTTGATGTGCTTTCTTCCCAAATATTTTTCCTTGCCAGGCTTGTTCCTTTTCATTATATGTCTTCCTTATAGTTAGCACTAATATCCACACAACAGAGTCTACTCTAGGCTGGTTTTTTTAGAGGTGAGGATCGAACCCAGGGCCTTGTGCTTGCTAAGCAAGCGCTCTACCACTAAGCTAAATCCCCAACTCCTATGCTGTTTTAAGATTTCTTCTGCCAACAGAATTTATCCCAAACTTTTCACTTTACCATCAGGCATATTCTTCAGACAAGGACAAAAGGCAGCCACTTCCTTCACCAAAATATCATAAGAATGATTTCTAGGCAACATACTAAAATTCTTCTCCAGTGAAACCTCTTGATCTAGCCCCAGACAGTTCATCACATCACACTCAGTACCACTGTCTTCCATACTCCTACAAGTACTGCCAATTAAGCAGTACTTAAAGCATTCCACTGCATTTCTAAACCAAAGTACCAAAGTCCATATTACTCCAAGCAATATTATGGTCTAAGTCTTTCCCTACTACTTCTTGTGTGTCTCTCTATCCATCTCCCTGGGTCCTCTGTCTTCTTATGGCTAATTTTCATCAACTATTCTCTGGCTCCACCCCCTGATCCAAGGTCAATTTTATTAACACAACCTAGGAGTTTCACAGTGCAATCAAATATCCTGCAACATACTACCTTATTTCTGGTATGGAGATTTTAGTTTTTATTTATCAGACATTTGAAAAGCTGCATATTTCAATCCAGAAACTATGCATTTATGGATGATACAGAACAGACTCATGCAGTGGATAGGGCTCTGTGTAAATAAAGTTCTGATTGGCCAGTGGCCAGGCAGGAAGTATAGGCGGGACAAGAGAGAAGAGAATTCTGGGAAGTAGAAGGTTGGAGAGGGAGACACCGCCAGCTGCCGCCATGAGAAGCAACATGTAAAGACACTGGTAAGCCGCAAGCCATGTGGCAAAGTATAGACTAATAGAAATGGGTTAATTTAAGATAGAAAAGGTAGATAACAAGCAGCCTGCCACGGCCATACAGTTGTAAGCAATATAAGTCTCTGTGTGCTTTCTTGTTTGGGTCTGAGTGACTGTGGGACTGGCAGGTAAGAGAGATTTGTCCTGACTGGGCCAGGCAGGAAAACTCTAACTACAAATGGCGCCCAACGTGGGGCAAGAATTTCCACCTAAAGCCTGAGAAAAAAGATTCTAAAACAGAGCTAAAAACAGCTTCCTCATTGTCTTTCTCAAGTTAGCGGCAGCCTGCCGGTTTGAGCTACTGTGGCGGGTTTATGGCGTGTGTCTGACCTGCAGTGTGGCGGGAATGAGGAGTCTACAAGCGACACTTTACTCTGTTGCATGGTGGATTTAGCCTTTGCTAGTTTAAAAAAAAAAAAGATTTCTGGGCTATGCACTGCTTTAATAGAACTGCTTCTGATAGTTGATGGTACACATGGCTCCAGACCCAGATCTGGTGGTAAACTGAACCACCGCCATGTTGGAAAGCTGAGGTGGGTGGAGCCAGCAGTCACAGCAGCGTTTCAGTCTTACAAAGATGGATATTACACAGAGAATCTGGTTTGTCTTGTCTTTGGGACTTTTAACTACAGAAAAAGATTTGATTGTAAAAGCTGTTGAGTTAAATAAATACGTAAATTTTAAAGGTACCTTGACTTCAAAATTTGGATATAAGGATATGTTGCTTTGGAAAGGAGTCTCTGCTTTTGTTTCTACAGAAAGCCAGAGGCTATGGATTTGTTCCAGATTAAGATACATCAGGTTTGATCAGCCAAGACCACCTGAAAGGTCTCTGATGACACCATGGCCCAGATGATCCAACATCCAGAATGGTTTCAAGGCAACTGGCTCAGAGGTTCACCCTAATGGACTACTCCATAATCCTAAAATTTTCTTTGTGTCCCCATAAGATACAGCGCCCCCCTCCAGCAGGAAGTAGTAAGAGAAACTACGCCCACATTCCCAAAATTATCAAGCTGGCTTTGGAGATGGAATTGGCTCACTCCTTGTCTAAACCCAGACATATTGCTAAAAGAAAAGGTTAAGAGATTCTTGTGTTCCAAATCAGAAGAGCCCTCTGGTGTGGGAAAGAGAAAAACCACTATTTTATTTAAAACAGGTTGATTATAAATGCAATATTTTTCTAAAGATAAAAAGGGGATATGATATAGATATGATAGGATGAAAGGGTAGATTAATGAACTTACTTCTAAAGAGCAACAACTCATTTAAAATGTTTTACATTGGTATAGATTTTAGTCTACTGATACAAACTTAAAGTTAATTTTGTTATACTGTGTGTATATTTCTAATCGTGTTTAAGGTATTATGTTTGTATAGTTCATTTTAAATTGAAATGGATAATTAAAAATAGATTAATAATTAGTCATCTATGATAATCATACTCGTAGCCATGTTAGTTAAGTCTTCTAGGTATACAAGAGATATTTCAGATAGATAGGTAATCTTCAAATACTTCAAAGACCTACAGAATATGGCATTTAAAATACTTTTAAAATTTAGACTTTCGGGACAGTGAGACATGTCTGCTCCTGGCAGTACCATTTTACTTCAGAGAGGAGGAAGGGCATTGAAGACACTTCATAGGAGTTTATCTTCACCTTGGCAAAAATAGCCATTTGGGCAAGAAACTGTTCTTGCCTGGACTGCTCGATGAACTGGACATGCAGGACCCATAGAAAGGTGACCACTAAACTGCTTGACAAAATAGTCCTTCAGGTTCCTGCTTCGCAGAGAAAACTGCCAGACATTCTACAGGACACTGAGAGAAGTGATTGAGAGTCTCTAGCCTTGTGGGCTGAAGACAAATGCCCCAACATTACAAAGGAACATTAGGTGACTGTCCAGGCTGCCAGCTGTCTCTGTCTACTCTTGCAAGACTCCCGAAAAATGTTTACATCCTTCTCCCGGTTCTCAGGTAATATTATATCCTTCTGAGGTCTTTGATGTGGTTGAAGACTAGATAGTTATAATTTCCTCAGTTATGATACAAGATAAGTTAGATATAAAACCTTAGACTCACAAATATAAGATAGATAGGATATCTTCTTTAATGTTGTAACTATAATTCTTGCTTGATAATTGTTTTGTTATATGTAATTGTACTATGTAAAAGTTAAAAACTTCCTTAAAAAAAAAAGAAAAGGGGAAGTGCAGTGGATAGGGCTCTGTGTAAATAAAGTTCTGATTTGCCAGTGGCCAGGCAGGAAGTATAGGCGGGACAAGAGAGAAGAGAATTCTGGGAAGTAGAAGGTTGGAGAGGGAGACACCGCCAGCTGCCGCCATGAGAAGCAACATGTAAAGACACTGGTAAGCCGCAAGCCATGTGGCAAAGTATAGACTAATAGAAATGGGTTAATTTAAGATAGAAAAGGTAGATAACAAGCAGCCTGCCACGGCCATACAGTTGTAAGCAATATAAGTCTCTGTGTGCTTTCTTGTTTGGGTCTGAGTGACTGTGGGACTGGCAGGTAAGAGAGATTTGTCCTGACTGGGCCAGGCAGGAAAACTCTAACTTCAAATGGCGCCCAACGTGGGGCAAGAATTTCCACCTAAAGCCTGAGAAAAAAGATTCTAAAACAGAGCTAAAAACAGCTTCCTCATTGTCTTTCTCAAGTTAGCGGCAGCCTGCCGGTTTGAGCTACTGTGGCGGGTTTATGGCGTGTGTCTGACCTGCAGTGTGGCGGGAATGAGGAGTCTACAAGCGACACTTTACTCTGTTGCATGGTGGATTTAGCCTTTGCTAGTTTAAAAAAAAAAAAGATTTCTGGGCTATGCACTGCTTTAATAGAACTGCTTCTGATAGTTGATGGTACACATGGCTCTAGACCCAGATCTGGTGGTAAACTGAACCACCGCCATGTTGGAAAGCTGAGGTGGGTGGAGCCAGCAGTCACAGCAGCGTTTCAGTCTTACAAAGATGGATATTACACAGAGAATCTGGTTTGTCTTGTCTTTGGGACTTTTAACTACAGAAAAAGATTTGATTGTAAAAGCTGTTGAGTTAAATAAATACGTAAATTTTAAAGGTACCTTGACTTCAAAATTTGGATATAAGGATATGTTGCTTTGGAAAGGAGTCTCTGCTTTTGTTTCTACAGAAAGCCAGAGGCTATGGATTTGTTCCAGATTAAGATACATCAGGTTTGATCAGCCAAGACCACCTGAAAGGTCTCTGATGACACCATGGCCCAGATGATCCAACATCCAGAATGGTTTCAAGGCAACTGGCTCAGAGGTTCACCCTAATGGACTACTCCATAATCCTAAAATTTTCTTTGTGTCCCCATAAGATACAGCGCCCCCCTCCAGCAGGAAGTAGTAAGAGAAACTACGCCCACATTCCCAAAATTATCAAGCTGGCTTTGGAGATGGAATTGGCTCACTCCTTGTCTAAACCCAGACATATTGCTAAAAGAAAAGGTTAAGAGATTCTTGTGTTCCAAATCAGAAGAGCCCTCTGGTGTGGGAAAGAGAAAAACCACTATTTTATTTAAAACAGGTTGATTATAAATGCAATATTTTTCTAAAGATAAAAAGGGGATATGATATAGATATGATAGGATGAAAGGGTAGATTAATGAACTTACTTCTAAAGAGCAACAACTCATTTAAAATGTTTTACATTGGTATAGATTTTAGTCTACTGATACAAACTTAAAGTTAATTTTGTTATACTGTGTGTATATTTCTAATCGTGTTTAAGGTATTATGTTTGTATAGTTCATTTTAAATTGAAATGGATAATTAAAAATAGATTAATAATTAGTCATCTATGATAATCATACTCGTAGCCATGTTAGTTAAGTCTTCTAGGTATACAAGAGATATTTCAGATAGATAGGTAATCTTCAAATACTTCAAAGACCTACAGAATATGGCATTTAAAATACTTTTAAAATTTAGACTTTCGGGACAGTGAGACATGTCTGCTCCTGGCAGTACCATTTTACTTCAGAGAGGAGGAAGGGCATTGAAGACACTTCATAGGAGTTTATCTTCACCTTGGCAAAAATAGCCATTTGGGCAAGAAACTGTTCTTGCCTGGACTGCTCGATGAACTGGACATGCAGGACCCATAGAAAGGTGACCACTAAACTGCTTGACAAAATAGTCCTTCAGGTTCCTGCTTCGCAGAGAAAACTGCCAGACATTCTACAGGACACTGAGAGAAGTGATTGAGAGTCTCTAGCCTTGTGGGCTGAAGACAAATGCCCCAACATTACAAAGGAACATTAGGTGACTGTCCAGGCTGCCAGCTGTCTCTGTCTACTCTTGCAAGACTCCCGAAAAATGTTTACATCCTTCTCCCGGTTCTCAGGTAATATTATATCCTTCTGAGGTCTTTGATGTGGTTGAAGACTAGATAGTTATAATTTCCTCAGTTATGATACAAGATAAGTTAGATATAAAACCTTAGACTCACAAATATAAGATAGATAGGATATCTTCTTTAATGTTGTAACTATAATTCTTGCTTGATAATTGTTTTGTTATATGTAATTGTACTATGTAAAAGTTAAAAACTTCCTTAAAAAAAAAAGAAAAGGGGAAGTGCAGTGGATAGGGCTCTGTGTAAATAAAGTTCTGATTTGCCAGTGGCCAGGCAGGAAGTATAGGCGGGACAAGAGAGAAGAGAATTCTGGGAAGTAGAAGGTTGGAGAGGGAGACACCGCCAGCTGCCGCCATGAGAAGCAACATGTAAAGACACTGGTAAGCCGCAAGCCATGTGGCAAAGTATAGACTAATAGAAATGGGTTAATTTAAGATAGAAAAGGTAGATAACAAGCAGCCTGCCACGGCCATACAGTTTGTAATCAATATAAGTCTCTGTGTGCTTTCTTGTTTGGGTCTGAGTGAATGTGGGACTGGCAGGTAAGAGAGATTTGTCCTGACTGGGCAAGGCAGGAAAACTCTAACTACAGACTCAGGCATGGGAGCAGATTCTCTTGTTCCAGTGGTTCTAGGAGCATACTTACAGTTGCAGAATGGAAGGCAACAGCTGAGGACACTCACTACAATAAAGAGGCAATGTTTAGCTCAGATATCCTGTGCTGAACTGTCATTCTGCAAGCCTCTTGAACCATCTTGGTCACTCTTTATAATTCTAGAAAGTATTTTGTACTGAAAGAATTCCATTCTTTTTTTTTTTTTTTTACCAGCAAAGAGAATTAAAATCCTGAATGATCCCTTCATGGTTTACAGGGCTCATGCTGGGAATGGCATAGTGGCCCAATCAGAAATGCAGTTTGCTGGTTTCAGCAAAATCTGCAATTCACCTTTTCCCTGCCCAGTATGTATATTCTTGAGAAAGTCAAGGTGTTTAATTGGTTACAGCCTTCAGACTGAAAACATGGAGACCCACAGTAAGACCACCCAGTGGTGACCTGCCTTGAGCTGTTTATCCTCAATTATCACTACCTGGTCATCTTTGTAAACCTGCATTTGGGGTCCTTCATAGAAATCTTCAAGCCTTCACTCCAGTAGAGCTGGATTTCATGGGGAAAAGATAGCCAGGCTGCATCATCTCTTGCTCCTTCCCAATGATGACTGAGTCAATGTTGAAGTGATTGACTCCCTACCAGCTTGACTTTGACACCTCTGTTATAGTCAGCTTTCACCTTGCTGTTAGGAACATTGTAGAAGTTTGCTTCCCTGGTTCTGGCTGTCCTACCTCATCAACTAACATAACCTCATCACCACTGTCAATGACAGACACCTGAACACTCACCAGTATGTAAATTTTAAATGCTGAGTTCCAATTTACTGTTCTTCTCATTAGACTGTAAGTTGTGAATAAAATGCAGGATGGAATATTAAATATCATCTTTAGGTTTGATGATACAGCTTATAAATACCTTTAGCAACATAGCAGGATACAAGATCAACTCAAAAAATCAGTAGTCCTCCTATATACAATAGACAAACAGGCTGAGAGGGAAATCAGAGATACATCACCCTTTATAATAGTCACAAATGATATAAAATACCTTGGGGTTACTCTAACTAAGCATGTGAAGGACCTATATGACAAGAACTTTAAGTCTCTGAAAAAAAGAAAATGAAGAAGATGTCAGAAAATGGAAAGATCTCCCATGCTCATGGATAGGCAGGATTAACATAGTAAAAATGGCGATCTTACCAAAAGCAATCTACAGATTCAACACAATTCCCATCAAATTACCAACACAATTCTTCACAGACCTGGAAAGAATAATACTCAACTTCATATGGAAAAACAAAAAACCCAGGATAGCCAAAAGAAACCTGTATAATAATTCAACCTCTGGAGGCATCACGATCCCCAACCTCAAGCTCTTCTATAGAGCTGTCATAATAAAAACAGCTTGCTACTGGCATAAAAACTGACATGTGGATCAATGGAATCGAATTGAAGACCCTGACATTAACCGGCACACCTATGAACATATAATTTTTGACAAAGAAGCCAAAAATGTACAATGGAAAAAAGAAAGCATCTTCAACAAATGGTGCTGGCATAACTGGATGTCAACATATAGAAGGCTGCAAATAGATCCATATCTGTCACCGTGCACAAAACTTAAGTCCAAATGGATGAAAGACCCCAACATAAATCCAGTTACTCTGAACCTGATAGAAGAAAAAGTAGGAAGTAGTCTTGAATGCATTGTCACAGGAGATTGCTTTCTAAATATAACACCAGTAGCACAGACACTGAGAGAAACAATCAATCAGTGGGACCTGTTGAAACTGAGAAGCTTTTGTAGATCGAAGGACACGGTCAACAAGACAAAGCAACAGCCTACAGAATGGGAAAAGATCTTCACCAACCCCACGTCTAACAGAGGGCTGATATCCAGAATATATAAAGAACTCAAGAAATTAGACGTTAAATGCCCAACATTCTAATTAAGAAATGAGCTATAGTACTAAACAGAGAATTCTCAGCAGAGGAAGTTCAAATGGCTGTAAGACATTTAAGGAATTGCTGAACATCCCTAAATATCCAGGAAATGCAAATCAAAATGACTCTGAGATACCACCTTACAGCTGTCAGAATGGCTAAGATCAAAAACACAGAAGACAGCTTATGCTGGAGAGCATGTAGAGCAAAGAGAACTCCCCTACACTGCTGGTGGGAATGCAAGCTTGTACAGACACTTTGGAAATCAATATGGTGCTTCCATAGAAAATTTGGAATCTATTTCCTCCCAGACCCAGCTGTAGCACTCTTGGGCATATACCCAAGGAATGCTCAATCATTCCACAAGGGCATTTGCTCAGCTATGTTCATATCAGCATTGTTTGTAATAGCCAGAACCTGGAAACAACCTAGATGCCCTTCAACTGAAGAAAGGATAAATAAAATGTGGTACATATACACACTGGAGTACTACTCAGCAGAGAAAAACAATGACATCATGAGGTTTGCAGGCAAATGGATGGATCTAGAAAAAATTATCCTGAGTGAGGTAACCCAGATTCAGAAGGACAAACATGGTATGTACTCACTCATAGGAGGATACTAGATGTAAAACAAAGATGACTAGACTGCTACACAACTTCAGGGAGGCTACCTAGAAAACAGGACCCTAGAAAACACACAGGGATCACTCAATGACAGAGAAATGGATGAGATCTACATGAAAAACCTGGACGACAGTGCGAGTAGTGAAGGGCAAGGTTTGAAAGGTTAGGGGATCAGTAGATCCCAGCTGGATCAAGAACAGAAAGGGAGAACAAGGAATAACAGACCATGATAAATGAAAACCACATGAAAACAGGAATAGGCAGAGTGCTGGAGAGGGCCCCATAAATCCACAATGATACATCCTCTATAGACTGCTGGCAATGGTCGAGAAAAAGCCTGATCTGACCTAGTCTGGTGATCAGATGTCTAAACACCCTAACAGTGGAGGTGGAACTCTCATCCAATAACTGATGGAAGTGGATGCAGAGATCCTCAGCCAGGTCCCAGGTGGAGCTCCAGGTGTCCAATTGTCAAGAAAGAGGAGGGATTGTAAGAGCGTGAATTGTTGAGATCAAGACTGGAAAAGCACAGGAACAAATAGCCAAACGAATGGAAGCACATGAATTATGAACCAAAGGCTGTGGAGCCCCCAGCTGGATCAGGACCTCCGAATAAATGAGACAATTGAATAGCTTGAACTGTTTGGGAGGCACCCAGGCTGTGGGACACGGACCTATCCTTAGTGCGTGAGCTGGATGTTTGGAAACTTGGGCTTACACAGGGACACTTTACTCAGCCTGGAAGGAGGGGACTGGACCTGCCTGTACTGAATCCACCAGATTGAAATGAATCCCCAGGGGAGTCTTGGCAATGGAGGCGATGGAAATGGAGGGGAGGGGCTGAGTGGAAGGTGGGAGTGGGGGCTGAAGGGGGGAGGACAGGGGAACCCATGGCTGATGTGTAAAATTAAAACACAAATATAATAAATTAAAAAAAATATGAAGGCAGATACAAAAAAATTGTATAGTTTTAGAAGCATAGAGGTGCTTGGAAAATCTACATCTCAAAGTGTTCGGTCAAGCTGTCTTCTTTTGCACGATTTCATCTTTGTTATTTCTGGTATTAAGAAGTACTATCCAAGGGCTGGAGAGATGGCTCAGAGGTTAAGAGCACCGTCTGTTCTTCCAGAGGTCCTGAGTTCAATTCCCAGCAACCACATGGTGGCTCACAACCATCTGTAATGAGATCTGGTGCTCTCTGCTGTATACATAATAATCATAAATAAATCTTTAAAAAAAAAAAGGAAGTACCGTCCAAAGTGCAGTGTATGTTTATTTTACCTAGAATACCCAAGTAGCTCATGAAACTCTGCCTTCAAATTGAAATGGTCACACTTCATGTAAATAAGCTCATATTAATGACCCTGGTTCTACTAAGAGAATTACTATGTATGTTACATGCAAACTTTAATGTTATGTATAGAGATAGACAAAGGTAAAATTGCTGACACGTTAAAGAATATTTAAGTAGCATATATAATTTCTGGACTATATAGTTATATAATGAGCCCATCATTATGAAAGTAAAATGACTTTAATGAATCAAAAGAAATAAAAACAAACATTTTGGCACCAAACAAATGTGAAAAATATATATAGAGAGGGACAGAGATAAATTGCTAGGACATGTTAGATAATATTTTAGTATCATATGCAATTTCTGGACATTATATAATGAGCCCATCATCAAAATAACATGACTTTCATATGTTTGATACACTAATGATTACTAACTTACTTTTATTTCATGTGTATTAGGTAAACATGATGGTCCCATATTTTATTACATTAGAATATCCAGTCTCCTAAAGATTACTGATGATATCTTACATTTATGTGCTTAAAAATGATATTTAATACTTTGAATTAGGTTTGGGTTCAGGAATCGTGTAAATTAGTATTTGGGAGTCATAACCTAGTTTTCTTTTTCCATAAAATATATCACAAAGCAAGAGTCTGTGAGAACCTGACTGAAAATTAGTATTAGTTACAACATACTCAGAAATTTTCAATTGTAAAAAATTAAATCTTAAGATAATTGCTGCCCCAGTGATTTGCACTGATATTTATGTAATCATGTATTCCCAGGACATATTTGTCATGTTCATTTAAGTCAGATAATTTAGTCCTGTGATCCCACTGTACAATTTAGAATATTGGATTAGCATGAGCTGACTGAAAATGCTAAACATACAAAATCAGAACAACATAGAACAGATGGAAGGACCACATGCACAGAGTATGTAACACCTGTGAATTCTATCCAGATCAGTTACCAATCAGATTCCTAAAGGTGTTGACTCTTATCTTTTGCCAGTTATTGCTTCATCTACAACAACAGTGATTTTGGCATAACACTTTTATGAGTCAAAATAATTGTTATTGTACTTCTGTCGCTATGTAGATGATAGGAGCAACCTTTAAGTTCTTAATTGTAACCAAGTCTTATAAAGACATAAAAATATGCTTGTAAATCTTGGCTTATAGTAAAATACGTATGTTTTCTGAGATACCATAACAATTATCATTGGCTCAAAATGTTTATTACCTTGAACAGGACTCATCTTAATATCTGTCATAATGTAGAAACTAAAATGTGAGCTTAGCTTTTTGTTTGAATGTGTTTATTGTTGACTGCTCTTACTTTCTTGACAAGAAATCTCCAATATAGGTAGCTTCATGTTCTAATTATACATAGTATCTGTATTTGAGTACTTAGCAAAAAAAAAATCATACTTAAGTGAAATTAACTATGCTGTATATATTTCCTATACATGACACTATCACATAAAGCTGACATCCTTTGGAGGGGTATATTCCTACCACTCTTAACGATTTTAGTTATTGAATTTTGTGTGCTCACAATTAAAGGAAACAATAAAGTATGGAGACTCTCTAGATGTAACATGTATTACCCTCGTGATCGCTGTAACTAGTTTGGCTTTTGTGACAGACCAGTCAGTAATTTATGCCTTCCTTATCTCTCCATGAGAAATTTCTTCCTAAGCCCACATGCATGCAACTTCCTGTCATTTGGAACTTTTGACAATTAAATTGCTGGAATATATCATCAAAAGTTATGTAGCAATGATATCATTAGTCTCTAGTTCAGATAATAGTACTTTGATGTCTTTGCTATCTGTTTCCCAGATAGATCTAAGTGGTAAGGAGATAAGAAATGGAGGTGTCAAAGGGAAAATACTTTGATAATTATTAAATGAATATCTTGGAAATATAACACCAAGATTATTGGCTTCCATGTCTTTTATACTCTAATACCTTAGAGTTCCATTCTCATATAGTTAATAAATTAACTAATTCATGTTTGGTATCCTGGATATCATGGATTGATTTATTTGAGGAGAATAAGAGGTCTACATTTTCCCCTTTACAGAAAATAGTTTCTTATCTTATACAATATATCCTAATTACAGTTTCCCCTCCCTCTACTCCAGTTCCCCTCCACCTCCACTCCCATCTATATCCACTAATTTCTGTCTCTCATTAGAAATGAAGAGGCTTCTAAGAAATAACAACCAAACATGGCAAAATTCTAATAATATAAAGGAAAAACCATCTTATTGAGTCTGGACAAGACAACCTCACAGAAGGAAAGGAGTCCCAAGAGCAAGCACAAGAATCAGAGACCCACTACACAGAGCTGGAGATAAGACAAGGAGAATGGATGCAGAGATGTGAAGATCTGCAGTCCGCATACCGATTCTCTGGCAGGAGTGGCCTATGGGTTAGTAGGGAGTGCCTGTTGTAGCTGGGAACTGGGATGAACAAAAAAGTAGACTGAGGAAAACCAGGGGTTGGAAGGCAAGTTAGGGGCTGGGGAGGTACTGCAGGTTTTCTTCTAAACAGCTGGGCATTGGGCTGGGGGATTAGATCTGGGAAAAAGAGGGAGAGGTAAAGATCTGAAGTCAGCCTACCTGGTTCCCTATCTGGAATCAAGGCACATATTTTTATTACAGTTGTTGTGATGAACATTCTATACTTTCAGTTTAATTGTGTTTATGGAATTCAATGTGTTGTTTTAGTCTTTATAAAATTATACAAAGATTGAATTTAGACAATAAGTACATGTATAATCTTACCAAGTTATCATTTTTGTGATGAGAACTTTAAGGATTATACTATGACATTTGAAATATAAAATATTTTCTCATTAAATATGGTAACCACATGGTATAGGCATGCCAAAGTACATTTCTCCAGTCTATATCAAGTTTGTACCCTTTGAACAAGATCTTTTCTTTCTCAAACCTTCCTCTTGAGCTTTTCCTATAATAACTACCCTTATAGTATCTATTTTTTGAGTCTGATTTTCTTTTCTTTTACTGAAAACACATTTTTCATATAATACATCCTTATTATAGTTTCCCCTCCCATCTTGTCTCTCATTAGAAAACAAACAGGCTTCTAAGGCATAATAATAAAATAAAATTAGTTAAAACAAAAACAAACATATCAGAATAGGACAAAAGAAACCTCTGATGATTGATTTTTAGTTTGAAGTCTATTTTGCTGGATATTAAGATGGCTACACCAGCTTTTTAAGACCATTTGATTGGAAAGTCTTTTCCCAGCCTTTTGTTCTTAGGAGGTTCTGTCTTTGAATTTGAGGTGTGTTTCTTGTATGCAGCAGAAAGATGGGTCCTGTTTTCATATCCATTCTGTTAGTCTGTGTCTTTTTATAGATGAATTAAGTCCATTGATATTAAGGGATATTAATGACCAGTGATTGTTCGTTCCTGTTATTATTTTTATTTTTTGGTGGTAGTGTGTGTGTACTTCTCTTCTTTGGGGTTTACTGCTGTGGTGTTATCTATTGCCTGTGTTTTCATGGGTGTATCTGCCTTCCTTAGGTTGGAATTTTCCTTCTAGTGCTTTCTGTAGGGCTGGGTTTGTGGATAAGTATTGTTTAAATCTGGTTTTGTCTTGTTCACTCCATCTATGATGATTGAAAGTTTTCCTGAGTGTATTAGTCTAAGCTGGCATCCATGGTCTCTTAGTGTCTGCATTATATCTGTCCAGGTCCTTCTGGCTTTCAAAGTCTCCATCAAGAAATCGGGTGTTATTCTGATGGGTTTGTCTTTATAAGCCACTTTGCCTTTTTCCTTTGCTGCCCTTAATATTCTTTCTTTATTCTGTACATTTTGTTGTTTAATTATTATGTGACGAGGGGACTTTTTGGGGGGTCTAGTCTGTTTGGTGTTCTATAGGCTTCTTGTATCTTCATAGGCATTTCCTTCTTTAAGTTGGGAAAGTTTTCTTCTATGATCTTGTTAAATATATTTTCTGTGCCTTTGAGTTGGTATTCTTCTCCTTCCTCTATCCCTATTATTAGTAGGTTTGGTCTTTTCATAGTGTCCCAAATTTCTTGGACATTTTTGGTCATGACTTTGTTGGTTTTAGTGTTTTCTTTGACTGATGAATCTACTTCTTCTAACATATCTTCAACACCAGAGATCCTCTCTTCAATTCCTTGCATTCTGTTGGTTATACTTGCATCTGAAGTTCCTGTTTGTTTACTCAGATTTTCTATTCCAGCATTCCTTCTGCTAGTGTCTTCTTCATTTTTTATATTTCCCTCTTCAGGTCTTGGACTGTTTCTCTTGCTTTTTCATGAATTTCTTTCAGGGACTTATTGTTTTCTTCTGCTTTAATTGTCCTTTCCTCTAGTTTTTTATAGTGTTCTTCCCATTTTTTGTTTGTCTGTTCCTCCACTTTGTTTTTGATTTCTTCTATATTAGGCTCTAGCCTCTTCATTATGTTACTTATAAGGTTGTTTTCTTCTTCTTCCATTCTGTGATGTTCAGGTCTAGCTGCTGGAGAAAGGCTAGGTTGTGGTGATGCTGTATTGCTCTTTATTTTGTTGTACGTACTTCTGCCTTGGCATCTGCCCATCTCCTTGTGGGTTCGTTCTTGGTCTTATCAGTGTACTTGGTCCAGACAGAGCTGACAGATTTAGGGAGCCTCTCTCTGGTCCAGATGGAAGGTCTGGGCTGGATGGGAGCTCTGGTCCAGATGAGAGTGCTGGCCGGATAGGAGAAGGGGGACTGGACTCTGAGTCTCAGGAAGTCCCTGTGGTCTCCTTATGTTGTCCAGATAGGGGCTCCTCTTGTCCAGATGGGAGTTCCAGGACAGGATGGAAGCTCTGGTCCAGATGGGAGTTCCGGGACAGAATGGAATGCTGGACACTGGTCTCTAAGTCTCCGGAAGTGGCTGGGGTCTCCAGCAGATGGGTGTGGGAACAAGGCGTTGAAGTTGTAGTGTCCACCGGAGGGTCTCTCTGGTCCAGATGGGAGTTTCAGGGCAGATGGGAGCTGGGAGCTGGTCTCTGAGTCTCAGGAAGTGGCTGGGGTCTCAGGCAAATGGGTGTGGGGGCAGGGTGTGCTGACTGCAGGGTCTGTCTGCAGTCTTGGAAAAGGGGAGCCTTCCCACAGTGCCCACCAATTGGCCAGAAACTGTGGCCAAGTTGGGCAGGTCCTCCCATGATGGTGGGATCCAGGGACGGTTGCCTCTCTGACTATAACCCCAGGCACTTAAGTCTGGTCCAGATAGGAGTTCTGGGGCAGATGGGAGCATGTATGTATATTTTATAAAGCTTCTACTCTAGTAGGTTTCCATACCACCCCTCAAATGGCAAATACCCAAAGATGCTTTATTTTACCACAGAGACAATTGCACAACCATATTTATTTCTGCTCTATTCATAATATCCAGGAATTGGAAACAATTTAAATGTCCTGCATCATATGAAAGGATAAAGAAAATGTGGTATGTTTACACAATCAACTATTTACTATTTGTTTATTAAATCAATGATAAGCAAGCTACAATCCATAGAGCAACAGAGATTAGGTGAGAGTCAGCAACTAGGGAGGACAGACAAATCTTTCTACCAAAGGGAAATAGAGTGCGTGGGAAAGTGTTGAGTGGCTGAAATGAGAGGATCAAGCAGGGCAGGCAAATATGTGGGCGAAGGAGGAAATGAGGGGAAAGACATCTAAAATTAAGGACTGTTTTAGGGGTGGTATGGAAACTTAATACAGTAGATGCTTTCTTTAATAAATCTGATTTTTAATTTTACATATAATTGGTATCATACAGTGTGTGTCTTTCTGTGTCTGGATTCCTTTACTAAACATATAATGCCTTCTAGTTCAACACATGCTGTCACAAATTAAAGGATCTTTTATATATTGTATTAGCAAGCATTCTCTAGAGGAACAGAACTAATAGAACAAATAAACATTAAAAATGAATGTTAATTTACTCAGCCCAGCATGGGAAACTCACAATTGTCTCTCCGTATGCAAGAGAACCTAGTAGCTGCTCAGAGTATGAGACTGGATGCCTCAGCAGTTCCAATGTGACACTAAAGGCCTGGAGGTTTTCTGAAGAGCCACTCATCTTCGGTCTAGATGGAAAGGCTGCTCTATCAGAGTTCTGATATCAGGACAGAGTAGCATTCATGGCAGCAGCAATGGTGTAGATATACTCAACAGCAAGGAGTTAAGGCACATGTAAGAAAGCAACATCACTTTTCTTGTAGACTGCCACAGGAGCTGCTTCATCTGGAGAGGGTTGTTGCCCCTTCATGGAGTTTTGTAGGAAACAGAAACATAGTTGATCCTGTGTGGAGGCCCACAAAGGATTCCTAGTGAGATATGAGCTTGCTTTACCCAGCAGAGCTGCATTAGAGGATTGCTTGACCACGTGCATGATTACTTGGTAATTAGAAGAGTTTGCACTTGGCTGTGCTAGGGGGAGGTCTTTTGCTCCACCCCTTGGCATTCCTATACAAAGCCCATTAGAAGAGACCGAAGAGGCCAGTAGATATTGATCCAGGGCCTCCTGATGCTGCCCTGTGTTTCTGTTTCTCTTCCCTCTATCATTCTATCTAATATCTCTCATCCATCACTCCTCAAGGGTACCCTGTTGTAAATGTGGGAGCTGGCCTCCCACTATCCTGGGTCTGATCGAGTTACAAGATTTATTATCATAACCATAACACACAATATGTATACATATGCTCATGTTATTTGTTTATAAGATTATCATCATAACCATAATGTACACACATACATGCTCAGATCATTTGTCTTTTTGTGTCTAGTCTCCTTCACTTAACAAAATACTTGCATCCTTTCTATACATATATTTAGATTATAAAGATTAGAAAGCCAGTACACTTTGTATATCTTCCTTCTTTGTTTAATGTCATCACAATGAATGTTATTAAACTTCTTTATTTTCTACTCTATATTGTAAAGTATTAACATAACAAAATGAAAATAAGTACTAAATATTTTCCCCTCTCTTGCATTGTAAGAACTGTAACAGATTTCTAAATTATTACCAAATAAAATGTGTATTATTATATAATTTTTAAAGAAGATTTTAAACATCAACTTGAGGAGAATATTGTTCTTTTTTATTGTTCTATTCTTTTCTCATATATTACATTCTGACTGCAGTTTCCCCTCCCTTGCCCCTCAGTCTCCCTCCATCTTCCCTCTCTCTCTCATCTGTCTGTCTTCCCTTAGAAGGAGCATGTCACCCAGGGACATCATCAACCTCCCAAAACATGCTACAGTAAGACCAGGTACATACTATCAAATCAAAGCTGAACAAAGCAACACAGTAGGAGGAAATGTGTCCTACAAGTAGACAAAAGAGTCAGAGATTGTCCTGGCTCCCATGAGCTTGCTTTTTGGAACCTGGCGCTTATGCTGGGACACTTTGCTCAGCCTGGTTGAAGGGAGGAGGGGACTGGATCTGCCTCAACTGAATCTACCAGGCTGAGCTGAATCCCCTGGGGAGTCTTTGCCTTGGAGGAGGTGGGAATGGGGGGTGAATTGGGGGTGGTAGGAGGAAGGACAGGGGAATCCATGGCTGATATATAAAATTAAATTAGCTATAAAATATAAGAAAAAGAATATCACAAGAAGCTAAGTTACTCAGCCATAACATATATGTTGAGGACCTAGGTCAGGTCCCTACAGGCTCCCTGATATCTGTGAGCCCAGTCAATTGTTTCTGTGGGCCATGTTCTCATGGTGTCCCTTAATTCTCTCATTCCCCGATCTTTCCTCCAGCTCCTCCACAGGACGCTCTGAGTCCCTCCTAATGTTTGACTGTGACACTCTGCATCTACACCCACTGATGCTGGATAGAATCTCTGTGATTTTCTTGATGACAGTTCTGCTAGACTCTAGTCCCAGAACACTTTGTAGGAAGGCCAAACTTTAGGTTGCAGGTTTTGGAGCTAGGTTAGTGTCTCAGTCCTTCCACTTGAGACCTTGACTGGTCACTGAAGATGGCTGATTCAGGCTCTGTGTTCCCCATTACTAGGAGTCCTTGCTAGTGTTATAATCCTAGATTCCACGGAGTTTCCACTGCACTAGGTTTCTGCCTTGTCCTGAAATGCCCCCAATTTGAGTCATTTCTATCAATATTTTGTCTCTCACTTGATCCATCCTGTTCACAAACCCAACTGTCACTAATCCACACACAAAATCTATTCTATTTCCCCTTCACAAAGAAATACTTGTGCCCCCGCTTAAGACCTCATCATCACTTAGCCTCTCTGTGGATCATAGCTTTATCATTTACTTTACAGCTAATATCCACTTATGAGTGGGTACATACCATGTTTGTCTGTCTGGGTCTGGGTTACCTCACTCAGGATGATTTTTTTTTCTGGTTCTGTCCATTAGCCTTCACATTTCATGATGTTGTTTTTTCTAACATCTGAGTAATATTCCATTGTGTATATGTACCACATTCTCTTTATTCATTCTTCATTTGAGGGGTATCTAGGTTGTTCCCATGTTCTGCCTATTATCAGTAAATCCACTAAGAACATTGTTGATCAAGTGTCCTTGTGAGAGGATGGAGCATCTATGGGTAAATTTCAAGGAGTGTTATATCAGTAGGTCAATTCCCAATTTTCTGAGAAATGGTCTTTTTTTTTTTTTACTGTTGAGTACTTTATTGTGTTTTAATTTTACATATCAGCCATGGGTTCCCCTGTCCTCCCCCCTCCCACCCCCACTCCCACTTTCCCCCATCCCCTCCCCCTCATTCCCATCTCCTCCAGGGCAAAGACTCCCCTGGGGATTCAGCTCAACCTGGTGGATTCAGTACAGGCAGGTCCAGACACCTCCTTCCAGGCTGAGCAAAGTCTTCCTGCATAAGCCCCAGGTTCCAAAGAGCCAGCTCACGCACTAAAGACAGGTCCGGGTCCCACTGCCTGGGTGCCTCCCAAACAGTTCTAGCTATTCAATTGTTTCACTTATCCAGAAGTCCTGATCCAGTTGGGGGCTCCACAGCTTTTGGTTCATAATTCATGTGTTTCCAATAGTTTGGTTATTTGTTCCTGTGCTTTTTCCAATCTTGGTCTCAACAATTCTCACTCATACAATCCCTTCTCTTTCTCACCAATTAGACTTCTGGAGCTCCATCTGGGGCCTGGTCGAGGATCTCTGTATCCACTTCCATCAGTTATTGGATGAGAGTTCTAGCATGACAGTGTCTTTTACCTTACAGAAGCTTTTAGTTACATGTGGTCCCATTTATTAATTGTTAATCTTAGTGCCTGCACTGTTTGTGTTCTGTTCAGGAAGTTATCTCCTATGCCAATGCATTTAAGGGTTTCCCCCAATTTCTTTTCTGCTATGTTCAGTGTATCTGGTTTTATGTTTATGTCTTTGATCTGCTAGAACATGATTTTTGTACAAGGTGATAGCTATGCATTTATTTGCATTCTTCTGCATCCCGACATCCAATTGGCACCCAACGTGGGGCACGGACCCACGCCAGGTTTGGTTTCATTAATAAGAACTTTTAAGTTTCCTGTTATATCTGGCACCCAGCGTTCATGTTACGAATTCATGAAAAAGCCTCTTGCCTGTGGCCTTGTGAGCCCCAGCTCAGGCCCGAGCTACACTCAGCCGGTAGTGGTGGTGCATGCTGGTACGATTTGCTGAAAGAGGCAGAGGCAGAGGCAGGAGGATCCCGAGTTTAAGGCCAACCTAGGAGAAGCTTCAGCCAGGGCCAAGCTACAAACAGTGGTGGAACCATGGAGGCAGTGACTGCTGCTTCGAGTTGCTGGCTGCTTCTCATCATGTTGGTGACTTTGGTGATGCTGCTACCTGGAACAAAGAATGTACTACTGCTTGTTCAGAGAAGAATTGCCAGGACCAGCATGTTACAAGAAAGCATCAGCAAAGGTCAGTTTGGAAAAGGTTGGCAAGAGAAATGCTGGGGAGAAATTGCTGTGAAGATTTTCTCTTCTAGGGAAGAATGTTCATGGTCCCGAGAGACAGACATTTATCAGACTGTGATTGCTCCAAACCACAGAGGAGGCACACACATACACACACACACACACAAAAAAAAAAAAAAAATCTAAAGGGAACCATGATCATGCCTAACAGTGACTTTGAAACTTTCAAAAGGATGATGGGACTCCACAATGATGATGCCACATGAACTATGGTAAAGCCATTAACACCATGGAAAGATCAACTCTGGACTACAAACTGCTCAGGACAATTTCGAGATGACTGGCTGAGATGATCCAGCCTGACAGACTACCTGAACAAGGACTTGAAACAAGCCCTGCACTTTCTCACTATGCAGCGGCTGGACAAATGATACAGGACTTGACAATTAACCCAAAAATTTTCTTTTCAGGATCCCCTAAAGATGCAAGTAATTTTAAGAAAACAACACCCACATCCCAAAAAGGTGGGATGGGAAGTTTTTGGTTGTTTAATGAGTTTTGGATATTGTCATTGTTTATTGTGATTGGTTACAAGTTGTTAATTGTTAATGGTCAGGAAAAAAGCTGAACATGAAGATTAGATTCAGAGGTTTTGTTTAAAAAAGAAAAGGAAAAAGGAGAATATAGATATGAGGTAGATCACTGAATCTACTCTGAGAAAAAAGATGAAGAAATAATAGGATAAAGGGGTAGATCACTAAATCTACTCTGAAAAGAAAAAGAAGATATAAAAATGACAAAAGGTAGATTACTGAATCTGTTATGAAAACAAATACATTTAAAAAGGAACTACTTGTTTTAAATAGGATAAGTAATGAAAACTTTTTTGTCTGAGTTTATCAAATGTTACTGGACTGGACATTGTTAATATATATAAAATGGAGTTTTTATCTGAATTTGTCAAATGTTAATGGACTAGACATTGTTAATGTAATTCTTGACTGTATATATTGTATATACTTATTGGATAATTTTTCTTGTATTAGTTGTAACCTTTTTTTAATTTTAGACAAAAACAGGGGAAATGTGGTGGTATTGTGCTCCCCAAAATATTGTGTGTTCCCTGAAATAAACATATCTGGGGTCAGAGAACAGACAGCCACTAGAACAAAGCCAAAATTGGTGGCTAGAAAATGGGAAGAGTAAGCCATAACAGAAGTTGGGCGGTGGTGGTACACACCTTTAATCCCAGCACTTGGGAGGCAGAGCTAGCTGGATCTCTGAGTTCAAGGCCACTTTAGAAACAGCTAAGCATGGTGACCCATGCCTTTAATCCCAGAAACACAACCTTTAATCCCAGGGAGTGGGGGCAGAAAGAGAAAAGTATATAAGGCGTGAGGACCAGGAATTGGGGAAGGAAAAAGCATGTAGTTAGTTAAGCTTTGGAGCAACACAGTTCAGCTGAGATTCATGTGGAGGAGGAATCAGAAGCTTCCAGCCTGAGGAAACAGGATCACTTGAGGAACTAGCAAGGTGAGATAGCTGTGGCTTGTTCTGCTTCTCTGATCTTCCAGCATTCACCCCAATAACTGGCCTCGGGTTTGAGTTTTATTAATAAGACTCTTTAAGATTCATGTTACATCCAACTAAACCAGCACCATTTGTTGAACATGCTCTCTTTTTTCCACTGTATATTTCTGGCTTCCTTGTCAAAATTCAGTTGTCCACAAGGCAACAACAGGATCTCCAAAAGGAGACCCAGTGAGGACTCAGTATGAAGTGTGTGGAAGAAGACAGAGGCCTTGAACCAGACCAATTACTTATTGCAAGGAACACTTATATATAAAGATGTATGTACTACAGACTAAAGTCTCTACTGTGTGGCTCACTAAGTCACACTATGGTTTCCATAACAAGACTTTTATTTTTCTGTATGCTAGTTTGTTTTTTTCTTTTTTGTTTTTCTTGTTTCCTTTTAAATTTTATTTTATTTTGAGGGGGAGGTTGCACAGGCACAGGGTAGATATGATGGGATGGCAAGATGAATGGGATCAGGATTCATGATGTGAAACCCACAAAGAATCAATAAAAGAAGTAAAAAAAAAAATTAGATGTTCATGGGTGTGTGAATTTACATTTGGGTCTTAGATTCTATTCCATTGATCAATGTATCTGTTTTATGCCAATACCATACAGTTTTTATTACTACAGCCCTGCAATACAGCTTGAAATCAGGAATAGAGAGATCTCTAGAAGTTTTTTATTGTATGGGATTGTTTTAGCTATCCTGAGTTTTCCTTTTTTCCACATGATGTTGCAAATTCTTTCAAGGTCTGTAAACAACTGTGTTGGGATTTTTTAAATTCATCTATTTATTTTATTTTACATCCCAACCACAGTCTCCCCTCCCTCCTCTCCTGCCAGTCCATCCTCATCCCATGTGTTGGGATTTTAAATGAGATTGTGTTGAATTTATAGATTGCTTTTGGTAGGATGGCCATTTTTACTATGATAACCTTACCAATCCATGAGCATGGGAAATCTTTCCATCTTCTGATATCTTCTTTGATTTCTGCCATCAAAGAATTGAACTTTTTATCATAAAGTCTTTCATTGCTTGATTATAATTAACCACAAAATATTTTATATTATTTCTGGTACATTGTACACAGTGTCATTTCCATGATTTCTTTCTCAGATTGATTGTCATTTGTATATAAGAGTTACTGATTTTTCTTTAGTAAGAAAGAAATAGTCTTGCATCTATCCATTTAGCTGAAGATGTTCATCAGCTGTAAACATGATTTGGTAGAATTTGGGAGGTTGCTCGCTTATGTATACTATTCTATCATCTGCAAATAGCAATAATTTGACTTCTCTTTTTTTAAATTATTATTAAGAGAGTTTCTATGCATTTTACATACCAACCCCAGACTACCCTCACCTCCCTCCGCCCACCTCCCAGCCTTCCCCCACCCCACCTCCCATTCCCACCTTCTCCAAGGCAAGGTCTCCCATGGGGAGTCAGCAGAGCCTGGTATATTTAGTTGAGTCAGGTCCAAGACCCTCCTCCCTGCACCAAGGATTCACAGTGTCTCACCATAAGCACCAGGCTTCAAAAGGCAGGCTCATGCAGTAGGGACAGGTCCCATCCCACTGCCTGCCTGTGAGCCCCCTAAACAGTTCAAGCTAAACAACTGTCTCACCTATCCAAAAGGCCTAGTCTTATACCCTGGAGGCTCCTCAGCTATTGGTCCACAATTCACACATTTCCAATCATGATGTCAATGTCCCTTGCTCATTGAATCCCTCCTCTCTCTCATCTATTGGACTTCTGGAGCTCACCCTGGTGCCTGGTGGTTCATCTCTGCATTTGCTTCCATCAGTTACTGGATGAGGGCTCTAGGATGACAGTTAGGGTTTTCAGCCATCTCATCATTGCAGTAGGCCAGTTCAGGCACCTCTCAACTATTGCCAGTAGTCTAAGCTGGAGTCATCCTTATGCATTCCTGGGAACTTCCCTAGCACTCTGTTTCTCTCTATTCCCATGATGTCTTCATTTATCATGGCATCTCTTTCCTTGCTTTCCCACTCTGTCCTTGTTCCAGCTTGAACCTCCCATTCCCCTATGTTCTCATCCTCCATCACTTACCCTCCATTACTCCTCTCACCCCCAGTATTTCTCAATCACTGGGTTATCTATGCATCCTTTCTAGGGTCCTCCCTGCTAGCTAGCCTGCTGTGGGTTGCAGTCTGGTTATCCTTCGCTTTACACCAAGTATCCACTTATAAGAGAGTATACACCATGTTTGTCCATTTGAGTCTGGGTTACCTGAAGTAATAAAAACAGCTTGGTACTGGCATAAAAACTGACAGGTAGACCAAAACAATCGAATTAAAGACCCTAACATTAATCTGCACACATATGAATACCTGATTTTTGACAAAGAAGCCAAAACTGTACAATGGAAAAAAGAAAGCATCTTCAACAAATAGTGCTAACGTAACTGGATGTCAACATGCAGAAGATTGCAAATAGATCCATATCTGTTGCCATGCACAAAACTCAAGTCCAAGTGGATCAAAGACCTCAACATAAATCCAGTTACATGGAACTTGATAGAAGAGAAAGTAGGATGTAGTCTTGAATGCATTGGTACAGGAGACCACTTCCTAAATATAACACTAGTAGTATAGACACTGAGAGCAACAATTAATAAATAGGACCTCTTGAAACTGAGAAGCTTTTGTAGGGCAAAGGACATGGTCAATAAGACAAAATAACAGCCTACAGAATAAGAAAAGATCTTCACCAGCCCCACATCTGACAAAGGTCTGATCTCCAAAATATATTTAAAAAATTCAAAAAACTCGACATCAAAATACTGAACAATCCAATTATAAAATGGACTACAGAGCTAAACAGAGAATTCTCAACAGAAGAATCTCAAATGGCTGAAAGACATTTAAGGAGTTGCTCAACATCCTTAGTGATCAGGGAAATGCAAATCAAAACTACTCTGAGATACCATCTTACACCAGTCAGAATGGCTAAAACTGAAAACACTGAAGACAGCTTATGTTAGAGAGGATGTGGAGCAGGGGGAACACTCCTCCACTCTTTGTGGGAGTGCAAACTTGTACAGCCACATTGACTTCTTTTCTACTTTGTATTTCATTGATCTCCTTGTTTAATGCTCTAGCTAGAACTTCAAGCACTATACTGAATAGATATCAACTTCAAGTACTATATTGAATAGATATCTAGAGAGTAGGAAGCAGCCTTGCCTTATTCCTGATTATAGTGGAATAGCTCTGAGTTTCTCCATTATTTCTCTACTTAGTTTTTGTCTGGATGACATGTCCATTGGTTAGAGTTGGGTATTGAAGTCTGCCGCTATTAATGTGTGAGGTTCAACGTGCAATTTAAGCTTTAGTAAAGTTTCTATTACAAATGTGGGCACTCTTGCATTTGGGCAATAGCTGTTAAGAACTGAACATCATCCTGCTGGGTTTTTCCTTTGATGAGTATGAAATGTCCTTCATCTACTTTGATTAATTTTTGTTTGAAGTCTATTTTATTAGATATTAGAATAGCTACATCAGCTTTCTTCTTAGGTCCATTTCCTTGGCAAATCTTTTTCCAACACTTTACTCTGAGGTAATATCTATCTTTGATACTGAAGTGTATTTCTTATATGCAGCAGAAGGATGGATCCTGTTTTTTAATCTATTCTGTTAGCTGGTGGCTTTTTATTGGGGAATTGAGTCCATTGATATTGTAAGATATTAATGACCAATGGTTGTTAATTCATGTTATTTTGGTGGTGGTGGTGATGGTGAGTGTGTGTGTTTCATTAAAATTTGCTGCTGTGAGATTTTCACTGCCTATGTTTTTATGGATATAGTTAATTTCCTGGGGTTGGAGTTTTCCTTCTAGTACCTCCGGTAGAACTTGATTTGTGGTTACATGTTGTTTAAACTTGGCTTTGTCATGAAATATCTTGTTTTCTCTAATTATGGTAATTGAAAATTTTGCTGAACATAGTAGTCTGGATTGGCATCCATCATCTCTTGGAGTCTGCAGCACATCTGTCAAGTCCCTTCTGACTTTTAGTGTCTGCACTGAGAAGTTAGGTGTAATTATATGTTATTTCACCCTTTTCTGTTGCAGCTTTTAATATTCTTTCTTTGTTCTTTTGGTGATGTTTTTATTATGTGACAAGGGGTATTTCTTTCCTAGCCCAGTGTGTTTGTGTTCTATAACCTTGTACATTTAAAGGCATGTCCTTCTTTAGGTTAGGAAAATTTTCATCTATGGTTTTGTTAAAAATATCTATGCCTTTGAGCTGGGATTCTTCTCCTTCTATTTTTATTGTTCTTTGGTTTGATATTTTTAGTGTTCCAGATTTCCTAGATATTTTATGTTAGGAATTTTTCAGATTTAGTATTTTCTCTGACCAATCTATTTCTTCTATTGTGTCTTCATCACCTGAGATTCAGTCTTCTATCTCTTATATTCTGTCCATGATGCTTGTGTCAGTAGTTCTTGTTCAGTTACCTAGACTTTATATTTCCAGAATTCCCTGTTTGTTTTCTTTATTTCTTCTACTTCTATTTTCAGGTCTTAAACCATTTTATTCCTTTTTGTCAACAGTTTGTTTTTTTTCTTGGTTTTCTCAACATTCTTTAAGAGATTCATTGATTTCCTCCAATTTTATTGTCTTTTCTTCAATTTCTTTAAGGAATTTACTCATTTCTTCTTTACGTACTTCTATCATCATCATAAAGTTGTTTGTAAAGTCATTTTCTTGTGCTTTAGCTGTGTTGGAATATTCAGGGTTTGCTCTAGTGAGGTGGCTGGGCTCTAGTAGTGACATATTACTGTGCTGTTGTTTGTGTTCTTACACTTATATTTAAGCATCTGGTTTTGGAATGTTTATAAGTCTCAGTGCCAGTTTGTGGATTTGTCTGTGTTGGACAGGTGCTTTCTTCCTTGGTTTCTGCTTCCTCTCTGGTTTTCTGGCTGCCATGACCTATGGTTGAGTAGAGGGTCTCCACTCACATTAGGGTCTGGACTTCTGATGTCCTGTATAACCTCTTGTCCAGAAGGGGGTTGCTGCCCAGGTTTCGGGCTCAAGTTCTGGCTATGTGTGTTGTCTCTGATCTGGCTGGGAATCTTCTGGGGTTCAAGATCTGGGTCTGGCTTCTGGTGGTGTGGGAGGCTTCTGCTTGGTTTTCAGGGAGTTAGCTTAGTCTCTGTGGCTTATGACACTGAACTAGGCTCTGGAATTTAGGATGCTGGCACAGCCTCTGATAGGGTAGAAGGTTTCTAGCAGAGATGTGGGCCAGATTATGGTGATAAGACAGAAAAGCCAGTTGGAGTTATGTTGGACAAGTGTGGGCAGGATGGAGGGCAGTCATTCCTGAGGTTTACAATGATGGCCTGCCCTCTGTTTCAGTAGGGGCTTTTGCTAGGGGTGTGGGCTGGTATAAGGTGACAAGAAGAGAAGGGTCACTTGGGGTTAAGCTAGGCAGTGTGTCCAGGCTTAACTATTCTTTGCTGTAACATACATTAGTTGAAAATAATATAATTTGGTTCTTGGGAATTTTTCCTCAGTAGTTTAAATATACTTTCATAATTTACCAGCTAAGTTGGATATGGTGTGTGACACTAATTCAATGAGTGCAGGGAATCATAGTAGAGTTAAAAGCAAATTTTTAAAAAGGAATGAAAGAGAAATGGAAGGAGAAACTTGTTTTAAAACTGAATTACATGTGGGTATAACATGTTCTTAAGAAGCTAAAGAGGATTTTAATAATATGTGGAACATTTATAAAGAAGCAGTTTTCAGACTTGGCTTTATTGGTATTTGGAAACTGGCTATGTTTTAGAAGCCATCCTATGCTTTTAAGGTCTTTGGCAGCTTCTTTAGCATCAGTTCCCTGGGTACCAATATACCCTGCTTTTATCAATGTCCCATTTACATTTCTGATCCTGCTAAAATTTTATAAGGGTTCCCTTTGGTCTTCAGTATGTATATACATACATACATGCATATATATAAATATACATGTATATATATGTATATATGTGTTGTGTATTTTCTTAATGGTTGGCATTTGACAGACAGGAGATTGAATCTCAATGTGCTTTTAATTGATTATCCTTTGTTAGTCTCTTGAGTGCAGGAGTTTTAGCTATGTATAAACATACTGGCTATAAATGCTAAATCTAAGCCAAAATTTATTAGTGATGGTTTGATTGAAATGTAACATGTGATTCATGATAAAATACTTTGTTTCCTCAGTTGAGCATGATGGCACATTCTTTTAATCCCAGATCTTTTGAGGCAGAGGCAGACTGACCTCTGATTTGGGGGCCAACTTGGTCTATAGAGTAAGTTCCAGGATAGCCAAAGCTACAAAACCTGTATCAAAAAAAGTTGTTTCCTTATGTGTAAAGTCATCCTTAATTGTCAAATAATAACAAAGCCCTCTCCCATCAAGCATGTCTAGCCATGTCTAGAAAAATATTTAGTTACGAATAAGTTATAACCCTTATACAGTGCTGGTAGGTTTTAGTCCAATCATTACAGAAATTAGCATGAAATAAAATAATATCTTCCATAAGGTATAGCTATATTGCTTCTAGGTATTTACCTGAAGGATACTCTGTCAGCCCATCACAAAGATACTTGCACACCAGCATTCTTTGCTAAACTAGTCACAATAAATAAATAATAGAACTAACCTCTGGGTGTCTATAAAAAGAAGAATGGATAAAGATGGATAAAGTTCTTTTTTCAGCCACAAATTGTACTGAAATTACATTGCTTGTACGAAATGGATACAATTAGAGATAATAATTTTAAGTGAACTGTCACACTCAAAAAGATAAGTATCATGTCTTATTCAATGTGTAGTTCCTAGATATTATATAGATATTTAGCATCATATATGTACATGTAACATGAAAGTATAAGCAAAACTCTCCAGGGGAACAAAGTAGACTAACAGGAAAGAGGAGGAAATGAACAGAGATGTGATAAGGGATCCTTGTATAATATTAGAGGGACCAGCCTTAATATTCTACATCCCAGGGGCTCAGGAGAGAGAACTACTAACGGCGAGGACTATTTTCAGGAAATAGAATCTCAGCACACCAAGCTCTATAGTCCACTTGCTTTAATTCCTCTGGCATAACATCCTATATACACAGCTTCAGTTCTGTTCTCGTACCTAGCTCCTTTCTTGCCTGATTTCTCTCTATACTCATCTATTCCTCCCTTTAAGTTCTATCTTAATTCTCTCATCTTAATTCTGCCTCACCTAGGGCCTTTTCAGCTTGTTCTTACCCAGCTAGTACTTGCCCATCTGGCTCTTCCTCATCTTCCATCTCATTCCTCTGGTACTCTCTTCTAGCCCTTCAATCTAGTTCTTCCCCATCTCAACTTGTTCCTCTCAAGTTTTTACCCATCTATTTCTTCCATTCTCTTTTCTCTTCTCCCTCATGCCCTGGAAGTCCTGGTATAAAAAGGGAGGGTCTGGGCTAAAATGTGTAAAGCTATTATTTAATGTTCACCTGACCTAGGCGGTGTCTGTCCCCTTAAGGAATTTAAGTCAGGAGACTTGCACATGGGCTGTTATCACTGTTAGTCCTCGGAAGTTGGGTGCCCACTTGGGTGGTATCTCCTTGTGGAATTTACCTTAATTCAGGAACTTGCACGTGGGCTGTTATCACTGTTATCTTCGGAAGTTAGGAGACCAACTGGGCAGTGTTTCCTTGTTAGTCCTTGAAAGTGGCTAAGGGAGAGATGCCTGGTTCCAGAGGAGGCCTTTCCTGAGGCTGTTCTCCAAATACCTGGAATGTGTATGTCCAGAGAGTGATCAGTCCACACTGTTAGCCCTTCCTAGGGAAAAGTCAATTGGGAAGACTATGAAGGCACACATGATTTTCACAACAGAATACAGCTGATACATAACAAGCCAAATAACACCAAAAACTCCTTGGAATTTGGCTTCCTCTGGGGGAATTCACTGATCCCTCCAGGTAGTGACTTTGCCATAACCAGCTGAGTTCTTATGATATATTCCTGCAGCCTGCAGCAAAGGGAGATATAACCAAAGTACATCATGAACTTATATAAAAAACATTCTTATGTATCCCAGTACCATGTATATATACTCCTTTGAAGTGGGTGGATGGGACATTTCAAGCCAGTCTAAGCTACACAGTGAAATACATAAGCATTTACAATTTAAGGTATTGCTTACTATGATATGGTCCTGTCCTATACATTCAACTTTTTCAAATAGTTGTTCAAATCAATTAGGACCAATATTCTAGTATGCTTTTTAAAATTGTTCCTTCCTATGCTCATCCTAAACCTATTGTATCAGACTGCAGAAACAGGTTTCTGATGATCTACATGTTTATTTACCAAGCTTGCCAACAGGTTTGGAGTAATTGTAACTTATAAGGGACAAACTTAGAATCAAGATATTTTTCACGCCAGGTGGTGGTGGCGCATGCCTTTAATCCCAGCACTGGGGAGGCAGAGCCAGACATATCTCAGTGAGTTCGAGGCCAGCCTGGGCTACAGAGTGAGTTCCAGGAAAGGTGCAATGCTACACAGAGAAACCCTGTCTCAAAAATTTTTTTTCATTATTGTGTCCTGTAATTAAATTATTTGAGGAGTAATTCCTAAAAAACAGAGAGTATATTTAAGGGCCTAATGTGAGCAATATAGAGAAAATATCACTGGGGACTAGCATATAGAATTAATATATAGACTATAATTTTTTTATCGTCTCTTACTTTTGCCTCCTTATAACCACTAACAACCAAGCGATTTAGTAGGAAAATATCAGTAATGAGTTCTAATGATATATTTCTTATACATCAAAATATCTCAATTATGTAAATAGATGCTAACACTGAGAAAATGAAAATAATTAAATTATTAAAGCACCACATATTTTTTTCACATCGGATCACAGTCAAGTCAATTTACAGGATATTAATATCCTGTGATCTTTTGATGTGGTGGTCGAGATAGCTAGATCAATTTTCAGATGTGCAGCTGTCCTAGTTGATCCCTTCAGGAACAGCCCGATTTGGGGAACCAAAGGGTATTGTTTCTGTCAGAATTTAAAGCATGTTTGCCTGAAAATGTTCGTTTTTGTTTCAACAATAGCAATATCGTTGTGTGTCTAAGACTTAAATTTTTCAAGTATAGGTATTCATAGCTATCATCTTTATATTTATGTTGATTATTAAGCCAGGTGATGATAAGGAGCAATATAAGGTGAAAAATCAAGAACATGTCAAGAAAGAAATGAAAAGTCAGGAAATATCGACGCTTAGGAGGGAGATTTATCATAATCATTCAGGAAATAGTAATTCTTGGTAACAGAAAGAAATCAATCAGTGATATTGTAGAACAGTAGTGAGATTGAGAAATTGCAGTGGTAAGACTTAATTAAGATTTCTACTTGTATTCAACTAAACCATTGATCAAGAATTTTATGTTAATATGAATATTTTTGAGGTATGTATCTATGTACCATGAGCCATTTGGCAAATTTCAGAAAAGCAATACACGGAACAATTAAATTTTTAAGTAATGCTAAGGAAGGCATTGCATTTTAAATAAATGAGATGGTAGTGTTGATTAGGGGTGGAGGTGATATCTCTCTGTGTCTTTTAGCTAAGATTAACTGGGTATACACATATAAATGATTTTTTAGAAAGTATTTTATCATAGACTATATTAGAATTTTCCAAAGAGAGTGAACCAATAAAATAAATGGAGAAATAGATGGGCAGACATATGTTTAAAGAAGAAAAGATGTGATAATTGGATAGCATGATTATGAAAGTTGATAAGGCTTCTAATAGGCTGTCTGAAAGCAGGAGATGCACTGGTGATGTTCATGTGCCCACTGAAGTTGAAAGACGCACAAGCAGTGAAATTGATGTAAACACCAATTTGAAAACAAAATAATGGAGACTACAAGGCTACTATTCCAAGTCCCAGAGTCAAAACATCTGAGCTCTTTCAGTTGTGAGTGGTCATGACTCCAAGTTAGGGATCAGAAAAAAGAGAAAGAACAAACTCTCTACTATTCTGCTTTTTGCTTCATCTGCACACCCTGTCACTTGGATAAAACACACCATATTGAGACCCCATTTCTTCATTTAGCCCATCAAATATTCTGGCATTCTCCTTCAGAAACACCATTGCAGACATACATAGGATTGATACTTCATAAGATATCTGGGTATCACACAATCCAGTCAAGTTGACACATACAAACATCCATCATTCAATCTACATTACTTCTTTTGTTGTTGTTGTTTTGTTTTGTTTTTCGAGACAGGGTTTCTCTCTGTAGCTTGCACCTTTCCTGGAACTCACTTGGTAGACCAGGCTGGCCTCGAACTCACAGAGATCCACCTGGGTCTGCCTCCCGAGTGCTGGGATTAAAAGTGTGCACCATGACCACCTGGCCAATCTACACTACTTCTATATTACTACTAAATATAATTTTATTTCATAAAAGGGCATCTCTACAGAATACAAGCAAAATATCACTTTTAAAACCAAAATTACATTTATTTTCACATTATAGTTTTATTTATTGATTTTCGTCTGGCAAATGTTTACATAACTAAAACTAATTTAATTTAAATTTAATGCTTAGTTTTCAGAATTTTATAGCAAAACAATGATGAAATCAGTACCATGGTGATGGAAACTATAATCTGTACGTACATGAAGATTCTACAAGAGATAGCAATCAAGCTATTTTCAGCTCAATATCCCCTCAAGGAAAATCATATCTAGCCATTAACTGATTATTTGGCATTTTGAATTCTAGTTCCACTAGCTGATAGCCACACTCTACCACTTGGCATATGTGGAGAGACAGACTGTCACATATTGATCTTATACCTCTTGTTATTTTCTAAATGTCTCCAGAAAACAGGCAGTTCGTAAGATAGTCCATGTATCCAGTTTAGCAATCTAAAATTTCCTTATTTTGAATCAAGTGATATTTCAAATTATGGAGAACTATTGGAACTATCTGAATTAAGAGAATATATCTGAGAATATATTACCTTGCATTTTTAAATGTATATATTGTTTTCTATTTATTGTCTATTTTTCACTTGCTTGGAGTTAATGTTAGCATTTCTTCCCAAGTTCCCATGAACACACACTGTGGGAGGCCAGCTCCCATCTTCCCCACAGTTCCTATGAGGAGGAGGGAGGGATAAGAAAATATTAGCTGGAAAGAAAGACGTAGTTGATGAGAAGAAAGAAATAAGGGATAGCTTAGGGAGAACCTGGATCAAAACCCAATGGCCCCTTCTGCCTCTTCAAAGGGGCTTGTTTTAACAATGCCAAGGGGCAGGGCAAAAGAGCCCCTTACTAGATCAAAGCACACCACACAGCCAAGTGTAGACCCTTCCAAACTGGTAACCACGCCCATGTTCAAATCATCCGCTTATGCAGCTCTGCTGGGTAAAGTAAGCTCAGAGTCTCTGACCCTGTATAATTTGGACCTCCACAACACATCTTCAGCTGAGGATGCAGAGTTTATCTTTAGAGATGTAACCATTAATCTTTATTATTCCCCAAGAACTGAATGCTAATAATTCATCATTCGCCACTACTGAAATGGAGATTCATATCTTTTGTATTTTATATTCTTGAGAACACTATATATGTATGTAGGCCTGTGTATGTGTATCATTATGTGTAGAAAGATCGATTATATAGACAGACAGATAGGTAGATATGAAAAGCAAGTGATTTCCTAGTTTAAAAAATCATACTTTAAAAAGCTAAATTTTTCCAAGAAAATTTGCTAGGTAATCAACATTTTCATGTTGTTGAGTGTAGTCCAGATAATATGGCCTCAAAAAGTCCCAGAGGGTAAATAATTGAATGTACATTTATCCCTCTAAGGACACTCAAGTTGCTATCACACTTAAAATCTCACCATTTCTTTACTTTTCCTTCTTTATAAGTCATTTCATTCCATAATCTCTTCTGCTAATACTTTATTTCTTCAGCATAGTTTTCATCATCTAGCTTGTCAAACTTCAATATTTCCCTTCTTGTAGTAAGTAACTATTATGTGTATCTTTAATATGAATTGATGTACATAACTGCCATAGACTATCAGCTTCAAAAGTTTAATACCAATGTTTTCTGGTAATAAACCTAAAACCTCTATAGTAAGACTGACAAATAAGAAATATTTACAAATGGGAGTATAAAGGAGGAAGTTAGTGTATGTTGCATGGTAGATATTAGATGTTTAGTTTAGTTTGAGGAACATACAGGTTTAATCCATAACACTATGCTTTGTAAGAGCTCTGAAACTAACATTGTCTGATGCATTCAAAAATGTATTATTATGTAGAGTCATATGGTAAATGCAGTAACATTTTCTCATCCAAACTTTCCACAAAAAATATTTTAATGTTTGGAAAATCAAGTTTTACTCAGGAAAAATAAAAGGCATTTCCCATAACTTAAGCTTAACTATATTGTCATGGGACTTCTGTGCACCATCTTTCACACTTAAACTTCGTTTTGTTTAGCCTTGAATTTATCTATCTTTGTTCTGACAATTCCTTAAAATATTTCTGGTGGCTTTTCTTTAAAATGTAATTAAATTGTCATTGAGAATCTTAATATTAATAGCTTTCATTAATATTTTGACAGTAAATTCTACCTTGATTTTCAGTGATTGATGCTGCCTGGAATTATATTTGTTAAGAGACTCGGTCATTTAATTTAAAAATTGAGATGTGCACACTACCTTTTGAAGCCTTTGTAAGAATAAAAATACACTGAAAACTTAAAAATGAATACTTTTCTTGACCTATTAATTAATTCTGAATTAGGCATGGGGAAGGAACTAGCACTTAAGTGTAAAAGTAATTTAGTGGTTAAGGATCATAGAGCTCACCATAGCTATGCTGAAACCTAGTATGTAAAAGGCAGACACTCAATGTTGTTTCAGCCCTGGGCATCTTGTAAGCAGGGTCTGCCAGAGATGCTGATATGAGCTAAATTAATTCAATCACATCATTTTCATGATAGTCTCTTGCAACTGTAAGCCATATCCTACTCATATTCTATCTATAGTTCACCCTAAGGGAACCACTGTGTTCTTTGGACCTAATTTTGAAGTTTCACTAAAAAAATAAAGGGCTTATTTACACATTCTAAGCTGTCATCAGAATTTTCAGACTGAATCTGGAGGAATATGATCAAATCAAAATAAACTATACAAAATTCTCAAAGAACTAATAAAAAGTAAATATATTAAAAACTAACCAAAAATAACCCCAAATTTTATTTTAAAAATAAATAAAAGCAAAAAGAACATATTGAGATCACACTGTGCTTTGTTCTGAGTTACCTTGTATTATGTAAACCAGTTTTTCAGGGAATGCCTTGCCCTGGTAAACTCCATTTTAAGTACAAACACAGGCAGGTAGATTCTACACCTTGTTTGGCATGTAAGCCTCCCAGGAGACATAGACTGATGCATAGCTTATTCCAGAAATTAGAAAGGAACACCCTATAAAAAGATGATTCAGGTTGAAAGCTATAGGATAGGACAGTAATGTAGCACTAGGTTCGGAATGTCATTATACACATGTACAGTCTTAGCCACTTGGTAGGTTAAAACAGCAGGTTTCTTTACTTGTGGTCAAAATAAGTTAAAAAGAGCTGGTGGTACATGACCCAGGAAGAGAGTTGCCTACCATGTTTAAGACCCTAGTTCTATCTCAAATACCAGAGAAAACAGTCTGATGTATGGCAATCCTTCTCCAAGACTCTGAAAGTTTGCATTTGATCAAATTGCAAATCATGCTTTAAAAACCTATATAAATGTTTTATTGAAAAAAACCTGCCCTTGTAAACCTTCGTATACTAAAATCTGACCCAAAGAATAAGCAAAAGCTAATAAGCAAAATCTTATTTAGCTTTTTTAATCAAAATATTTCAACTCCCTCTTGTATAAATCTGGAATATATGGTCATGTAGGCATTATTATTATGATTTTATGAAGAATGCTTTGTTACTTAAGAAATTTTACCATTTTCATAAGTATTTATCTCATATACTGGACACCTCTCTTAAGTCTAGATCTCATGATATGAAATTATTAAGAGCTTAAATTTGCAATAGTTTCTATAATTTCAGTGAGAATCAGGAAGATATATTAAAGTTAGGTCTTAGATATTGTATTAATTGAAACTGATAAATATATAGTAGGATAATAGTCTCAAACAGCTGCTGTGGTTCCTACCTTAAAACTACTCAACATCCAAATACTTCCCCATGTATAAATACTTATGGGGAAAAATAAAGCATAGTTCATTCAGTGGTGATAATTAATATTAATTGGTATTTCATTGTGTATAAGACACTTTGTTAATAGGTTTATATACATTATCTCATTCAATTTTCACTTCAACCTTGTGGGGTTATATTATTTATACTTTTCTTTTATACAAGAGTTTTCTAAGGTAAAAACATCCACAATATGAAGAGGAGGTAGTGTAATGTATCCTGGTAGAAAACACCCTTAACCTTCTTCAGCAAGAGTTGAATTCAACACATTTTGATGCAGAAAGCTGGAACCAATCCCCCTTAAGATGTTATGATCTTCAGGAGTTCTTAGAGACTAAAGTACATTCTAGTGCATTCAGGTTTATTCTGGGCATCACGGTAGAAGTCTATATAATGTTGGTCCCTCATTTTTTTTTTTTTTTGTAGCTTTCAGTAGTGCTATCTTTAAAGAATAGACTCTTAAGCAAAATTTTAAGAGTTGATTTGGTGAGTAGTCAAAAGCAGTCTGTCACTCAATGACCAGATGGATTCCTCTCCTCTTGTGGACAATTGAACTGCGCAAGACTTGCTTGGCTGGCACGTGTATTTGTAAAAATACAGTAAGAAAAATATATTTTGTGGGACTTACAACACAACCATTTGTGCTGAGTATTTAAAATGGAAAACTTTTAACATGGAAAACAAATGTCTTATGTGACACATTAATTTTACAATTAAAAACATGGCTATTCCACTGAAACAATACTTTTCCTCTTGACTGGGACAATATCAACAATATACCATTGGTGAGAAATCTTATGGATTCCAATATTCAGTCTATTTTAGAATGCAGAAGGGAATGAGATTATCAGAATTAATTTTAACTTTAACTAAAGGAGATGTTTCATATAATCATTTTTCCATGTCTTGTTTTAGGTTGACCACATTTTAAAAATCTTGTTTTGCAGCATGCTGTCTCTGTGGTTATTTAACAATGAAACAGAAAGAAAAACCCACAGGTTATGAATAAATACTTTAAAATGCCTTTCACTTGCATGATGGATTACAGAAACCCTATACAGATTGTCACTTTAGCCATTCAAAATAGAGTGAAAATATTATTGCTTTTATTTCCCAGTGGATTTTGTACTCTTTTTTTACTTTCATTAATCATTAGTATTTCAACATAAAGGAAGCAAGGAAGGGACAAAGAGAAATAGCAGTGATTTCAAAAGGTAAATTGTCTGTAGATAAATGTCCTTGTGCACCACTGTAATCCCAGTTACAGTGAACTCACAACTTTGGTTTGACAAAAAAAAAAATCATCTCTTTGATTATTTCTTTTGATAGCAAACCAGAAATGACATTGCTTAGAATTAGTACAACCCACTGAAAATATACACAAGGAGGAATTCCCTCTCAGTCAAAATTTATATGTGGTGTTTATAATGACTATAATTAGTATCAGTGATCTGAAGACAAGGGCTATTTTGTCATTTATAAATTATATCTATTAACTGAAAGGTAAGGTAACTGTTAAGTGCACAGTGCTCATGGTTAGTGGTAAATTTGCTCCTTTATTTGAGGTTATCATTGTTTCTTTGAGCTAAATTGCTATTCTTTATCACAAAAGACCATTTCATAATTCTAAAAGTCTGAAAGAAAGAACTAAAATTCTCCTCTATTAAAATGCATTTATGTGTTTTCACAAAAGTATTTCAAGTTTCTCTGAAATGTTGGCAGAGTAGGTAAAAGACAATTGCTTTAGTTTAAATGATATTTATGATTGTGATTGTCAAGTACTATTTGATCCTGGATAACATTTGAATGTACACTAAACAAATATGAATATGCTTACTGTGAACCTAAAATACATAATTATATTGGTTTTTTTATATTACAGAAGGTGTGATTCCTTAGTAAAGCTTTAGCTAATCATTTTCATAAAATTAATATATTTAATATAACATTTTAATTCAGATTTACTTAATAAAGCAACAAGTGAGACAAATTCCAAAAGGATTGTTGTTAACAAATTTTCAAATTAATGAGTTTATACAATGTGTGATTTGTGATATATTTAAAAGATCTATTTATAGAAAATGCCTAGTATGCAATGATATTGCCTCTTGTTTCATTTCACTTTGTTTTGTTTTATAGAGAACTTGAATGTCCCATGCTAAAATAATTTCTTAAATTTGAAAATGGAATGCTTGTCACTGTGTCTCCAGATTAATGCTGATAAAAACAAATCTTGATGTTTATATAGATGAGCTGCCATTTGTGAGTCAATGAACCCCCCTTTTGGGGGAAAATAATTGGCTAAGTTTGTTATTACACTGGAGGATGCAATTCCAGAATGAACCGGACTAACATCATCAGTTTGTAAATAGAGAATGGAAGAGGCTGCTGCCTGGAACTTTCAGATAGACCAGTTAACAGTAGATCAATTATAGGAGAAAGAAAGTTTGATACTAGCTTAAAGTTGCTTAGTGGTAGAACCAGAAAGGGCATACATAATATGAGGGTCACTCAAGAAGAAATAAGGGAAAGACAAGGTGAATAACAGAGAAACAGAAATCTTGCCTCTGGCTCCTTGAAATAGCATCTTTTTCAGAACAGCATTTGACAGTACACTGACCATAAAAGAAAAGAAGCATATTGCTTTTGGTGTTCTAATTAACTGATATAGAATCTGATACACACAATGTCAGAACTCATATATAAGTATATAGGAACCATTAGTGGGCCAAGGGGTATTTGAATTCTCAGTGTGAAGGAGTCTTTTATCCTTTTCTAAGTGAGAAGGAAAATATTAAAAAAAGAGAATGTGGCATACAAATAATTAGCTATAGACAATTTAATTTTAAAAGAATTCCACAAAACTATGATTAAAAAAAGAAACCCTGAGAATCTCAAATTCCAGGCAAGCCTTGGGTACATACTGAAATATTTTCTTTTAAATATTTTTTCATTAAATTTAGTTATTTGTATACATGTGTGTAGGTGTTGGAACCTTCAGGAATTGGTTTGCTCCTTATACCAGCTGGGTCTCAGGGCTCTAACTAAAGTAGTAAGGTTCAGTAACAAGCACCTCTACACCCAAGGCATCTAGATGGCCCAACATTCTTTCTTGAGACAAAACCAGAGGAACTTTATATTATACATAATACTCTTTTTATATAAAGAGCACTTCATTGGCAATGCTGGATTCAGGATATGCAGACAAAAGTTTTAAATGAACAGTATATGTAGAATTTTCTTTACAGTGAGTATTAAAGGAGTCTATGTGGTTTGGGAACTTATATATATATTGTTATCTATCATTAGTCTATTTAAAAATTAATCCTCTAAATGTCACAGAAATTATAAGAACACTACTGACACCTATTTAATTAATGTATAAGTACCAACTGAATTAAAGTATTGAAGATTGGATAGTGTGGTACTTTTAAAATACATATTACTTAGAATATATATTTATACATTATATATTACATATACTGAAGAATGATCATTAAGGCCTAGGCTGTGACTGTGAAGACTGTATAGATAAATTGAGACAAGTAATACTGATTTAGAAACATCTGTATTGCAGGGGCAAAATAAATTATAAATAGAACTTAAATCAAGTAGAAGAGATTATAAATTGTATTTCTATAACAAGGAAGATGTTCCTTAAATATATACATATGAATATTAAATATCCATAAAAATATTTTCTGATCAATGGAAACTAAAAATTTGTTATTCATAATCTCCACATACTGAAGGACAGAAGAAATTTCTATCATAGTAAAAAAAATAAAAAATTTTAACACTCTATAACATAGTAACCAAAACTATGACTGGACTAAAACAAGGCTTGGCATGATAAACTATGATTCTCATTCATTTCTAATTGATATTTCAAGGTCAAAACAAAAATTATAAAAGAGCCAGATGTGGTGCACAAATCTCATCCCAGCACTCAGAAGGCAGAGGCTGGTAATCACTGTGAGTTCAAAGCCAACCTACAAGTCTACAAGATGAGTTTTAGGCCAACCAGGACTACATAGTGAAATTCAGTCTCAAAATAATTACAATACTGCTTGATTTGATGCTCAAATTGTGTGAAGGTTTGGAGGAACTAGTGATAATTACACACATTTATAAGACACAAAAATAGAGTAGGAAGAAGATTAGCTAGGAGCAGGGGATGTGAAAATGGTCAAAGTGCACATACTCCCCACCACATACATATATAAATAAAATAGAGATAGAGGACTATCAAGCCTGATGACCCGAGTGGAGCCCTGGAGCCCACATGGTAGAAGGAAAGTGCAGAGTCTCACAGCTGTCCTCTGACCACCACATTAATGTTATGGCACTGCACTCCCCAACTTAAATACATGTCTATAAAGAAAAAATGAGATAAAATTAAAATCTATTGATATGTAAAAAAAATTTTTTCAGCCTAAAATTAATTCAGGAAACCCAAGATAAGATAAACAGATTTAAAAAGTAGATGAAGAAATCTGCATTTAGAAATACTCACCTAAATATTCTATTAGGTAAGATGAAGTAAAATGATAGAGTTATATATAGAGAGAAACATATATGCAAGTATTATTTAGAACAAAGCAGGTATGGCTGCATTTATTATGGAGACAATTGACTTCAGAGTGAGGAAAATTACCAAAACATGAGGGGTATTTGTAAGCTGGCATCCATACACCAAAGCAATATAGAAATTCTAAATATACAGAAAACCAAACAGCTCCAAACAAGCAAAATTGTAGCTGATTAGAACAGAAATATAGTAGTAATACATACTAATAGAGTATATAAAATATATTGTTATGATTAACAATAGAATATGGTATTATATACATAGTAATATAGAAAATATACAGTAATATAAATGTTTACAGTTTTAGTTGCAGATATCAACACTCTCAAGAATGGTTGAATCAAGTAGGGGGCAAATCAAAGATATGAAAGTACTTAGCACCACTAGGCCCTTTTGGATCTTTAACTAATAGGAACATGATCATGTGTATACCACATCACTAATCATCCAAAAACACTAATTAAAATCTAAATAAGATATCAGAGAGACTAGATAAACCTACAGGAAAAAATACACAGTGGCAAATACTAGCAAAAAATGACGAAAAATTAGATACCCCATAAATATTTGGTGGGAATTTAAGTTTGGTTCAGCCAATTTTGAGAAAATTTTGAATGTTTCTCAAAGAATTAAGTGTGCAAATGCCATATGACCCACCAGTAACAATCTTGAACATTTATCCTAAAACATTTTAAAACTTGTATCCATTCAAAGAACGCCCATCATTGTCTACAGCAGCTTTGGTTGTAATAGTCAAAAACTACAAAAATATTAAATGGAACAATTGGTGAAGAGTTGAATATTTCATACATGCAATACTATTCTGGAATAAAAATGAACAAATGATTAATAAATATAGATTGGATGGATGTAGATTGTTATGGTGAGAGAGTGAAACAAATCAATTTAAACAATAACATATTGTATGATTCCATCCATCAACATATAGAAATGACAAAATTATGAAGATGGAAATAAAGAGGGAGCACTAATACTCATTACAAAAAAATTTTGAGACATTTATGCAGTAATGCTTTGCATTTTCATTTTAGTGCTCTTCACACAAATCATCTGAAGGATAAAATGAGCTAGAACTACTCATACACATTATGTTAATGTTTACTCCTGGTTTTGAGACTGTGCCTCCCATGCAAGTGTGAGAACATGTGTTTGGATCTCCAGCATCCATATAAAATCCACAAGAATGGGTATACAGTTAATCCCACCACTAGGAAGTGGAGATAGGTGTATCCTTGGGTCCAGCCATCCCTGTCTGTTCAGCAAGTTTCAGGAATAACTGAAAAACTAAATTTCAAAAACCTAGTTGAACAACTCTTGATGGACACAAGAGGTTGTCTTCTGGCTCCATGTGCACAGTCACACATGTGCATGTATACAAACATGCATGCACATGCACACACACACACACACACACACACACACACACACACACACAGAAGAAAAAGGAACTAGGAGAAACATGGTAACAGGTGTGTGGAACCTACATTTGTTTATAACTTCTATTGAGTGTATAATCTTTTCCATGATAAATGTATATAATTATTTTGTGTATTGTGTGCGGAGCGTTTACCAGCCAACCCCACCACTCCCCAGCGATTTCTTAAGGGTGAGCAGCAGGAAATATTAGATAGAAGGATTTATATTGTGGAGATAAACAGATAGAAAATACAGGATAGCCTTGAGAGGGCCTGGAACCTATTCTAATGAGCCCAGCCTGTCTCTGCCCCAGGGTATTTATAGAGATGGCCAAGGGGTAGGGCAAAAGACCTCCTCCCCCAGCACAGCCAAGTGCAGACCATCTCAGACACCTGCACTCAGGCCTATGATCCTAATCATCCTCTCTATGTGTACCTGGTGGTTAAAGCCACGAGAAACCTGAAAAACAGGCCCCCACAATGTGGCACTCTATTTCCTAACATTTCTTCTTGTGTAATATTAAATATTGGTTTCATCATTTCTCTCTGTCCCTCCCTTGTTCCCTTGTTCGGTTCTTTCCTGTTTCTGTTCTTTTGAAATGTCAAGGTAATGGTCGACTAATGTAATACATTGAGAAATACTCCTTCCTTCATTTTCATTGAGAGCATAAAATTTGTGCTACTCTTAATAACACTTTATATATTTCTGGAGATCACATTTTCTATGGAGTTAAAGTTATACCATTCAGTTTTGTGAATGTTCACAGTACTACTAATGCTGTATCTCACATCTTGGGTGGGTTTTAGTAGGTTTCAGTTTTCCAGAAATTATATTTCTTTTAAGTTGTGAAATTTATGTGTAGTATCATACATAATATTCTATTAATGTCTTTCTAAGGGCTTTATCTTCTACACAGCACACACATGTCTTCATTTCTGTCCCAGACTATTGGTGTCTTCTCTCTATTTTATCACTGCCACTCTGTTAAGGCTTTATAATTTTTCCTTTTTCTTTTTTGTTTTTGGGGGTTTATTTGTTTTTTGTATTAAGAAAATTTTTCATTCATTTTACACACCAAAGATTCCCCTCTTCCTTCCTCCCACCCCCAGACTCAGCCCTCCAATCCACCCCCTACTCCCACTCTCAAGAAGGCTAGTAACAACTTATATATATATATATATATATATATATATATATATATATATATATATATATATATATATATATGGAAGAACTACTGAGCCATCCCTCCAGCCCGCCTCAAAGAAAAATTTTAAATTAATGTTTTATGAACTTATAAAATAATTCAGTGTGAAAATCCAAAATAAGCATATCTACACCAATATATATTCTAGTATATATACCATATGCTAAAAAAGAATACTTGATATTCTAGTCTTACTGTTAATTGGTAGCCCAAAAGGGACTTTTAAAATCCATATTCTTACATGTGCTATTATTCACATATATATATGTGTGTGTGTGTGTGTGTGTGTGTGTGTGTGTGTGTGTTTAGTGAAAATAAAACAAATTATTGTAAATAATTTTAATAACTAAAAGAATGATAGCAGAATTTCTAGAGAAGGTGATTTGGAAAGAGGATGAGGGCTTGAGTTTTGTTTGATTTTGAAATTTTGGGGAAATGGTCAAACACAGCTATTCTGGAGAACAGAGTTGGATATTAAGTTCAAGATTTCAGAAAATTTAAGCATTTTAGATTTGATAACAAATGAAACCACTCATTTGAATAAATGAGCTTAGAAAAAGTGTAAGTCACAGAAGGAGTTAAGAGCCTGTGAATGCACCCTCAAGAGCTCTAACAATTGCTGGCTGTATGAAAAGGAAGGGGGAGAGGAAAAGGAAGTAGCATGGGGACATTAAGGGGACAAGGATTTTAATGCAAGAGCAAATTGCTGGCTGGGTCAAACAGTTTGTAGATAGAGTAAGAAGACCACTAAGGAGAAAGGGGCTTAGAAAGATGAAGGTAGTGAGCTGAATGGGAACAATTTCATCCAAGTTGTTGAAGTAGAAGGCAAGATCAGAAAGGAAGAAGTGAAGAACTCAATAACAAGGTAGCTAGAGATTTTTCTTTAAGCCAGACTTCCTTCATTCAATTTTAGGATACAATTTATTTGCTAAAAACAAAATTTGTCATATTAAATATAAGATTCCATTTTAGACTATTTTCAAAACTTTCATCCAATGTTTAAGTGCGCTTGTAGGAAGGACCAGATGGCTTTTCCTCACCCAGAAAGACTAGATGAAAAAAACCCTTCAGTCAGTCAATCAACAATGGGCTATCAGGCAATAAAGCGCAATAAAGAAAAGGAAAACAAGGCAATGAAGACAAAATAATTGAAGTCATGAAAGTGGTATTTTGAAACATTTCTTTTATATTTTGTGGATTATAATACAATTAGTTCATTTTCCCCTTTCCTCCCTCCAAATTTCCCATATTCCTATTCTTGTTCTCCCTCAAATTCAGGGTCTCTTTTTATATCATTAATTCTTGCTCCACACACAAACACACACACACACACACACACACACACACACACACACACACACAGACATACACACACGTACACAAAAAACACACATATATGTGCATATAGTCCTAAATGCATAAATAAGATCTGTTCCATCCATTTGTTACTTGTATGTACATATTTTCAGGGGAACCATTTGCTTTTGGATAACTAATTGGTGCACTCTCCCCTGGGGAAGATTATTTCTCCCATTCTCAGCATTTCTTAATTGGCTGTAGTTCTTTGTGTAGAGTGAGGCTTTCCCCCATCCATTTTAGCATATCTGTTATCTTTTCCTAGTTTGTCCCTCATCAAGGAAATTTCCCTTTGCAACAAAAGGAAAACATTAAAGAAAACTACAACCAATCAAAATGCAGAGCTATTGAGCCCAGTCACAGTGAATTCATTTGCAAAACTATTCCTGCACCTAAGGCTCAGGAAACATTGTGGGAGAGAAAGAATGCAAGAACCAAAGGATTAGGAAGTTTTCTGTGAGATTGTGTCTCCTAGGACACTAGTATTTTTAAACAGAGAATGGGCTCTCTCAGGCTCTGACATCCAAACAGAGTTGTATATGGGAGAAGGGAATCAGGTAGAATGAATGATAATCATGATATGAAAGGAAAATTAATGAGAATGCTACAAATAAGAATACATTTAACATGATTTAAGACGAATAAGGACAGCCGATATGATTGAAGAAAAGAAAGAAATGGTCCAGAAATGCGATAAGAAGAGATTGGTCGGCAATTAAGGGTACTTGCTATTCTTGCAGAGCACCCACGTTCATTTCCCCATACCCACTACTGACGACTGTAACTCCAGTATACATGCAGGCAAAACATTCATACACATAAAACAAAATAAATGAATAATTTTATAAAGACAGAAATGATGTAGAAGAGAGTATGGGAGGAAGGGGAAACAGTATGAGAAGACGTATTATTATCTAGGGTCTTGCCAGTTTAAAAAAGGGAGTTTGTGTATGAGTGATGGGATAAGCCTGAAGAGATTTGAAACAATGATGTGATGTGTTGTTGTTGTTGTTGTTGTTTATGTATGTGTGTGCACACATGCACAAACTTGTGTGTTGTATAAAGAAGTGCCCTTTAGATGATTTAGACTGGGAAATGGGAAGCACTATTACAATAAAATTATGACCTCATTTAGTATAATTATTTTTCAGTTCCATCCACTTATCCAAAATTTCCAATTTCATTTCTCTTTACAGGTGATTAATATGTCATTGTGTGTATGTACATTTTCCTTCCCCATTCATCAGTTGATGGAAAAATGTGGGGGTCCTTTTTGTCTGTGTGGTCCACTGGCCATCATCATTCCACAGAGACTAAGGGGCAGATGCAGAAACAGAAATCTTTATATGGCCTGGGAACATGGCAGAGACAGCCCTCTAGGAGATGGTTCAACTTTATTCCAAAGTATAAGGAATCTATAGGATTGGGGAGCCTGGGGACAAACCCTAATTTGCATTAAGTGGCACACTCCTGTCACAAGACTTCATATGTGGAGTAGGGTCCTAGAGCAGAACTCCTAGCACAAGTCTTCTCAGCAGGGATCTGGGTCAAGGGTCAAGCTAAAGATAAATCAGGCAGCTGGCTAATAGACAGCTTTCAGACAAGGTCAGTCCTCTGGGCCCAGGGACTTTCTCCAGATGAGGGCAGGTAGAGAACAGGCAATTTCACTGGGGAGGGAGGGAGTCTCCATGTTGCAGGCCTTTTGGAAAAATCTACCCGGCCGTGATAGACTGCAACCTCTGACCAGCCAGAAAGGTCTTCCAATAGATGTAGAGGATAAGTCTATTTCCTAGCTATTGTGAATGAAGCAACAAAATATGCAACTTTAATAAAGTTAAAAGAAACAAAACCAACACACAAAAAAGGCTATTTTACTGCTAAACCACCAGTAAATTACCAGAAAAGAAAAAAAAAATACTTAAGTCCCACCAAAGTAATAATAAAAGAACATTCAACCAGGGAGATCAACTATCTGGAAAGTGGAAAACATTGATGAAAGAATTAAAGAGGACATGAAGAAATGGAAAAATAGTTCATGTTTGTGGATTGATATATTTAATATTATTAAAATACTGCTCAATGTACTCTTTAAATTTAACACAATTACACCAATGTATTAATTAGTGACATTTATCACAAAAAGGGAAGAAATTATAAAATGTACATGGTACCTTATCAGATCCAAATCTTCAAACATCCCTGAGAAAGCAAAACAAATTTGGAAGAATCACTATTTAAGTTTTCAGACACTATGACAAATATGTGGTAATCAAAACTATAAGTCCTGGAATTAAATCACAAAGCACTTTAGTAGCGATCCAAGAAAACAATTCATGTCTATATGGCAACTCATTTCTGAAAAGGGCACAAATAATACACAGTAAGAATTGTCTCTACAATAAATGTTTTGAAAAATGCATATCCAGAGGAAAATAATTATATTGAATCTTATTCTTATAAAACATGTAAAAATTAACTAATAAAAGTTTAAATGTATAACCTAAATTGATAAAGCTGATGGAAGAAAATTTAGAGAATTATTAAAGGCTCCACAAGGGACCAAAGTCAGTGGCCTCTGAGTGAAAAATAAGTACTCTACAACAGAGCTGCATCCCCAGATCATGAAAATGTTTTTGACACGGGTCTTGGCAATGATTTTTTTTTTTGGAGACAATACCAACAGTACAGAAACTGAGTACAAAATAACCAAATGAGGGGAGAACAGACCATAGAGAAGGCTATACTGAAATTATTAGATGCTAAATTGTGAGTAAATCTATTAGCAAACCATATGATATCCCAAATAGCTAAGGATCTCACAAAACTAAAGACAAATCAAGAAATATTTCTATCAGAAAGGAGGCAAAGCTAAAGAGACACTTTTGCCCAAAATAATAGATAGAATAGTAAATAAGTACAAGGAACTTGCTGAAGAGTATTCATTACCAGAAAATGTCCACAGTGATATACGTTCTGTGGCAACTACAACCTGAGTGTTAGCAAATAAGAAAAACAAAAAAACAAAACAAACAAAACAAAAAACAAAAACAAAAACAAAACAGAACCATTGCTCACTGTGGTTGGAAATGTATATTGATACAGTTATTAGTGAAAATTTTACAGTGTTTCCTTAAAATTAGAGATACCACTCTCATAGAACCAGGTTATACCACTTCTGACTGTAGAAGGACTCCTCAACAAGATAGTACTATTTCTTATACACCTTATCCTGTGTATGCGTCAGCAATATTAAAGAATTTGCATTCTCATATTCTTTGTGGCATTATTCACAGTAGCCAAAGTGGAAATAATATAAGCATATGCTGCTGGATTAATCAATAATTGTCACACTATCTTCATAGATGTATATACAAAGATACACATACTATATATATGGAAAGAGTGTGATAATTATAAGTGTGTACTTATTATGTATGCTTCATTATTGACCTTTAAAGAATACAGTCTGGTTTTTTTTTTTATATCAACATGGTTCAACCTCGAGAAAACATGATATGTGAAATAAGCCAAACATAGAAGAAACAGTACCACAAGAACTCACTTACATGTGAAATTTGAAAAAGTCTAATTCATAGAAACAAATGGGTACCAGGAGTGGAAATAGAGGAAACAAAGATGCATTTAATTGAGGGACAAATTCTAGGAACCTAATATGAAGCATAAGTACCTTAGGTAATTCAGCATTTTATGTCTGTAAGTCACTTCTAGAATCAATCCAATGTTTTTCAGTCAGTACAACATGAGTAGATGGATATGTTAATAATCTTTAGTATAGTAATCATTTTTGTTACATATGTGTGCTTTGTATAAACTATGCATGGTATCATGATGTATACTACAAATAGTCACATAATTCTCATTTTAAAATAAAGTCCCAAAGTAGAACTGTGGATAGATGGAACACAATGTATAAAATCATTTACACATGAAAGAGTACAATATTTTTTATATAATGGGGCTATTGTCACTGGACCCAAAAGGGAGGAGAAGAAAGAGTTAATCTAGAATATTAAACAGAATCCAAGGACACAGCTAAAAACATGTTTCAGGTGTTTATGCTATTTGCAAGCAGTAAAGGAGATATGACTACAAAGTAATTTCCGAGTAAAACAATTGCTACTGATAAACCAGTCACTTTAGAATTCTTTTGCGGAATAATGTGTTACTTTAGAGAAACTTTGGTAAACTCAAATGAACTCTATTTGTCTTCTTGCTTAGGATTAGAGTTCAGTATTTCCAATATATGTTTATTAAACCTAATAAAAATAAACTACAGATTATTCATAGTGGAGAGTGTTATAATATACAATGATTGCTTCTGATCTATCTATATCTATCTATCTATCTATCTACCTATATATATATATATATATATATATATATATATATATATAGGTAGGTAGATAGATCAGATACGTATATATTATCAGAATACATATAATCGGAATATATATTCTATAGATCAAAATGCATATTGCTTCTGATGTATATATATATGTGTGTGTGTGTGTGTGTGTGTGTGTGTGTGTGTGTGTGTACTAAAACAGTGGCAGGGTAGCTAAAAATGTGCTTATGTGCATACACAGAAATACACAGCCCTTAGAGAAACAGTGACTCTAAATGGTCATAGTGGCTGAAATTATACCTGCCAAATGAAATGTTTTTTTATTGTTTCATAATACAGAGGAAATGTGAAATTTTTTGAATCCTCTTTTTAAAATATGTTTATCATGAAAATGAAAATTTCCTGTGATATAAATCTGGACTATATTAGTTCCCCAAGAGAAAGGAATACTTAGAAGTTTTGTGATGAAAAAAAAGTCACTTTTAGGAAGACAACTGTCATTTCATTTTTAAAATTGTGATTAATTATTAGTAGTTTCTAAATACAGTGTTCACTCTTCTGAAATTGTAATTATTTACTTGCTGGGGAAGCTGAGGAGAAAATCAGTGCATCTCTTCCCACTCTGATGAGAGAGCACTTGTCTGGAGTCAAAATAGCAAGTGCACGTTTCTACCCCTGGTGAGAAATACAGAGAGTACCAGATTTCAAATGCCTTCATGTGCAAAATAGCCAATATGTTCTTGAAAAATCCTCTTGTTTCATTTTGACTCCAGAAATTTACTAGGCATGCTTCATTTGAAAAAGTACACGTTGTATTTTATAATAAAACAGAGGCATAGAACTGAGCACTCAACCTCTTGATTTCAAAAGTAGAATCGAAAGAGACTTTTACCCTTAAAGGGCTGGGGAAAATAAGTTAAAAATCAGTCCAAATTTCAGTATAAATAATATAATGCGTGGCAAGGAACTCTGCTCTTGGGATAATTAGGAAAAGAATCTAATCCAAAGGCTTTGTATCTGCACGGGAGCAAGCAGATACTGAAGGAGAATCGCAGATGCACTGTTTTTTAGGCAGGAAGAATGCTCGTTAAATGCAGAACGCTGCGCCGGCTCATGTGTTTGCTCCGAGGTGGAGGTTTTGTTCGACTGACGTATCAGATAGTCAGAGTGGTTACCACACCGACGTCGTAGCAGCTGCATAATAAATGACTGAGAGAATCATGTTAGGCATGCCCACCTAACCTAACTTGAATCATGCGAAAGGGGAGCTGTTGGAATTCAAATAGACTTTCTGGTTCCCAGCAGTCGGCAGTAATAGAATGCTTTCAGGAAGATGACAGAATCAGGAGAAAGATGCTGTTTTGCGCTATCTTGATTTGTTACAGCAGCCAACTTATTGGCATGATGGAGTGACAGGAAAAACAGCTGGCATGGAAGGTAGGATTATTAAAGCTATTACATCATTATGAATACAATTAGAAGCTGACCATGACAAAGCATATGTTTGAGAAAGCAGCTGTTGGCAGCTGGGGTTTGTTGCTGAGCTCTTCAAACTCTGCAAACAGTGTTGCTTTTACAGAATGGATTTTAAAATTACCTTGTGCTGCGTTAGATTTGGGGTGGGGGGTGCTTGCCTCCAACCTCATGGAAACTGTTCTGGGATAGAATTCAGTGTTAGAAGATTTTAGAATAAAGTATTTTTTTTTCAGAAGTCTAGCATTCTCCAGGTAGCTGATGACAGGGGAGGGCGAAATCTACCCTAGCTCAGTTAGATGTAATTTGCTTGCAAGGACTGATTGATATATTGGCATATTCAGACACTGAGAGAAATGAGAATGTACACAGTGTTTGGAGAGGTTGGAATTGCTACACTTGCTTTCTATTTTATAAGGAGTTTGGCTGTCAGTCATCTCTCCTCATCAATTTCTAGCTTTTGACATTAATTCAGTCATTCTGCATTATATGAAGAAAATATATCAATATCTCCTGCAGGCGTTTTCAACAACTCCACATCTGTTTCGGCTATTGAACTGTATGCACGTTTTGCCAAGTTGATGTCGACCCAGCTGGTCTATCATTTCTCGCTTGATTACTGCTCTTAATTTCTCTGTATCAGCTTCTTTCAGATAGAGCTTTGAAAGCTGTTAATGTAAAATGACAGAAAATGATAAATTATTGAAAACTGGAGCGTGTATTTATTTATTTGGGACCTGAATGAGTTTTGCCTTACATTCTTTCCTGCCTGCGTGCAATTACTAAAGCCCTCTTTCTGTTTGACAATATTTCTTTCAATCAGTAGATTACAAAGTACTTTTAAACAAACAGAACACCAGCCTGGATTGGACTTGGCTCAAAAAATAAAGTTTTGAGGAAAAAGAGAGCAATTTAAGCTTTTAGTAGGAACTATGCCTCATTTCTATATACAATCTTCATATGCTACCATGGGGATCTATCAGTGGGTGTATATTGGACCGAATATACTGAAATAAATTTTATCACCACTAGGGTAACAAGAAAATAAAACATTTGAACCTGTTTTTTATCAAGTGATTACTTCAAGCAGATGTCAAATAATATAGAAATAGATTTTCCCGAATAGCAAAAGCATGATTTTCCACTAAGCTCTCTAGCCCAGCTTCTTAGTAGTCCAAGTAGATAAATTATCCAAGTTAATAGACTATTATACATGAATATCTCATATGACCTTTTAGTATACACAGTGCTGCAAATAGGTGGAAGTCTTTTTTCTAGTAATCGTAATATCCCAGTCAGACTGGCCGAGGAACGCCACTGGCTGTTATGTAACTTTTTTCCCCTGAATGTTAGTTCATGTTTTTCAATTACATATTCCTCTTAGAAAGAGTGAGTTAAAAAGACATGTATTTAAATATCAGTGAATCAATTGAGAACTGGTAGGCTAATTAGACTTGTTTGTATTCATTCAAATTAATTACTAGCATACATTTGGAAAAATAAGCAAGAATTTGAAGAGTACTTTTTAACCTTGAGGTATACTAAATGGGGTCAGCTGTGTCATTTTTAATCCATATGTATAGCAGGAATGGATGTTTTAAAGATGTGCATTTGGCAGCAACGTACTTTGATAACATGGTTTTTAAAGTCTGATTCTTTCTTTGTGATGCGTTTGAGTGCTATACAGTCTGTCCCAGTACTTGGTTAATATTTGAGATGCTCAAAGACTGACAGAATTCTAGACAGAATCAGGGTTGATTTGAGGTGGATGCCAAAGCCTCAACTGTATCTAACTATTGTTTAAAATATTTCCTTGCCTTGTTGTGCTTATTTCTCAACTCTTTATAGTCATTTTAAGTGAAAGTTAGTGGGGATGGGACACTCTTTCTAGATTCTTTAGTAGGATTCTTCTTTTGTGAATTTTCTCCTATGAGGAATATATGAGTTTCCTGATTGCCTCATACTGCACTGCTGTTGCCATAGTTACTTACAAAAGGGGGGGGTGGTCTTTGAATGGAGATAATGCAATTTAAATCAGCCACCGGACTCCACAAACTGTGAATTTTTTGCTTGTTAGTTTGTAGTTTAGGCTTGCTTCCTTTGTGACTGGGAAGCACCTTCTATTTGATTCCACTGATGAATGGAAAGGACAGACACTAGGTGGCACCAGCTGTTGATTATTAATGAAATCTTAAAGGCTATGGGCCACACACCTGAAGAGCAGGCAATATACCCTCTCTGATAAATGCATCTTAAGAGTTGGAGATGCTCACCGATCTTTCTGGCTCTAGAATACAGTCAGCATGCAAAGTGAGACCATGTGCAGTCTCCAAATCACAACTGCTTAATTCTGTGGCTTCTGGAGTGATACAGAGGGGAAAACGAGTTTTTGTTTTTTTTTAAATGCGCGAAGAACAGAGAGTCTGAAAGAAAGAAGGGACCAAACAAAATAGACTATAAATGTTTACATACATTTCCACAGTCTCAAATAGATGGATTTTATAAAGGGCTGTTTATAAAATCCCCACTTTCGTACAAACACGCATTGTATTTTTTCCCCTACAGCATTTGTGTTAGAAAATAATTATTTGTTTCTTTAAGTGAAAATCTCATGGAGCACCACTATTTATTTTTCAATTCAAAAAATGCCCCTTTGGTTCCCTCTCAGTGAGGATTCTGTGCAGTGAAATCCCCTACTTCTGAGACAGTTGCTGCCTTTCCGGTGTGCTGTACTTCATCCAGAAAGATGAGCTAGAGAAAACACTATCAGCTAGAAAACATGCTTGAAAGGTTTTTTTTTTTTCCCATCCTGTTATTCTCTCATTCTCATGCCATCCATCTTTTAAGAATGAAGAGGCAAAAAGAAACAGACCACATAAGCATGCACACACACACACAGACACACACACACAGACACACACACACAGACACACACACACACACACCGAGACACAGTGAGAGAGAGAGGCACACGCATGTGCACACAACCTTAAATTTTTTCTTAATTTTTTTAAAAAATAAAATACAGTATTTTTACTTTGTCCAGGAGATAGCAAGCAAAAAAAAAATGAAAGTACATAAATAAGGTGAGAGGACTAAATAATTGCTTGTAACTGGAAATAAGTTCCTGAAAAATAAGCAATATTTTCCTTCACTAAGGTTAACTAGGTGTTGCTGAAACAGATACGGTGGTCTACGAAAGAACAGCAAGTACTACTCTCCAGTATTCTGCTATCTTGGCTTGGTAAAGTTACTGATGATATACAGCCAGGGTAATGAAATGATTACTGTTTGATATAATAATCTGGTGGAAAAACTCAGCTTGTTCTCTTGCCCTGCATTCAGTGTAACACTTAACGAAGCATTGCAACTCAGAAAGAGAACTTTATGCAGGACAATTGTAATAGTTCCAGAAAACTGACTCTATATGAATTGAGCCCCATCTGTAGGCATGTGCCTTTTGATCGTGTTCTGGGGCCTGCTTGTTCTGTGAAATATTAATATGCAGAACCTAACAAAATAGAAACAGTAAAGGAGAACAAATGAATGCACTAAATTTGAACATAGCTAGAGTATATGGCCACCTAAAGAAACCAGTAAAGCCAAAAATCCGGGGTTTGTTTGACTTACTGACTTGATTTTGTTTGATTTAGTGTTTTGTAGCAGATTCACTATAACTAGCCCAGGCTAGGCTCAAACTTGGAGTGTACTGCCTTCACCTCCTGATTACTTGTCATACTCAGCCCCCCAAGTACAAATTCAATAGGAATAAACATAAAATCCTACTACAAAATGCAAAATGTCAGAATGTGAAAGGGTTAAAACTTAGTGATAACTCTAGCCAGGCAGTGGTGGCACATGCCTTTAATCCCAGCACTTGGGAGGCAGAGCCAGGCGGATCTCTGTGAGTTCAAGGCCAGCCTGGGCTACAGAGTGAGATCTGGGACAGGCACCAAAGCCACACAGAGAAACCCTGTCTCGAAGAACAAAAAAAGAAAAAAACCTTAATGATAACTCATTTATTAAACAGCCATAATCTTATATGGCTACAAAATTCAATCCTAAAATGGATTGAGTCTGTATGCTCAAAAAGTAAACAAAATAACTGTATCCCAGTACCTGGAAAAATGAATCAGAAATATTGTTATAAGTTTGAGACCAGTATAGGCTATACCATAAGTTCAAGACTGGCCTGAGTCCCAGTATGAAAAAAGTGTCTTTAAAAGAAAAGCAAAATTGGGCACAAATTGTACATTTGTGAATAATCTTCATTGTTTTAGAAAGGCATGTATGGTGAAAATTTTCTATAAACTTTAACACTGAATAGACATTGGTTATACTTAGAAAACTAAAAGTTTGAATAATGCTGGAATGAACAGACAAAAATAATAAAAATAATCTTCTACCAGTAGGTGATCTACAATGACTGCAAGAGAGTTTAGGCTCATTTACAGATAACTGGTTTAAAAAAAAAAAAAAGATGGAGAGAAAACTGCTTTTAAGTAATGGTGTAAGCAGAAATTTTTCTACTTTGTTAGATACTGAACTTCTTCACATGTTCCTTACTAAGAGTAAAGAGAAGCCGGGCGTTGGTGGTACACGCCTTTAATCCCAGCACTTGGAAGGCAGAGGCAGGTGGATCTCGGTGAGTTCAAGGCCAGCCTGGTCTACAAAGAGAGTTCCAGAAAAGGCGCAAAGCTACACAGAGAAACCCTGTCTCGGGAAAAAAAAAAAAAAAGAGTAAAGAGAAATTAAAGATGACTGAACCTGGGGCTAGAGAGATAGCTCAGCAATTAGAGCTCTTGCAGAAGACCAGGTTTCAGTTCCCAGAGCCCACATGGTGGATTACAACTATCTGTAACTCCATTTTGAAGGGATCTGATGCCCTTTGCTAAACTATGCGGGTTCCTGCATGCACATGCCGCACAAATGCATTTATGTATATATAATATGCACATATATGTGTGTGTGTGTGTATACTTAGACATTTATGCATAAAATACAGTGTATTCTTTTAAAGGTGCCAGATATCATTTTGAATGCTACATAACTATGTGACTGATCATTTCATGAGAGAGCAAGAACAAAACAAAACTACTTTTGGGCATAATTTGAGTGTCTTTGTTGCTCTAATTGAACCATCCATTTAGCCAGCCAATTAAGATTGTTTTCCATATTTCTAAATTATTTATTTAAAGAATATTTTTGACATATAAAATCTCAAATTGAGTGCCTGTGAATTTTTAGTGGAGATTAATCACACACATTTCTTTTTTACAGAAACTATAGTAGCTTTCAATTACTAATAGCAATTAACTGGTGAGAAAGAAGTTACATGGGCCACAAAGCTGGATACTTACTCTCTGGCGTTAAATAGTGAAAGCTGTCTCCTTTCTATAAACACTAAAAGACTATTTGGGGGGTTGTTCACTGACTCAAATACCCAGCAAAACAAAAGTCAATGAGCACCACAAACATAAATTGAGGTCATCCACCCTATTAATAGAAAACATTTTGAAAAGTGGTCCAAATGTTAAATGTGATAGCTAAAGGTAGGTTGATATTTATGGTGGTTTATTAAAAGATTGTAGTGACTGAAAAACCTTGGGTGTTGCTGTGAGGAAATAGGAGGTGTATGTAATAATTGATCTGTGTCCCATCATCTATTTGTATGGTAGGATGCAGAAGGGCATGAGGATTCTTTTGGTTTGGTTTTTTTTCTTGTGTTTTGTTTTGGTGTCAATGGCTGCTATTCTGTAGAGTGTAATTTCTGTGACTTAAGATGAAAACAAAAGTGAACAGGAGACATGGCAGAGCAAACGGAATCCACATCTTATCTTTCAATTACCCTTTTCTTTCTTCTAAAGCCTATAAAGGTGCTAGGAATATAATTCGAGTTCTAGAGTTCATTTACTATTGTTAAATGATAAAAATAGTCTTGATCAAATATATTGTATGATTGATCAAAGACTATCAAGATAAGAACAAGTACACAGTGTTTTAAGAGGACAAGGCAACACTAATAGTAAAGGATTGATAAGACACACTAGAATGAAATATTTATGAAATAGTTTTCCTGAGCTTAGGTAGATAATGGAAGGATTTCTAATTCATAGGGTATTCCATAGTTAAAGTATAAACATAAATATAATGTGCTTCCATTACATTATAATCTTTATAGTTCTCTTTTTTGCAACTAAAATACCTACATTTTTTTCTAGGAAACATTATCATTTCTTTCACAAGTAACAATGAAAATTCCTGTAAAACCCTTAGGATTTTTGTTTTATTTCCATGAGAATGTTACGAACCACTATCTTGTGATGCCTGTCTCTATGGTAACAGATACAAGGCTTTAAGGGTCTGAAGAAAATTCTTCCTATGGCTTTGGAATATGGAGCAATGAAAGAAAGTCACAGAGAAAAAGATGGAGCTGGGGAAAAGCAAACAAGCCAATTGAAGGGAAAAAAGTTGTCACAGGGAGTATTTTTGTGTGTGTATAAAAGTAATTTCTTGACCTCTTAATCCATCTCAAAATGAAGTAAAATAACAAAAATATGGTAAAGTGGTGGTTTTTTGGCTAGCATTTTTTAAAGTGTTATTTTCAACCTCCAGCTAAATCTATGTAATAGAAGTCACACAGATTTTTCTCTTAGTGGACTTGCTTTTTGCAATTTAGAAAAGACAGTTTCATCTTCCCTGAAATTGATAAGAGGAGGACTGTACCTCTGGCAATTTACTTGTTGTTACTGTTAACAGAGATTTTGATCTTTAAAGAGACTTCGTCTTTCTTGGTTCCCTGGATTAGAGTATTGTACACTATTTGAAATTTCTCACAGTCATTGGGAATCTCATGGAATTACAAAAGCACAATGCCCCTTCAGTTTATTTCTTTGAGGTCTATTCTGCTCAGGAAGGGAGGCAAGTATGTCAAAAAGTCATATTTACCTGAAAACTGAGCATGTTTCCAGTGTACTCAGTTTGGGCAGTTTTATTTTCTCTTATTAAAATAATAAAAAAGAACTACAGGTTGTTAGTCAGTGATAGAGTGTTTGCCAAACATGTGTGAGGCCCAAGGGAACATCTTTAATACCACCAAAACATAAGGCAAATTAAGAAAACAACACCCCATAGAAGTTTGAAAGTAATTGATTAATGGGCTTTCCAATTGCTATACTTTTTTCATTATCTTACTTTCTGCTTAGAAAATATAAAGATAAATAGAACTCCTTACCCTTAGATTATACACATATATATGCATATTATGTGTTATATATACTTGAAAGTAGTTATAATCTATACAAAATGAATCTTTTGTTCATAGTTTTAGTATTAACTGTTCATTTTTGTGGTGTCATGATACATTGATATCACTTTTTAGTGTCAAAGACATAAACAATACAATACAATCATTGCAAATTGATAAAATTCATAATTTGATTGGGAAAAATTAATACATTAGTGGTTGAAGAAAATTACATTCCAAGTCACACTGTTTATGATTAAATTATCAGATATTTACTTAGTGTTTCTTACTAACATGCTATAAGAAGCTTCAAATTAAAGGACGCAAGTCCTTTCGTTGTTTATGCTCTGATCTGAAGAGATCTATAGATGCTCTGTGCAGACAACTTTTCACAAAGCAACCTAATCAAGTCTGTGTAGATATTAATAAAAGATAAGATGATGTCTTCCAAACTTGTTAATACTGACTTTAAAATAAATCTTTAAAAAATATAGAGTTAATTATAATGTTTAAGTAACACTGGGTAATTTTAAGAAGTACTCATTTTATACACCCTTATCCTAGGTGCACGAAATGGCTTTATTGAACACTTTCCCAGGGTGGAATATCTTGCTCTGCTTTGACACAGAGGAGAGGGGCTTGGTCCTGCCTCAATTTAATATGCCATACTTTGTTGACTCTCCAAGGGAGGCCTTACCCTCTCTGAGGAGTGGATGGGGGTGGGATGCTGGGAGGTGAGAGGGAGGGAGAAGGGGAGAGAGGAGGAAGTGGTATTGATATGTATAATGAAAAAAACCTTATTTTTCAAAAAGAAGTAATCATTTTGAAGGAAAACTCTTTTGTACAACTCCATACATTTTAACCTATAGACATTATTAATTCCTATGTGAAACATGATTTCTGCAGATAGTACACTTTTAAGGACTAAATGTATGCACTACTAATGTTAAGTGCATTAGTTAAGTGCAGCTTAACTAATGATCCTAGTTTATAAATAACATGAACAGCCACCACAAACTATTTTGTTAGACTTTGGGGAGTATAAGCAAAAGACTAGTATAAGGAAGAAGAAAATGGGTAAATAATACCATACACAATAGCAGTAAGGTAAAGAAGAAAATAAGATAGGAGCAGCATTTTATAGAGAATGAACAAAAACTGCCCAAAGTAGGGAAAAGCTACTTACACATTTTCCAAAAAGAACTATTAGTATTACTTACTACCTCTCTGGTGACAGATTTCTAAATATTATAACAATGGGGTGAATAAACTTACCAATACCATTCCTTTCTGATCAGGTCCTCATAGTCATTCATTAACAACACTCTCAGGATCAGACATTGTAAAGACTTCCCATTCTGTTGTCACTCTCACAGATTTCCTTTTTACATGTTATGGGTAGAATTATCCAGCAACACTAAAGTAGGTTATGGAAAGTGATACTAATGCTGTCCTGATGTATTGTGGGGTTTAGGGTAGGTCCAGAACTCACTTATTTTCTGTTACAAGGATGAAAGGAAGATTGAATAAAAGCCGCCCATGAGGTAAATGCTAGTTTAGTGAGCAAGATTTGCAAGTTCCTCTCAGTGGCTGCCTAGCCACTCACAGAGGGCCTCTGGTGGCTATGGTGACACCAGACAGAGGCTATTTCTCCATTAGGTCACCCAGAGCATGATTAGAGCACACACTGATTCAAGTGACAGGCTGTTTCTGCTGCCTTTCCAATCATCTAACAAATGTTTGTTGGTAAATTCTAGCAACCAGGCTCAGTGCTAGAGTGAAAGGACTAAGATATGATCCCTGAGGATTTACAGTTGAATGTGCTTTATGTGGATAAAAAGGGGGAAATAACTATAGTGACAGCTGGCTAGGGAGCAGATCCAGACAGAAAAAAGCCAGCTTAGCAAGAGACAAGGGTTTCCTGGGTTGCTAGTTTCAGGTATATGGTAGAACTTATAAGTCCATCATAGGACAAAGTAAGAACTGAAAGGAAAAAGAGCAAATTTGATGAAAAACGATAATTCAAAATAAAGGCTGAAGTGCCATATTTGAAGGGTCACATGAGCTAAAAAGAAACTTGCTGCTCAGCTTCAGGAGCATCAAACCTAGAAGGAGAAGAATGAACAAGTCAGTCACAGACAATCAGATAAATAGCTTTATATGTACAGTGTTTATGGGCCTACAGAGTTTCTCTAAGGAGGAATGGAAAATTGTGTCTTTCCTCTAATTGGCATTTTGTGTGTTTTTCCCTGGAAACTCTTTCCTATGCTATACTTAGAGAGACTTTTACATTGGTTTAACTTGGTGTTTTAATTAGAAGCTAACTGAAAATATCTTACCAGTGTTTATAGTTAAATCCATCATAGCATGAGGATTATAGAAAAGGTAGCAGGATAACATCATCTACAGGATAGGCCTGTTGTTATACACTTGTGACACGAAAAGATTTTGACAGGCTATAGTTCTATAATTTTTTGGCCCCGTTTAAGTGGACTTCAGCTTCAGATATAATTCCTCCTAGGAAAAAATTTAAGACATAATTTTGCATTTTAATTTGGAACGAAGGATAAACAGGATATTTTCTGACAAATGATAATTTCCAGAAAGTCAGTTCCCATTCCCCTAAAGAGACCATCTTTGAACAAATTGTCTCTAACAACTCAGTCTCATACTTTCTTCTGTATTTCCTTTCTTTCCTTCCCCCCACATATAATGCATGCTAATTCATATGTGCATGCTTATATTTCTTTTTTATTATTCATTTCTAATTGATGTAAAATGGGTTAAATATGCCATTTTTGTGTGTATACTTGGTTTTTCTCATTCTCACCACCATTGTTTGTAGTAGAATATTTTAAGGTGTGATACTTTTGCTCATGTTGCATTTGTTTAACTCTGTGAAGCTGTGTTACTGTGCCTGTCTAAAACACATGATGGTCTAAAAAAGAACTGGCCAATAGCAAGGCAGGAGAAAGGATAGGCGGGGCTGGCAGGCAGAGAGTATAAATAGAAGGAGAAACCAGGTTAAGATCCAGGAGCCAGAGAAGGAGAAGGACTCCAGGGGCGAACCACCCAACTACACAGCAAGCCACGGTGTAAGAGTAAAATTTACAGAAGTTAGAGAATGGGAAAAGCCCAGAGACAAAAAGTAGACGGGGTAATTTAAGATAAGGAAAGCAGCAGGCTGGTGGTGGCGCATGCCTTTAATCCCAGCACTCAGGAGGCAGAACCAGGCAGATCTCTGTGAGTACAGAGCAAGATCCAGGACAGACACCAAAAAAAAAAAAAAAAAAAAAAGATAAGGAAAGCTGGCTAAAAACTAAGCCAAGCTAAAACTAGGCATTCATAAGTAATAATAAGCCTCTATATGTGATTTATTTGGGAGCTGGGTGGCAGGCCCCCCAAAAAGGACCAAAGAGCAACCAACAACAAATGATGTATTTTAAAAATGGCAGGAAGGAGTCACATCATACAATAGGGCATACATACGAGGTTTATTGAGAGGAAGAGGAAATAGAAGGGGCAAAGAAGGGGGCAAGTACTTGTCCCTAGGGACCAGGAAGGGAAAGAGAAAGGAGAGGGAGGTGGGTAAGGCCCACCTTTCATAAGGAAACATAGCGAATAGACACAGGGGATGCTCTTAGTGGCTGCAGCTGAAGTATATCCTGTCAGGACCCTAGGGGCAGGCAAATACAGATGCCTAAATGCTAACACCCATTACCTCCCCGCTCATGTCAGATGACTCTATTCTTATCCATACATGATTAACTGAAGTAGTTTAGCTAGAGAGTAAGAGGACAGAGTGTTTTTAATTTTTTTATGAGATCCTGAGTATACGATAGGTGTTTTTTCTCCTGTACATGTATTTGTTTCTAGTTGCCATAAAATCACTATTGGCTCTGTGTAACGCGCCTTTGTCCAAATATAACAGAAATACAACAGAAACTCTCTTTTTTAAAAAACCACTCTGATTAACCTGTAATTATTTTGCATGAGTGCTCCTTCTTTTGTTATGTGGATGCTAAAAATGAAAGTGCTACATCACAGAAAGCTAAACAATGATCTTTAGATGCTAATGTCATTCAATTTCTCAAGGTACGTAAGCAAATTTACCAAACCACTATCATTCTATGAACATTGCAGATGGAGTTTCTAGTGCTTAATATTTGATGTTCTGGATATTGTGATACAGTATTGAATCGGGGTTTCTATTGCATTGTGTATAATGATTAATGGGTTTATGTGTTTGAAGTATGAGCATAATATTTAGTATAGAGAGCCTATTGTAGTCACATGTCATTTCTTTCTTCTTTATTCTTCTTTCTATTTCTTTTTCTTTTCTTTTCTTTTTTCTTCTTTCTTTCTTTTTTTTTTTGGTGTGGGGGGTGGTATGGTATATTTGATGTGTATGAAGGTTCTCTTCTTCCACCTTCCTTGAGACAGGTTCTCTCTGTTGTTTTTCATGATGCATATCAGACTGGCTGCCCTGCATGCTCCCTATTTCTACTGCCAATCTTTCTACAGAAGTACTAGAGACACACAGAAGCTACTTGGCCAATGTTTACATGGGTTCTAGAATCTGAACTCAGTTCTTTACACTTGTAGAGCTTTTACCCTCCTAGCCTGCCCACTGCCCTTTTTTATTGAGATACCATTATATTTATCATATATAAAACTCTACTTTCTTCTAATTATGACTCCCGTGTTCACTGTCTGGTTTATAAATATTTAAAAAGAAAAATGTTTGTGGAACCATGGATTGTCATATCTCAGAAGTACTAAAAGGTACTAATTTCATTTCTTAGCTTGACATATAAGGAAACTACAGGGGAAAATGCCACAAAGCTGATAATTTAGACGACTTGTTTCTCTGTTTAATCACATACTTCCTAAGTTTTACTAACCTGGGCCCCAAAAACTTTGTGTGCCTTCAAAGGTTAAAGGACACGATAATAATAATTATGATAATAAATGTGGAATAATACATAATTAATTTCATTGATCTCATTAATAAAATGTCCCTAGCTAGCCAACATTTGTATTCCATGACCATGCACTCTTTAAAAATGTATTTCACTTATGACATCAAGTTTTTTATTTTCTTTGCTGTAGCTTCATTGGGTTTTTATTGATGTTGTGTGTGTGCTGGTTTGTTTGTGATAGTTTCTCACTTTGTAGTTCTGACTGGCTTGTAACTCACTATGTAGACCAGACGGGCCTTGAATTCAAAGAGATCCACTTGCCTCCTGAGTGCTGAGATTAAAATACATCTTACATCATGTCCCTACAGCTTTTTTTGTTATAATCTGCTTCTTATATTCACTGTTATTGTTTCTAAGTTTCTATTCTAAATTTGGTTATAATTTTAAAAATTCAAGTTGCTCTTAGTGAACTAAGAAAGATAATTTTGTTGTAGTTGTCTTTAAGTGAAAAAAATTTTTGCAGCATAATTACTAATATGAAAATACCCACAATTTGCTGAATGATTATATTCTAGGTGCAGTTCTAAATGTCTTTCATGAATTATTTTATCTATTCCTTAGATTAAACCCCAAACTGGGTTTTGCCATATATGTGCTTTATAGATCTAGAATCGATGCCTTGAAGAGTTTATATACTTATAGATGTCTAGAATTTGAACCACATTTATCAGATTTTTGACATCTCCTTCATTGTACCATCTGTGTCTGCCAACATGGAAAGAAACAGATGTATGAAACTGACATACTACCTACTGTGCTAATGAGGCACCTGAAGGAAACAGATGTAGTGATAAAGATTTATGCTATGACCTGCCTTAGCTATATCTGCCAGATGTCTCCTGGGTAGGGCCTTTCTCTTAGCACATTATCTACTTTTTCAAGATAGTAACCAGAGAAGCACCTTTTGTGCCCTATTTTTTATTTCATTAAATAAACTAAAGCACTGATAGTAAATTCTTCTTAGTACACAACCTAAATACTGATTAGAAAATTCATACCAATATAATAGATAGCAGCTGAATCTTTGTGGTAGAGGTAAAATCTATCATTAACCTTGATTCTTTACAGAAACATATTCTATGGTTCTTTTTCCAAGGACTTTTAATTCCAGATATTTCTCCACTCATTTAAGATTTCCTCAGATGCCAGACAAACAGGATGGTCCCTACCTCTTGATCAGTCCTTGACTACAATATATTCTTGTCATGCCTTCCTAGCAAAATAGACAGTAGTTCTCCCATCTAGAAATTTGAATCCATATGAGTTATTTCACATGTTATCTTCTCTGAAAAGAAGTACATTTTAAAATTATAACTACATTTTTACTATGTAAGAACAAAAGAAATGTTGCTAAACTAAAAGGCTCTAAGTCTTAAACATTTGATAATGTTAGTTCCTACAGGATAAGGACCTTTAAAATTAACAAAATAAGTTTATGTTTCTTTCACTCACATAAGAACCAAGTGAGGTAAGCAAGATGGGAAACAATAAAAGGACATTTAAAATATGTTTTTTAAATAGATAACACATATCTAATTCCTATCACTTTTATATTAAATTTCTCTTATCGGACAGGTCTAGTCCAGGTTCTCTCTGGATTATACTTCACAAAGCTGTTGGCTCATCTCTTTCAGTCAAACTGTACTTGCAAGGGCAATTTACTAGGGGGTATCTACTGTGGAATCTGATTCTCACTCCCCCTGCAACCATTCACTAGCTGTAGCTCTTCAAGTAGAGTGAAGGCCTCAAAAGCCCCCTCTCATTCTGTTATCCATGATTGGATCTCTGCAGGCTCAATCTTATGTCTTGTGAAGGTCTTGTCTGTGAGGTCGTGAGTGCAACAGACATATTGTGTTTCCTCTCTCTCTCTCTCTCTCTCTCTCTCTCTCTCTCTCTCTCTCTCTCTCTCTCTCTCTCGTCTTCTTTCATTATGAACAGGAAATGATGGTATGTGCAAGTTGCCAAATTATGGTATACAGCATGATTATTCTTAGGTAAAGCTGAAGTAAGTTTACTACTACTACATTTTCCCCCTTAATTTAAGCCCCTTCCTAAATAAGAACTATATGCTGATGGAGTTCTGATTTGCCAACAGTGGGTGAACAGCTATAGGGAAGTAGAACAAATGAACAAATGTATGACAGGTTAAAACTTGATTTTTGGTCCACTCTGGACAGTCTATAAGCCCATGGGTACCCTGAGACTCCAAAGAATAAAAGAACTGAAAAGATATGTCAAATGATATGACATGTTAATACCTACTTTGTCTAATGCACAGCTGTGTGATGGGAACTTAATAAAGAAATGAACAAATTCATTATTTTATAATCTCCAAAATCTTCTCTGAAGAAAGAAAATCTCTAAGATGCATAAGGGTACAACAAATTGGTTCTGAAATGTATCCATACTTTAAAATCACAAATCTTTGTGTCAGAAAACTACGTCAGGAGTTATATATATTTAATTTTTTATTTTGATGTTTTTCACAATTTTATTAATTCTTTATTGACATTATATACAGTCCTTTTCATAAATAGTTCAATTGAATACCCTGTGTTTAAAAAGCACATTGAGACTGACATAATTCATATTTTCATATTTCTTAATATATGTTTGTGATACTGCGTCAGACAAAAGAGATGATACATTTTATTATTCAAAATGAAAGCACCCTGACTATATTTACAAACACATTGAGCATGATCACACTTTTTATGTATTTTATACATTTTATTTATATTGGCCTTAGGTATAATAAGGGCCAAAATGGAAAGAAAGGTGGGAGATAAACCTATAATTGTTTATTAAAGAAACATTTGATTTATAAGTGTTTCTCTTTTATGTTGTATAAACTACTGTGAAATTGATATTCATCTGTGCTATCCAGTAAATTAAGGGAAAGCCTTTTAAAGTTATAGTGTGGCAAACAGGAAGTGCAAAAAGTGAAAGAACTGATTATATTATCCTATAGGTTATCTCCAGAACTGTTTAAGTTGGGATGATGATGTCAGTCGGTGTGGGATGCCATCAGTAGGGAATAAAAAGAAAAATATTGCGCATGAAGATACATTTGGTGGGCTCCAGGTGATCCCATTCTTTCTAATCTTTTTCACATAGAAAGTGAGACCTATCCTAAAGGACACAAAATGCTATAACCAGCAAAATTCAGTCCACTAAAAATTTCTGTTGTATTAATTAATTAATTAATTGCATCAGAAGTGATTCTTAGCCCATTACAGATGAGAAGTAATCAGTACACAATGTTTCTTGCCCCCCAGGGAATAAGTATAGATGTCCTAGAGATGTCGTATGATATTGAGCCTTAGTTGCTCACAGCAACAACCTGCCCATCAACTCATTCTTTACTGCCTTTATTTTCTTCACTGTTTTAGGTACCTACCTTTTTTACTATGATTTCTGAGATCACCTGAGAAATAAGTTATCTCAAAATCAAATACTTTTCGAAGTCACTGTTTCTGAGTAGTCACAACACAAGAAAATATAACATTTTATTTTGTTGGCTTTATCATGACAGTTGATGATAAATCTTGAAAATGTATAAAGTACCGATGTGGTAAGAAAAATCCTGATGAAATTATTCTATTCAAGACCACAACTTAGGAGAAAAATCTATTTTAAGATCATCATAAAAACCGAATCATCTTGGATATAACCACAGTACTTTGTTTTATTGAAAAATGTCTTATAAATTAACATGTTGCATTTATATTGAAATATAATTTTTATAAATGTATAGTGATAATAGTTCACATCAGACCAATTTATACATTAAGCTGTGCTTATTCCTTATCCGTATTGTTTTGTTGCTTTATATTTCATTACATTCTTACAACTTAAGTATGATTCATTAGTAAGTTCTTATAGGGAAAATGCCATGTGGAGGCAAAGTCTATGAAGTGAGAGCATGATGATTAACTCTAAAGAAGCTGGCAGTGCTTAGTGGAGAATGCTTAGTGGAGAAAATAGATTTTATATTTCCATCCAATGCTTTAACCTCCAATGATCTTTGTCCTATTCTTGCAGCTATTTCCCCTAGCATGATGATAAAATAAAATATATTATAGGCTAGAAACCATGTGTGAGAGAGAACACAGAGCACTGCTGGAATGGTATAGATTAATCACATTATTATTAACTGTATCTATTATGCCATCACAAGCAGGTCACTTCTTAGTTCAACTCAAGCTCAGAGAAAAAGTACAATTGAAACTGTAGAAACAGCAAGATGCCTGGTTCCTTTTACTGCCCTGACTGACTGTTTTCATTATTACATAACATTACAACAAGCACTACAAGATTCCTGATGCTGCCACGTGTATAAGTGGATTTTTTTAATTGCACAGGAGTATTATTCTTGCCTCTTATCTACATATTTAAAAGTATAACTCATCATGTTTGCCTGTGGTAAAACATATAAATATACAATTTTCCCATTTCTTGATGCCAATTTTTATTCATGGAGAGCCTCTATCTACGAAATTATATCTTAACCTCAATAGATATACCATAGAGTAAAAAGTACAGAAACTGATAGAACTAAGGAAACCATTGTAATCAGACCAATATACTGAGGCAAACTCATTTAGTTTAAAATTTACTTTGTGTTATGTGTATATGTCGATAAATTATATGCATAATGTATGGTACCTATAGAGGCCTGGTACCAGAAGAGGGCATTTGATGCCTTGTATCTTGAGTTACAGATGGATGCCATCTGCAACATGGATGCTGAGAATTAAACCCAAGTCCTCTGGAAGAGCAGACAGTGCTAAGGCTGAGCCATCGCTCCAGGTACACTTGTCAGATTTTTAAAAGAGAAGTTTCCACTTCATTTTTATGTAAACCCAACTCCTATTTCCTTATTGTTATTGTTTTTCTCTATGGTAATAAATTTAATGGTGGTGGTGATGATGATAATGTGGTAACACTTGCTCAAGTCCCTTCACATAGGTAACTGTGATACATAAACAAGGTAAATCTCAAAGAAATATTGACAGATAAATCCCACAGGAAGTAGGGCATGGTGAGGATAAGATGACTGAATGTTTTCCTCTTTCTCTAAACATTTTTCATAAATATGCATTTTTTGGACTGAGAGAAGACAAGAGGCAGAATTACACCTTATAATTTTTAGTACATTATGTTTATGATAGTCTGATTATTATCAGTATCCTTTCCTTTGGATACTATAGGTGGGCTGATATTTGGCACTTTATTTTCAATTTTTTCTCTCTCTGAAATAACTATCATTGAATAGCAAGCTGGATCCAGGTAGTGGTAGCAGTGCATTCCTTTAATCCTAGCACTCAAGAGGCAGAGGCATATGCTTCCCTGAGTTTGCGGCCTGCCTGGACTACAAAGTGAGTTCTAGGATAACCAGACCTACACAGAGAAACCCTCTCTCAAAAAACTAAAAGCAAGCAAACAAACAAAAAAGAATAGCAACTTGGTCTTCATTGTTTAGGACTTCTAAAACAACGTGCTACAGACTGGGCAGCTGATATATGACAAAAATTACTACTCACTGATTTGGAGTGTAGGAAGTTCATGATCATAAAAACATTGGCAAAGTCAGTTCTGTTAAGACTCATTTCTTACTCCAGAAATGCTATCTTTTTTCTGTGCCCTCATCTTATGGAAAAGACTAAGAGTTCTCTGTGGGCCTCTATTTTAAGTGTACTAATTCCATTCATGATGACCAAATCCCCTCCAAAAGATTCTCTTTTCTAACACTGTTTCTCCAATACAATGGCGATTAGGTTTTGAAATAAGAATTTGAGAAAACAGAAAGCATTTAGAACATAACTACAATGCATATGAAACCAGCATAATGAATTAGAAATGCTGTTTTGGTTACATGTGTGTAAAATTGAGAAACATTAGATTTGGGGATGGATATAAACCAATTGCTTAATTCCTAAAGAAAGATAATCATTAAAATGAGTGACATAAATATGCAAGTATCTGCTTTTAAATACACTTTTTAAACACTTAAAATTTATAGATAGATAGATAGATAGATAGATAGAAATCCATTCATCACTCAATAATAACATAATGTGTACATTGAAGGTATAAGTGTTGAATAATGTAAAGTGGCTGATATGTGATTATTTAAACCCTTAATTACTAACTTTCATGCTTATAATAGTTTCACTATGTAGGATATTAATTTAGTGGGAGTGATAAGGTACTAACACATAAGAACCAGAAATACAAAACTGAAAGAAATTTCTAGAGAAAAAATCATATAATTATTTTATTCTGCAAAACCTATATTTTCCTACACTGAAAATTTACATATATATATATATATATATATATATATATATATATATATATATATATTCCCTTCTATAACAAGCATCACTATCCTGTGACATTTATGCTTTTAGTAATGGATTGAACTGTGAAGAAATATACAACTGGGGAGTTAACAAGGCTATAAATTTTAAGTTTTTCTGTAGCTAAACTAATTTTCTTTTCTTGAAATAAAATGTGTTTGGCTAAATCTAAACAGACTCCATTCCTACAAGACACTTGGCTGTATTAAGCATTTTCTGTCTATACAGCTTTATAAATTTAGCAAATGCCATCTTTTTTTTTAATTTATTCTTCTCACATTTATTACATCCCAACCACAGTTTCCTCCCTCCTTCCCTCCCAGATCCACTTCTTCTCTGATTCCCTTCAGAAAAGGGTAGGCCTCCCAGGGACGTCAACCAAATATGGTATAACAAGTTAAAATAAAACTAGGCACAAACTCTCATATCAAAACTAGATGAGGCAACCCAGCAGGAAGAAAGGGTTCCAAAGGCAAGTAAGAAATCAGAGATACACCTAATCCCATTGTAAGGTGTCTTACAAGAACACCAAGGTACATAACCATAATGTATTTGCAGAGAACCTAGATCAAACCCATACCATCTCCCTGATTATTGGTTTAGTCTCTCTGAGCCCCAATGTGCCTGTTTAGTTGATTCTGTGGGCCATTTTCTTGTGATGTCCTCCAAACCCTCTGGCTCCTACAATCTTCCCACCACCCTTCTGCAAGGTTCCCTAGCTATGCCTAATGTTTGGCTGTGGGTCTCTGCATCTGCTCCTGTCAACTGAATGATGAAGCCTCTCTGATGGTGATTATGCCAGGCTCCAGTCTACAAGTAAAGCAGAATATCATTAGGAATCATTTCATTGCCTATTTTTTATTCCGGTTGTATTTGCTTTTATCCTAGATCTCTGGGCTATCCAGCTTCTGGTTCCTGGCCCTCCAAACAGTGTCAACCATGGGCTTCCTTTTGTAGCATGGGTCTCAATTTGGACCAATCATTGGTTGGCCACTCTCATAAGTTCTGGACCACCTTTACCCAGCACATCTTGCAGGCAAGACAAATTGTAGGTCGAAGGTTTTGTGGCTGGGTTGGTGTCCCAATCCCTCCACTGGAAACCTTGCCTAGTTACATAAGATGGCCAGTTCAGGCTCTGTATCCCCCATTACTAGTTTTCACTACAGTCATGCATATAGATTCCTGGGAGTTTTCGTTGTAGTGTCTACCTCATCTCTGAAGTGCCCCTCAATTTGAGTCATCTCTCCGAGTCCTCTTTCCTTCCATCCCTTAGTGAAGTAGGCATTGTGTCAGTCTCGTAATCTAATATTCTTTTTAAGTATCAAATGGAAAGAAGAATTGATATAAAGTACAGTATTCAAAATGAGCGGTAATACCTCTATTCCTCTATTTTTTCTATAATCATTCACTTTGCATATAATTGGGCACTACGTAGTTTACTAAATTGTAAATGTCTTATGAATCATTAAATTGCATGGGAATCTGAATAAAGAGAGTAATTTGGTTACTATGTCTCATTTGACAGAAATAATACTGTTCATGATAGCTGTTGCCTTAAAATTGTTATTTCCCTAAATATAAAAATAAAATGGTCTAGTATTTTATTATGAACATATTTATTTAAAATATATTCTTAATGACTAATCCAAACACTGCAGACAGCCAGTCTTTTTGGGGAACAAACACTTGGAAAATAGTAGTGATGGAGTATGTAGCTATCCATACAGAAAAGTAAAATAAACTTCACACTTTATTTAAATATTAACTCAAAATAGATCGTGGATATAATATAAAACATAAAAGAATAAAACTTACATATTTATGTGTGTGCAATTATGCTTTGCCTTTCAATAAAACTTAGTATACTTGGAGAGGAGGACAGTGGGTTTTCATTTTGTTATATTTTACACGTATAATATTTGTTCCTCTAAAGGTATTGCTATTAGGTTGGGCAAGTTTGGTTTACAGAAATGATTTCTCTTCAGCTGCATAGTCCTATTTCTTTATTACCACTTGCTCTCATGAGTAGAAACTGATAATATGTTTCAGTGTTTATCACTTTACACTACCAGATGTATAATTATTTATTAAATAATGAACATGTCAAATATTGTGACTTTAAATTCTAAGTTTGCTTTTTAACTTTCATTCTATATACAAAATGGTTGATGCAGTAGGTGAGAGTGTGGGGATACACACTTCTACTCAATAGCTAAAAAGTCTTAGGCTGGAGAAAAAAATCTCTAGGCACTTGTGTTAATCAGGGAGTCAAAGGAGATTTTAGAAAGGAGAAAATCTGAAGAAGGAAGGGAAGAAGTTTGCAGAGAAAGGTCAGTCTGTACACAAAAACCCACTTGGTGATTGATGGTGATCTGTGGAAAAATGGTGGTCTGGTCTTTCTGGGAAGTATACTGGAATACACAGACATCTCAAAAGAGTGACAGACAGGGCATGATTCACCTTGGTTGCATCACTCATCTCAGGAAAGTGACTGTACATTTGCTCTAGATAGCTCTTGATCACTATGAGCTAAGAGAAATAATTTCAAAGATAAGATGATATATTTGAATTTGTGGCTTCAGAGCTTTTAGTACATGGTTAGCTGGATCTCTAGCTTCTGGGCCTGCAGTAACGCAGAGCATCATGGGAGAGGGTCAGTAAAGCAGAGATGCTCACTGCATGGCAACCAAGAAGCAAAGAAGAGAGTAACAGGAATGGACTAGGGCCAAGACTTAGCCTTCAAAACTCATGTCACTTAAAGTGACCCAGTTACTCTAGCCATGCCCACGTTCTACAGCGCTACCACCTACCAATGGGCTACTCAATAATAGAGCATTGTTTTTATTATGTGGCTGACTGGAATCGACATGCTGCTACTGTTTGAAACTACAAGGCAAACTGCTATCGCATGTTGCTAGCCTGGGCGAGAGGGACAGAATTTTTATTAGTTTATTTTTCTGTGCTAAGAATTGAACATATGGCCATGTCCAGCTCTCAAAAAATCTGAAAAGCAAGCTTTTATTAAATCTGCATAATTGCAATGAATTAGAAAATCATTTGGAGGATGATGGCGGACAGCTTTAAGCTCTACACCCAGGATGCAGAGGCAGGTAGATCTCTGTGAGTTTGACACCAGTCTGGTCTACAGAGCAAGTTCCAGGGTAGCCAGGGTCACACAGAGAAACCCTGTCTCGAAAAACTGAAAAAAAAAATAGAAAATCATTTATTGAACCTACTGTGATTTAAGGAGGGTAAGTGTTAAGGGTATGCATGTGTATTAATATAACAGTGGACCCTTCTTCCATGGTTTCACTTTCTATAGTTTCCTACCCATGGTCAACCTTATAGTCTATAAGTAGTAAACAACCTAATAGTCTATAAGTAGTAAACGGAAAGTTAGAGAAACAAGTAATAACCTAGTTTTATATTGTACATGATAAAAGATCAGAGAAGTTTCACAAAATTCTGTTTCTTCTTGTTCTTTTCCACACAGGATGTGAATTATCTCTTTTTCTAGTATACCCATACTATTTCTTCTCTTCATTGATCATCTAGTAACCATCTCAGTTACAAGATGAGCTGTCAGAATATCACAGTGCTTGTGTTCAAGAAACACAGAATGGACTCACTTTGTGTCATTCACTTCACTTTGTATCATCACAGAAACATTTTAGCATTCAAAATCAGCAACATATAGGTATTGTGAGAAAGTACAAGGGAAACCATATTCATGTAACTTTCATTACAATATATTGTTATAATAATAATATTCTTCATTTTACTACTTGTCTAATACAATCTCTAATTTGTACAATAAATTTTATGATATATATATATATATATATATATATATATATATATATCAGAAAATATGGTTCAGAAATATCCATTGTATCACTGGAAGTCTTAGAACATATTCCATGGAAATAATAGGGGATGTGTATTTGTGTGTGTGTGTAAATTGGTATGTCTTTAAGTGATATAAAGGCATACATTTTAACAATTCATCTTATTGTTTTCACATCATAAAGTGAAGACAAGCACAGCCAGATGAACAAGTGCACATACTCAAATATGTAAAAGCACCCTGCATTCAGTTCTATCTTCCTCCATTGACAGTGCATAAATTTCCTTAACAGAATACATTGGGTTTGAAGTGGAATGATGAAATCCATGGTAAACATCATCAAGGCCGATGAATATCTAATTGTTTCATTTCATTTATGAACAGATTTTAGTATACAAACTGACAGTTGTTATTAAAATTCATATTTCATACTTATTTGAAAGTAAACTGCACCTACAGTCCATTTGAGAGCTTTGCTGTGTAGAAGTGCAGCTTTGTATTTGCTGCGTTTGTTACATTATTTGCATTTTTCTTACATCCTCTTTGCTTAACAAGAAGGTGGTGATGCTTTAAGTAGCACTGCATGTGAGTAAATTAATAACACACTTCTTCAGGTAATAAGAAAAATGTTAATAGAAACACCTTGCATGTTTTCTTGTCCTGGTTATTCACTAGAATGATGCCTAAATCTTTACTTTCACATTGCAGTACAATTTAGTCAACTATTTCTTAACCATTCTTCTTGAAAACATAGAATATTATGACCTCTGTGCACAGTTTGGCCCAACAGTTTGTCTGTGCTCAAATAATTCAAAAAGCATTGCTGTGTAAGTAACTCGGTCAATAAAGTGCTGCATAAATACAAGGACCCAAGTTCAATCTGCATGCCGGATGTGGCAACACTGCTCACATTGCCAGTGCCTGATGATCAGAGAGAAGTGGAGAGCAGGGGTACTCTGGCTAGCCCGGTTAACCTAATCAGTAAGCCCCAGTCCCCAGTGAAAGACCTTATCTCAAAAATCAAGGTAGATGGCTCCTGATTAATGATCTCTGGCATATACACACATGTAAACACGCTCAGGTACACACACACACACACACACACACACACACACACACGCATGCACGCACACACACCAAGGGGAGGGGAATTAGAGAAAGTTGACAATACACATGCATCTATTGTTGGCAAATATTAAAACCAAGAAGATTAAAAGGCATGAAGCATTTGCGCCAAAAAAATAACAATATGAGACAGGAGATAGAACTATTCTAGATGCCCATCAGCAAGCAGATACAGAAAATGTGGCACTTTTACACAATTAAATTTTATGAAGCCATAAGGAAAACTAAAGCAAAAATATTTTCAGTTAGGTCGATGCAACCAGAAATCATTATGTTAAATGAAATAAGCCAATTCCAGGAAGAAAAATCGTTCAAAAATATACAAGAATTACAGGTGCTGGGGAGAAGTCTCTGTTGGTAAAGTTTTTGCCACACAAGCATGAAGACTTCAGTTCAATTCCCAGAACTCATATTAGAAAGTTGAGTGTGGTATCACCCAAGCTTGTAATTTCAGCATGTCATCTGGATTGGCCTCTGGCCAGCACACACAAGAGCAAGTACAAGTGCGCATGAGAGAGACAGAGAGACAGAGAGACACAGAGAGAGAGAGAGAGACAGAGACAGAGACAGAGACAGAGACAGAGACAGAGACAGAGACAGAGAAAGGTAGAGTCTACCAAACACATTGAAACTTTGTGGACAGTTGTTCTTCTTTCAAGAATCCCTGTTTGTGAATTTTCCAACTACACAGTGTTATTTGTATATCATCTTCCCCAAGTACATACTCACAAGAATTTCATCTTTCACAGATAGCTAAAAATCTTTGAAGTGTAGCTGGAGAGATGGCTCAGCAGTTGAGAGCACTTACCATTCCTGCAGTAGACCCTAATCAAGTTCCCAGTTGCCTGAAATTCCAGTGCCAGGGGATTCTATGCCTCTGGCTTTCACAGGTTAATGGTACACGCACACACACACACACACACACACACACACACACACACACACACACACTTACACATCTAATTCCCCCATGATTATATGCTTTGTGTTGTGAAGTGTTTCCCTCAAGCCTGGTGGTGAAGTTTTATGCATGATTTCTAAGCTAAAGAAAGTAATACTATGTTGTGAGGGGGCAGGGGAAAACTGTGCTAGATAAAGAGTTCTTTCAAGGCCCCATCCACTCCTTCTACATCTATCTCCAGAAGAGGGCAGGCCTCTGATGGATATCAACAAAACATAGCATATCAAGTTGCAGTAAGACTAGGTACCTTCCCTCATATGAAGGCTGGAAAAGGCAACTCAGTATGAGGAATAGAATGCCAAAAGCCAGAAAAAGGGTCAGAGACAGTCCCTGCTCCCACAGTTAGGAGTCCCACAAGATCAAGTTACACAACTCTCGCATATAGGCAGAGGGCTTAAGTCAGTCCCATGCAGGCTCCCTGGTTGTCAGTTCAGTCTCTGTGAGTCCCTAAGAGCCCAGGATAGTTGGTACTGTGGGATTTCCTGCAGTGTCCTTGACTCCTCTGGCTCCTACAATCATTCGATATTCTCTTCAGCAGGATTTCCCAAGCCTAATGTTTGGCTGTGGGTCTCTGCATCTTTTTCCATCACTTGCAAGATGAAGTCTCTCTGATGACAATTGGGCTAGGCACAGATCTATGAGTATGGCAGAATATCATTAGGAATCAAGGGATCATTTCGATTTGGGGTGTGTGTGTGTGTGTGTGTGTGTGTGTGTGTGTGTGTGTGTGTTTGAGAGTCATGTTTGGTTCTATTCTTGGTCTCTGGGCTATCTAGCCTCTGGATCCTGGGCCTTCAGGCATTGTTAGGGTTGGGCTTTCCTTTATGGCATAGATCTCCAGTTGGACCAGTCATTGGTTGGCCACTCCACAATTTCTGCTCCATCTTTACCCCAGCACATCTTAAAGGTAGGATAAATTGTAGGTCCAAGGCTTTGTGGCTGGGTTGAAGGTCCCAATCTCCCCACTGGAATTCTGGCCTAGTCATAGGAGATGGCCAGTCCAGGCTCCATATCCCCCATTGCTAGGAATCTTAGCTAGAGTCAACCTCAATCGATTCCTGGGAGATTTTTTGCACTAGGTTTTTACCTCGCCCTTGAAATGCTCTCCAATTCCAATTGTCTCTCCCCTACTCTCTCTGTCCATCCTTCCACACCTAGTCCTTTCCCTTCCCATCCTTACCTGAAACCAATGCACCCTTGATATTTATTCTCTTTCTCATTTCCAGTGAGATTCATTTGCTCCCCACCCCCCACTTTGAGCCCTCCTTGTTACTTAGCTTCTCTGGGTCTATGGATTGTAGCATGGTTATCCTTTACAGCTAATATCCACTTATGTGTGAGCACATATTGTGTTTGTCTTTCTGGGTCTGGGTCACCTCACTCAGGGTTAATTTTTCTAGTCCATCCATTTGACTTCAAATTTCATGATTTTTTTTAACACCAGAGTAGTACTCCATTGATTACTTCTTTAAAATTTTGTGCTATTTTTCTACTGTTTGAAGCAACACAGAAGTACTCTTCTTGACCCTCTTTTTTCACTCTTATATGATAGATACTACTGAATTATTGTTAATATTTCAATGATAACCATTTTGCATTGTTCTTAGACTACCTTGAGATTTTTAAGTTAAAATGTCAATTAAATTAAAATCCTAAACGTACAACTTGCAAATTTTAACTTCTATTAGACTTTATGGAGCTTGCAAATTTAGAGGAAGAAAATAAAAGAATATTCCCTCCCCCCACACCACCCTCCATTTTAAGTGGAGTGTACTTAGGATACATACTTTTATATGGTTAAATTCTGACTTGATTATATTTCCTATGAAAAACTCAGGAGTTTAATTAATGAAAATGAATAATTTAGATACTAGTCTCTGCATTATAATTCAAATTTTAAGAAATGAACTTTCCTTGGAACAAGGGAAAATTCCACCACTGTTTCAATGTTATTGTAGACCTCACATGTTCTTTCAGAATATAATAATATTGCTAATTTTCTAGACAGGAGCTCTTGATAAAGAGTCAAAGTGTCTGAGATTATCTATAATCTACTTAACTATGGTGATTGTGGCAGGTTACATTCATTAATTTAATTCTTTGATATAAAATATTTAGTCTCTTATAATTAGAAATTAAGAATTTGAACTTATAAAGTCACTTCAAAAATACTGTAAAAGAATTAAGCTACAATAGATTTCATGCATGTTTACTATAATTTATATAGAAGGAACTCATTTTTCTATTGAAAATATCTTAATGTTATTGTTTAAAAAAACCCAAGATCTTTTTATGCTACATTTTTGAATGGCAAATGAATCATTGAGAAATATAGAAGTTTCTCTTGTGATTTTTTTTTATCTCATATATTTCTCATTTGAGCCTAATTTCTCTACAGATATGATATAGATATTCATTACATTCTGCTCTCAATTGAAAGTACATTTTGCATTTGAATTGTTTGTTGTCTCAGATAATGGGCCTTTATAATTACTGAATGAAGAAAATAAAGTGTGGTAATATTTTATTTGTACTCTAATAAGTAAAGCTTGGCTGGAGATAAGAGGGAAAAGCTAGCCATTATAAGTAAATGAAAAAGCCATGCAATGTTAGCACATACCTTTAATCCTATCACTTGGGAGGCAGGGATCTGTCTTGATCTATGTGAGTTCAAGGCCACACTATGAACAGAGCTGGGCATGGTGGCACACGCCTTAAATTTCAACACTAGTTAACCATGGAAGCCTAAAGGTCTGTACAGACAGACAGGAAGTGACAGAGCTGGGCAGGAAGAGGAAGTGATGTAGCTGGACACAGAGAGCAAACAGATGGCAGAACAGCAAGGCATATAGGCATGGGTAGATAGGAAGTACCTCTCTTTTGGAAATTGTGGAGTTGGTGAGGTGAGGTTAGCATGTGGCTGTTCCTATTCCTCTGATCTCTCTCAGGTTTTCACCCCTATGTCTGGCTCTGTTTTCTATTGATAAGACCGTTTAGAAATTCATCTACAACAAAACATTCTAAAATTTCCATACTTCATTGCTTATTAAAGTAAAACTATAAGGAGTAGACAAAGTTGAAGATATTTGTATTTAATTGGTTGTGTGTAGGGACTCAAGTATAAAATGTCTCTGTGGCAGCATATGTCCTATGGCATACAACTTGGCAGAGTCAATTCTCTTCTACCATCTTTCCTTCAGTTCCAGAGAATAAATTCATGCTACCAGCCTTCCATTCTACTTGCCTTTACCTGCAGGCCATCTGGCTTGCCTGAAGATGTTTTCTATCAGTCTATTATTTGAATTTTTAATATAACAATGTAGAAACTAGATAAATGATAGATATTCTTTAAAAGTATTTGTCTTAGTTAGGGTTCCTATTGCTGTGAAGAGACACCATGACCATGGCAACTCTTATAAAGGAAAATTATTTTTGTTTTTTTAATTTTTTTTATTAAATTTTCTACTCACTCTACATTCCACCCAAAGATCCCCCCTCCTCCCACCCACCAACACTCTCTCCCAAGCCACCCCACATCCTCATATTCCCCAAATCAAGGTCTCCCATGGGGAGTCAGCAGAGCCCAGCACACTGAGCTTAACAGGTCCAGGCCCCTTCCCACTGCACTAAGGCTGTGCAAGACATCACACCACAGGTACTGGACTCCCAGAAGCCTGCCCATACATCAGGGACAGATTCTAGTCCCCCTGCCTTGGTTCCCCACAAACAGATCGAGCCTAACAACCATCTTCCATATGCAGAGGGGTCTAGTCCAGTCCCATGGGGACTCCACAGCCACCAGTCCACAGTTCATGGGCTTCCACTAGTGTGGCTGGTCATCTCTGCACATCCTCCCATCATGATCACAAGTCCCCCGCCTGCATAATCCCTCCTCTCTCTCATCAATTGGATTCCTGGAGCTCAATCTTGTGCCAGGGCATGGATCTCTGCATCTTCCTCCATCAGTCACTGGACCAAGGCTCTATGATGACAGCTAGATTACTTGCTAGACCAGTCACCAGAATAGACCAGTCCAGGTACCCTCTGCACCACTGCCAGCACTCCAAGGTAGGGTCATCCTTATGGATTCCTGAGAGCCTCCCCAACACTCTGCATCTTCCTATTCCATGATGTCTTCCTCTATCATGGTATCTCCCTCCCTGCCCTCCCACTCTGTCCCTATTTCAGCTTGACCCTCCCATTTCCCTATGTTCTCATCCCCCAGTCCCTGCCCTCTTCCACCACCCCCCTACACCCAGTCTGCTCATGTAGATCTCATCCATTTCTCCTTTGCAGGGTCATCCATGTGTCCCTCCTAGGGTCTTTCCATGTTAGCTAGCCTCTCTGGACTTGTGGGTTGCAGTCTGGCCATCCCTTCCCTCACATCTAGTATCCACTTATGAGTGAGTACATACTATGTTTGTCCTTCATTGTCTGGGTTACCTCACTCAAGATGATATTTTCTAGTTCCATCCATTCGCCTGCAAATTTCATGATAACATTGTTTTTACTGCTGAGTAGTACTCCATTGTGTATATGTGCCACATTTTCTTTATCCATTCTTTAGTTGAAGGGCATCTAGGTTGTTTCCAGGTTCTCGCTATTATGAAAAATGCTGATATGAACATAGTTGAACATGTGTCCCTGTGGTAAGATTTAACATCCCTTGGGTATATGTCCAAGAGTAGTATAGTTGGGTCTTGAGGAAGACTTATTTCCAATTTTCTAAGAAACTGCCATACTGATTTCCAGAGTGGCTGAACAAGTTTGCATTCCCGCCAACAGTGGAGGAGTGTTCCCTTTGCTCCACATCCTATCCAACATAAGCTGTCTTCAGTGTTTTTGATCTTAGCCAGTCTGACAGGTGTAAGATGGTATCTCAGAGTCATTTTGATTTGCATTTCCCTGATGACTAAGGATGTTGTGCAATTCCTTAAATGTCTTTCAGCCATTTGAGATTTCTTCTGTTGAGAATTCTCTGTCAAGCTCTGTAGCCTGTTTTTAAATCAGATTGTTCAGTATTTTGAAGTCCAGCTTTTTGAGTTTTTTATATAATTTGGAGATCAGTCATCTGTCAGATGTGGGATTGGTGAAGATCTTTTCCCATTCTGTAGGCTGTTGTTTTGTCTTAGTGACCATGTCCTTTGCTCTACAAAAGCTTCTCAGTTTCAGGTGGTCCCATTTATTAATTGTTGCTCTCAGTGTCTGTGCTACTGGTGTTATATTTAGGAAGTGGTCTTCTGTGCCAATGCATTCCAGACTACTTCCTACTTTCTCTTCTATCAGGTTCAGTGTAACTAGATTTATATTGAGGTCTTTGATCCACTTGGACTTGAGTTTTGTACATGGCAACAGATATGGATCTATTGCAATCTTCTGCATGTTGACATCCAGTTATGCCAGCACCATTTGTTGAAGATGCTTTCTTTTTTTCATTGTACAGTTTTGGCTTCTTTGTCGAAAATCATATATTCATAGGTGTGTGGGTTAATGTCAGGGTCTTCAATTTGTTAAAGGAAAACATTTAATTGAGGTGGCTCACTTACAGTTTCAAGAGATTCAGTCCATTATACTCATGGTGAGGAATCTGGAGGCATGAAGGCAGACATGGGGCTGCAGAAGTAGCTTAGAGTACTATATCTTTCAGACAACAGGAAGTCATCCAAGAGACACTGGGCAATATCCTGACCATAAGAAACCTCAAAGTCTACTCCCACAGTGACACATTTCCTCCAATAAGACCATACCTACTTCAATAATGTCACACCTCTTAAAGATGCCACTCCCTATGTGATTATGGGTATCAAATTATACCCAAACTACCACAGTATTCATTCAGTAAAAGATGCAGTAACTGAAGTGTTTTATCAAAAGGCCAATGAGTATTCCACAATATTATGCAAACTCTTTCACCTTGTATATTATTTCTTCACACAATTTCTGTTTTCTATCTGTCATCTTTCCTGAAGTAAAAAGTTCCTCATCTCTTTGCAAATTTTATTTGTATTTATATCTATTAAGAAATATAGAGTTATACATTATTTATCTCAGTGCATATCTACATTTCTGATTCAAAACAGGGAGATTTCCCAATTTTAGATTGCCTTTATTCTTCTCATGGAATATTAAGTATTTAAACCATATACTTAAGTTGTTACAATTGACTGGAACATATAACCAGAGTTAGGTATATAGTATACATTGCTAATCTTAAATAGATCCCTTGTTTTGATGTACATATCTTGGTTCAGTAACATACCACACTATAGAAGACCATAGTTATTAACTTCAATTGATAAAGACTTATGAATATAATTATAATCCTGTTAATTATTTAGAGCCATGAATTATGCAAATGCATCAGGTAATATTAATCATCTGCAGGAAGCAGAACAGTTTCCCTAAAAGAACATATAAATATTAAAAAGTAAGACTTGGCTCTATTATGTACTGTTAGAGCTTTAGTGTTCCCTTATGAACAATGTTTGGATTCAGTTCTCCTTTATAAAATGAAATATGCCCCAAATGTATCTTTTGCAAAGGCCAAATGAATGCTGTTAGATTTCTGTTTTTGTCTATAAAATGTTTACAGACTACATACTCCCACATGTTTATTTATATCAACAATATCTGCCTTTTAAACTAATACTGATCTGTGTTGGCTGACATCCTCCTCACCAGTAATACACTGAAAAGATATGCCTGCTGTGAGACTAAGCTACATGTAATCATCTTGTAGCCTTTAACAAAGTACTAAAATTTCACCAGATTAACATATCATGAACACTTCTCCAGTTCTACGGAACAGAAGAGAATTGAATGAATAAATTGTAATGAATTTCTATAACTATGCTCGCCATTTATAGAAAGGAATTATGAAAAGTTAAAAAGGAAAGTATTTCCTATTTGGATTTTTAGAAAACACATAAATATTGACTAGCATTTGAAATTTAGTTCTGTTAACAGATTGTCATAAAATTGCTTTGAAAAAATGTTTTTGTTTTTGGTTTTTGGTTTTTGTTTTTTTTTACATTTGAAGGAGAAACTGGAAGAAACTATGCTCAAAACAATGACCTGCTGTGTCTTGTTATATGAGATTTTGGCTCCTGATTTTCATTTAAATCTGCTTCATTGTATATAAAATAATTGTTTAAGTTAAATATTTATTTTGAATGTATTTATTTTGTCTCTATATTTCTAAATACTCATCTATTTTCATATTTATGACCTTGGAATATTATATTTATTTGAAAATATGAATATAAAATATGAGGCATCCGAGAATGAAGGATATGTAGAAAGGCAGGGTAGAGGACTCTTGTGTTTTTAATCTTTTCTTGTTTGGTTTATTTGCTTGTTTGCTTGTTTGCTTCCTTGCTTGTTTGTTTGTTTCCAAGACAGGGTTACTCTTTGTAGCTATGGATATCCTGGAATTCACTCTGTGTACCAGGCTCTCCTTGAATTCAGAGATCTAACTACCTCTGCTTCCTGAGCACTGGGATTAAATGAATGCACCACCACTGCCTAGCCATTTTTAACCTTTTAACTTTTTTGAAGAGAGGGACTTCCAAAGATAATGGTTTAGTTGCATGTTTTAAATAGCTTGTAGTTTATAGGTCATTCACAGTAAATGACAGTATATTTCAAGTGTGGACTGGTAGAAATCAGAGACATGAACTAACCATGACTATCAAAATATTTTCTTATAATATATAAACATCGTTCTATGCTAAATAAGATCTAAACTTATGTTGCGGTTTAATTTAGATTTTAAAAATTGCTGTAAATATGGAAAACATGATTTCATAAACATTGAAAGAAATGGATTGTTTTTTAACTTTACAATATTTGTTCCAGTCTTGCCTGAACTTGCTCTACTTTCAGCCCTGACACTAGAGCTTAGAGTTGCTGTGATACTTCCAGTGTCTCTGCATCATAAGTACTTCTAAATGAGATTTATTATCTTCATCTTATTCTGAAGACTATACATGAGTGAAACATGAAACTCTTTTCTTTCACAATATTTTCTTTCAAAAAAATGTAAGAGGATATAAAGGAGACATGTTTTAACCCCAATATCTGGCTCTGGGTTTTTTATTAACAGGAAAATTTAGTGATTTGTCTTACAAATTGGTTTGATATGTGATTCTACTATGTAGATACTAAGACAAAGTCTAGTGAATAGAAATTAAATCATTTGCATGATGAACAGTAAATTTAGGTTCAACAAAAATGTATGTTCAATTAACAAGGGATTTCTGATGTCTAAACACATCTAGAGTTGTAAAAATAGTATGTATTGTCCTCATCTCTCAATTCTGGCATATATCAGTTTTTAAGGCTCATTATTTTGATTTTCTCTGCTCTTTTACACCCCTGGGTATCTAATTAATAAATATTATTTTTAAATTATAAGTGCTGAAGTATTTTACAAAAATTATATCAAGTTATGCCCATAAAAATCTAGTGAGCCAAATATTTTAATAAGCCCATCAGACAAATAAGTAAAGTGAGACTTGTCCTTAACCATAGACAGCAACACAATGACAATCTGATGCTGGAATCTCTTGTAGCTATTGACAGTGCCTGTATTAAGTATCACATAATCTGGCTCTGGTCCCCATGCCTAAGGAACCAAAACTTTTTGTTCATGCCATCTTCTTCTGCATCATTTCTAAACAGTCCAGTGCTGTCCATGTCACCCAGCCAGTTCATGCACTCATGCCTTCTGTCTGTGCATGCCATGACTTTTGAAGTGCTTGTACCATTTGGCCCTATTTTCTGTACTCCATCCACATGAATACATATAAAATTTCTGCTCCTGGCATTCTTCCAATGGCAGTTTCTCTTGTTTTCTTAATTTAATGTTGTCTACATAGAACTTTATCAACTGATACGCACAATTCAAAACTTCTTTCAAATTCTAACCATTGTTTAACATTTGGGGCTCTGTTGTGATCATGCAAAAGAATAAATCTTTCCTATTTCTACCCCATGTTGTAACTAGGAGGCTTCTGAGGTCAAGAACCATATTGTTTTCATTTGTCTAGCCTCAGACCTCTACAAGTAAGTACATTTAAATGCTGGCTATGTGAATGACACACACGTAACATAAAGCAAGATTTTCTCATCATGCTGAATACTGAGCAGGAGCTACAGGACTATCCATCAAAACTAGGGAAAAGGAGATTCCTCTATGGGGAGAAAGGTTAACCTGGATACTTGTCTCTATGGCCTATTTTTAGCTCTTCCATCTCAATTTGATGTCATGCCTTCCAGCAAAAAAGTACCAGTCAGAAATACCTATCCATTGTGTGTGGCTCAAGCTAGTTGATTATGATCCCCAGGGCCTAGTTCTTAGAAATTGTGTTTGTATTATAGTCCAAAAAGTCTTACTCCTATCTCCCTTCTTACCGAACTCACTTTTATATTTGTCAAGTTTATAGAGACCTATATTTGAGAAGAATCCTGAAAATTTGCCTTTGTGTATAAACTTTCAACTGGAGATGTTTATCCCCATAAATTTTATAAAAGTGATTTTTAAACTGCTACTTGTAATTAATCCTTTTCACCAGGAAGAGAAATTAATGCTATAAAATGCCACTTACATGGATGATATTTTCTTCAATTATAGTGGTAAGTGAAAAGGGAAACATCTTTCATATATGTTTATGGTGGACTAGAGAATAACAAAATGAGTGTCTGATCTTAGACATAATCTTTTTATATTTCCATACCTGTTGTTCAAAATATAGCCAGGTGGTGGTAGAATATGCCTTTAATCCCAGCACTCAGGAGACTGAAGCAGGGCATCTCTGTGAGTTCAAGGCCAGCGTGATCTATAGAGCAAGTTCCAGGACAGACTCCAAGCTACACAAAGAAACCCTGTCTCAAAAAAACAAAAACAAATGAACAAACAAACAAAAATAGAATATTATTTTATATAATTTTGTTATGTCATACTAAAATGTATTCATACAAATAATTGATTAGTATTATAATAAGTGATAAAAGAATTCTATAATTTAAGCCAGGTGTGGTACATGCCTGTAATCCCAGCACTTGATCAGGAAGATCACTAGTTCAAGGTGATCTTCAGCTACACAGAGAATTTCAGATCAATCTCAGCTAGAGGAGGTCTTGAGTCAAAAACAACAAAGGTAAATAAATAATGGAAAAATAAAGGTCATTATATTTTAATTCACTGAATTATAGAAAATAGTCAACATAAAATTGCATTAAAAGGTTAAACAATAAATATAAAGTAAAGTTAAAATAATACTAAAAGGTCCTCTATATAATCTGTTTTCAACTCTTCTTATCCTATACTCAGATTATATGGGAAACTACACCAAAATAGATGGCGGATTTGAATATTGGCATTTTCATTTTAATCTTAAAATATGTTAAACCATGATTCTTATTTTAAATTCACTTTCAGATTGTTTTAACTTAACTTAGCTAGCACAGAATTTATTGTAAAAACTGCAACACAAAAATATTTTAAAATCTATGTGTTCATAAAAATATCCAAATACTGATTGTTATATCATCAGCATTCACAATGATTAAAACTTGGAAGAAACCAACATATCACTCAATAGGTGTCTAAATAAACTGTGGTACACTGAAACAATAGTTTTTTTTTTTAAATCAGCACTAAAAAGCTACCTAGCAAGCAATTAAAACACATGAGGAAATCTTAAATGCATGCCACCAGTATCAAAAAGCTAAATACTATGTAAATATACCTATATTATACTCTGGAAGAGAAAAATTGTTAAGATAATGTTCAGTGGTTGTCAGGGGTTAAGGAAATGGGCATGAAAAGGTTTAAAACAAATTTATAGCTGTAAAAATATCCTGCATGGTACTATTACAATTGATATTTATTATGTAATTGTCTACACCCATACTCTATAAAGCATTGTGAGTGAATCCTTAATCTTACCTGTATATTTTGGATGTAATATGTTGGGGCAAGTTCATCAGCTATACTTTCATAACATGTAGTGTCAAAAAATATAAACCAGAGTCTCAAATTTGCTGTGAACCAAAAGTGTGTTCTGAGAATTAAAGCTTTTACAAACTGTGTACTACTTACACCGGCATAAAAACTATGAATGGAGAGAACAAAATCTCACCAAAAGAGAAACATAAATTCCATTGCTCATGAACATAGCTTCACAGATTTATGTAGATTCATTTTAGCTCTCAAACTGGAAGTTGCCAACAGAATAAAAGAGTCAGTGAAGTGACTGTCTTATTGGTCAGGCTATAAATCTGTCTAATGATGTTTGAAAGGACCTGGTAATGTGCATAAAGAACACATTTGGTCCTTTGATCCAGCAATTTATTCTCTAAAATTCTTCCCCAGGACACAATTAACTAGTGCAGACAATGTTGGTCTGTTGCTATTATTCATAATTGAGATGTAAAGAAAAACAAGGCCCTTAAGTAGCTTACACAAAAAGGGATCTGTTAAAAATATTTTCATATATCTTTTTAATGGAACACTATGCAATGATTAAAATAATGTTTTCAAAAATAATTTGTGGAATTAATGAAAATTAATCACTGAATATCTAATATTATGTGAATCTCTCTTGTATAGTAAAACATATAGGTCATTATTTAAAACCTATACAGAAAAAATGAAGATTCAAATAAAAATTTTAAAGTATTAAAACTTAATATTCTAGGTAGTAAAATTTGGTATAATATTTGTAACTTATCTTACAAACCACTATGACCTGAATGTGTCTTCCAAAATTCATATATGGAAACTTTATTGCCAATACAGTACTATTAAAATGCTAGGTCTTTAGGGAGTAATTAAGTCATAAGGGCAGATCATCATGAATAAGATTAGAACTTCATTAAAGGGCTAGAGGGAAATATGTAGTTCCTTTTTATCTTTCTATACCTTCCAACATATAAAGACTGCATTTGCTCCCTAAGGAATACAACATTTAAGGAATCCTCTTAGAAATAGTGATCAGGCCCTTAACAGATAGCAAACCTGCCAATGCCTTGACTTGCACTTTCTAGCACCAAAACTATAAGAAAGAAATTTCTATTGTTCATAAATTCCAGTCTCAGATTTTTTTATTTCAGAAGCAGAAATATACTTAACTACAAAGATTTTCCCGCAGTAGGAGAAGAAAAACTCCACAGTGTAACTTAGACACAAATGGAAGGAGATATTATTATTAGCAAAGTCTTTGACAAAATCATAGTAACATTATACTGAGAATATTTCCTTACAAAACACACACACACACACACACACAAAAAAAAAAAAAAAAAAAAAAAAAAAAAAAAAAAAACCAAAAAAAAAAAAAACACCAAAAATACCACAAACAGCTATGTAGAATACCTAGTTCTACCTGATTGGATTAGGTAGCATTTGCAAAAGCTGAGCTGAATAATTGTTTGCAAAAAGTAAGACAGAACAATAAAGAATCACATTTCCTATGACCCTGGGAAGTGAACGACTGTTTTTATATGTAACATCACTTCTAAAGCAATTCATGAATCCCCCACAAACAGATATGTTTGTTCGGGAACCATGTTGGAATCCTGGTAAAAAATGATTATTTTACCACACTGCTTTTCTGCTTCTGAAAGATTTTCATTTATTTTAAAGCAGTCTCTAAGGATAGGGAGTCTATTAATGCTGCATTGTTCAACCTTGTTAATGATGTGAGTCTCTTCATAAAAGAAAGGAATTATCCGTTAAAATAGAACAGAGCTATGATTGCTTCTGCATCATCAAAATCTTTGACCTTGTAAACTATTTCTGCTATATATCACCATGTCCAAATTTCCTTAATTAGATTATTAAAATTTACACTGATAAGTAGTAATTATAACAGACAGTGATTACTATCAAAATCTTCCCAAGCTAGTATCTTTGATCCTTTATGCTAACAGAAAATGTCATAAACTGGTTGGCTTATAAACAATAGAAATTACTTTCTCACGTTTCTAGAAGGTAGAAATTACTTTCTCACGTCTCTAGAAGGTAGGAGTCTAAAATCAAAATTTTCAGCAATTTGGTGTCTGATTTAAAAAAAATGCTCATTTCCTTATATATAGCAGCTACCTGGTGAACTCTCTCACATGGAAAAAATGGCAAACAAACACACTTGGAACTCTTTTATAAGTGCACATGATATGAGGAGAGAATGCTAACTGTTAACCTCTCAAAGACTCTATGGTTTAATGCCATCACCTTCTTAATTAGGATTCAAGATATGAATATTAGATGGAAGACATTCATTTCACAGTACTCATCTGTCTCTGTTTTAAATAGTCTGTCTCCAAAGGTGGTCCACTATTAGAAATTCTCCATGTCAGAAAAATAGAAGGACATTGTTGGAGGATGTAGCAGTATTTTTTTTACTGGATCTGATGATTTGTATACTTGATGGTTTTAAGTCTTTACTGAAATTCATCATTAAAAATAAACTTTTGAATCTGAATCTGTCAGTGGTGCTTGGACTAGAACAATGGTTCTAAGTGGATGTTGTGAAGGAAAGTTTATTAGGGTACACAATGTATCACCACAAGATCTAGGTTCTGTGTAAAAAATAAAATGGTAAAAGTTTTGATTTGTCCACACATTATAACTGAACAAACAGCCTGTTTGCTCCAGGAACATTTAAGTAGCACAAAACAAATACCTCTACTCTGACAAAATAGTTTCTTGTTAAGACATAACCACAATCAAACCATTCTACTTTTGTTTGATTAATATTTGGATTCCTTTCATGGACTACTGTTTCAGACTTCAGTATAAGACAAGGAAAAAAATAACTTTTATTCTGTACATATTCAACACATTAAGTGCAGTTCTGATAATGTACAAACACGCATCAGAAATAAATAAGTTAATTGAAAGTGGAATAATCTAAAATATAAGAAAAAACATTTCACTACTTTAAAATGTGAGGATAAAAAATGGCACGGAAATATCAATAGTATAAAGAAAATGCCTCTGAAAAAAATGCTCTAATTAGAATGAAGTATGATAGCTCATGCTTGCAATATCAGCACTTGAACAGAAGAGATTAGAGATTCAAGGTCAAATAATAAAAAAAATATAAAAATCAACTGTTTATCAAAATAAACATGAAAACATTTTCTGAATACCCATCTAAATGTTCTAGTCTCTTTCTTTCCTTTTTTCATGCATCTACTCCTGTGCTCTGCCTTTCTTGATCTTTCACTTGAAGACTCCATCATACACCTTGGTCCACAATGCAGCTATTTGCTCTTTCTTACCTCATTAAGACATCCTGCATCTTCTGGCAAAGATAAATTCATGGCTTCATTAAGAAGCTAAAGGGGTGAAGCAATAACTGTGGCGAAGGAAGATTGTAGGAGTGGATCTATACATGATCCATTGGAGATGGGGACTTATTGGCATAGGAAATGACATTTTGAACAGAACCCATTAGCGTAGACACTGAGATCAACAACTAATAAATGGGACCTCCTGAAACTGAGTAGCCTTTACATGGCAAAGTACATCATTCTGACAAATTGGCAGCCTACAGAATGAGAAAATATTTTTACCTTACACAATTAATATCTGATAAAGGGCTAATATCATATATATATACTAGATACCAAAAAATGCCCTCATTAAAACATGGGGAACATGTCTAAACAAGTAATTTTCAAATGAGGAAACCCAAATGGCTTAGAAACTCTTAAATGCTCAACACTCTTAGTCATTAGGGAAATTCAAACCAAAACTACTTTAAGATTTCACATTATACCTGTCATAATAGCTAAGATCATTTTTTTAAAGGGGGGACAGTTTATTTGAGCAAGGAAGTGAAATAAGAGGAACAGTCATCCATTGCTCCTGAGACTGGAAACTTGTACAGCCACTATGAAAATCAGTATACTAGTTCTCCAGGAAAACGAGAATTGATCTACCTTAATATCCAGCTATACCTGTCTTGGACATATACTCCAAGGATGTTTTATGCTCCCACAAAGACACTTGCTCAACCAGTTTCATTGATGTTCTATTCATATTAGCCAATAATTAGAAACAACCTAGATATCCCTCAATAGAAGAATAGATAAAGAAAGTGTAGTACATTTACACAGTGTAATATTACATGTATGGAGCCAGAAAAACTAAAATCATCTTGAATAACACAACACAGACCCAAAGAGACAAATATGGTATGTATTCACCTATATGTAGACATTAGCCTTTGTGCCAATGATAAACAAGCTACAATTCATAGAACCAAAGGGGTTAGGTAAAGAGTAGGGGACTAGGTGGGGACATATAAGTCTTCCAGGAAAGAGAAATACAATAGTTATGTATAGATGGGGAGGATCAATTAGAGAGGGAAAGGCAAGAGGAGGACAAGGGAGGGAATACAGGAAGAGACAGATAAAATTAAGTGTCATTTGGGGGCTATCATTGAAATTTAATACAGTAGAAGCATCCTAAAATATAGACATATATGAAGGCAATCTAAATGAAATAACCAAAGGGAAGACAGAGCCCCAGCTGTACATCTCATCACCAAAGCTTCCAGTACTAGGTTACTAGGTTTGAGTTACTTCTAATTGAATTATTGGCCAAATGGCGTCCCCTGGGAGTCCCCAAACAACCCAGGCTGTTTCCAAAGCTATATATTGCTCTCCAAAAATGGATGGCAATGCCCCTTTGCTGAAGACAATACCTTTACAACTCACTGAACATGGAAAATTCAAGCTGGTGTCTAGCTAGAGACTTTACACCTAACTGCTACATGTTACCAAAGGAGAAACATAAACAACAAACCAGACACAAACCCTTTAATCTATAATGGTATCTTTTTTGCAATATATACTAGTTCAATTATAACCAGTCTTTCTCTGTCCTGCTGGCCAACCCCCAAATAATGACACAGAGACTTCTCATTAATTATGAAAGCTCAGCCTTAGCTTAGGCTTGTTCCTATGTTCTTATAACTTAAACATATTTTTAATCTACATTTTTATTATGTGGCTCTTTACTTCATCTCCATACTGCTCTTCCTGCTTCCTCCATGTCTGGCTGGTGACTTTGCCTTTCTTCTTCCCAGAGCTCTCTCTCTGTCCAGAAATCCTGCCTATATCTCCTGCCTACCTATTGGCTGTTCAGCTTTTACTACACTAATCACAGCAATACATAGTCACAGAGTGCACAAATATCCCACATCATGCAATAATGGGACAAAGCTTTTGGGAGAAACCAACCAATATCTGATATGACTTAAGGCCCAATCCATGAGATGGAATGCATACAAACACTGCTGGAGTGACCAATAACCTGAGATTAGATAGCCCAGAGGCCTAGGGTAAAACCAAATACTATCATTCTAAAAATAAAAGTAACAATATGTTGACACTTACCAATAGTCTGCTATACTGATAGATTGCTGTGGATATCACTCTGTATAAATAAAGTACTGATTGGCTAGTAGCCTGCCAGGAAGGATAGGGTAGGTGGGATAAGGAAGAGGAGAAGGCTGGGAACAGGAAGGCTGGGAGGAGACACTGCCAGCCGCTGCCATGAGAAGCAACATGTAAAGACACTGGTAAGCCACAAGCCATGTGGCAAAGTATAGACTAACAGAAATGGGCTAAATATAAGAGTAAGAGCTAGACAATGGTAGGCCTGAGCTAATGGCCAAGCAGTTTAAATAATATAAGTGTCTGTATGATTATTTTATACATGGGTTGTGGGACCACGGGGGCTTGGTGGAACCTGGAGAGAAGCTCTCCAACTACAATAGATCAGTGTCTTGCTCAGCCATCATCAGCAATCCTCCTGCAGCAAATATGAGCAAATGCAGAAATCCATTGCCAGATATTTCACAGAGAGTGAGAGACCTTGGAACACTCAGCCCTAAAAGGGATGTCTCCTTCAAATGAACCCAGCAGAAATGAACGTACTGAGCATGGAGGACACCAAGAAAACAAGGCCCTCAAAATTAGCAAGATAAATGCACTTATAATACACTCACAGAGTCTGAGGCAGCACATGTAGAGCCTGCATAAATCTGTACCAGATGGGGTCCTAGAGCTGAAAGAAGTACATACAGACCCCATACTTAAATCAGAAGCAATCTCCAATTGATAACCACTTGCAAATGAAAATTTAGTTTCTTCCAAGGAAGTTTCACTGGGGAAACAAACTGCTCTTAAGGGTAGGATTCATGCCCAGCAGTAGATGGCCAATAGAAAACAAATAGAACTGTATCTTTGTAGTTTCCCAGTCTCATAATATCATATCAGAACATTATCCCTTTTTCTTTCAATTTTTATTTTTATTTTATCCATATATATCTTTTTTCTTACTTCTTTTAACCATACAGGTCCTTTGCATATATGCTATGTCTTCCAGTTTCTGTTTTTTTATGGGATCCCTGAGTGTGTGAATGGGTATACTTCTGCATCTATATCTGTTTTATGTGCCTTTTCTTGGGCTCAATTCTTTGTTTATTTGTTTTGCCTAATTTCATTGTGTTAATTTTTGTTTTTTTCTTTTATATTTATTTTATTATAAAAAGCTATCTGTATGTAAAATATTTCTGCTGATCAAAAAGAAAAGAAACAGCTAAAGGCTAAAATGGAAAGAAAAATTCTTATAGCTCACCTATTATAAACAATGTGTATATGCATCCTTTGGCTCATTGAACCAATCTGATAATCCATTTAGAGTAAGTGAGTGGCTGATCAAATGAAATATCATATAGAAAGTCCTGAAAGGATCAAATGAAACCCTAAGATTCTTACCTATATATTCTGCCTCAATTTTTTTTTGTTTTTTTGTTTGTTTGTTTGTTTGTTTTGTTTTGTTTTGTTTTTAGAGATAGGGCTTCTCTGTAGCTTTCGAGGCTGTCCTAGAACTCGCTTTGTAGACCAGGCTGGCCTCAAACTCACAGAGATCCACCTGCCTCTGCCTCCCGAGTGCTGGGATTACAGGCATGTGCCACCACCAAAGCCCAGCATTGGTTTTTGTTTTAGTTTTAGTTTTTGTTTTTTGTTGTTTTTTTGTTGTTGTTGTTGTTTTTTTGAGACAGGGTTTCTCTGCTGCCTCAAATTTTTGATCACTCACTTCTCTTTTCCTACTTTCACATATAAAGTACCATAATAGCACTATCTAACAAGAAAAATTAGAATAAAATATATAGAAATTTTGTATAAATATTTAATATCATTTTAAAGAGTTTGAATTTTACATTGTTAGTAAATAAAATTTTTCACTTAAATGATATATTCTTTAGTTATATTTATATATTAGAAAGATGTAGCTATCTAAGTCTAAGTGTATAACTCCATGGTAAAAAAAGTCTTCTGTGTCTTGAGCCTAAAGTTTGATTCTAACAAACATACAGAAAGATGTAGTAGTGTAGCAAAGAGGGTCAAAGTCAAAATGGTGGGTACAAGGTGACTTGATTATTCTGTGTCTCTCTTCCTATCTTAATACATAAAAATAATTTGCCACGCCATTGATATACTAGTTCTGGCTACCTAAGATGCTTGACCAATAAAATATAAGTAGAAATGACCTATGTGAGTTCTATACAGGTAGACTAAATACTAAGACCCATTGTATGTTTTGCCATATTGTCTTTGTGTTCAGTATAATTGCTCTATTCTTTATGTGTTATAATAATAATACAATATTTATCTTTCTGTGTCTAGCTTATTGCATTTAGAATAATGTCTCCCAAGTATATATTTTCTCCCAAAGCAAAATTTCTTTATATGTTACTTTATATATATTCTATAGTAAAGTACATAAAAATTTAATGATATATCAAATCAATTAAAGAGAATGCAGGATAGCGTATATTAGTATAGATTAAATTTTATTTGTGAAGGATCAAACATTTTAACATTTATTTAAACAAAATGTATAAAAAAATAAAATATATTTTGCTCTTCCTTAGAAATATTAAGTATGTATAAGTTTTATGAAATCAATAATAAAATCTTTCTGATAATTTGATATTTAAAAGCTAAATTGGTTCTAACTCTATGATAAAGATACAAATGTTTTGTAAAGTAAACCATATGCTAAATAATGTGTTCCTTTGGAAAGACTAAAAGCCACAAATGATTAATTTTATAAAATGTAATTAAATGAAAAATGAATCAGGTACCTTTTATATTTCATATGATAGAAATTCTCCCATGATTATAAAACTTGAATTCATTTTTAAATTCCTTTTCTTAATCCTGTCTGCTTTAAATATATTCTATATTATACCCTTTGCATTATAAACTTAAAGACGTGAAAAGTTCTGCTGAGGTAATGATAGCATTTTAGTTAGAAAAACAAATATTTTTAGGATCTTTCCCTGTTTTATCTCCTGAATTTAAGGGTCTTCCATGCTTTGAGTAGATATATGCTTATTTGTTTTGTTTTAGCTTATTAAATTTGGCAGTAATATTTAAAGTGGAGATATTAGTATAATGTAGTAATTTCATATATAATACTCTTACTTTAATAATAATATGAAACATAACAGGAGAAATAACCAAAAAGATACCAGTGACATTATGAAAGAGAATAAGTGGTATAGATAAAAATCAACAATACAACGAATGAACCAAACATAATTTCGACTACTCTTGGTCTAATGTGTAAGAAAGAATCCCTATAGATTTAAAGATAGGATATGTATCATAACTCCTATAGAGTTTCAGTAAGATAAATAAACATGAATATTCTAGTATTATACACATAAATATTTTAGTATTAAATACTTCACAAAGAAGATTGTTGGCAAATACTAGTACAAAGACTTTTATAACTTTATGTGTAATTGGAAGCATTTAAGAACAGTAAAGGGACTTTTAATCATTTTGGGGACTAATGTATCAGTAATTCAATGAACATTTGTACAATGAATGTATCTCCCAACAATGCCAGTTATATTTCCAAAAGTTTTGTTCTATTGATTGCATGGTATCATTTTAATCATTATTCTCTATATTTGTTTCTGATTCTGTTTATAATTCCATATTTTAGATTTATTATTGTTTTTACTAAAATAGCCAATTCTTACAAATTTCATTTATTAACTTTATTGGCATAGTTGCCTGAATTGACAGTCTGTAGACTTAAATACTTTTCCAAGTATCTGTATTACTTATGCCTGAATCTATAGCTCTCTTTATCTCTCTGCATGTAGTGTGATGGAATTTTTTTAACATCCAGCTTACTTTAAAACAAAATAAGTCAAGTCTTATTTGTAGGGTTAACTGATATCTGTGCCATAAATAACAATACATAATTTCAGATTATGTGATAACATTACTGAAAGAAGTTGAGATTAGAGATGCAGTAGCATATCACTATGATATACATAATTTCTGCCTCAGTGATACAAATATATATATAACCCAACAATACTATACAATAGAGGGAAAATTAAGAATTACTGACAACTCATTGTTACAGTTGGGCAATATGATTTGTTAAACCATAAATTTACATGATTTTGTTTAACATCAGCTGAATTCAATTGAATAGGCTTCAAAATGCTTAAATTTTAATATTCAGCTCTCACCAACCACAGTAAAAGCTGGTTCTACCACAACACTTTAATTTCAAAGTCCTTATTACTTTTCATTCCTACAATCAAAAATTATCCAAGGCTTTAACTTTAGAGAGCAGAACTCTTTCCTCATACCTTTTACATTAATGCTACCAGGTAAAATTTTACAGCAAAAATTCATTAATAGAATATTACAAAAAAAAAAAAATAGAAGACTTGGCCTTTTAAAAGATGTGTGTGTGTGTGTGTGTGTGTGTGTGTGTGTGTGTGTGTGTGTGTATGTACGTGTGCGCCCGCCTAAATCAGAGGATGAATATTTGACAAGAATCATAAAATCTCTGCAAAGGCAAATTTTATCTCTTAGACATTTTTTCCTTAGTGAGGACAAACTATTCTCTTCACTATATTAAGTAAAAGACTATCAGATGTGAAATAAATATTTCAGCACATCCTCTGCAAAATTTTTATAGTAAGTATTTTAGTATATATTATTAAGTATGCACTTTCTCAGAATAAATATAGAATAGCACATCTCACAAATACAAAGCATATTCGTACGTTTTAAATGCTGTAAATGTTAGTCATATTCCACACTGTTTCTAAATGAATGCTAAGTAAATTCTACCCCTCACTGTGGTCCTTACCACTGTAGGCAGGAAGACTGAGATGAAGAGCTCTACATTTTACAGGTATGCAGAAACAAATATGCTATAGCAAATTGTGAATGTGACTGTCTTGGAAAGCAATATTTCTATAATGGTGATGCACAGTTGTTTGGTGGCCCACAAACAGTGTATCCAATGAGACAACTGTCACATGTGAAAATCTTAATGAAACAACTGCTTGAAGTCCAGAGAGAAGTAGCTTTGGAGTGTATAGGAAATGGAGAATCATTTATTGAAGAAAATCTTCTAAACCTCAGAACATTCAACAGCACTTAAGCAAAAGCTCACTCCCACTTTTCCAAAGCTATGGATCAAATGATTTGCTTTGGTAGAGATGGCCAACAGGCAGAGCCCTGGGATTTTCTCTTCTTTGTTATACCAATGAAGGCAGCATCTTTGGTTTTCACTGAACAACTATATGAATCCCTTGAGTTACAACACAAAACACAAATTCTATGCCTTTTAAAGAGGGAAGAGTGGCTACAATCATGAAAATTAAGAAACAATCACACTTTTAATAGTAGTGCTGAGGTAACTTAATTTTCACATGCAGAAACTTAGGTTAGCCCTTCACAATAAGGAAGAAAGTGAAATGTTTAGGAAGCATGCTTGCCATCAGATCATAATGATGATATGATGGATTAGTGACAAACATACCTATTGCATAGTTAGCACAAAGGCGAGTATCAGGAGAAGATTCAATCATCATCCTTCAAACATTGCAGTTCTTGGTTATCCTTGTTGTGCAAAATGCATTGCAGATGATGTTAATTTATTCATTCATTAGAAAATGAGGCAGAGATTGTCTGTGGCATCACAGTAAGTACCCTGCTACTCACTTTATATAGAAATAGAACCCCTGAGTTCAGTTGATTCCCTGGGATTCCAAAAATAAAGCCCACATTTTGTAGCTTCTGTACCTTAGTTTTGTACCTATATGACCTTTTTTCTGACTATTGGGATACATTCAAAATTATTGGTGAAAAGTCTTGATTTTTCACCCATTTTCTTTATTTCTCATTCTTGGAATGACAACATGTTCGCTGGAGCTAAAAGAGCCAGGTGGACTACAACCAATGTACAACAAGACACTGGCCAGCCTAGGGTGAAGACGAGACAATACCTTGCTTCACAAGGTGACTTTCCTGTAGATAAAGATGGGCCATTGATACTTTTAAAAACAATATCCTAGTTAGCTCCAGCTATCAACTTGAAAACCAGTGACCCAAGGGAGTCTCAACTGAGGGACTGCCTGTATCAGACTGGCCTGTGGGCATGTTGATGGGGCATTTTTCTAATTGCTAATTGATGTAGGAGGGACCAGCCTACTACGCACAGTGCTACCTGGGCAGGTGGGTCTGGGTAACTCTTCAAGCTGCTTCCTTGCATTTCTGCCTTGGTTTCCCTGGTAGTAGACAGTGACCTGTAAAACAAAATAAACCCTTTCTTGTACTTAGTATTTACAACAGTAACAGAGAGCAGATTGTATCAGAACCTAAGTACAATTAATAATATAATATACTAGTTGACAGGAAGATATTGGCAGATAGAGAAAGAAGCCACCCTTAACCCAGAATAGGGAAGAATAAAAATTAAATTAAAAAAAACATTTACTGAGCACATTATTTTAAAGAGCCAGATGGGTAATAACTAGTGTATTAATAATAGCTTAAGGCACTAAGATTTAGGTGAGTTCTCTATTTGGAAGAAGTACTTTTATTATTAGGGTAAGCTCTTTTAAGTGCAATTTCCTGTCTGTAATTTGCACCATGTGAAGAATTACAGTTCAGGTTGGCTGGTGTACATTTCTGGGATGTTAGCATAAGCCGATGTATATGTAATTTATGGTTATACACTTGCCAGTATGCAATTACCAGCCCCGCAAATCAGCACTATTCAAGTAAGGGCAGTCCTAGTCAAACAGTTTAGTCCCAGAGTGCCAGGCTGTTGCTTTTCTGTGTCAGTTTACAACATTCCAAGGCTAGTACTTTGGGATTTCTGCACTATGATTTCAAATTTTCACTAATGTGGACCAGGTGTATTTTCTGATCCCTTATCAATAGCCTTCTCTCCATTTTTTCATACTTTACATTTTATTTTTTGCATTCAGTTTCATATGAAGGGCTGATATTGGAGATTGCCCACTATACTTTAAAATTTTTATTACAAATTCCAAATCACTCATTCTTTTTATTATTATTATTCTCTCACATATTACATCTTGACTTCAGTTTCCCCTCCCCCCCCACCTCTGCTTTCCTACAGATCCACCCACTTCCACCTCCCTCAGAAAAGAGCAGGCAGGGTCATAAATGAAATGCAGCATAACAAGGTACAATAAGACCAGGCACATACCATCCCATCAAGGCTGGACACGGCAACACAGTAAGAGGAAAAGGGTCCCTGCTCCCACTGTTAGGAGTCCCAGCTACTCACCCACAACATATACACAGAGGACCTAGGTCAGATGCCTACAGGCTCCCTGATTTCTGTGAGCCCCCATGAGTCCCAGTTAATCTTGGAGTGTCCCTGTTCCCTCTGGTTCCTCTGATTCTTCCTCCCCTTCCTCCACAGGATTCCCTGAGCTCCAACTAGTGTTTGGACTTTGGACTCTGCATCTGTTTCCATTAGTTACTGGATGAAATCTCTGGTCTCTTTGATGACAGTTCCACTAGGCTCTGGTCCCAAAATACTCTACAGGCAGAACAAACTGTAGGTTGAAGGTTTTGTGGCTGGGTTGGTGTCCCAATCCCTCCATTTGAGGCCTTGCCTGAAAATCACTAATTCTTAAAACAGTTTCTACATAAGAATTAAAACACAACTTTGTGGAATTCTTTGACTATGTATGTCTTTTTGTAAATAACATTCATTTTAGTATGTTAACATAGATTTTTTTGTGGCTCTGTCTCAATTTATGGAATATACTATTCAAATTACATCCTCTTCAAAGTCCATTTTTCTGGTACTCTTATTTAAATTAATTACATTTACCTTGCAAAAAGACAGTGTTTAGAGGAATGTGCATCTTATGTTGGTTGTAGATATTATTGACTTTGAGCTGAAGAAAGAATTTCAAAGTCAGTGAAAATGTAGCTGGCCTGTTGGGCAGGAATGAAAATATTCTAAAGAGACTGTAATAGTTCAGCAGCAGAAGGCAACCTTGGCTGGTTGGAGCCAAGGGGCACCACAAAGTCACACCATGCAACAGAGCTCATGTGGGAAGTTTATTGGGGGGAGGTGCAGAGGCAGCCTCTGAGCAAGAGTAGAAGGAAAGAGAGAGAGGGAGTTGAGAAGGGCTTGCCTTTTATAAGGGGATATAGCACATGTACATAGGAAGAGTGCTCTACTTAATGGCTGTAGCAGCTACAGTGTCACATCTTGGCTGCTGCTGCTGACATATCCTGCTAAGTCCCTGAGAGCAGGCCAGTGCAAATGCCTGAATGCTAACCGAAATGCTTGTGGTCTCTCTACGGCTACTGGATAATAGAAAAACTGGACTCTAAGAAATTAGCATTTCCCCAGGAATCTCTCACTGGCAGAAGAATTGATGACAGCCCCAGGGGGACACACAGAGGAAGAACTTGTCTCCCAGAGGAAAATGTAGAAAGGTTTGGAACTGAGGCTGATAATTTACTTGCTGGTCACAGCTTGCCCATCAAGCCAGATTCAGCTACCCCTCTTCAACACCATAAACAAGCCAAATTAATAACAGAAAGTAGGAACAGGAGATATATTTAAAGTGGCCACTGAGGCAATCCCCACCTTAAAAATCAACCTCTCTCTCTCTCTCTCTCTCTCTCTCTCTTTCTCTCTCTCTTTCTCACTTATGCGCGCTCTCTAGCTCTGCTTCCCCCCAGGCCTGGATCCCCACCATCCCCCATCCCCACCTTCTGTCTTTTTTTTTCTTTATTTCTTTTTTTTTTTTTTGGTTTTTCGAGACAGGGTTTCTCTGTAGCTTTCGAGCCTGTCCTGGACTAGCGCTGTAGACCAGGCTGGCCTTGAACTCACAGAGATCCACCTGCTTCTGCCTCCCGTGTGCTAGGATTACAGGCGTGCACCACCACTGCCAGGCTCCCCCACCTTCTTTCTAATAAAGCTCTTTCTAACTCTGGTAGTCCTCATGGCTGTGGCTTGTGACTTTTCCTCTGGTAACATGTGTCACCCATCAGTGCTGTTTTAACTATCAGTCCTGGTCTAGGTGTAGTCCACCAACCATAGACTCACCTCACTTTATTCTTATGATGTGGACCTGATATACTTGCTGTTTTTTTGTTTGTTTGTTTGTTTGTTTGTTTGTTTTGTTTTGTTTTGTTTTGTTTTTTTTCGGTTTTTCGAGACAGGGTTTCACTGTGTAGCTTTCCTGTATCTCGCTCTGTAGACCCGGCCAGCCTCAAACACACAGACATCCGCCTGCCTCTGCCCTCCCACCCCCATAAAGGCTGGGCTCACAACCAAAAAGACTGGTTAGTTTTGCGTGTTAACTTGCTAGAGTCATCAGAGGTAGGAGCCTCAGCTGAGGAAATGCCTCAATGAGATCCTGCTGTAAGGCTTTTTCTCAATTAGTCATCAGTAGGGAGCGTCTGGCATCCCTAGGATGCCGGTCCTAGGTTCTGTAAGAAGGTGGGCAGAGCAAGCCACGGAAGCAGCACCCTCTCATGGCCTCTGCACCATCTCCTGCCTCCAGGATCCTGCCCTGTTTGAGTTCTTGTCCTGACTTCAGTGATGAACAGCAATGCTGATGTGTAAGCCTAATAATAAACCCTGTACTCCCAACTTGCTTTTTGGTCATGAGGGTTTATGTAGCAATAAAACCTCTAACCAAGACACCTGACAAGCCATTAGGACTGTGTAAAATCTCCTTCCAAGAAACAAGTTTAACATCCAGTTGGCTCATTTTCCTTCTCCCAGCATGAGATTCCTGAGGAAATAACAATTTCTTTTGAGTCTATTGCCTTAGGAGTCAGATAGTCACTGTGAGAGACTCAAGTGTGTCTTTAGGACATCATATTTTCTCTCAGGGCAATCACAAGACAATGATGATGTGGCACCATGCTTTAACCATACTTAATTGTGTATATTTCTAGTTTTCCTATTTAAACCTTGCTTTTATGTTAGGACCCTGAAGATGGACTTGGAAGGCCACTGCATTTCTTTGTCTCTCTTCCTAATGTAACCATATTGAATAATTTTTTCTCCTTTTCTCTATTGATTTGGCTCTTTTTGTTATATTACTGAGGATAAGTGACTGAAGTGGGCTTATTGGAGCACAGGCCTGAAACTAGAAACTCACTTGTTTCAAAAGTGATTCAGGGAAATCTTGAAAATTGGGGGAAAATGGAAGGAAGGAAAGAAGGAAGGAAGGAAGGAAGGAAGGAAGGAAGGAAGGAAGGAAATGTTAGGGTCGGTGTACAAAACAGAGAGCTTCACTCCGATATCGGGTCACAAATGAAGCTTTATTTTTAGCACGAGCTTGTGGGGCACCAGCGCGAGGAGTAGCTGGTGACCCCGAGTTTAAGGCTCACAGGCCTTTTATGAGGCAGTTCTACCAGGGCAGGGGAGTGGGGTCACCCAGAGTGTAGACACCTAGACGCCAGATGTCTCCACTGTCTTTTCTCAGAGTCTGGGTAGGTAAATGAATTCCAAGCTTATCTAGCAAGGGGTTATTTGGCAAGCATTCTTCTTAAGCAATTTATCTTGCAAACACAACCCCAGGGGTTATTTGGCAAGCATCCTGTTAGCACAGCATGGTGGGCTAACTTTTCTGATATGGGGCGTGGGGGCAGAGTGCAGTATTTCCCACTGAATCTGCAATTAGCAGAGCTAGTGGGGGGGAGCGGGCTTGTTTCCCTTACAATGGCCTTTCATAAGGAAGGAAGAAAGGAGGAAGGAGGGAGGGAGGGAGGGGAGGGAGGGAGGGAGGAAGGGAAAGAAAAAAGGAAGAAAGACAGACTCTGTTTTATGTTGGTTGCATCCACAAAAATCTTTATTTTGCTTAGTTAGCTTGAGAAAAGATCACACTGCATAGCGTTCAAGCTGGGCTTGTTAGGGTTGGCGTCCAAAACAGAGAACTTCACTCTGATATCGGGTCACAAAAGAAGCTTTATTAACACAAGCTCATGGGCCACCAGTGCGAGAAATGACTGGTGACCCCGAGTCTAAGACTCGCAGGCCTTTTATGAGGTGGTTCTATCAGGGCAGGGGAGCAGGGTCATCCAGAGTGCAGACATCTGGGGGCCAGATGTCTTCATGGTCTTTCCCAGAATCTGGGTGGGTAAACGAACTCCAAGCTTATCTGGGTGGGTAAACGAATTCCAAGCTTATCTAGCAAGGGGTTATTTGGAAAGCATTCTTCTCAAGCAATTTATCTTGCAAGCACAACCGCAGGCAGTTATCCTACAAGCATCCTGTTAGCACAGCATGATGGGCTAACTTTCTGGTATGGGGCGTGGGGGCAGAGTGCAATATTTCCCACTGAATCTACAATTAGCAGAGCTAGTGGGGTGGGGGGCTTGTTTCCCTTACAATGGCCTTTTCAGGCTGGAACTCAGGATGGTCTCATGCTGACCTTGAAATTAGAAACCCCCTGTCTCAGCCTCTTGAGTATTGGGATTGAAGGCTTGTGCCTAATTTATAAAACTGTCAAACAAAACAAAGAAACAAACAACTTGTTGGTGTGCGTGAGGAGGGCAATAGTAAAAGCAAGCAAATCCACAGTTGGCATTTCGTTATGTCATAGAATTAATATGTTATAGAATTATAACTTGCTATAGAATTATTATGTTATAGAATTAATATGCTTTCCTAGTGAGAAACCCCCTTGTACATTTAGAGATTAATAAATGTTAATTTATTAATGTTAAATTAACAAATGTTCTTTAATAATAGTGAGCATCTGACTCTGGCTAATGCTCAAAGAAGAATTAGCCCTGAACAAAAGATTTTGCTAACTTGTATACACCTTAGGCTAATGCATTCCATATAGCCTGTCATCCTTAAATCTCTTTTAGATCCTGGTTCCAGGTTATACAATGAACAATTTAAACAGAGACAAGTGGCAAGTCTGGCAACTTAGGCAGATAGGAGATTTACATACCAAAGGTATTGCCATAATTATTTTAAGTACTTTTTTTTTTTCAAATAGTTGTTAACTAAAGTCATCTTGCCCACTTGGCAGAATTGTACTTTTCTCAAGAAGAAAACTGGGGGCTTTATGGCAAGTCAGGACTTCACTTTGGTTGTGACCTTGCACTGTTGCCTAGAGCTGCCTGTTAGAGACCTCAGGGCAGATTGTAAATCAGGATTGTCTTCCTTTGTTATGAGAATGGAGCCTAATGGCCTGTCAATTTGGTAAAGAAACATCCTAGAAAGCTAAATTCTGTTTATCTCTAGCAGACCTGGTTAACATACTTCCTATCTTCTTTACTTACTTTGGACCCAGTTACTGCTCTTCAGATCTATTTAGTAAATCCTTTTAACATCAGTTTTATTAAGTGAAGTTTGTCTACATTACTCACAACTCTTTCCAAAATAAAATCATTCTACTGTTGGGGGAAAATACACAAATGGGCACACACATGCAAACATCATGTCAACATATAAGTTTACTGGATACTAAGTACATAATAGACATTGAAATTCTTTTTTTAAAGTTATTTTTTAATTATTATTATTATATTGGTGTTTTAATTTTATATATCAGCCATGGGTTCCCCTGTCCTCCCCCCTCCCACCCCCGCCCCGACCTTCTCCCCATCCCCTCCCCTCCATTCCCATCTCCTCCAGGGCCAAGACTCCCCTGGGGATTCAACATATTCTAAACTTATATAGGCATTTAAATGAATTATATTCTAAGTACTACCCAATGAATGTGAAGTTTGTTAAATATGACAGATTGGTAAAATGAGCAAATTTTGCAAGCAACAGAATATAGACCAAAAAATATTGAGTTATTTGTATATAATGAAAGTAGAAATATGTTTATGGCCTATTTATTATGTGGCCTTTCTAAAAGAAATTAAAGTAAGTTACAAATCAATATATGTACTCTTATTTTCAGAATAGCTGGAGGTGAGATAGAGGTAGCTGCATTCACATACAGAAATGTGTTGTCTTTAAATAATTAAATGTCTGTCTCTTGGTGACAACATTATGTGTATTTTTTCTTTCTTGGATTTTTCACTAATAGTTATTAACTTCAAATAAATCTTAATTTAACACAAAACACTGAGTGAACGCAAAACATGTCACTTTGAAAAAATGACAGTGTATAGTGATTAACTGGATCATATCTGAGAATATTCAAAAGAGATAACATTTTGAACATGAAGATATATTTTTCAGGAACTGAAGAAGATTGGATAGAATTTTTAAATTCAGAGGGAAAAATTCACCCTTTTGGCAGTTATACATTATTCTGTGATCATATACTCTAGAGAAACAAAAGCTTTCACCTTAGAAAAGTCTGTGGTGGCCATGAATTCACTTGAAAATAAAAATTGACCACAGAGTAAAGACATTGGATGCATTTATCTGGTTTATATTACCTGGGGGTTAGATGTTTTCTGACTTATAAAACATCCATGGATAATAGACACAAGACATAAAAGAGAAAGTCTGGCTGAGAAGCTTTAGGTAAACATGGCTAAAATGTATAAAAATGAATTTTTTGAGTTGTATAATGGGGTAAGCGTGGCAATGCACACATAGTACTTCATATAACATCTTAATTTCAGTTACACTGTAGATTGTATCCTAACAGATAAGCTTTAATCAAATGGGATATCATGACTGTCTTTATCTTTTAAACATTCATTATGAGTCTCACACAGAAAAGAAATAACTTTGGGAACTGAAGAAATGGCTTAGTAGTTAAAAGGGCACTTTCTGCTCATCAGAAAGACCCAAGTTCATCTCTCAGCACCCTTGTCAAGAGACAACTGTCTGTAATTACAGCTTCAGAGTATCTGATTCCTCTGGCTTCTAAGGATACCTGTATTCACACATATCCACGTGCAGACACTCACATCTATACATAATTAAAAAGAATAAAAATAAATCATTAAAGAAGAGGAACTTTCTTAAGGACAGAAGGTGATTTTACACAGATTACAGTGTTATCAGGGTTAGTGAAGATGAAAAGCCACCAGGTAAGATTGAAGATGTGTCAAGTTACTCAAATATTTTAATTTGGACAAGAAATAGTATTTTTGATCTCAAAATCTATGTATCTTAAAACTTGATTAAAGAGGGGTGATTAAAAGCAAATTTCTTGGAGTTACTGATAAGAGACTCATTTACTGATGTGTAAAAAAAGAAAATGAATAGATTTGAAGAAGAGTATAGCTTGTTTTATTTAGTTGTTTATTTCTTTATTTTGGTCTTCCTAAGTTTGAAGTAGAATCTCTCAGTAAGCATGCACTTGTCTTCCCCCTAAAATCATTGTTCATGCTTCAGAAAAGTGGCACTGTCTCAAAAAATACACAGGTTTTCTCTTTGTTTATTGAAGAAATTATTTCTAAATTGATGGGCATCCAAACTCCATCATAACAGAAAACAAATGTCTAATGTGAATTATTGTTTTGTTTTTGACTGTCATAGAGAACCCAAAGAAAGCTTTACAAGCATGAAATAGACAGCTGTCTGGCATGCTTTATTTAGTATTAGAGACCTTGAATGATTATTATCAATGAAAGAGTCCATGTGGATGAATATAAATTATTTTTTGTGATGAATTCATCATAAGTTAGTATGATATCTCTTGACAGAATACCTTAGAGAATTTTTTGTTGTTAACCAAATTAAAATATAGAATTAAGGGACTGAGAGTTGGCTCAGAGATTATGAGTGTTAGCTGCTCTTCCAGAGGACCTGGCTTTGATTCCCAGCACCTACATGGTGACTCACAAACATCTATAACTCCAGTTCCAGGGAATCCTATACCCTCTACTGGCCTCTGTGGACATCAAGCAAACACATAGTATGCACACATACATACATGCATAACACTCATACACATATAATTAATCTAATAAATTTTAAATAAATAAAATACAGCATTTGAAAAATAAAACTTAAGTGTGCTATAGAACATGTATGTAATTTTAAAATACATATTGTGTTGTACTCATTTCATGAACCCCCCAGAGACCACCAAGGAGCCGGGTTTCAATGCAAGCACATAAGGGTTCTTTTATTGTTAGGTTTAAAACTGGGCCACTGCCAGGCAGAAGGAGGGAAATGCAGTGGCAGCAGTGGGCCCAAGGATAGAGAGTGTTTTTAGGGAAAAAACGCAAGCCAGGAATTACATACTTTGGCATCTTGGGATTGGGTAGAAGGGATATGGGGCAAGGTGATTTTTTGAAACTATTGGTCTAGACTTTTGGCACAAAATCTCATTTGAAACTACTGGGTTGGTCTTTTGGAGGGGAACCACAACTTGCTGAGGAGGATTATCTGGGCTGCTCAGCAGGATTATCTAGATATCTTCAAGGGCCATAAACTGGAGACTGAATGAATACAGGAGCATACTGCACTGTATCAGTTTGAGTTGTCATGGCACATTCCTGAGGTCCTTTCTGGAACTGAGTACAGCAGGTGGTCTAAGATGGTGGCCCTTCCCTAAGATGGAGTCTGTATTGCCTTCACAATATATAGGGTATAACTGTCTGTGTCAAACTAAAACAAATAAATAAAAATTAAATGACTACATAGATACCTCCCCAAATATCTTACTTTGAAATATATTACTTAGTTCCAAAGTTCTGTCCACATCTATATTACATCATGACTTATGGATGCTCTCTGAAATAATATTTGCACAAAATTTTAAAGCCATCACATGAAAACAATTGTTTTCAAGGAAAAAGTAAAGTCGAGCCAGAAGATTTTATTTATACTTGTAATACCACATTTTTTCTGCAATAATTTCCACAATGAAGATTTTAAATAAAGAACCATAAGGGTGTTATGTTGTTGCAAGATGAAAATAACAACTTTGTTAGTCAAAATCAAAAGAAACAGTCCAAATTCTTTCTTATTCAATCTTAGGACTGCAAACTTGAAAAGCTAACATTCCCATCTTTCTCCCAGGTACAAGTTTGTCTGTACTTTAACTCATATTTCCTTATGGATACAATAACACAGCCTATTGCGTCTTCAAGCACTAAGCAAGATGGCATATGTCACAAGAATCAAAGAATGATGAGCTACTGTAGTACTTACCCACCATGATCTGATGATGACCTTTCTGAAATAGTACTATCTATGTTGAGAAGTTCTAAACTCTGAAATCCAATGGAGGAGGTCACTCACTACAGAGACGTATCTTGTACAAAGGGCCTCGGGTGCAGAAGAGAAGAGTGAGTGAGCTAGTGAGACGAAATGAGGTCAGTATCTGTGGAACTCAGAGAGTAGCTGAGCCAAGTGCCATGAAATGAGGTAGATTTTGACAGAGGATTTCTGAATCTCAAAAGGATTTTAACTTCACTCTAAACTAAGGTCAATAAGAAGCTTTTGAAATATTTGAGGGAACGTGCTGGGATGGACTCTTTGAAGAAGGTTGTTCTGATGTTATTTGAAGGCATAGAGACTGCCAGGGTTCAGGGAGTCTAGAGTTTCAAGTCAAGTATATATTGGCTAGAAGAACTTGTATTTATTTAGCTAGGTTAAGTGTGCAATTTAGTTAAGGACTTTAAGCAGTCATGTAACTACACAGACAGGAACTGATAACCCATTAAAAAAGAAGCATAGGTTCCCATATTTATTAGCTCTCCTGCTTGGTTTGACACTAAAAGACACAAAGCAACATATGTACAGTTACAAAAAGTACAATCAAAATTACTGCATCACCCTACTTAAGTTAATCTTACATCACTATTCCAAAAGAATATAATTATCAATGTCTTTTGCTCTTGAAGGGCTGGTTATATCAGTTCTGTGATTTTAGATTCTTAAGAGAATCTTAGCAGAACGAAGGCCACATCATTTTAAGTGACTGGAATGCCAATCACCTCTCAGGATCTCTATTACTTTTGCATAGGTGACTTGCATAATGGTTGTGGCAGTTATAATAAAAAAAAAATGCTCAGATCAAGTGTAATTTGAAGTATTAAAAGTTCTGTGGAGGGTTTGCACAGTAAGAATTAATTTAGAAAAAGCAAGACCCATTAAAGGAAAAAAAAAAGCCATAAAGGATTTCAGGCTGGAGGATGGTGGTGCCATTAAACTGATAGTCCTAAAAGTATATATCTCAAAAAGATAATATTTACTTAACAAAGTAATGCTATAAAATGACAAGTAATTATGACAATTTAATAGTTGTTTTGTTTTGTTTTTAACTGATCTCTAAAGTAGCAAGCTCAAAATTTCAGGGATTTACCACAGTAGATGTTTATTTCTGGCTCATGTCACAGTCCATAGTCCATGGTGTATCAAGGCAATAAAGCTTTCCTTTATAAAATGAAACAAGGACACAAAATGCTTCTATGTTATTGCTCCTTCATTTCTTTTATGTGAGAAATCTGTATTCACTGCTTACTGAGAAAGCAAGTAAAAAAGACACAGCAGTGATCAGAACTTGTGCCCCTTCTAAAGCAGTTACTGAGGGAGTTTGAGCTAGAGAATCATTTGAGCCCAGGAATATGAGATCCAAGTAGGCAACATGATGAGAGCACAAGTCTAACAAAAAAAGAAAGAGGAAGAGAATAGAAGAGGGAAGAGAATGGAAGAGAGGAGATAAGGAAATGAAAAGAAGAAAAGAGAAGAAGAGAAGGGAGGGGAGAGGAGAAGGCACCTTAGCTTTTTATCAAACCACGGGTAAGGTTGTAGCTCACTCAGTTACAGTGCTTGACTAGCCTGCACATGGCTTCTGGTTCTATCCCAACACGTTTTGTATTGTTTCATTTTAAATTCTGAAACTCAAAATGAACAGAAATTACTTCTAATCCTACTCCACTGACAGAACTGAATGGAATGACTACATTTAGGTGCACATGGGCCAAAACTCTTTAGTCTGAATATTCAAACAGCAATTCTACTGTATGAATTAGAGTAAATTTTTATAGAACATTTGTTAGCTCTGTGAAGGATATCACAAAGTTATACATCCTTTCTTTTAGTATGTTCACATTTATCAAATGAAATCCGACACCAAAAAATTCAACAATCAGTCCATGAATGGTAGGGTCATAGGTTCCCCCTAGTTATCTGCTGTTTAGGGTGGCTCAATGTGCAAATCTTTGTATTTGTATTTTTTAAAATATAAATCTTAGGCAAAGCTGTCCAGAAGGAGCATCTGTGGTTTTTTGTTTGTTTGTTTGTTTTTGTTTTGTTTTGTTTTGTTTTGTTTTACCCAAGGCACAGTCTTGGGGCAATTAGCCTTGGTTACCAGGCAATATCATACAACATAAATATGGTACCAGAGAGCTTCAGCATATATGCTTGTACTGAAGAGGAAGTTGTTTTTGAAGAAGGGGAAGTATCTCTGGGCTTCCAACACCTCTTTGCTACTGTTGCTACTTATCATGTATAAGAACTCTAACAGCCATAGATGGTGCTTTGAAGAGTAGAATTCCATGAAGAACTATTTTAAAACCTTATTAAGGCTCTTGAAAGATGGCTCAGTAGCTAAGAGCACTAGCTAGAGGACCCAAATTTAATTCCTTGTAACACAAGGTGGCTCACGGACATCTTTAACTACAGTTCCAGGGGATCTGATACCCACTTAACACCTTGGCAAGTACTAGGCACATGGTGCATAGATATACATGCAAGCAAAACACCTATGCATATAAAATATATTTTGAAAATTGTTAAAACCTTGTTAAACACCTCAGTGCACTAGGAAGTTATATATGTGGAGACATTAATGCCCCTCACTGAATTGAAATCATAATTCTCCAAAGACAAAGCTGCTATAATCTCAATTTTCATTGGCATTCTTTTTCTCATCAACTAACCATATACTTCAGAAACTTTTGATAATACCTTGTGTTGTACTCTGAATTAACCACTAGGGCAAAAATATAGATAATTAAGAAAAATCTTTTTTAGTTCTGAGTTGAGATAGAAAAACAAAGTTTGGGACACATATAAGGGCTAATAATTGTAAAGGGGTGTCCAAAATTTCTAAATTGGAAGGCAAATTAATAGTTGGAAGTACAAGTATTACATCAAGAGTATGAAAGTCTGTGTAAGTTGTAATAAAAGCCTAGAATAAAATGTTTACATAGTAAGAAGCCTAAGTAATAAACAAAAATGACTGGATTCAGGCATTTTTAAAATACGATAAGTATTTTTTATGACTCATTGTTTTCTTTGTAAATGAAAAAATAGATTTTCTCATATAATATATTCTGATTACACTTTCCTCTCTCCCAACTCCTCCCAGGCCTATTGTCCCAGCCAAATCCACACCCTTTCTTTCTCTCTTTCACTAGGGAGCAAACTGGCATCTAAAAATTAATAATGAAATAAAATAAGATAAAATAAAAACAAACATTCAGAATAAGATAAACAACAAAGAAAAAGAGTCAAAGAAAAAGCACAAGAAACATATATAGACTGAGAAATACATGTTCACATATGCAGAAATCTCATAAAAACACAAAACTAGGAATCATAATATATGCACAAAAAAAACTGTAAGGTAAAAAGAATTCCAAACACACTGTTGAGTTTGTCTTGTGTTGTCTATCTACTTTATCTTTCTTCTTTGTTAATTGGGAGACATTTAAAAAATGAAATTTAAAAATGGTTTTTTGGTTATTAGAAATGGCTTTCTATTGTTATTTGATTTTTAATTAGAAACTAATTATTGAAAACAGTTGATTATGTTAATGACTTTATATTGTAATCAAATTTGACTCCCTTGAGGTTTTGGATACTGTATTAAAACCAGTATTTACCTTGACTAAAAACATCATTCATTCAAACTCTTACTGTTTTTGGTGAACATTCAACTATCGAAACTGTTCAATCTACTGATATGTATGATCTAGTGAATATATGATCATAAATATTATCTATATTTAATGTGTATTTGTATGCTATACAGTTCACTGTCACCCAGATGTGATGGAAGATTCCTTCAATCCCAACATCTCAGAAGCAGAGGCAGGAGTATCACTTTGACCTCAAGTGAAGCCAGGTCTCCTTAAAGAGATCCAGGCTGCATAATGAGACCCTATATTAAAATAATTTCATCATATTTTTTAGATGAGAAGGTTAACACTTTCAGGTCACTGAGGATTTTGTTTGTGTCATTTGATAGATTTATTTATAATATTATTCAGAGAAAAACAAATCCACATGCTACTTTTTACATAGTTCCTTAAATTGTGATATCCTACATTATCATTGACATTATAGTTAACTGAATTGCAGATATAAATTCTAAATATATATATGCATATATATTGGAAAAAATGAAAAAAATAGCCATTCTGTTTATCAAATACTATAGTAGATATTGTATTTGTTGTTAAATATAAAGGTTAATATTTTATTAGAACATGAGGTCAGCAGGTCCCCTTTTATAATACATCACATTAATAAATGAATGCAGATTTTAATCATATATATAATATTTGAATATATAGTCAATATTTCACACACACACATACACATATATAAACCTGTGTGTCTTTTAGAATCCACTGTCATGTGAATCACTCAGGAAGCATGCTAAAACACAGACACCTCAGATTGAACAGTAGCATGCTCACCACAGCTAACAAAAATAAAATCCAGCAATAACACAGAGGAAATCAAAAGAGGATTATTTAAAAGAGAAGAAACCAAACTGGATTGTGATCCCAGTACTTAACTGATAGAATGCAAAAGATTGTGAATTGCCTCATATGACACCACATACCAGGAGGAAGTCACTTTTATCACCTTCTCCAACCCAAAAATCAAAAGGCAGCCCTGGTAGCTGTATTTTTTTCCTGAACTGTAATTACTTTGAGAATACCAGAAATTGTCAAGAGTATTAAATGGGACATCTGCAACCAACAAGAAGTCAGAGGAGATATTGTTCATTCCTGTCAAGTTCAAGACTATCCAGCTGTACTGATAAAGGAACTTTGCTACAAAACAGGAACTAGTCTATGACGTCCCAGTATGGATATATAGTCAAGAAAGTCACCCCAAACTAGGAAGCTCTTTTGTCTTCCTAGTTCTGGGGAACCTCAGCTTCTCCTATCTTAGAGGCACCCTACCTCTGAGCATCTATGAGTCAGCATCCAATATCAGGTAATACAGGAGACTGTAGAAGGCAGGGACAATCCAACAATAGCTTGCTGGCTTGTATTACATTATGTGGTTTACTGCAAGCTTGATTCTGAACAAACAGCATGCATTCTATACCGTGCATACCTTCCTGCTATACAAATCTGATGAAGGTAATATAGGCAAAGATACTTTATCAACAACAGGAACTGGGAGGACCTGATCAAATGGAAGGATGAACAAAAATGACATAAATTCCTGAAGCAAAACAAAAGTCCTCCTATATCTTCATGTTATTCTTAGTTCAGTATGGTTGGTGGTAAGTTGTGCCACACACTCGACCCTATATACAAGTGCATGACTGATAATGCTTCAAACAGCCTTTTGCCAAATCAGAGAGGCTGGAAAAAAATTATATAGCATAGTCCACATGAATAAATTTATTTATTATCTATAAAAAAGCCTGGGAAGTCCAAGTCTTTCTAATTTCATTTTTGACTAAAAAAGATTTTATATATATATTCAATTATCACAATTATGTCTACATCTACAATATGCAGGCAATATGTGATTTCAATGAACTTCAAGCAAATATTTAACTCTATAATCCTACCATGTAAATATAGTCTGCAGTTAGTGTTTTGGACTATATATGATATGTATATGTGTAAATGTCAAATTTGTACACATACACTGAATATTTGAATACATGAATGAAAAATAATGTTCCATGCTTTGCCAGTGGTAAAAAGGTTCTTGCAGCATTTTTCTAGCTTTCTTGAGGGCTACTTCTCAGTATTTCTTTCTCATTCCCATATTTCCTTTCATTTCTTTTTAATTACTCATCCAAAAATTTCTCATTTGCTTTTTAGCTTATCCAGCAAAATCCTAACTTTCCTTTGAAACACTTCCTAAATACCAAAATGTCAACATTGATCTCTTTTATTTCCAGCCTTCTTCAGCATTAATTGCATGTTCTACAGGTGTTGACAGTTAATTATGGTCTGTCCCAGCATGCCCCAGAAAGGAGTTTGGGGGCTACATGGAAACATGCTATTATTAAATAGAAAAAAAAATATCATTTAAAGCAACCAGGTTTAGAATTTTACCTTGCATTAATTCTTTTCCTTGCAACAGCCTCACACGTAATCTCTTTTCAGATGGGAAAGCTCAGAGAGTAGGATTTAGAGAGCCCTATCTCAACAATATGAAAGAAAATTGGAAAGCGTGAAGTACCCAGGTGATTTTTTTCATGGCAGAAGTAAATCTGCACACTAGGTCCAGTGATCTGGCAACCTAATTACTAATTTGAGTTACTAGTATAATGATAAATTTTAAATTTCATGTGAGCAGAATTTTGGCAGTATTTATTTCCTATGCTATATAAAAATAGCATTTGCTAGGCAGGCCCAAATATTGAATCATTTTAACCAAATAACCTGGATAAATGCCTAAGTGAAATCCAGATAGCCTGAATTTTATTCTGTGCAAAGACAGGAGCCTATCCTTTGTTTAGGAAATAAAACAGTATACAACAAATATAAACAAATGGCCAAAACCTCTTTCACTGCCAGAGTGTAGATGACAGTTCTATGGTAAGCCAAAGAAGGCTATGTAAATGAGGCTTCATGATGATCTAATTCATTCCCATGACATGGACCCAGACACTACCCAGTATTCAGTACAAGCGTTGGCTTCCTTATTAAGGATTCTCTCTGCAGAAGACTTTCCTGTTGTTTTATGTTTCCAAAGCCCACCAAATTTTCTTTTCTAAAGGAGGCAGATTCATCTTGTTACAAAGCCTCTTAGCCCATTCCTGGGATCTCCAATGACAAATTTCACCAATGAAGCTTGAAACACAGAATTTAGTCTAGGAAGCTCCATTTGGGTGTAAGAATAAAAGCTTTTTTATTTATTTATTTTGTCTGTTTTGAGACAGGTTATACACTAAGCTGACCTTGAATTTACAGAGATCCATCTGCCTCTGACCACCCCACTCTCCTTCCCCAGTGCTGAGATTAAAGTTGTATGTCACTACACCCAGCCATAAAGCTGGTTATTTTTGTTTTGTTTTTTGTGGGTTTTTGTTGTTGTTGTTGTTGTTTCGAGACAGGGTTTCTCTGTGTAGCTTTGCACTTTTCCTGGATCTAACTCTGTAAACCAGGCTAGCCTCGAACTGACAAAGATCCCCCTGCCTCTGCCTCCTGAGTGCTGGGATTAAAGGTGTGTGCCACCACTGCCCAGCAAAAGCTGTTTTTTTTATTAAGACATTTTTTTATTCATTTTACATGCAAATCAAAGATCCCACTTATCATGAAGAGGTGTTGGATTTTGTCAATGGCTTTTTCAGCATCTAATGACTTGAACATGTGCTTTTTTTCCTTTCAGTTTGTTTATATGGTATATTACATTGACAATTTTCCTATGTTGAACCATCCTTGCATCCCTGGGATGAAACCTACTTGGTAATGGTGGATAATTTTTTGATGTGTTCTTGGATTCAGCTTGCCAATATTTTACTGAGTATTTTTGCATCAATGTTCATGAGGGAGATCAGTCAGTATATATGTTTCTTTGTTGCATCTTTGTGTGGTTTTTGTATCAGGGTAATTGTAGCATTATGAAAAGAGTTTGGTAATGTTCCTTCTGTTTCTATTGTTTGGAACAATTTGAAGAGTATTGGTATTAGCTCTTCTTTGAAAATATGGTAGAATTCTGCACTGAAACCATCTGGTCTTGGTTTCTTTTTTGTTTTTGTTGTTGTTGTGAGATTTTTAATGACTGTTATATGTTTGTTTAAATTTTGTATCTGGTCTTGATTTAACTTTGATATATGGTTCTTATCCAGAAAAGCATCCATTTCTTTCAGATTTTCCAATTTTGTGTAGTAGAGGTTTTTAAACTATGATGCGATGATTCTCTAGATTTCCTCATTGTCTGTTGTTATGTCCCCCTTTTCTTTTCTGATTTTGTTGATTTGGATGCTGTCTTTCTGTGTCTTTTGGTTAGTTTGAATAAGGGCTTGTCTATCTTGTTGAGTTTTCAAAGAAACAACTCTTTGTTTCATTGATTCTTTGCATTGTTCTCTTTGTTTCTATTTTTTTTATTTCAGCCCTCAATTTGACTATTTATTGGCATCTATTCCTCCTAGGTGAGTTTGCTTTTTTTTTGTTCTAGAGCTTTTAGGTGTGCTGTTATGTCACTCATGTGAAATTTTTCCAACTTCTTTATGTGAGCATTTAGTGCTATGAATTTTTCTCTTAACACTGCTCTCATAGTGTTCCGTAAATTTGGGTATGGAGTACATTCATTTTCATTAAATTCTAGGAAGTCTTTAATTTGTTTATTTATTCCTTGACCCATTGATGATTCAGTTGAGCATTATTCAGTTTCCATGTGATTGTATTCTTTCTGTAATTTTTGTTGTTGTTGAAATCTAACTTTAAGCCATGGTGATCTGATAAAATACAGGAGGTTATTCCAATTTTTTTTGTACCTGGTGAGATTTGTTTTGTAGCCGAGTATGTGTATTGTTGAAATTATTAAGGCCACTCCACATAGTTAAAAGGGAGATATGGTGCAGTCCGGCAGTGTTCTCTGGAGAATTCTGCTCGGTCTACCTCCAGCATCCAGCATCCCAGAACCAAGAGAGACCTCTCTTCCCGATCCTGGGTCTTCAGCTTCCTCCCTCAGCCCCGCCTTGTGGGCGTGACCATTACCAAAGCCTCAATGGGGGTTGGAACTTCCAGGCCAATGCTGGGATGGCTACCCACTACAGTTATCATAAAAAGGAACACAAATAAAAGACTGATCAAATATTTTTGTGTTCAACATCACTACATCTCCCCCTTTTGTCCAAATAAGAAGGTTCTAACCTAATACAAGACTATATACAAAGAAATGGTTATCAAATATTGTCCAGGAGTAATGAGGGCTAGTGACCTAGATAAGTTGGAATTACAATAAATGCAAACAATATCAACCAAAAAACACATACTAAAATCCAGGGAAGTCTAGAGCATGGGTAGGTGGCATGTTACAAAGATCATTCCAAAAGGTGTCCTATCCTAAAGAACCTGAGTCTAATACTTAATATATTCTATCTAAGATATTATATATGTATATATATAATATACTAAGTTGTAACTATAACTGTGCTGCAGATATCGCTCTGTATAAATAAAATGCTGTTTGGCCAGTGGCCAGGCAGGAAGTATAGATGGGACAAGAGAGAAGAGAATTCTGGGAAGTGGAAGGCTGGGGGGAGACACTGCCAGCCGCTGCCATGAGAAGCAACATGTAAAGACACCGGTAAGCCACAAGCCATGTGGTAAAGTATAGACTAACAGAAATGGGTTAATTTAAGATAGAAGAAGTAGATAACAAGAAGCCTGCCATGGCCATACAGTTTGTAAGCAATATAAGTTTCTGTGTGTTTATTTGGTTGGTTCTGAGAGTCTATAGGCCTGGCGGGTGAGAGAGATTTGTCCTGACCATGGGCCAGGCAGGAAAACACTAACTACATATGTGGTGGATTTTAGAGAAGGTTCCATGAGATATTGAGAAGGTATATTCTTTTGTCTGGGTGGAATGTTCTGTAGATATCTATTAAGTCAATTTAAGTCATACTATCTGTTAGGTCCCTTATTTCTCTGTTAAGTTTCAGTCTGTCAGATCTATCCATTGGTGAGAGTAGGGGTTGAAGTCTCCCACTATTAATGTGTGGGGTTTGATGTGTAATTTAAGCTTTAGCAATGCTTCTTTTACAAATGTAGGTGTCATTGTACTTGGGGCATAAGTGTTCACAATTGAGACTTCATCTTGGTGGATCTTTCCTGTGATCAATGAGTAATGTTCATTTTTATCTATTTTAATTGATTTTAGTTTGAAGTCTATTTTGCTGGATATTAGGATAGCTACACCAGCTTATTTCTTAAGTCCATTTGATTGGAAAGGTATTTTACTAGCCTTTTACTCTGAGGTAGTGTCTGTCATTGAAGTTGAGTTGTGTTTCTTGTATGCAGCAGAAGGATGGATCCTGATTACATATCCATTTTCTTAGCCTGTGTTTTATATAGGCAAATTGAGGCCATTGATATTGATGGGTATTAATGACCAGTGATTGTTAATTTCTATTTTCTTTTGGTGTTAATATTGTGTATTCCCCTCCTTTGGAATTTATGGCTGTGTGGTTATCTATTGCCTATATTTTCATAGGTGCATTTGACTAAACTTAGGTTGGAGTTTTGCATCTAGTGCTTTCTGTAGGGCTGGATTTGTGGAAAGGTATTGTTTAAATCTGGTTTTGTCTTGGAATGTCTTGTTCACTCCATCTACAGTAATTGAACATTTAGCTTTGTATATTAGCCTAGGCTGCCATCCATGGTCTCTTAGTGTCTGTATTACATCTGTCCAAGACTTTCTGGCTTTCAGAGTCTCCATTGAGAAGTAGGGTATTATTCTGATGGGTCTGTTTTTATAAGTCACTTGGCCTTTTTTATTTACTGTTCTTAATATTCTTTCTTTATTCTGTATGTTTAGTGGTTTAATTATTATGTAGTGAGGGTTTTTTTGGGGGGGTGGGTCTAGTCTATTTGGTGTTCTATAAGCATCTTTTCTCTTCATAGATATTTCCTTCTTTAAGTTGGGAAAAAATTCTTCCATAATGTTGTTGAATATATTTTCTGTGCTTTTGAGTTGGTATTCTTCTCCTTCTTCTATTAGAATTATCATCACTTTTGGCCTTTTCATGGCCCCAGATTTCCTAGACATTTTGTATTATGACTCTTTGGCTTTGGTGTTTTCTTTGACTGATGAATCTATTTCTTCTCCTGTATCTTTAACACCAGAGATCCTCTCTTCCATCTCTTGCATTATGTTGGTTATGCTTGCATCTGTAGTTCCTGTTTGTTTACTCAGATTTTCTATTTCCAGCATTCCCTCTGTTTGTGTCTTCTTCATTGTTTCTATTTTCATGCCTTGAACTGTTTCCTTCACATGTTTAATTGCTTTTTCATGGTTTTCTTGGGTTTTTATATTTTTTATTAAGAGATTTTCTATTTGTTTTACATATCAACCACAGATTGCCCTGTCCTCCCTCCTCCCACCCCCCAGCCTTCTCCCCCAACCCACCCCCCCATTTCCACCTCCTCCAAGGCAAGGTCTCCCCTGGGGAGTCAGCAGGGCCTGATATATTCAGATCAGGCAGGTTCAAGCCCCTCCTCCCTGCACCAAGGCTGAGCAAAGTATCTCAGCATAGGCACTAGGTTCCAAAAAGCCAGCTCCTGCACTAAGGACAGGTCTTGGACTCACTGCCTGGGGGCCCCCTTAACAGTTCAAGCTAAACAACTGTCTCAGTTATCCAGAGGGCTTAGTCCAGTACCATGGGGGCTCCTCAGCTATTGGTTCACAATTCATGTGTTTCCACTAGTTTGGCTAGTTGTCTCTCCAATCACAGTCTCAATATCTCTTGCTCATATAATCCCTCCTCTCTCTCGTCAAATGGACTCCTGGAGCTCTGCATGAAGCTTGACCATGGATCTCTGCATCTGCTTCCATCAGTCACTGGATGAGGGTTCTATCATGACAGGGTGTTTGGCCATCCAATCACCAGAGTAGGTCAGGTCAGGTACCCTCTCAACCATTGCCAGTAGTATACAGTGGAGTCATATTTGTGGACTCCTGGGGACCTCTCTAGCACTCTGTTTCTTGCTATTTCCATGGTGTCATCATTTATCACCGTATCTCTTTCCTTGTTCTCCCACTCTGTTCCTGATCTAGCTAGGACCTCCCATTCCCCTAAACTCTCTTTCCCTCAACCCTTCCCCTCCATTATCCCCCTCACCCCCAGTTTGCTCATGTTGATCTCCTCCATTTCTCCTTTGCTCTTTGATCCCTGTGTCTTTCCTAGGGTCCTCTTTACTAGCTATCCCCCATTGTTGGATTTTTAAAAGAGCTTTATTAATTTTTTCCAATTTTTTGTTTGTCTTTTCTTCAGTTTCTTTAAGGGAATTTTTCATTTCCTCTTTAAAGACCTCTATCATCATCATAAATTTATTTTTAAGGTCATGTTCTTCTGCTTATTTTGCTTTGGAATATTCAGGTCTTGCTGTGTAGAACCACTAGGTTCTGGTGAAGTCATATTGCTCTTTATGTTGTTGTATGTATTTTTGCAATGGCATCTACCCATCTCTTCCTCCAATAGGTGCAAGAGGTCTGAGCCTGTGTCTAAGCGAGTTGCTATTGGTCCACTCTGTGCTTGTTGTGTCTGTGTCTCAGGGGGCCACTCTGGGTGCAGTCTTATCTCTTGGTCTAATTGGAGCTGGCAGATTCTGTGTCTCAGAGAGCTGCTCTTGGGCCAATCCAAGCTGACTGATTCTGTGTCTCAGGAAACCTCTCTTGGTATTATCAGGGCTCTTGGTCTAATCAGAGCTGGCAGATTCTATGTCTCAGGAAGCCACTAGGGTCTCGGGGGATGGGTATGTTTGGGGTAGGGCTTGGGTCTTGTAGATTTGAAGGGTCAGATGGGGGTTTTTATATTTACTTAATTACTAAGAAGTTGTTTCAGAAATTTTAAACCACTGAACTTGATCTTAGCTAATGAATTTATACCTATATTTCCCTTATTTTCACCTCCCTGATTAAGTGCTTTTCTGTACATCATTCTTTGTATTAATAACAATTTAACCTTATTTAAAAATATCATGGCTTTTCACCCTTTCTTTTGATTATAAATCTCCTGCATAACACTTATATTCATGTTTATACCTAGCCATGCTGATCTTTAAGGTAACCCCTGAATCTAACTTTATTTCTCAATATTCTCCTGATGAGCTTTCTAAGTAGTTTCAGTCTAGTCTTTTTGAAGCTATTGTGTTACTGCTTATTTGCTGATATTATTATAATGTATAAAGATTTTCTTAAGAAATATAAGCAACAGAAGTCTCTAGAACAAGTGACCTATGTGACAACAAGATAAACGTATTAACTCAGAACTTCAATTATTTCCATTAACAGGGAAATTTTTGATGATTTCAAATGTACACTTTAAAACCTTTGACAAAACTTCTGTTGTTGGATTGCTTATTGGACTTGTATTTATTTTTCATTTTCTTATATACACTTGAAAATATGAACTTGTATACAATCACCAAACTACCATATGAGATTCCGAATCTGGCAGCAGTGTTAAGATTGAGAAGTCTTGCTATTGATGGACAGAGCTGTGGTATTAAATGGCATTTTAAAATTATTAGGCCAGGCAGTAGTGAACACCTTTAATCCCAGCACTTGGGAGGCAGAGCCAGGTGGATCTCTATGAGTTCGAGGCCAGCCTGGTCTACAGAGTGAGATCCAGGACAGACAGCTACACAGAGAAACCCTGTCTCGAAAAACAAAAACAAAAAAATATATATATTATTATATTGTTATTGGTAAAGTCCGTGTGTTGTGTTATATGGGGAGCAAAATAAAATGTGAAGCCAAACAAATTTCCTCTCATATTTACAGAAGGCAGGCATGCATATTACTTCACATTATGCATGACTAACATTGTGAAATACTGCGGAAGTCTTCTGATGATTCAACTATTAGGAGCTTCATTAATGGAAAGCTGATGTTAACAGAACTTGTCACTATAAAGCAATATGCTAATTTCATCTGCTTGAATATCGGCTCTTCAAAATATGAATATATAGAACTTTTAGGATTCATTGAGTATCAGAAATTCAGAATTCTAGGTGGAAAGGGGATATAATTTGATATTTGAACTCAAGAACGGGATTAGATTAGAGATTTAGCCATATTTTCAAGGTCTGTATGACCTTTACATAGCATGATCTACTTAAACCTACTTCTTGCTCAGTGTTTATATGCATGCCCATTGACATTTAAACTGAAAACAATGTGATATCAATCCTCTCATTAAGAAACATACAACTGACTTATTATTTATTATTCCAGAAGTGATATCTTTTTTCCTGCACATAAATGTTTCTTAAAAATAAATAACTCTTTATATGATACATCATCAGAGATGGTAACTACGGTTAGAGGTATTATATTTGAACTTTATGAATTAAAAAACTTCAAAATTTGTCACACCAGGGTCACAGTTTGATGCTCCTTTGTTCAGAGCTTCACTGTATGCTCAACCTGTGCTAAGGTGGTGATTTCAACCAGTTGCCTTTATTCATTTATTGTACAGTTGTCAGATCCAGGTAATGTACAGAAGTGCCAGGTGCAGGCATAGTAGTTAAGAATGTAATCTCATTACCTCATGGGCATTTGGATCAATACCCTTTGGTATTTGCAATATAGAAGGGAACTGGCTGATGGATTCCCAATTTTCTAAGGAAGTATCATATTGATTTCCAAAGTGGCTGTACAAGCTTGCATTCCCACCAGCAGTAGAGGAGAGCACCCCTTGCTCCACATCCTCTCCAGCATAAGCTGTCTTCACTGTTTTTGATCTTAGCCATTCTGACAGGTGTAAGGTAGTATCTCAGAGTTGTTTTGATTTGCATTTCCCAGATAATTAGGGATGTTGAGCAATTCCTTAAATGTCTTTCAGCCATTTGAGCTTCCTCTGCTGAGAATTCTGTTTAGTTCTATATCCCATTTCTCCAAGACCCAGCTATACCACTCTTGGGCATATACCCAAGGAATGCTCGATCATACCACAAGGACATTTGCTCAGCTATGTTCATATCAGCATTGTTTGTAATAGCCAGAACCTGGAAACAACCTAGATGCCCTTCAACTGAAGAAAGGATAAATAAAATGTGGTACATATACACAATGGAGTACTACTCAGCAGAGAAAAACAATGACATCATGAGATTTGCAGACAAATGGATGGCTCTAGAAAAAATCATCCTGAGTGAGGTAACCCAGACTCAGAAAGACAAACATGGTATGTACTCACTCACAGGAGGATACTAGATGTAAAACAAAGATGACTAGACTGCTACACAACTCCAGGGAGGCTACCTAGAAAACAGGACCCTAAGAAAGACACAGGGATCGCCCAATGACAGAGAAATGGATGAGATCTACATGAAAAACCTGGATGTGAGTGGGAGTAATGAAGGGCAAGGATTGAGGGAAAAAGAGCTTAAGGGAGCAGGAGATCCCATCTGGATCAAGAACAGAGAGGGAGAACAAGGAATGACAGACCATGATAAATGAAGACCACATGAGAACAGGAAGAAGCAAAGTGCTAGAGAGGGCCCCAGAAATCCACAAAGATACCTCCACTGTAGACTACTGGCAATGTTCAAGAGAAAGCCTGAACTGACCTAGTCTGGTGATCAGATGGCCAAACATCCTAACGGTTGTGCTGGAACTGTCATCTAATAAATGATGGAAGTGGATGCAGAGATCCTCGGCCAGGCCCCAGGTGGAGCTCCAGGAGTCCAGTTGGGGAGAAAGAGGAGGGATTGTATGATCAAGAAATGTTGAGACCAAGATTGGAAAAAGCACAGGGACAAATAGTAAAACTAATGGAAACACATGAATTATGAACCAAAAGCTGTGGAGCCCCCAACCTTGATCAGGCCCTCTGGAAAAGTGAGACCATTGAATAGCTTGAACTGTTTGGGAGGCACCCAGGCAGTGGGACCTGGACCTGTTCTTAGTGCATGAGCTGGCTGTTTGGAACCTGGGGCTTTTGCAGGGACACTTTGCTCAGCCTGGAAGGAGGTGACAGGACCTGCCTGTACTGAATCCACCAGGTTGAGCTGAATCCCCAGGGGAGTCTTTGCCCTGGAGGAGATGGGAATGGGGGGTGGTCTGGGGGGAAGGTGGAGGCGGGGCCAGGAGTGGGAAGGACAGGGGAACCCATGGCTGATATGTAAAATTAAATTAAATTATAAAAAAAAAAATAAATAAATTTCATTATATGTAAAACAAAAAAAAGAAAAAAGAAAAAAGAATGGAACTGGCTGTCAACACAATTAAAATGCAGCGTTTTTCACATATTTATATGTTGGCCAATGTTCTAAGGCTCACAAGAAGCAAAAGAAAATTGATTAAACTTACCTCCATTGTATCAAGGTGCTTGATTTTCATTTTGTGTCCCTAATATCCAAGGGCTAATTGTTCTAGGAAAATAAACTATGCTTTCTCTCTTTTTATTTCTTTAGACTCCAGAGCAGCCTTATTTATACTACCCATTCTCAAACATAACCTGACACATATGCTAAGTTTTATGTTTACAAATATCACAAAATACATAACTCTACTCCTAAATTTTAGTAAAGTATAACTGAATATTTCTGGAGGCCTTTAGACCCTTAATTCATTCACATAATTCAGAACATGATTACACTAAAGTCTAATACTGACAAAAACACATTACATTCTAGCATTTCTATATTGTTTTTAACAAGGAACCCAAATGAGTTGAAAATAACTGTATGGTGAATAATGACGGGGTTGCCACATAATAATGCTTATCATGTTTTCTCTAAAACAGAACACTTTTCTATCTTTAACAGGTTATTTCTTATGTCTTTTTAACTTGATGTGATCTTTGTTCTGAAATAAAAATACTTGGCTTAGTCTAACTCCCTTTTTACAAAAGTACAAATGCTTCCTAATGATGCTCATTGGATCCATGCACTGTTTTGATTGCACTAGTTGCTGAGCTCACACCACCTCATCTGTCTCTTGATGAACAAACCTAAACCGCATTTTTCTCTTATGACTGCAAATACTTTGATTCATGTTTTTGTTGCTTCTGATTAGCTTCTATCAACTTATCTACTCTTGCTTTTCAATAAACCTCGGACTCCTGCTTGACGAAGCATTAAATGTTGTATCTGTCAGTTTTGTTTGTTCCAGATTTTTTTTTATGTATAGAGAATATAATAAGATTGGGTATCTTCAAAATTCAATCCTTTGCCAGGTATCATGGTACATGCCTTTAATTCCATCCAACAGTCAAGAGGCAGAAGCAGGAAAACCCCCTTGAGTCTGAGACCATCCAGATCCACATAGAAAGTTCCAGTCCTGTCAGAGTTACATAGTGAAACCCTATCTGAGAGTCAAAAGAAAACAAACACCATTCTTTGCTGCTTTCAGTGTGTCACTTCTATGTGCATGTGCACATGTGTGTGTGCATGTTTGTATATGTATGTGTGTGTATCTATTTGTGTGTGTGTGACAGGGGGAGGTTAATGTGCATGTGAAGGCAAGAGGTCAATCTTGGGTGTCTTTCCTCAGGAGCTGTCCACTTTGTTTTTATGTGACAAGGTCTCTCACTAGGCCCAATGGCAATGGTTCTTAACTGTTCAAATACTGCAACACTTGAATACAGTCCCTCATATTGTGGTGACCCCCAACTGTAAAATTATTTCATTGTTAATTTATAACTATAATTTTGCTACTAATATGAATCCTAATGTAAATATCTAATATGCAGGATGTCTAATGTGCTACTCTCAAAGAGGTTGAGAGACACAAGTTGAGAACTGAGACCCCATAGGGTCTCTCATTGGGCCTTACGGTTTCTCACTGGGCCCTACTGGTTCTATCACAGACCTTAGTGTTTGTTGATTAAGCTAGGCTGGCTGGACAGTGAACCACAAAGATGCTCCTGTTTCTGGATCCCAGCACTTAGATCATAAGTACATATCCAATATTTTCATAACAATGCTGATGATAGAACCGAAGTCCTGATGCAACTTGGCAGACAATCTGAGTCATTTCTACAGCCCCCAAACTTCTTTATCCACCAAGAATCATCTGTTTTATGACTCTCTAGAGCATATTCTGTTGACAGCATTATCAGGGAGCTTAGTGTATCAAGAGTTGTAAATGTGCCAAAGTGGGCAAAGATGGCCCATTTTCTTTGAAGGAAGGAAGTATACTTTTAGTTATGGACATCATTTACTTATAAAAGGAATAACAGGGGGCCCAGGAGACTTTAAGAAAGGAAATATGAGATGATTATCTTGGATCCCTCACTAACATAACTGATTTATTTATGTAACTGAGTAAAATATCACTATATAATCAGGGTATCTTATTTAGGGTTTCTATTGCTATGAAGAGACACCAGGACCACAGCAACTCTTATGAAGGAAAACACATAATTGGGGCTGGTTTACAGTTCAGAGGTTTAGTTAATTATTAGCATGATGGGAAGCATGGTGGCATGCAGGTAGACACAGTGCTTGAGAGGAACTGAGACTTCCACATCTGGATCTACAGGCAGCAGGAAGAGATAGCCACACTGGGCATGGCTTGAGTATCTGAGACCTCAAAGCCTTTCCCCACTGACTACTAGCTCCTTTAAGGTCACACTTACTCCAACAAGGCTATACCTTCTGATAGTGCCACTCCCTATGGACCTATGGAGCCTTTTTCATTCAAACCACCACATTCCACTCTCTGACCCCCATAGAAATGTAGCTATATCACAATGCAGGAATGCATTCAGACCAACTTTAAAAGTTCCCACAGTTTATCACCATATCAGCACTGTTCAAATGTCCAAAGTTCAAAGTCTCTTCTGAGACTCATGCAATCTCTTAAATGTAACCCCTATAAAATCAAATGCAAAAGCTGATCACATACTTCCAACATATGCTGGCACAGGATATACATTAAGATTCTAAAAGGAAGCATAGTGAGGAAGTACTGGACCAAAGCAAGACCAAAATTCAACTGGGAAAACTCCAAATTTTGCATTTCCATATCAGTTCTCAAAACACTATTCAGATCTCTACCCCCACAGTCACAGTCAACTTTGTTGAGTGTAACACATTTCTTTCTGTGGGTTGGTTCCACTCCCTGTTAGCAGCCCTCCTCGGCAAGTAATCCATATTTCTGGCAGCTACGTCTTGGGTTCTCCAAGGCAATTCAGGCTTCACCTTCACAAGTTCATACAATGGCATCTCTAGGCCTTGATGCAGGCTTGCTCCTGACACATATCTTGCCTCAGCAACTTTCCTTAGTTGGGGAGGAAGATTCCATAACCTCATTCTTGTATCTATTGCTTTCCAGTACTGGGATTAAAGATGTGTGCCACCACTGCCTGTTCTGTTTCCAGTGTGGTCTTGAGCTCACCCACATCCAGAAGGATCTCTGCCTCTCCAGTGATAGGACTAAGGGTGTGTGCCACCACTGTCTGGCCTCTATGTCTAGTGTCTGTTCTTTTCTCTGATCCACTGATAAGTTTTATTAGAGTACACAATATACCACTACAGCCAACTGTCTTTGATTCATATCAAAAAATAAAAGACTCAATAATTAAGTTGCTTATTGAGCACTAATATCTAGTACTCCAAAGGACACAGATGTCATATATATGTATTTTGTGTCAATTGAAAACTGTGCTGCTGATTAAGATTGCGCTAAGTCCAGAACTTTTAATTTGTAGTTATATAAAGGTGTAGTCTTAAGCCTTATATCATATTTTTGATTCTACAATATAAAAAAGTGATAGATTTACCTTTGTATATTTTGTTGGATCTGTTTTGATATTTTTCCTCTCATTCTATTATGCATCTATATTTGTCAAATATTCTTCAAACTGAATGTTTCAAAGAGATATTAAAATTTAATATATCTCTGATTACTTAATTGCATTTAAAATTAACAATAACTTACTGGATTGTCTCCTGATAAAATATCTTGGAGTTTCAACTAAAATGAAGCATGAAAATATCCAGAGCAGGAACATAAATTCTCAGTAGTTTATATGAACAAATCCATAGGAGGTCCTTAGGAAAATGCTTATTGTTTTTATTTTCATTTATATTTAAAAATAAGAGCTTGCTGTCTTACAGTTTCTATTGCTGAGAAGAAACACCATGACCCAAAAACAAATTGGGGAGAAAAGGGTTTATTTGGCTTATAGCTCCACAGCATTGTTTATCATCAAAGGAAGTCAGGACAGGAACTCAAGCAGGGCAGGAACCTAGAGGCAGGAGCTGATGCAGAGGCTATGGAGGGGTGCTGCTTACTGGTTTGCTCTCCATGGCTTTCTGAGCCTGCTTTCCTGTAGAACCCAGAAACACCGTCTCAAGGATGAACCACCCACAGAGGGCTGGGACCTCCCCTATCAATCACTAATTAAGAAAATGCCTGCCAGGCGGTGGTGGCTCACTGTAATCCCAGCACTCGGGAGGTAGAGGCAGGTGGATCTCTGTGAGTTCTAGTCCAGCCTTGTCTACAGAGCTAGTCCAGGACAGGCTCCAAAGCTACAGAGAAACCTTGTCTCAAAAAAAAAAAAAAACCAAAAAAAAAAAAAAAAAAAAAAAAGAAAAAAAAGAAAAAGAAAATGCCCTACAGCTGGATCTTACAGAGGCATTTTCTCAATTCAGGTTCCCTCTTTTCAGAAAACTCTAGTTTGTTTGTTAAATTGACATAAAACTAGCCAGCACACTTGCCAACCTTGAATGTTATATTCTCTACAATGCCATGTTTTGAGTTTTGGCATATTTCCACAGGTCTGTCCATATCCCCACTAAGAGTCACTGGGTAGGCTAAAATACTCTGAGCCTGTGTCAGTCAAGATCCAGAAAAAAAAAATCCTTCATTAAAAATATAGGAACTGCTTGGCACACACCTTTAATCCCAGCACTCGGGAGGCAGAGGCAGGCGAAAAGCTACACAGAGAAACCCTGTCTTGAATATATATATATTCATATATGAACTGCAAGAGAAAATTGATAGTTGATAAAGATAAGGCATTCTTAATTTGGCTATCAGGGAAGTTTACCTAGTTAATTGGTGTAGTCACTTGAAATATCACTCACTTCTGGAGTTTAAGAAGTTTCTAAATGAAGTTTAAGGATTTTTGGGTTACTTCAGAAAATCAAAGCTTGACTGAGACCATGCTTAGTATGCCTTGGTTTTTTTCTTCCCTTTCTTCTTTGTCCTTAGACTCCATTACCACATATATCTATGCTTCCAAGACTTGGCACAGGAATTAATTGGCATACATAGTGAAAACAAGTTCACAGTAATCACAATAGGTTTCTGTCCTATCATATCAACCTCAACATGTTGATATAAATATCAACCAAAACTGATCATAGCAAAACCCTGACTTATTCCTTAGTTTGCTTGCTTTTTTTTTTTTTTTACTTTCCTTCTTTGTCTTCCTCACCTTCCTCCTCTTTCTTCCAATGAGGAAATACTTTATTTTTATTTTAAAATCCTAATAGTTTATTAGGATTACTTTCAGGAGTATGGATGACTAATTACTACAATCTCCCAATACACAACATGGAGACAAGTCAGCCATTAAGAGAGTCTCCTTCCTTCATTTTTTCAGTGCCAATATTGTAGTAAAAGCTTTTATTATTGCTTTGAAACATAATCTGTAGCACATGAAGATATGACCAAAATTTACACAACTCAGATTAAAATTAAAGGAAACTTTTATGGATAGGAAAGTGGAGACCCTTGCATTTCCACACAGATTCCAATAGTTTTACTCAGCCCTGGGGTACATTTTACTGTTTGATTATTTGATACCCTAACCTAGAGTAATGTAGGACCTGCTCTTGCTCTTTATTGCTGTGTATAATTTCTCTTTCATCCTGATCTATTTAAATATGACTTCACTTTAAGTAAAAAATAAAATAACAGTGAGCTAGCTACCATTAATGTTTGATCCTTTAGGTTTGGTTTGTTTGTTTTCAGACATTCTGGTGACTATACTCTTGACCTTTCTGCCTCTGTCTGTCTCTCAAGTGTACCTTTTACACCCAGTTTCCCTGGTACTGGGGATCAAACTCAGGCCTTCACATATCTTAGGCAAACACCCTACCCACTTAGCTACATTCCCAGCCCTTTTCCTTTTATAAACTATTACTTAGCCCACAGAGACAAACTTCCCATCTTTCTTATTTTGTGATATATACCTGTTTTCTGATACCACTCTGTAGCATCTCTCTATCAATCCTTTCACATTTAGCCCTTTGAAAGTTACCAGATATTGCATTTTTTGTTAGATATTTATTTTAACAGAAATTTAGTTTCTTGTTTGTAGAGTAATACATTGGATGGGAAGATAATTTACCAATGGAATGTACAGATAATTTGTATCCAGGGACGCTTCCATATTTGTGAACTTAATCTAACAGAATATATTCTAAAATTTACAGATGGCCCAAACACTGCAATATGTTCATGCTCCCTTCACATATAGTACTGAAGTTTGATAGAGTTCTTTAGCCAAATAAAGGGAAAGTACTGGCATAGGAGATTGTATGTTCAATGTCTTCTCAGCTTTGATTGTGAGACTATTCAACCTTTTTGAATGAATACCTTCTAAGCGAAGTTCCTTCCTTTTTTCTTACCTCTATTTCTTGGAGACACCAAATGATATTATTACTTTGGGGACACTGATCAAATTTCATTTCAGCAAATAAGTTCTTGTAAAATTATGTTGCTTTTATTATTTTTAGAGATAGTGGTAGCATTCCATCACTTGGCTTCATTTTCATCTTTTTATAGATATATAGATAGTAGTATATAATAATAGTAAAATGGAGAGTTTCCTAAAATGGATTGCTTCCTTAAGCCTGAGAATTTGCTTAAAAGGCTAAAGATAATAGATAAATGAAAATCTGATTGACATCAAAGGAAAATAATAAATCCACTAAAACAGACTGTGTTGCTCAAAGTGGCTCAAAGCCTATAACTCAGAAAATAAATGGTAACTTTTATATAAAACAAAAAAAAAAAAAAAAGAACTTGGCTGCAAGCTGCAGGAAAATGTAATGGAATCCAGGTACTATCACAAAAGCTACTACTTGGAAAGGTCAAGGACATTTCCGAAGTTCCATCCATGGCTTAAGAAGTCTCGGTGATATTTTAGATTTTGTATATATATTAGCTGATTCCTACAATGATTTTCTTGTATGCTATGTGTGCTTCCAAGAACTTCTAACAATGTACCTATCAAACATCCTAGGCCAAACAACCTCCTGAATTAAGGTAACAAACGCCCTTATGGAAACAATGCCTATCTCCTAGGTCAGGCAGATAGCTTTATTTTTAGTGCAATTTAAGTTGAGACCCTCCTTTCTTATACAGCCTTACTAACATTATAGCCTCCTAACTTCTTACCTAACCACTTCTAAGAATGTAGATTGAGCACATAAATTCCATTTTTTTTATATACTAGCTGATATTAGCTCTCAGTTGACCTCCTTCTTTATCCACTCCCTTTTGGGGTTTGTAAAAGAAAACCTGGTGGTCACTCCCTGAGGAAAACTTTTGTCTGTCTTTATGACCTTGTAAGAATTCAAGCCTGTGACCTTGCTCTGCCAGATGATTGCTATTGCTTGGGTTTGCAAGTGAATACTTCAGAGACTTGGAGGGAACTGGATAGGGATAAGGAGACTTAGATGAGGATTTTGGAGTAGAGAACTTGAGGATGAGTTGGAGAAGAGAAAAGAGAATGGAAGAACCAGATGGGTAAGAACTGGAGATAAAAGAACTAGAAGGGGAAGAACTAGATTGAACGGCTAGAAGAGAGTACTAGGGGAACAAGATGAAAGATGAGGAAGAGCCAGATGGGGAAGAACAAGAGCAGGAAAAACAAGAAGGAGATGGGAGAGAAGCTAAGATGGGGAGGAATTAGATGGATGAGAATCTAGATGGGGAAGAACTAAGATGAGAGAATTAAGATAGAACTTAGAGGGGACAGCAGATAAATGTAGAGAGAAAACAGGCAAGAAAGGAACCAGGCATGATAGCAGAATAGAAGCTTGTAGAGAGAGAACTGACACAGAAGAATAAAGTGTATGGATGAGGGAGTTTTGTGTACATAGATTCATTTTACAACATCAAATATTAAATTATCAGCGGGTTTTAGATTCTTCCTGGACTCTGGGAGGGGACTATCAAGGAGCAGGACCCCCATAGTCCTCGTTATAACTTTGGCAAAGTCCTTTCTGAAACTGAAATGAAGGATGTAAATAAAGTCCACTTGAAATACAAAGACAGGCCTTGCAGTGGCCTTTATTACAAAAACCAAAAGCAAATGGACTACCTGAGAAATGGATAAATGTTTTTTTTTTAATTAAAAGAGTGAATGTAAGGGCTACTTCTTTTTTCCTTTTATTGAAAATAGATTCTTTTCTCATAAAATATATCTTGATTACATTTCCCCTCCCTCTCCTCCTCTCAGTTCTTCCCCACCACCACTCCCATCTGAATCCACCCTCCTTTTCTCTCTCATTAAAAAAGTATAAACTTCTATGATATAACAACCACGCACTACAGAATTAAATATAAGATGAAGCAAAAACTATCATATTGAAGTTGGACACAGCAACACAACAGGAGGAAGAGAGTTTCAAGAGCAGGCACAAGAGTCAGAGAACTACTCATTCTCACATTCAGGAGTCCTTTAAAATACTAAGCAGAAAGCTTTAATAGATACTGAAGGACCTGGTACAGACCCAGATAGGCCATGTGCTTGTTGCTTCAGTCTCTGTGAGTTCATTTGAGCCATGCTATTCTGGTGTTCTCCATTCCCTCTGGCTCTTGCACTCTTTCCTCCTCATCTTTTGTGTGGTTTGCTGATCTCTGAGTGAAGGGATTTGACAGAAATATCCCATTTAGAACCATGTGTTCCAAGGACACTCCCTCCTCATAATGTCTGGCTGTGTGTCTCTGCATCTGTTCCCATCTGTTGCAGGAGGAAGCCTCTCTGATGATGACTGGATAAGGCACTGATCTATGAGTATACCAGAATGTCATTAGGAATCATTTTATTGAACTTTTTTAGACCAGTAGAATTTTATTTCATGCTAAGTCTCTTGACTATCTAGTTTCTAGTTCTTGGTCACACAAGAAGTGTCAGATATGGGTTCCTTCTCACAGAATAGGCCTTAAGTGAAATCAGACATTGGGTGTCTACCTCCACAAGTTCTGTGCCAACATTGCTCTAGCATATCTTGAAGGGAGGACAGACTATTGGTCAAAGGTTTTTGTGGCTGGTTGGTGTTTAAATTTCTTCATTGGTAGCCTGCAGAGTATATTCCTATAACAAAGACATTAGAACATAGTGGTAAAGAATCCAGATATGCCCCAGTTTAACTTCTCCATGATCAATGAGTTGTGTCAATGTTGTCCTTATTCTGGGGCCCCACTCTCAGGTTGTGGAAAGCAAACCCATTATTTTAGCAACAGTCTGGGTTGATTGGGAATTTCCATAGGACCTTCTTGGCCAACAACTCAGCTGAATGCAACTGAATCCTGGTATTAGAAACCTCCTTTTGTGACAAGAGTGAAGCAGTTGGAACTCCATGTACTCCATTATTAGGAGAATTCATTAGGTTATTTTTCATTTATTTTAGGAAGGTTCTATTGTACTAGGTTTGTATTTCATCCTTCGAATGCCCCTCAATTCCAGCTGTTTTTCCCCATGTTCCTCCTTCAACTCTATCTCCTCCCTCCCTTCCCACCTCATCCTCCCTACCCCCAGTGCACCTTATAAAATCTATTCTATTTCTTCCTCCCAGGGAGCTCAATATATTTTCCCTAGTCCCTTCATCTATACCCATCTCTCTGGCTCTGCATACTGTATCTTGTTTATCATTTATTTAATGGCTAATATCTACATAAAAGTGAATAAATACCATATCTATCATTCTTGGTTTGTGTTACCTTACTCAGGATGATTTTTTTTAATTCCCTCTATTTGCTTACCAATTTCATGATGTCTTTAAAAAAAAAAAACAGCTGAGTAATTTCTTTTGTTGACAGACATGTAGGTTGTTTCCAATTTTAGGCAATAATGAATAGAGCACCAATGAACATGCTTGAGCAAGTGTCCTTGTGGTATGATTGAACATCCTTTGGGTATATGCCCAAGAGTGGTATAGGTGGGTCTTGAGGGAGATTAATTCCCAGTTTTCTTAGGAACCACTATATTGATTTCCATAGAGACTATACAAGTTTGTACTCTCACCAGCAGTGTAGTGGTGTTCCCCTTGTTGCACATCTTTGCCAGCATGAGCTTTCACTTGTTAATCTTAGCTATTCTAACAGGTATAAGATGGAATCTCAAAATCATTTTGATTTGCATTTTCCTGATGACTAAGGATGTTCATCATTTCTTTAAGTGACTCTGAGCCATTTGAGTTTCCTCTAGTGAGAATTCTGTGTTTAGAACAGTACACGATTTTTAATTGGATTATTTGGTTTGATACCTAGTTTCTTGAGTTCCTAATGCATTTTGGATATTAGTCTTCTATTGGATGTGGAGCTAGCAAAAATCTATTCCCATTATGTAGGCTGCTTATTTGTCCAAATGACATAGTCCATTGCCTTACAGAAACTTTTCAGTTTCATGAGGCCCCATTTATTAGTTTTTTATCTTAGTGTCTATGCTACTGGTGTTCTGTTCAGGAAGCTGTCTCCTGTGTAATAAGTTTAAGGCTATTACCTACTTTACCTTCTACCAGGTTCAGTGTATCCAGGTCTATGTGGAGGTCTTTGTTCCATTTTGACTTTAGTTTTATGCAGGATGATGAGTATGGATCTATCTGCATTCTTTTACATGGAAATATCCACTTTGGCCAGCACCATTTGTTGAAGATGGTATCTTTTTGCTAGTATGTATTTATGGCTCCTTTATCAATAATCAGGTATAGGTATGTGGATTTATGTCTGGGTCTTCAATTTGATTTGATTAATCAATGTGTCTGTTTTTATGCCAATTTCATATAGCTTTTATTACTATAGCCCTGTAGTACAACTTGAAGTCAGAAATGGTGAGACTTTTAACAGTTCTTTTATTGTTTTAACTATCCTGATGTTGTGCATGTGATGTTTGTGGGTGCATTTGTATGTGTGTTTCCAAGTGAAGTTGAGAATTGTTCTTTCAATATCTGTGAAGAATTGGGGTGGAATTTTGACGGGGATTGCATTGAATCTGTGATGCAGTCCCTGAAGGTGTCAGACAGAAAATGAAACATACCAAGAGATGAGAATGAAAACCCTATTCAGATTGACTTCATCAACCTGGATCAGACTTTGGGGAATCTAATGCCAGGCAGTTCACTGTCAGCACATTTAAAACACAGTACATCTCAGTGAATAATGATTCCAGGCAGCAATCATTCCACTTCCAGGTGCACAATAAAGCATAAGAGATGACTATATAGAAACTTCTTTACAATGTACATGTGACCATGAGGGTGGGTTCTAAAGCTCAAAAGGCTAGAATCTAATATGGCCTCTGACTGAGAGAGCATTGAGGTCAGCAGACCATAAAGTGATTTTAACATCTCCCCTAAGGATGGGTAACTCTCTAGGGAGGAAGAATCTGGGATAATCATTCTGGGGGATTTGGGTGAGATCTGCCTCTATAGCAAAAGGTGGGTGATATTCACAGACAGCAAAAAGGTCACTGGGTCCTTAACAAAACTCATTCCCAGCCTTCCAGGTGGGAAAACAGGGATTTTACCTTGCCCATTGAGAAGAGGCACCTGTATGTTTAGCATTCCTGGTGTCCTAATACTCTGTGGGCATTAGGACCTTTGTGCCCCCAACATCTCCTCCCTTCTGATTTTTAAAAGAAAAATAGTAGCCATAATTGAGGCCAAGATTGAATGTATCATCTCTATAGCTAGTCTAATTAATACAGGCAAGCATAAGAGAATTATAGAACAGGTAACAGAGGATAAACAAAGAGGAAAGCCATCCTCAATTGACCCATTTCTTGATTAATTTCTGCTAATATTTTTGCTGTGAGCAAAATGAATGTAATATGGCCTATTCCACATAAAACTTTATAAACAGTCCTTAACATAGCAAATCAATATCATATTGTCTGCTATCACAGGTATGTCTTTTATCTCCCTTGAAAAAAAAGCATCTTGATTCTTCATTGACAAAAATTAAATGCATTACAGTCATAAAACATAACAGTATCATTTTGGACCAGTCTTTACTATTTTCCCAAAGTCTCAGTTGATGTGATAAAATCCAGATGTCTCTCTAATCATCAGCTAAAACTCCCTCTTGGAACAAACTCTTAATGATTTTGTGGTCTGCTTTCAGATGTTGCATTCATCTGGTGATCTCTGGATGTCCCGGCCAGATGTGTTAGATATTGTTTGTCCAGTGGTCTCTGGATATCTTCGTCGGATGCATGATATCAGGAGCCATCTGGGACTTGGTTCACTATCTGAAAAGATACAAATATAACCTCACCTCAGTGTTAGAACACTGGGCTCTTTCATTTTATTTAGCATTTACTTTGGGTTTTGTTTCCTTTAGGGCAAATGCTTTTGGGCATCAGAAAAGGCATTATCCTTTAAAATAATTAAAATAAAGTTAGAATAGCTAAATAGTGTGTGAGGATTTAGGTGGGTATAGATACCTCCTTTATCTATCTATCTATCTATCTATCTATCTATCCATTCATTCATTCATTTGTTCATTAATTTATATTTTATATTTGTCAACTAAGTATCTGATGGTTTCATTCTGTAATAGTTTGACCCTGTGGATATTAAGGGATTCCAATTAACATAATTATGATTAATATTAAAATTTCTCAAAACATTTGCTAGCATATGCAGGACCATTATTTAGTATTTAATTATAATAAGAGTCCTAGAAAGAAAATGTATAAAGATCTATTTAACAAAGTTAAGTTTCAAATATGATATAATAGTATGTTGCTGGAGATTCTAGGGCCCCATGCCATGCCTGGGCTGTGCTCTGCAGCTAACTAGTTCCAGAGAGGTATTATGCATGCCTTTATCACAGTTTGAACACGGATCTTTATATGACTGACATCATAGACTGTCCAAGACATAGACAGCTGTATTTTTAGATATTAAGCTGATGTCAACTCACTACTAATTGTGCATTAAAATTTGGAATACCATATAAAATTTGTTTTCATGCTGTATAAAGCAATGCCTTTAACAGAGGACAGGCACTCATGTGCCACTTTTAACTATTTTCCTTACCAGAGTCTGATCTTTTATCAGACCAAGGGAAAAAGTAAAACTAAAACACAAAGGAAATTAACTTAATTAACAATGATCATTAACTTTTAAAGATGTAAACTTAGGGTTTTTAACTTAAGATTTGGGATCTTTGAAATTTTGGACAATTTTAATTATAAGCTTATATTTTTTTCTTTCTAGATAACAGGATATTTAGAAGTACCTAAGAAATGACCATAGAAAATCCTGACTCGAAAACAGTTGGATTTAATCCATGAAAGCATGAATGTACTAAATCAGCTGACACTGTAAATGAAAAAGAAATGTGAACCAGATCAAAGCATAATGGTTTATGAAGGAAGAACTTGTTAGAAGGCTTCAGTATTTACAACATTCAGCAGATAGTATCAGATTCTCAAGCTGTGCCAAACATAAATTTAGGTAAAAACTTCCAAATAATCTAACTTTTATTGATTGCAATTTGGTTTAACTCTTTTTGGCCACCAAGGAAATTTGAGAAATGTAATTAGGTTTGTATTTTTAGCTATCATATCCAGAAGACATATTTTTAATAACTTTCTTGATTCCAATTTACTCCTATGTCCCCTTTTAAATCCATCTCAAGCCTGGTTGTTATTTTTAAAGTGTTATATTTTACAAAGAAATACAAATTTTAAAAATGAAGTTTCATTGATCAAAAACAAAAAGTATCTGAGTGGTGTTTGGTCTCTCAGTGCCTAAAGAGGCCTTAAATGAGGGGGAAATGTCTCCATTTTATGATGTACAAAACAAGAGAAAATTTTTTGTTTTGGTAATATTGCTATTAAACTGATTAAGTTACAGTTAAAATAGAGCAGGAAGCATAATCCAAATGGATGTCAAGCCATTTGATTGAACATTTTAAATGCCATATTTAGCATATCTCTGAGGAAGTTTGAGGACCTGATTAATTATACCTGATTTTTAACAAACTTTACTTGTTTCTCATTACTTGCTTTGAGCTTAACCTACATATACAGGATTCTAAATAAAGCCTGTCCTCATAAATGAATTAAATGTACTTAACATAACTACAAACTTAGTTCTGAGCACATTAAAGAATTTGATCATTTATAAGGTAAGTCACCATTAGCTTGTATGGCTTAATTGTCTTATATGAGTTTACCACAAGTTAGTAGCTTTTATAAGACTTGGGTTTTGCAATTTTATCCTCATAAAGTTTGAGCCTTAAAAATTTGAATTGAAGATCCCTTAGCACCAAAATAATACTTTAGATAGAGGTTAGATATGTGTTATATAAGTGAGTTTTTGTTAATCTGGGTATACCTTTTTAACCATGCGAATTATTATACAGAAATCCATCTTAATCCAAAATATATTGAAGGTTTGCCACTGTCTCCTTAGTCTAAAAAGAAGACATAAGTAATAAGCAAAGGATTCATTAAGACTAAGCAATTTTATAGAAGCCGCCTTTCACCAAGAACAACCACAGCTGTTTCTGGCTTTCTTTCTAGGGAGGTTTTTCCTGTTAGGATTTTCTAGAGACAGAGGTGTCAACAGTTCAGTAATACTGTTGTGGTTCAATAAGATTGGATTTATTGATTTACTTACTATTTATTTTTAAAGCAAGGAAACTCAGCTGAAGGAGCACACTAAGCCTCCCTCCCTCCATTTCTGTCTCCTTTTCCTATTTTTATCTCAAAACTATTCATGCTCCATCCATTCACACTTTGTTTACTATACCCCATCCTTGAGACCCTTATTCCAAATGTTTTCTTCTATTATACCCTTTCTACATGTACAGTCCTATTGCAACATTCCTTTTCTCTCAAGTTAGGTCAGTTTCCATTCTCAATGAATTTCTATCCTTTATGTGATGATTTATATATGAGGTCAGTTAATGTTGAGTCCCAATCATCCTTAAGGATACCCAATTTGGGTAAGGATATGTAAACTGGGTTCCAAAGCTACCCATCCTAACTACAAGTCTGATTTCTTTTATAGTCCATGTAATAAACTGTCATCTGGATTTAAATAAGCAGCAGTATCTACAAAATATTTAATGGCTGAGAAACAGCTATTAAAAGCTACTTGCAGCAAGTCTAACCTGTTGATCTGTACAGCCAAGGACGAATACACTCTTTCTGTGCATGTGTGTAGGGAATGTACAAATTGTATGCAAAATATAAGTTCCTTGTCCTTTTGAAGAGTCATCTATAAAAGTATTAAAAATAATCTCTATAGGATAGTCAGATGTAATTTGACTTAATAGCCATGTTTTTAAAAAAATCTTAAAAGGGGGAATATTTTGGATAATGATTTATTGATCCAGAGTAACATAACATGGTAATGCAACCTGCCATTTATTATCAATAAGGAACAAGTATTATTTAGTGCATTTATTTAATGGCACAATAATCTTTGTAGCATCTAACCAGTAAGTTGTTTGAGAAATGTCCTCATTGTTCCTTCTCATATGAAGGGACAGTTGATACTGAGATATTCCCACTATGAGGGAAAAACAAAAACAAAATCCATTTAAACAAATATCAAGCAATCATGCTAACAATGAGACAGCTGATCTAGCTCATGCTGCAACAATGGAGATCCACCCTTCTCACCCATCTCAGGTGTTCCTGCTCTAGCCTGGCCTTGGCCGGCCATGGGCAAAAAAAGCTGACAGTTTGCATTGTCTTGATCATCTCCTTCAGTTGTTGGGTTTTTGTTACCTTTGTTGTTGTTGTTGTTTGGGTTTTTGTTTTGTTTTGTTTTTTTTTTTTTTTTTTTTTGCTTTAGCTAAAACTTTGAGTACTATATTGAATAGTAATGGAGAGAGTGGACAGCCTTGTCTTGTTCCTGATTTTAGTGGAATTGTTTTGAGTTTCTCTCCATTTAATTTGACATTGGCTATAGGCTTGTTGTAAATTGCCTGGATGGTGTTTAGGTATGTTCCTCCTTATATCTCTAATCTTTCCAATGGTTTTATCATGAAGGGGTGTTGGATTTTGTCAAAGACCTTTTCTGAATCTAATGAGATAATCATATGGATTTTGTTTTGCAGTTTGTTTGTATGATATATTAAATTCACTATTTTTTTGTTATATTGAACCACCCTGCATCTCTGGGATGAAGCCTACTTGATCATGGTGGATAACCTTTTTGATGTGTTCTTAGATTCATTTTGGAAGTATTTTATTGAGTATTTTTGCATTTATGTTCATAAGGGAGGTTGGTCTGTAATTCTCTTTCTTCATTGCATCCTTATGTGGCTTGGATGTTAGACTAACTGTGGCCTCATAAAGTGAATTGGGCAGTGTTCCTTCTGTTTCTGTTTTGTAGAATAATTTAGAGTATTGACATCAACTCTTCTGTGAAAATCTGCTAGAATTCTGCACTAAAGACATTTGGCCCTGGGCCTTTTTCAGACTTTTAATGACTGGTTCTATTGGATTAAGAGTTATATGTCTATTTAACTTGTTTATCTGATATTGATTTAACTGTGGTAAGTGGTATCTATTGAAAAATTATCCTGTACACTTTCCAATTTTGTGAAGAACAGGTTTGTAAAGTATATCCTTATGATTCTCTGGATTTCCTGGGTGTCTGTTGTTATGTCCCATTTTCATTTCTTTTTGGAGCTGAGGACTGAACCCAGGGCCTTGTGCTTGCTAGGCAAGCACTCTACCACTGAACTAAATCCTCAACCCCCATTTTCATTTCTGACTTTATTAATTTGGATATACTTTCTCTGAATTTTAGTTAGTTTGAATAAGCATTTTTCTATTATGTTGATTTTCTCAAAGAACCACTTCTTTGTTTCATCTATTCTTTGTATTATTCTATTTCTTTCTATTTTACTGATTTCAGCTCTGAATTTGATTATTTCTTGGCATCTATTCCTCTAGATTGTGATTACTTCTGTTTTCTTCTAGAACTTTCAAGTATGCTATTAACTTGCTAGTATGAGATCTCTCCAGTTATTTTTTTAATGTAGGTACTTAGTGCTATGAACTTGCCTCTTAGAAATACTTTCATTATGTCCCATAAGTTTTGGTATATTGTGTATTCATTTTCATTAAATTCTAGAAAGTCTTTGATTTATTTATTTCTGTAAATACCCAATTTTTAAACAGTAGAACATTGTTTAGTTTCCATGAGTTTGTAAGCTTTATGTTGTTGTTGATATCCAGCTTTAGTACATGATGGTCTGATAGAATTCAGGGTGTTATTTCAATGTTCTTGTATCTGTTGGCACTTGCTTTGTTTTTGAGTATGTGGTTACTTTTGGAGAAAGCTTCATGAGGTATGGAGAAGGTATAATGTTTTGTGTTTGTGTGAAGTGTTCTGTATATATCTGATTGGTCCATTTGGTTTATAACATCTGTTAGTTCTAACATTACTCTATTTAGGTTTTGTCTGGATTACCTGTCCATTGGTGAGAGTCAGGTATTGAAAACTCCCACTATTAGTGTGTGAATGTCAATATATGAGTTAAGCTGTTACAGTGTTTCATTTATAAAAGTGGGTGCCCTTGTGTTTGGGGCATAGATGTTAAGAATTAAAATGTCATTGTGATGGATTTTTCTGTTGGTGAGTATGTAGTGTTCTCTATCTCTTTTGTTTAGTTTTTATTTGAAGTTTATTTTGTTAGATATTAAAATGGCTATACCAGTTTGCTTCTTAGGTCTGTTTGCTTGGCATATCTTTTTCCAATCCCTTATCCTGAGGTAATGCCTATCCTTGATGTAGAGGTGTGGTTTTTGGTTGCAGCAGAAGGATACTGTTTTCACATCCATTCTGTTCATCTGTGTCTCTTTATTGGGGAATTGAGACTATTGATATTGAGAGATATCAATAGCCAATGATAGTTGATTCCTGTTATTTGTTGTTGTTGTTGGTGGTGGTGGTGGCAGCAGTTGTGGTGTGTGTGTATGTGTGTGTGTGTGTGTGTGTATGTGTGTGTGTTTGTGCTTCTTTTCTTCTGATTATGTTGTGCATTTCCTATACTTTCATAGGTGAAGTTAACCTCCTTAGGTTGTGCACCTTCTGTAGGGATGTATTTGTAAATAGATATTGTTTAAATTTGGCTTTACTTTCTTCATTTATAGTTATTGAAAGTTGTGGTATAGGAGTCTGGGTTGGCATTTCTGGTCTCTGAGTCTGCAGCACACCTTTCCACACCCTTCTGGGTTTTAGAGTCTCCACTGAGAAATCAGCTGTCATTCTAATAGCTCCACCTTTATATGATACTGTTACTTGATCATTTTTTCTTGAAGCTATTGTTTGCTTTTCTGTTTTTTTTTTTTTGAGACTGAATTTCTCTATGTAGCCGTGGATGCTCCAGAACTCACTTTGTAGACCAGGATGGCTTTTTTTTCCTTTTCTTTTTTTTATTATTAAGAAATTTCCTATTCATTTTACATACCAACCACAAATCCCCCTCTCCTCCCTCCTCCAGCCCACCAGCCTTCTCCCCTAACCCACCGCCCATCCCATCCTTTTCTGTTAAGGGACATCCCACCTCCTCCAAGGGAAGGCCTCCCATGGGGAGTCAGCAGAACCTGGTATAATCAGTTGAGGCAGGTCCAAACCCACCCCCTGCACCAAGGCTGTGTAAAATGTCTCACCATAGGCACTAGGCTCAAAAAAGCCTGTTCATGCACCAGGGACAGATCCTGATCCAACTGCCAGGGAGCCCCTTAAGCAAGTCAAGCTACACAACTGTCTCACCTATGCAGAGGGCTTAGTCCAGGCCCATGGAGGCTCCACAGCTATTGGTCCACAGTTCATGAGTTTCCATTAGTTTGGTTTGGTTGGTTTTGTATGTTTCCCCATCATGATCTTGATGCACTTGCTCATAGAATCCCTCTTCTTTCTCTTTGACTGGACTCCTGGCGTTTGGCTGTGGATCTCTGCATCTGCTTCCATCAGTTACTGGAGAAAGACTCTAGGATGACCATTAGGGTATTCACCAATCTGATTACTGGGGTAAGCCAGTTCAGGCACCCTCTCCACTATTGTTAGTAGTCTAAGGTGGGGTCATCCTTGTGGATTTCTGGCAACTTCCCTAGCACCTCTATCCCTCTAGTCCCATGATGTCTTCATTTATCATGGTATCTCTTTCCTTGCTCTCCCACTATGTCCCTGTTCCAGCTCAAACTTACCATTCTCTCATGTTCTCATCCCCCATCTCTTGCTTTCCATTACCCCCACCTCACCCCTAGTTTACTCATGTAGATTTCCTCTATTTCTCCTTTGCTGGTGTTCTGTATGCTTCTTGTACCTTTGTAGGCATCTACATCTTTAGTTTAGGAAAATTTTCTTCTTTTATTTTGTTGAAAACATTTTCTGGACCTTTGAACTGGGTTTATTTTCCTTCCTCTTTTTCTGTCTTAGGTTTAGGCCTTTCATAGTGTTGCTGAGCTTCTGGATACTTCATGTCAGGATGTTTTTTAGATTTGATATTTTCTTTGACAGATGTATCCATTTCTTCTATTTTATCTTCAACACTTAAGATTCTCTCTTCCATCTCTTATAATCTATTGCTGAAGTTTGCCTTTGTAGTTCCTTTTTGAATTTGCAAATTTTTTGATTCTGGAATTTCTTCAGTTGGGGTTTTCTTCATTGATTTTGTTTCCAATTTCAGGTTTAGAAGTTTTTGTTTTGTTTTGTTTTTAAATTTCATTACACTGTGTTTTCCTGGATTTCTTTAAGGGATTCATTCATTTCCTATTTAAGAACCTCTGTCATATTCATAAAGGTTGTCTTATGGGTTTTTTCCCTGTGCTTTAGCTATGCTGGAATATTCAGGCCTGCCATTGGAATAACTGGGCTCTAATGGAGACACATTACCCTGACTGGTATTGATTGCATTTTCATACTGGCATCTTGGAATCTGGGTTTGGGATGATTATGGGTCTAGGTACTGATTTCTGATTTTGTCTGATGGGGGGGGGGTGGTGGTGTTGCTTTGTTTCAGTGTCCTCTCTGGATTTTTCAGAGCATATTGGCTATATGTTGCCTGATACCATGAACTGTTCAACTGGTGTGTTCACAGAGAATACCTTCTGGTGTTGGAGCCTGGGTAACTCTCATGAGTTGGGGGAAGGAAGGTTGGAGGGGAAAGTCTCTGTGATCCATTGGGGATGCGGTCAGAGTGCAAAGGGAAACAACAGGTTTCCTGGTACAGAGCTGGAGATGAGATGGAGGTTATTGGATCTTGGGAGCAGTAGGAGAGGTATGGATTTGCCTTCAGCCTGCCCCTTGTTAGCAAGGGGTGCCTACTTGGAATTGGGGTCTGGGACATCATGTGGGGAGAGGAAGTTTAGGAGGAGAAGGTCTTTAGGATCCACAGGAGATGTGGGTTTGAGGGGAGAGGAAGAATGCAGTGCCTGTTCTGTTGCAGTGCTAGGAATGAGTCTGGGGTAACAGAGAGAGGAGAAATATCTATGGGGAGTCTCCCTTGTCTTCTTTCAGGCATGGCCTATGGTTTAGCAGGGTGTGTCTGTAGAAGTTGGATACTGGGATACAGCAATGAGGAAGGAAGGTATGTGAATATGTGAAGAAGGGATGGTCTGTCTGTGCATCCACAGATGTGGACAGATGAGAAGGAAGGCAGCAGCTGGTGTTTTACACAATTCTTCTGTACAGGTGACTTTGGAAAGTTGATAAAATGATGACAGCAAAGGCCTGCTAGTGAGCATATGATAATAATATAGAAGAACTCGAGGAGCATGGCATCTCTAGCCCTTTCTCTTACCTTTTACTTGTCAGATTCTTAGTTAATAAAATAATATTTTATGATTAATGTTTATAATAGTTTCCCCCAGTTTTGAAATGTGTCTTTAAAATTTTGTCCCAGAGAACAATTAGGAATATATTATACACATTGAAAAAATATTTTAAGATTTAATGTGTTTTTTCCATCTTGTGATTGATCAAAATTATTATTAGTAAGCCAGGCATGAGGTGTTGTCTACCTTTTGCTGTAGCGTTCAGGAGGCAGAAACAGGAGGATCTCTGTGAGTTCAAGGCCAGCCTGGTTGACATTGTAAGTTCCAGGACAGCCAGGACTATAGAGAGAGACTCTGTCTCAAAAATGATACTAAAAATATTTATTAGTAATGGTGAAGTTGTGTTTGTGGTATGCTAGTTGATTACTTCTCAGTTCAATTATTCCTCAGATGACAGTGAATACATGTTTAAACATTTACAATATACTTTCCAACTGAATACGTTGGTGTGGTTATATTGGTGAAATAAATGACATTGTGTAAAACATTAGAATAGATCTTTAAAAGCAAGTTGACAATATGACAGCACAGTTACTCATTGTTCAGACTGCCACAATATAGAATGCAATGAGCCGAAATACTATTATTTTTCACTTTAGAATTTTAATGTTTTGTGTGGTACAATTTTTAAAATATCATGCATAAAACATTTCACTAAAACAATAGTGAGCTGTATATTCATAATACCATTAGGAGCCTATCCTCTAATAACCATAGGCAACAATGGGAACATTTTTCTCATACTCTTTTTTGGAAACTGGTGACAGAAAGAAATGCAGCATGAAGAATTTCATCTTTGAGAGGCATTCTGGACAGATCTGTAGATAAAATAGCTTGATTGTGCTGCTAGGAATTTCTATAAATGCAACTGCAGCGACTAAGGCGTTTGGGCCATCACATCATCAATGATACTGTGATTTTGTTTTACTCATCCTCACTGCCATCCAGAAATAATAATAATGCATCCCTCTGACAGTGAATTGACTCCTAACTAAATGTGAAGTGAGGCAAGAGAGAAGGAAGAAGAATGATTATGGAGAATCTGGTGTGCAGCTAACCGTCTTATAGGAGGAGATTTGGAACATGACTGTCATATATTGGATTTTTTTCTAGTGTACTATGATATGATTTTTATAATTACAGTTAATAATATAGGGATAGATCTTGTTTCAATACTATTTAAGTATAAGAATTGAGTGAGAAAGATACTACAATGCTTACTGAATACTGTATAAATGTCCCTTGGTAAAGTAAGATTGAGTTTATCTCTTGAAATGAATGATCATTGAATGAAAACTAGTTATATCAAGTAACACCATTCACTCTTATTACAATCCAGAGAAAAATCTGTTGGATTACTTAGTGTTAGGAAAACAACAGTAGTTTCAGCTGACAACTCATCTGAAATTTCTAAATGAATAACTTGATGCTACATATAATTGGCAGAAGGATCATTTCTACATATGGAATAGACTCTTGCAATCAACTACAATATTAAGAAAAATTTTATTTTGATGGTCAGAACACAAGAGACTTTTCTGTTCTCATTGTTTCAGTAAGGGGGAGGGGAACAATATTCACATTATTGGTACCTTCCTGCATGCAGGAAGTGTTTCTCAAAAATAGTTGTTGCTCCATCTCAGGCCTTAGAAAAGTGATAGCTTTGGGACTGAATTACACATTTTAAAAATCTAGAAATATAATTTTATTAATGCCAGAAGAAAAAAACTAGCTTATAAAAACTGAAGAAGTGAATATTTGCATTGTCATAAAACTGCATCCTTTGTTATAAATATGAAACCCAAACTTATAATGATTAGAAAACTCTAGAGTAAATTGATTTTCAGTAACGAATACTTACTGTTAATTTCTTAAATGCATTTCTCAAATCACTTGTTAATTCATATGATTTTAAAAGCTGTATTTAATAAATATTTATATATGAAGAATAAAATGAATTTTTTTTGTTTTGAAACTGAGTTACATGTGTTTTTGTATGTGAGTTCAGGCATGCATGTTTGGAAATCTGAAGGCAACTTCATGTGTTAGTCCCAATTTTTACCCTGTTTAAGACAGGGTCACCTTCCAGCTCATCCTATGCCGGAGGCACCTCCCATTTTTGCCATAGGAGAGCTGAGATTACAGATATGTTACTACATTCAGCACCGTCTGGGCTCTGAGAACCCAAACTTTGTTCCTCCTGCCCACATGACAAGTGCATCACTTACTTCGTTGCCTTCCCAGCTTGAATCATTTTCTTTTGACAGTTGACAGAAGCACACTCTTAGCTGACAAATCAGTTTGTATTTAAATCAGGATTAGGGTGTAATTTATGATTGATTTAAAATATAAGCTTTAAGCTTTCTCTCATCCTCAAACAGAATTGAAAAGATTTGGGGGGATTTTATTAATCAAATAAGGTAGATGCATTGGTTTTCCAGGAAAGGAAATATTTAAAGAAGTACACCCATGCTTTCACTATGGCATAAACTATCAGTAAAAAACAGTGTGTCACCTCTTAAATGGTAATTTTTTTCCACCCTGATACATTGAATCATCAAGAAATTAGTCTTTAAAGCCAGGCGGTGGTGGCACATGCCTTTAATCTCAGCACTAAGGAGGCAGAGGCAGGCAGATCTCTATGAGTTCAAGGCCAGCCTGGACTACAGAGTGAGTTCCAGGAAAGGCTCCAAAGCTACACAGAGAAATCCTGTCTTGAAAAATGAAAAAGAAATTAGTCTTTAGACAGCATCTGTTGTACATAGGGAGACAAAAGAAATTAAATTTCATGTAAATTCTTAAGGAATGAAGATCATAAATCTGAAGAAAATTAGTCAATCAGGGCTTATTGGGGAGATTGAGACTTTTTAAGCCTTTTGGGCCTGAGGTACTAGGACTAAATTGAACTATTTGAGATTTATAATATCCTCCATGTTTATTTTACAGAGAACACTGTCAAAAGAAACTTTGTGTAGTGGCCATAGGAGAAGGCAATTATGCATGACCTACTTAAGGCACCAAGTCCCACAACTCTCTTAATACCTTGGATAATTAAAAGTCACACATAAGGAATGTAATATTTTCCTGGAATATTTCTTATATTTTTATTTCTTTGATGCAGTATTATGTAAAACTTTTGATTAAATGAAGAATTCTTTTGGGTAGGCCATAGGCAAGGGAAATTCAGTGTTGAGGCTATATTGAGAAATCATCCAATTCAGTTGTCGATGAAAAAACTACGTAGTCAGAGAGGTTAGATAATATGCCTAAGGCTTGTAAGTTATTGAAGCATCCAAAGCAGACAGATATAATACTTCATTAATATCTTTATTAGTGTTTGATTTACTTTTAGGGTGGGAAGATAATCTATCAATGTTTGTAAATGCCACTAAAGTATATAATTGTAATTGACATTTTATTTGACTAATAAAAAATTTGTTCTGTTATCAAGTGTTTATGGATGATTTTTCTAAAATATGAGTGATAACTTTCATTAAAGTTATTTGGAGAAAAAAGAATTTAATTAGTATTTAAAAATTGTATGGACATACTTATTTTATTGAACTGACATGCTGATCTATATTTATCTGATTTGTTATAACACTAATGTTTACCTGAATTTTTCCCTGGACATTTAAATAAATATAAATCCATTTATTAAATATAATGAGATTTGAATGAGTTGACTAGTGCCCATTCATATTTTTAAACTTAATAAGTATCTCCCTATGATTCAGCATATTACATGAAGAAATTACTTAAATAAACTGCCAAATATACATTCAATATTCTTGATTTTGCAGGAATATAAAACACACATTCTAAAGCCATGGTACTCGATGTTCCTAATTCTCGAACTCTTTAATACAGTTCCTCATGCTACTTCATAACTGTAATTTTGCTACTGTTATGAATCATAAAGTAAATATCTGATATGTAGGGTATCTGATATGCAACCCAGAAAGGCATCGCAATGCACAGATTGAGAGTCTCTGTTCTAAATTAATAAAACCTCTCAACAAGAAGAAATAATGTATATCTGTGTACAAGAACATATTATTAAAATCAGATAAAAACACTTATTTGATAAATCAAGCTATTATAATGAAAAAATTGTTTAAATAGAGTTAAATTAAAATAGTTCTTATCTATTAAAATTAGAAACATATAAATAAAAATTTTAGTTTTGCAGCAGGAAGAAAAACAATGTGAAATTTCCATGAAATGATACTTTTATCAAGACACAAGTTGGTTCCAAAACTTTGTCCAAACTTGGAAATTTCCCAACACGATATTAGTAATTAGTATTATTTATTTTCTATTCACCAAGGCAATAATGTATAAAGCAATTTCAAATGATTTGCATTATCCCTTCACTAATGAAAACTATTTTATCAGATATTATGGGATATTAGCCTAAGACAGGAATGTAAATGTGTTTTCGTAAGACAAAAAATTTCAATAGCTATCTTAGAATATATCTAACCTATTCCAGCCTCCTGAATTTAAGATAAAGGTTTTAGAATTTTAATAAAAATGTTTTACATATTCTGATGCTGTATTTTTCAAGCATATGATTTATTAGTAATTTGAAGCACAGATATTTTAAATTAGCTTAAAAAGTATCTAATCTAAAAGGAAAAATTAACTATTGTAAAAATAATATAAGTTTCTGATGGGAAGTACATATTAATTAATTATCATCAATATGCCTAAAGTCAAATTTATAAGCTGGACTAGAATACTGAAGATGTATTTGCAGATACTCAAGTACAAAACTTAAAAATACAAAACTTAAAAATATTTTCTATTTACTTTTTACAAAGTAATGCATAGTTTATGGAAGTAGAATAAAATATTTTATGCATTTATTTCATTATAAATTTTTAAAAATTTTGTACAGAAACACTGTATTTGTGTTTACATCTTATCTACTATGCACTCTCACGCTTCTAATTTCCCCTGTGTCCATCAACTCTCTCCCAAATTCATGACCCTAACACAGTGGAATAGTTAATGTATTCCTAATAACTATCCTTATAAACTCTTTAAAAGGTCTAAGTTTTCATTAAAAGTAAAACGTGTTTAGATTTATTAAAAATTCAGTTAAAATTATTAAACAGGATCCATTGCTAATCAATGGTAGGAAATTGGTTAGCTCTGTGAATAAATTACCATTATTTAGCCAAAAGGAAAAGTAGTAAATTAAGATGAAAAATTTAATAGAATTTGAAAAAGTCACTAGTATTTTATGGATTTATTGGTTTCCCTCACTAGAGGGAACATTGGAGAAGCTGATTTTTTCCTTCTGACTGCTGACATTTGTTCTGAAATGTCAAGATTGCATTGGAACTTTGGCGCTTAGGCAAGGTCCTTAAAATCCTAACTCTTCTTCTCCAAGCATACTGTTCTGTGTTGTGGAACAGGAGCAGAGCTAAGTGTATTTTCTTCAGGTAAAGTTAATACACTTCTACAGTCCAAAGTATTTTGAATATCCTTTATTGAAACTGTCATTGCTTGACTTTACAATGATAAACCTATCTATTTTGAGCATTAATAATGCGGTTTTAACTTCATAGTGAATTCTTCCACTTCACTTTGTATATAACACATGTTTTTGGAATTCTTAAATCTCATAAATTATTAGGAATGATATATACCTTCTTGATAAGTAACTATGATTTCAACCAAAATGTGTCACTATAAGTAACCTTCCATTTCTTAGTTTGGTCCATTTAAAATGTTATTAATTTTTGTGGTATATGCCTGACATTCACAGACTAAAATGTATTTAAGTATTATTTCTGAATAAGAGGTGGCTCCTCTCTTGATGTTCAATATTTTTAGTTTTAGTTGGATTTTATTTTTATCATGTCCTCATTTCAAACTGACTCATAATCCAAAATTATCAAAGTAAATCATATCAGGGAATCTATTATTAGCTAAAATGAATCAGTAAGAAATACTGCATTGCTCAAGTCTAAATGTAAATAGGCAAGGAGTCTCTTCTGCATTTTCTAGAAAAATATAAATAATCCATCATGTTATTTTCCATATGAGGATTATTTACACACACTTAAGCAAAGTAAATGCTTTTTGTATGATGATTTTGAGTAGACTGTGTGTGCTGTTTTACTTAGTCACACTGCGACTTGATATGACATGCTTTGTTGATACCCATGGGAGGCTTGCTGCTTTCTGAACAGAAACAAAGAAAGAGTGGGTTGATGGGGAAAGCAGAAGGAAGGAGGGGGATAAAATGGGAGGAGTGAATAGAGGTGAAACTGTGACTGGGTTGTAAAATAAATAAATTTTTAAAAATTAAAATGATATATGATTCCGTTTTTTGTTCGTTGACTAAACTGTTACAGAAACATTTGCATGTTTCTTCAATAATGGCTTGATATGTCATCAACTGTCTCTTCCATAGTATACACCAAGTAAATTTTGTCCTCTCATGAATGTAAAAGTTTCTATAATGCTCAAAGAATATCTATTCTTCCTAAGGCCAAAATGAACACCTTATGGTTAAAGTATAAGAATGTAGAATCCTAGTTTTCAAAGGCCCTGATTTCAGTATTATTAGTCAGTTTTTCCTTTTTAAGAAATAGCAGAAAGATTTCCAGAGTGCATAGAAAAAAAATAGATGACAGCTAATAAAGGGAGGGATGTAATCAAATTGTGATGAAGAGGGAAATCAATAGAAGATAAATGTAATAAGGGAGGTGGGCAAGTGTGAGAAAAAGAGAAAGACTATTCATGGCTCTCTGTCAACTGCCTTGATTTTTTTGTTGACATTACTTTTTTCATGATTTAATTTAAGCAATTCAAAATGATTATTTTCTTCTTCCATTCATTTCCCCCTGTAAGTTGCTTCTCTGGGCCATACTTCTTTAACATAAGAAAATGCTGTATCTAAGATCACAACCAAGATATTTTCTTTTATAAAAAGTATATTGAAACATTTTATATCCTCCATTAAAGATTATAAACTTACATTTTGGTAACCTTTCCTAAATTCTTAAGTAGTTTATGTTTTAATGTTAGGTCAAATAAGTTTCTGTGAGTTTTCTTAATCTTATAGTGCTGTGGATATCCCTCTGTGTAAATAAAGTTCTGATTGGCCAGTGGCCATGCAGGAAGTATAGGCAGGACAAGAGAGAAGAGAATTCTGGGAAGTAGAAGGTTGGAGAGAGACACTGCCAGCTGCCGCCATGAAAAGCAACATGTAAAGACACTGGTAAGCCACAAGCCATGTGGCAAAGTATAGACTAACAGAAATGGGTTAATTTAAGATAGAAAAAGTAGATAACAAGAAGTCTGCTATGGCCATATAGTTTCTAAACAATGTAAGTTTCTGTGTGCTTTCTTGGTTGGGTCTGAGCTACTGTGGGACTGGTGGGTGAGAGAGATTTGTCCTGACTGGGCCAGGCAGGAAAACTCTAACTACAAATGGCACCCAACGTGTTTGCAAGAGTTTCCACCTAAAACCTGAGAAAAAAGATTCTAAAACTGAGCTAAAAACAGCTTCCTAATTGACTCTCTCAAGTTAGCGGCAGCCTGCCAGTTTGAGCTACTATGGCGGGTTCCTGGCGTGTGCGTCTGACCTGCAGTGTGGCGGGAATGAGGAATCTACAAGCGACAATTTACTCTACTGCATGTTAGATTTAGCCTTTGCTAGCTCAAAACAAACAAACAAACAAACAAACAAACAAAAAGGTTTCTGGGCTATGCACTGCTTTGATAGAACTGCTTCTGATATTTGTTGGTACACATGGCTCCAGACCCAGAGCTGGCTGTAAACTGTACCACCACCATGTTGGAAAGCTGAAGTGGGCAGAGCCAGCAGCCACAGAGGCATTTCAGTCTTACAAAGATGGATATTTCACAGAGAATCTGGTTTGTCTTGTCTTTGGGATTAATAACAGCAGAAAAAGATTTGATTGTAAAAGCTGTTGAGTTAAACAAATACGTAAATTTTAAAGGTACCCTGACTTCAAAATTTGGATATAAGGATATGTTGCCTTGGAAAGGAGTCTCTGCTTTTGTTTCCACAGAAAGCCAGAGGCTATGGATTTGTTCCAGATAAAGATACATCAGGTTTGATCAGCCAAGACCACCTGAAAGGTCTCCGATGACACAATGGCCCAAATGATCCAACATCTAGAGTGGTTTCAAGGCAACTGGCTCAGAGGTTCACCCTAATGGACTACTCCATAATCCTAAAATTTTCTTTGTGTCCCCATAAGATACAGCGCCCCCCTCCAGCAGGAAGTAGTAAGAAAAACTACGCCCAATTTCCTAAAATTATCCAGCTGGCTTTGGAGATGGAATTGGCTCACTCCTTCTCTAAACCCAGGCATATTGTTAAAAAAATATGTTAAGAGATTCTTGTGTCCCAAATTAGAAGAGCCCTCTGGTGTGGGACAGAGAAAAACCAATATTTTATTGAAAACAGGTTAATAATAAATGCAATCTCTTTCTAAAGATAAAAAAGGGATATGATATAGATATGATAGGAAGAAAGGGTAGATTAATGAACTTACTTCTAAAGAGCAACAACTCATTTAAAATGTTTTACATTGGCATAGATTTTAGTCTATTGATACAAACTTAAAGTTAATTTTGTTATACTGTGTGTATATTTCTACTCTTGTTTAAGATAATATGTTTGTATAGCTCATTTAAAATTATAATGGATAATTGAAATAGATTAATAACTGGGCATCTATGATAATCATACTCATAGTCATGTTAGTTAAGTCTTCTAGATATACATAGAGATATTTCAGATAGATAGGTAATCTTCAAATACTTCAAAGACCTACAGAATATGGCATTTAAAATACTTTTAAAATTTAGACTTTCTGGACAGTGAGACATGTCTGTTCCTGGCAGCACCAATTTACTTCAGAGAGAAAGATGAGCAGTGAAGATACTTCATATGGAATTTATCTTCACCTTGGCAAAAATAGCCATTTGGGCAAGAAAATGTTCTTGCCTGGACTGCTTGATCAACTGAACGTGCAGGACTCATAGAAAGGTGACCACTAAACTTTGCTTGACAAAATGGTCCTTCAGGTTCCTGCTTCGCAGAGGAAACGGCCAGACATTCTACAGGACACTGAGAAAAGTGACCAAGAGACTCTAGCCCTGTGGGCTGAAGACAGATGCCCCAACTTTACAAAGGAACATTAGGTGACTGTCCAGGCTGCCAGCTGTCTCTGTCTACTCTTGCAAGACTCCCGAAAGTTGCTTGCATCCTTCTCCCGGTTCTCAGGTAATATTATATCCTTCTGAGGTCTTTGATGTGGTTGAAGACTAGATAGTTATAATTTTGCTCAATTATGATACAAGATAAGTTAGATATAAAACCTTAGACTCACCAATATAAGATAGAATATCTTCTTTAATAATGTAACTATAATTCTTGCTTGATAATTGTTTTGTTATATGTAATTTTACTATGTAAAAGTTAAAACCTTCCTAAAAAAAAAAAGAAAAGGGGAAGTGCTGTGGATATCCCTCTGTACAAATAAAATGCTGTTTGGCCAGTGGCTAGGCAGGAAGTATAGGCGGGACAAGAGAGAAGAGGATTCTGGGAAGTAGAAGGCTGGAGAGAGACACTGCCAGCTGCCGCCATGAAAAGCAACATGTAAAGACACCAGTAAGCCACAAGCCATGTGGCAAAGTATAGACTAACAGAAATGGGTTAATTTAAGAGAGAAGAAGTAGATAACAAGCAGCCTGCCAAGGCCATACAGTTTGTAAACAATGTAAGTTTCTGTGTGCTTTCTTGGTTGGGTCTGAATGACTGTGGGACTGGCAGGTAAGAGAGATTTGTCCTGACTGGGCCAGGCAGGAAAACTCTAACTACAGTACAGTTAAAGATGTGTGGTGCAGGTTGGGGATTTAGCTCAGTGGTGGAGTGCTTGCCTGGCAAGCACAAGTCCCTGGGTTTGATCCTCAGCACACAAACACAAAAAAAGTTAAAAAAAATGCATGGTGCACGCCTTTACTCCCAGCACTAGGGCAGCAGAAACAGTGGATCTCTGAGTTCTAGGCCACTATGGTCTACAGAATAAGTTCCAGGACAACCAGAGCAATGCAGAGAACCTGTCTCAAAAACAAAAACAAGAACAAAAGATGGGTAAACCATGTTATAGATTGTGTATATTATCTTAGTAAAAACTGTCTACTTAGTTTTACTCATAGGCTGTCTATATTGTGTGCCATTAATGCAGGTGTCTTCATATCATAATTATATATCAATACCATAATGCTTTGATTATAGTAGCTTTTCAATGACTAGTGGGGTTAGTTAGTTCAATCTTATTTTTTTCTGTCAAACTATTTTAGGTTTGTTTTGTGGTTTTCTTTTTTTAATTTTTTTAAATTTAATTTTACATACCAGCCATGGGTTCCGCTGCCCTCCCCACTCCCACCCTTGCATTCCCCCCCCATTCCCATCTCCTCAAGGGCAAAGACTCTCTGGGGATTCAATTCAACCTGGTAGATTCAGTCCAGGCAGGTCCAGTCCCCTCCTTCCAGGATGAGCAAAGTGTCCCTGCATAAGCTCCAGGTTCCAAACAGCCACTTTATGCATTAAGGACAGGTCTGGGTCCCACTGCCTGGGTGCCTCCCAAACAGATCAAGCTATTCCACTTATCCAGAGGGCCTGATTAAGGTTGGGGGCTCCACAGCTTTTTGTTCATGGTTCATGTGTTTCCATTAGTTTGGCTATTGGTCCCTGTGCTTTTTCCAATCTTGGTCTCAACAATTCTTGATCATACAATCCCTCCTCTTTCTCCCCAATTGGACTCCTGGAGCTCCACTTGGAGCCTGGCCAAGGATCTCTGCATCCACTTCCATAAATTATTGGATGAGAGATCTAGCATGATAGTTAGGGTGTTTGGCCATCTGATCACCAGACTAGGTCAGTTCAGGCTTTCTCTCAACCATTGCCAGTAGTCTACAGTGGATGTATCATTGTGGATTTCTGGGGACCTCTCTAGCACTTTTCTTCTTCCTATTCTCATGTGGTCTTCATTTATCATGGTCTGTTATTCCTTGTTCTCCCTTTTGGTTCTTGATCCAGATGGGATCTCCTGCTCCCTTAAGCTCTCTTTCCCTTGAACCTTGCACTTCATTACTCACATCCAGGTTGTTCATGTACATCTCATCCATTTCTCTGTCATTGGGTGATCCTTGGGTCTTTCCTAGGGTCCCATTTTCTAGGCAGCCTCCCTGGAGTTGTGTAGCAGTCTAGTCATCTTTGTTTTACATCTAGTATCCTACTATGAGTAAGTACATACCATGTTTGTCCTTCTGAGTCTGGGTTACCTCACTCAGGATGATTTTTTCTAGATCCATCCATTTGCCTGCAAACCTCATGATGTCATTGTTTTTCTCTGCTGAGTAGTACTCCATTTTGTATATGTACCATATTTTCTTTATCCATTCTTCTGTTGAAGGGAATCTAGGTTGTTTCCAGGTTCTGGCTATTACAAACAATGCTGATATGAACATAGCTGAGCAAATGCCCTTGTGGTGTGATTGAACATTCCTTGGGTATATGCCCAAGAGTGGTATAGCTGGGTCTTGGGGAAGATATATTCCCAATTTTCTAAGGAAGCACCATATTGATTTCCAAAGTGGCTGTACAAGCTTGCATTCCCACCAGCAGTGGAGGAGAGTACCCCCTGTTCCACATCCTCTCCAGCATAAGCTGTCTTCACTGTTTTAGATCTTAGCCATTCTGACAGGTGTAAGGTGGTATCTCAGAGTCATTTTGATTTGCATTTCCCAGATAATTAGGGATATTGAGCAATTCCTTAAATGTCTTTTAGCCATTTGAGCTTCCTCTGTTTAGAATTCTCTGTTTAGTTCTACAGCCCATTTTGTAATTGGACTGTTGGGAATTTTGATGTCTAATTTCTGGAGTTCTTTATATATTCTGGATATCAGCCCTCTGTCAGATGTGGGGTTGGTGAAGACCTTTTCCCATTCTGTAGGCTATTGCTTTGTCTTGTTGACCATGTCCTTTGCTCTACAAAAGCTTCTCAGTTTCAACAGGTCCCATTGATTGATTGTTTCTCTCAGTGTCTGTGCTACTGGTGTTATATTTAGAAAGTGATCTCCAGTGCCAATGCATTCAAGACTACTTCCTTCTTTCTCTTCTATCAGGTTCAGAGTAACTGGATTTATGTTGTGGTCTTTGATCCACTTGAACTTAACTTTTGTGCAAGGTGACAGATATGGATCTATTTGCAGCCTTCTACACGTTGACATACAGTTATGCCAGCACCATTTGTTGATGCTTTTTTTCCCATTGTACAGTTTTGGCTTATTTGTCAAAAATTATATGTTCATAGGTGTGCAGATTAATATCAGGGTCTTCAATTTGATTCCATTGTTCCACATGTTGGTTTTTATGACAGTACCAAGCTGTTTTTATTACTGTAGCTCTGTAGTAGAGCTTGAGGTCGGGGATCGTGATGCCGCCTGAGGTTGTTTTATTTTACAGGATTCTTTTGGCTCTCCTAGGTTTTTTATTGCGTTTGTTTAACTCTGTGAAGCTGTATTACTTTGCCTGTTTAAAACATCTGATTGGTCTAAGAAAGAGCTGAATTGCCAATAGCTAGGCAAAAGAGAGAATAGGTGGGGCTGGCAGGCAGAAAGAATAAATAGAAGGAGAAAAAGAGGAGAGAAAACAGGAGGAGAGAGGACACAATCAGCCAACCACTCAGCTCTATGGCAAGCCATGGAGTAAGAGGAAAAGAAAGATATATAGAATAGAGAAAGATAAAAACCCAGAGGCCAAAGGTAGATGAGATAATTTAAGAAAAGCTGTCTAGAAACAAGCCAAGCTAAGGCTGAGCATTCATAAGAAAGAATATGTCTCTGAATCTTTATTTGGGGTCTAGGTGGGAGGCTCCCAAATGGCCAAAGATTTAAAAAAAAAAAACCAGCAACAACACTGTCACCCAGTGTAGGAGTATGTCATTCCAACATGCTATTTTTTGTCAGTAGAAACGAAAAGTGATCATTCTAATTTCAATGCAAGGTCATCTGCTTTCTACACCAAGTTTAAAGGCCAGCTTGTACTACATGAATTCCTCTCTCAGATTTCAACATGTGCTAGGATTACAAATATGTACCACCATGCTTAGCTAAAACCTCATTTCACTGTAACTTGTCATAGTCAGTCATATAAATTATTTTAGAGTACATGGTAATTATGACCTATCAAATACATGCAATTTTCATACAACATAATATTTACCACCAAGAAAATGCTTATACTAATTTCCCATATGAACTAGAGTTCTTCTGGAAAAACACCATTCAGAAGGCAGAATGCATACTTTTAAGTAGCATGAGATATAGCACAAATAATTATGAAGTACATTTGTTTAATTACAATCTATAACAAATTCTAGTCTCATTTTATGATTGGTCTTATTAAATAGCAATAACAAAAATAATTTATTACTTAAGTAATATAATTTATTTTACAGAAAGAAACTATAACATATTTTAAACTACATGAATTATAGGAGTTTTAATTCAAGGATTATACTGAATATTTCATTTTATATACAAAAATATCTCAAAAATGGGGAGGTGAGATGGTTCAACAGGGGAAGGTCCCTAGAAGTTCAATCCTTGGGCCTACATGGAAGAAGAGAACTGACTCCCATAGGTTGGCCTCTGATCTCCACATGTGTACTGTGGCACAAGCAAACACACAAAACACACACCCCATACAATAATAAATAAATGTAACAAAAATATTTCCCCAAAGCAGAATATTAATCTATTCAATAGGGAATTATTGAGAGAGCAGATATTTTCTCCAAAATTCTAACAATATAAGAAATGAAATGCAGAAGTGAAATAGGGTATTTTCTACCAGAAAATGCATTGGTGGTTTTATGAGGAAAGCATTTTATGTGTTTCTACAATGATTGGGATTTTGATTGCCAGGACTATTTTCTTTTCTTTAGTTTTCTTTTTCTTTTTCTTTTTTTTTAAGGTAACATGTGAAATATTGTTGGCCTTAAATCCTGGACTTACTACAATTGCAGAAGTTTAACCAGATATGGTGTTAATCAAATAGTTCTCCCTAACTGTCTATAATTATATTAACCAGCAGATTTCCAAGTGGAATTTACTGTTCAGTGTGAATGGAGTAGTTTAAGCCTATGCTTAAATATTATGTAAAGTTCTAAAACTGGGATAAATTCTCTAATTTCATATTGTGTCAGAGAAGCTAGTCTTTTATCTGATTTTTGATGAAAGATCAATACTAGGCATTAATTTATCTGTGCTTTGTTCTTCTCTTTGTTATTTTTTATTTTTATTTTCACTTTATAATAGTTTTCCCTTCCTGTTCCTCCCTCTAAAAACTCCCATATATCCCTCCTCACTCTCTTTCAAACTGATAAAACCTTTTTTCACTAATCATTATTGCATATGTATACATATATATCCCAGTTAGTATTGATAATATTACTTGTATGCATATTTTCAGACCTGACTGTTTGGCACTGGTTAGTCAATTGGTTTGCTCTTCCCTGAGTAAGATCACACCTCCCTCTCTTAGCTTTCTGCAGTTAGAGTTCTTTGTGGAGGGTTAAGACTTAGTGGGTTTTGTTCTTAATTATACATAACAGAACCACTCTGTATGTGGTGCATACCTTTAATCCCTGCACTCTGGAGGCAGAAGCAGGTGGATCTCTGTGACTTTGATGCCAGTGTGGTCTACAAAGCAAGTTCCAGGACAATGCTGTTATACAGAGAAAACCCTGTCAAAAAAATAACAGGGGGGTGGGGATTTAGCTCAGTGGTAGAGCACTTGCCTAGCAAACGCAAGGCCCTGGGTTCAGTCCTCAGCTCTGGCGGAAAAAAAAAAAAAAACAGTTAAATATAATTAAACAATTATATAATTAATTAAGAGAATCAACTAGATACACAAAAGATATTGGTGTCTGTAATCATCTCTGAGAGATCAGGAGAATCTGGTGGCAAAAAGCCAGAAACAAAATAGAAAGCATAGCATATCCCTCCAAGAAAGGAACATCACTTTTTGTGTAACACATCTCTCCTGTCACTGTTATTTGTTGATTCTAACAATGCTTAGAACAGGACAGGAAAACAGAATGTCTGTCACAGCAACTCAATGAGACACAGATGTGTTGTTCTGTGTGAGATTATCCTAAGTGCTCTGTGACTCAGGCTGCTCAGTGCTACATCCTAACTATTCAAGGCATTGGATCCATAAACCAAACTTTGAGAACATTCTAGTTGGCAAAAGTGAAATTCAAAATTTAGCAAAATATACATGTCTGAAAACATCAAAGACCAAATTCAATGAAAGCTATTAGAAAACAAAACACTGAGAACCTAGTAACTGTAATATGAGTATTTAAAAGATTAATAGTCACAAATAGTGGTTATTTACTATATTTAATTAACCAATATTTTATACTTATCCAAGTATTCCTAACATCAACCACAGAGTAAGAAAGTAAAATCCCTTGTAATCTCCAGTTTTAGTGTTAGATTGCTTTTAGTCAAAGAAATTAATGTTGCAGTTCTTCTTTCTGCTTTCACTCATGTAGTATAAATGTCTTATGAATAAAATCCAAAATTTTATTTAATATCTGTAATACCTTTCATATGTTATAAAATATGATAGATTTTTGCAAATTTCCCAGAATCATTCAAACATCATAAAAATTTCAGAAAATTACAAATGTTGTACATATATTATAATTTCAGCTTCTTTCCTCATAAACTGAGAACTGTCATTTGTGTCCAACTCTGTTTAAAAAAAATATTTAGCTGTTTCTGCCAGGCAGTTCCTTACACATGTGCCCATACTTGAACCTCAACACAAAACATTTGTAACTTCAGAAGAAAGCAAGAGCACCAACTAGTATAAAATAACACAGATTGGCTATGTTTCAGCATTTTCATTAAACATTTTAGTAAATAATGGGAATAATAGTTCGAGTGAATGATTGTCACCAGAGAAGATAAATAGATACTATATGTCCAGTTTTATTATTATTATTTTAATAGTAAACACATTTACATTCACTTTCTGACTTGCTATCAGTTGTTTTTCTTTGTCAGTATAATGCCTAACAAACTAACCTTATTGAAATGCATTAATTTAAAACATTAGTAATTGAGAAAAAGAACCTATACTTAAAGATCTTCCAAGAAAAACTATAACATAATAATATAAACAAGTTTTTCTTATGGAAAATAGTTTTTTCTTATGGAAAACATTTTTTGTTAAGTAATTCACAAACAGAAAGATAATATATATATATATATATATATATATATATATATATATCTACATATCTGAAAATAAGAATACACAAATTATGCACATTTGTGTATAATGAAAGTATCAACCAAAATGTTGAGTAGCCTGATGTCACATGATTCACAAGGAAAAGTTATTAAACCCACAGGAATAAGTTCATAAGTTGTTTCAACATAGTTCTAAAATTCTTTGCAGAAAGGATGGTTTTATAATTTACTTTAAGTTTGAAGCAAGTTCTAAAATGAAATTTATTTTGATTATGTCAGATCATGTTAAAATACTCTCAGTCCGATATATTGTTTCATTTCATATTATCTCTTCAACATTTGGGAAACTCAGTTGTATTCTATAAACAGGATGAATACTTATAATCTTCTTTACTTGCCATTGAAAGAAGTAAATTTTAAGATATTGCCTACTGTGTTACCAAAACTAATCAAATCAACTAATTCTGTCATTAAAAATGGCACAATTGACTATGTTAAGAAAAAAATATATATCTGGTTAAAACAAATAACTGGATATAAATACCTAAACTCACATTTATTGTAACTACTTACCTGAAGATCTTGAAAAAAATATTTTCCCTCTGCTATTATTTATTTTGTTTTAACCAAGCAAATCTGACCCTGCTTGTATGATTCAGAACAAACTACAATTTGTATACAAGCACTTATTTACAATTTTATAATGGTCATATTGCTTGGAGAATGCTTGAAAATCAAACTCAGTGCTACAAATTTTTATTTTATTGAATTTATTATTCATTAAGATGAGCCATCTTATTTAATTTAAAAAAATCAGCAGACCTCCTTTTGTGATATAACTTAGTGACAAAGTGCTTGCATATCATACCCATGGTATTTGGATTTATTATCAAGAACAACACAAACAAAATTAAAAGGTCCATACTTTGTGTTAGCTGATATATGTTGCCTTAAAAAAACAGAATTCTAGATTATTTTTCTAATTAAAATAATTTGTCTATCTACCATCCTGGAATATTTATTCTACTGAAATATGAATTTCTGAATTTTGAGTGAAGTTAACAGAAGTTAGCAGATAATTATAAAGTTTTTTCTCAAGTGCTAAAAGATAAATGAAGACATTTATCTTTCCTATTTCCTTATGAAACATTCAGATTGCTTCTTAAGTATTCCTCTATCACCAGTTACAGTTGGAGAATACTGGTTGCACTTATGAGTGCTTCTCAGATGTTAGCATGGAGTCAAGTAATTTTCACCTATTCTTTCACTGTAATTTCTGTTTTGGTAGGTTTGGTATGTACCTGGAATTTGACATCTTTAACAAGCACTACATGTTTGTATTGAATGAATGCTTAGTGCACAGATAAAGAAATTGTTCTCAGTAGTGATAAGCTGTTGCTAGAGTTTTCCTGCCAGGCCCACAGTCAGGACAAATCTCTCTCACCTGCCAGGCCCATAGATGCTCAGACACAACCAAGTAAACACACAGAAACTTATATTACTTACGAACTGTATGGCCGTGGCAGGCTTCTTGCTATCTAGTTCTTATTATCTTAAATTAACCCATTTCTGTTAGTCTATAAGTTGCCACATGGCTCATGGCTTACCAGTACCTTACATCTCACTTGTCATGGCAGTGGCTGGCAGTATCTCTCTCCTTCACCTTCCACTTCCCAGAATTCTCTTTTCTGTTTGTCCCACCTATACTTCCTGCCTGGCTACTGGCCAATCAGTGTTTTACTTTAACCAAACAGAGCAACACATCTGACATACTTGAACATCCCACAGCAATAAGCTCAACTTTAACCTAGATATTATTTGGTTCTCAGGTTGCCCCATATTTAATTCAGGAGATTGTTTAAATATCAGCTGGTAAGTGTCATAAATATAATGATAAAGTTTCATAAATACATATGAATGATAAGGTTTAGACTTGAGTACTAGCTTTTAAAATCTCAGTGGTAACTTCCAATAGATTAATGACTGAGATCCAGTTTTTATACCTTTATAAGTCAAATGATAGTATTTACAGAGTGGGAGTAGTTACTGATGATTTATAAAACTATAAGAGGCATCTAAAATCCATTCAGGCAATTTAATTATTTAATTAATTAACATCCCCACTACAGTTTCCCCTCCTTCCTCTCCTTCCATTCCGCCATCCTCCAATCTCTTGCCCCCCAATTCCCTCCTCCTCTTTTTCTGTTCAGAAAGGGGCATATCTCCCATGGGTGTCAACAAAGCATGGCATATTAAGTTGTGGTAAGACTAATCACCTTGCCTTGTATTAAGGCTGGGCAAGGCAAACTAGTATGAGGAATAGGTTTCCAAGAGCTAGCCAAAGCATTAGGACATCCCTGATCCCATTGTTAGGAGTCTTCAAGTAGACCAAGCTACAAAATTGTCACATATATGTAGAGAGCCTAGATTGATACCATGCAGGCTCCCTGGTTGTTGGTTCAGATTCTGTAAGTTCCTATGAGCCAGGTTAGTTGTCTCTGTGAGCTTTTTCTGGTGATATCCTTGATCCTTCTGGCTCATAAAATCCTTCCTCCCTCTCTTTAGCAGGATTCCCTGAGCTCAGCCTCACCCTTGCCTGTGGGTTTCTGCATCTGTTTCCATTAGTTACTGGCTGAAAACTCTCTAATGACGATTGGGGTAGTCACCAGTCTGATCACAGGAGATGGCCAGTTGAGGCTACATATCTACTATTACTAGGAGTCCTAGATGGAGTCATCCTTATAGATTTGAATCCCTTGAATCAGGCTTCTATCTGACCCTGAAATGCTTCCCCCTTTCCAGTCATCTCTTTCAGTACTCTCTACCTCCACCCACTTCCAACCCAGTCCCTCAAGTTCCAATCCCTCCCTACCCCCAGTCCACCCAGGAGATCTCTTCTATTTCTCATATCCAGGGAGATCCTTTCCTCATATTTTGGGTCCTTCTTGTTACCTAGCCTCTCTGGACTTGTGGATTGTAACATAGTTATACTTTACTTTACAATTAATATCCACTTATGAGTGAGTACATATTATGTTTGTCTTTCTGTATTTGGGTTTCCTCACTAAGGATGATTTTTTTTTCTATTCTACCCATTTGCCTTCAAATTTCTTGATGTCATTGTTTGTAACAGTTGAGTAATTCTCCATATACCAGATTCCATCTTATAGTTATCTCAAGTAATATACTTGTCTTTGTAGTTGGAGTTTTCCTGCCTGGCCCATAGTCAGGACAAATCTCTCTCACCCGCCAGTCCCACAGTCGCTCAGACCCAACCAAGAAAGCACACAGAGACTTATATTGCTTACAAGCTGTATGGCCGTGGCAGGCTGCTTGTTATCTACCTTTTCTATCTTAAATTAACCCATTTTTGTTAGTCTATACTTTGCCACATGGCTTGTGGCTTACCAGTGTCTTTACATGTTGCTTCTCAAGGCGGCGGCTGGCGGTGTCTCTCCAGCCTTTTACTTCCCAGAATTCTCTTCTCTCTTGTCCCGCCTATACTTCCTGCCTGGCCACTGGCCAATCAGAACTTTATTTACACAGAGCAATATCCACAGCAGGGTTTCCTCACTAAGGATGATTTTTTTTCTATTCTACCCATTTGCCTTCAAATTTCTTGATGTCATTGTTTGTAACAGTTGAGTAATTCTCCATATACCAGATTCCATCTTATAGTTATCTCAAGTAATATATTTGTCTTATAAAAGCATGTATACATATACACATGTGTATTTGTGTGTTTATGTAGACACACACTTATATTCTACACACTATTGATATACAGTGTTTTCACTGCTAGACTATGTATATGAGCCAGAATGAAACAAAGGGCAGTTATATAATGTCATAGGGTTCTATTGCTGGGATGAAACACCATGACCAAAAAGCAAATTGAGGAGGAAAGAGTTTGTTCAGCTTACACTTCCACATTGTGAGAGTCCAAAAATGTCCACTGGTGAAGTTGCATCCTCAGTGGCAGTTGAATCCCCCCAGTATTGAAGGCATCATGCAAAGGAATTAAAGCCTGGCACCAAGAAGAGGGCCTATGAGAGGCTATTAGTGAAAGTGCAGCTCAGTCAGAGCAGAAGACCCCAGTGTTTTGGAGATGCCAATACCATGGGACAAACACCAAGATCCTCAGCAGCATTGAAATGGTGCCATCCAAAGCCTAGAACAGAAGCTATGTGAGCTGTAGAAGGAAGAGCCAGAGAAGTGACCCAAGCCCTTTGAAGGAGTCCAAAAGATCATGAGTGGATCCCAGACCTTAGATGGTTATAATTTGGTTTTGCTTTCATTTGATGGTGATTGTGGCCTGATTTTCTCCTCTTGAAATAAGAAAGCATTTTACTGGAACCCATGGTTGAGAGACTGAATTTAAAAGATTTGGGACATATTCATGTTATTTTGCCTCTTTTTATACTAATTTTCTTGTAATTGTGTAAATAGTATATATAAATCGAAAGTTAAATCTACTAAACAAGAGGTTTACTAAAATGCCTGTCTTCCAACATTATTTTCCCATTCTATTTTCATCAACTCTTAGAAAAAAATTCTTTCTGGTGTTAGGCTTAGCCTTTTCCAGCTTATGAATGCTCCTATCTGCTCCCTTTTTAGGTAAAAGATCACAGTTTTCTTACTTGATGTTACAGTTGTATAGGGTTATTGTCTAAAATTTTGGTGTTTTATTTTGATTATTTCAGTAATCTGTACTTTCCAGTTTTACACAATGAATATGCTATGCTTACAATCATAATGAATCATTAGCATGATTAACATAATGAATCATCATAATGAATTATTTCAATCATGAATGGAATTACACCAATAACACCAGTTACCTCTAGATGAAATGAGCATGAGGAAATCTCATTTCCTGTCATGTTTTCTGTGTCTACACTGAGCAGGTAAAACTTCTGTAATCTCAACACAAAGCACCATGTTAAAGACCATACTGAGATACTATTTGCTGCTCATACAATAGAACCCAAGATTTATTAGAAAATTCATAATTATATGGATCTTGTTCACATCACAACCCTCTTGTTACCTCCTCTGTTATAATCCAAAATTAGATAGAACTGTCTTCAATGCTTTAAAAATGGCAATGTTCACTGTCATCTTGGGAGTTTCTGTAGCTCACATGCCACTTACAGACCCCTCTCCTTTTATTGAAACTGTCTCATCTTTCACCAAACAGCTCAGTGGGCCAGGTACTCTGAACACAGGTCAGACATTGTGACTTTAATCAAAGCCTGTTCTATTTTCTCTGGGCTTATCATTCTCTGTTACTAAACTCTATGTTCCCATAGTGTGGTATCCAATAATGAAGAATATCATGAATATGCCCAACTCCAGAGTGAGTTGAAGAAAAAAATGACCCAAGTGCTCTTAAAACAATGACTTACTAGCATATTTCTCTGGAAAGATAGATCACAAAGAGATCAATCACACTAAGGAATTTAAAACTGTGCTTAGTAATCATAGTGTTAATAACACTGTCAGATTGAAATAATAATTTGATATGTATATATGTGTTTGTGCTGTTCATGCATGTGTATGTGCACAATATTGTAAGCATGTATGTGTTGGGAGTAAAGGAAACTATGTTAATCATGCTAATGTTAGGATCTGAATCAATATTTTAATGTAAGAGGAAAGAGATTAAAATATGAAGTCAAAGAAAAAAAGATTTTGGATTTTAAAAGAGATTGGCTATTTTAAAGGAACTACAATTTTTATGTATTTGAATTTATAAAGACTAGGGACTTCTAAAGTTATTTATGTTTTTAATGTCAGATCTTGGGGATGAATAAGAAAGGAGGGGCTGTGGCTTAATAGTGATGTGTTTGTATGTCAAGTTGACAAGGGGCCAGTTGTGCTGGCTGGTTTTGTGTGTCAACTTTACACAAGCTGGAGTCATCAGAGAGGAAGGAGCCTCAGTTGAGCCTTCATGAGATCCAGCTGTAAGGTTTTTCTTAATTAGTGATCAATGGGGAAGGTCTAGCCCATGGTGGTGATGTCATCCCTGGGCTAGTAGTCCTAGATTCTGTAAGAAATCAGGCTGAGCAAGTCATGTCAATTAAGCATCAGCTCCTGTCTCTCATGGTACCAAGCCTCAGCTGCTATCCCTTAACCCTTCATGCCTTCAAAACCACTACTACCCAGGTGATGCTTATATATTACTAAGTCCAGCTGCCAGCAGGAGGTACAATCTTGGCCACCTCTGGAACACAGATTCTCAGGAAACACTTCCCAGATTTCACCTCAGTGATGCTGATCATGTATCCCAGCAAAGCAAAGTTCTCTTTAATAGTTCTGGTATCTTGTTAATCACAGCTGATTCATCAGCCCCAGCTAACCAGAACCAAAGGATCTTAATTCAAAATAGCAAATGGCCCCAATAGAATTTTTAAACTTTCCTTTGAAATTTCACAAGCCAGGCCTCCATCCTCTGCACTGCTCTCAACATTCTTATCTTCTAAACTCCCACATAGCTCTTACCACTGAATGGTTCTTCTAGCCCAAAGTCATTTCATAATCCTCTCCAAAATATGGTCGTGTTTGTCACAGCAATACTAAACACTGTGATGGTACCAATATTTCTTAGTTAGAATTTCTGTTGCTGTGATGAAACACCATGATGAAGAAACAACTTTTGGAGGAAAGGGTTTATTCAGCTTATACTTCCACATTGCTATCCATCACCAAAGGAAGTCAGCACAGGAACACAAATAGGACAGGATCTTGAAGGCAGGAGCTGATGCAGAGGCCATGGAGGGGTGCTGCTTACTGGCTTGCTTTATATGGCTTGTTCAGCCTGCTTTCTTATGGAACCCAGGACCAGCAGCCCAAGGATGACACCACCCACATTGAGCTGGACTTTCCTCCAATGATCATTAACTGAGGAAATCCTTTATAGCTAGCTGGATCTCATGGAGGCATTTCCTCAACTGAGGCTCCTTCCTCTCTGATGACTCTAGCTTGTGTCAAATTGACACATAAAACCAGCCAGTATTTCAAAGTTCTAAAATACATGTTGTCCAATGAGCACAGGCCTTGAAGTGAATTCAGTATCGTTTCCAGCACTACATCCCATTCACTCGGTTACGGCTTTGGAGAGAAAATCTAATTTAGATCACTTTCCAAGTAAAAGTATCATATTGCCTTGCAAATGATATACTCAGGAAGAGACAAATTTATTTATTCCTGCTGAATGTTTTGTCATGGAACAATTTTCATGTAATAGGAATGGATATTTAGTTGGTACTGGCTGATGGGTTAATTTTAAATCAGTTCCATTTTTATAACTACTATGTTGAGTTTAAAAGAGCTCTACAGGTTAATTATAGATCTCATAATATGCTCATCTGTATACACATGCTTGCATGCTTGTGTGCAAGTTTATGTGGTGAGCTAGTTTTTACTTGAGATTTTAAGTAGAGAAGTGAAGTCATTTTAACTGACAATAGAAGTAATATATATAAAGAGATTACAGAATTTCATTAGTACAAAGGGTTGGGGATATCACAAGTCATTTAAAAATGAAAAGATTTGGGCTGGAATATAGCAGAGCACATGCTTAGAATGCATGAGGCCTTTGGTTTGATCTTCAACACTGAAGAAAGTAAACTTAAAAGGAATAAGATGGTCTTCTATGACTGAACATTCACAGCCACTTATTGTCAGTGTTTTGACCAGTGAAGAATTTCTTTATTAACCACTATCCACTGTAAAAAGAAATTTCTCTGAGGTTGGGAGCAGCACAAAGAATATGTATAAACATGGATATTAAGAAGGTAGATTAAGAGGGTAGTTTGACAGCATGCCCATGTCCTAAACAACCAGTATGTACTGCTAGGGACCTTGAGCTCCCCACTCATACTATTTTGCCAGGCACACAGTACTTAACATGAAATTCCTCTGTGCAGTAGTCCTCAAGTCCAAATATAAAGTGGTTATTTACCCCACAACCACCATGACACTACTACACCAATAGGCAGATACCAATACTTTTTATATAAGTGATGTCCAAGTGATATAAAGTTGTTCTTACCAGTGGCAGTTTCTCCCAACCTGTATCCTATATTTCATATTCTAATCAGAGTCCTTTACACAGCAAAAGCTTAGCTACCCATAAAATGCAACTAAAGTTTTCCCTTTTATGGATTGAGCTTTCATGTCAAATATAAAATACTTTCACATTCATCAAAAAGATTTCCATTCTAAGTTTCTGTAAGCTATTGTGTGTTCTGATTTAACAATTGACATGATATTTATAAGCCAAAAGGCTAAAATTGAGGCTTGTGTTATTTTCCTATTGACTTATTCATTTTACTTTCAGATGCCCACTTGTTCAAATCACACATGTTGAAAGCCTGGCCTTCATTTATGGAATTGATTTTTAAAATTTCCCAAAATTCAGTTAGATATACATTGTTGTTTATGTACCATTGGGCCACAAGTCACACCCTCCACTGATCTTACATTATCATAAACACTGAAAAGTTGATAAAAAATTAATAATAGGTGTAGTGATCTCTTCCATTTTGTCAAAATCACCTTATCTGTTGTAGTATTTGTATTTTTCCACATACAATTTAGAATAAGTCTTATTAGGTCTATGAAAAGTGGTTGTTCTATGTCAATAGAACTTTCATTAAATCTCTAGATGAATTTGAAAAACATTAGCATCTTTATTATATTAGATGTCCCAATGCTGGGGAGATGCTATAAGATATTATTCTTTTATTTCTTTTCTCATGTTGAATATTTTTAACAGTGTTTTACATTTAGATTAGATCTCATGTTTCATATCTATAAAATACATATAGTAACAATATTATGACTTAAAACACATATAATATCATAAACAAGGGAGAAATAACAGTACACAAAGTGCCATTGTAAAAAAATTAAAATATAAATTATTATACTTAAATATGTGTATGATGTTAAAATAATTTTAAATGGTGCAGTTGTAATTATTTATATTAAGACTGTTGGAGTCCTATAACTTTTTGTGACTAAAAAACACATTTTAATTACACAAAAATTATGCATCAGCGTATTTTAAAATTATTCTTCTTCATTCTGTAGTTTATGGTACATGTTGTAAAATGAAGACTGGTTCTTGCCCATGTTCCAATATTAGCCAGTAATCCATGCACCGTAAAACTGATGATGAATTCTTTAGGACAAACTGGTGTGATTAATTTAAACGTGAACAAAGAATGAGTTTTTAAGTAATTGCAAAGTCTAAAAGCTTTATTTTTAGGCAAGTGGGATAGCATTTGGGTTATTTTTCCTTTTTAATTCAACTATTTGACATAATATCAGTATTCACATTAATACAGGTTCATATATCATAAGAATATAAACAAATACATTGTAGCTCATGTATTTTCAATTTGTTTGAGAACAAGAAAAATTTGGCTATGTATCTCTTTGTGCCCTCATCATAATGATCTTTATTTGTAGAAAGATACATTCTGACAGTGTGTGTGTATGTGTGTGTGTGTGTGTGTGTGTGTGTGTGTGTGTGTGTGTGTTTCTTAAGACTTCCTCATACTATATTTAGTCAAGTACAATGATAAATGTCCTAGTTTTTAGTATAGTACAGAGGTACAGTTATAAAAAAAAGACATTTGATCAAAAGTATCCAATTCCATACTCTTTATTTTGCCACATTGTAATAAGGTCATTTCACAATCTTGTATTGCATAGAGACACATGAAAATCCCACAACTTTGATGTATTACTGCCACCGAGAATATACATATACCCTCATCTGCCTCAAATCTTCTCTTCTCTCGACTTCCTACATTCTGTCTGAGCTTTCTATTGACCTAAAACAATATAAAGTTAGTCCTACAAGGAGCTAATGAGGTATAATATGTAGGAGTCAATCTCACAGTTATGTAGCAGAACAAAAAGTTCCAAATGGCTGCAGCCTTGCAAGCTAAAAGGAGTGCAGAGAGATATGTAACATTTTGACAGAAAAAAAAATTCACCAACACAGAATTCCATTTTTATGAAAAATTTTTTTAAAGTAAAGGAAGAAGAAATACTTTATCAGGACAAACAGACTATAATGGAATCTACTGCTAGTAAACTTGCAAGAAATGTCAGAATACCCTCAAAAAAAAAAAAAAAAAGATACGGGTCCGACACTTAGAGCTACACAAATCAAGGGAACAGGCTCATAAAAGCAAAAAAATGTCATATGTAAATAAATTTTCTTACTTTCATTGAATCTTAAATAATTATCCACTCAATGTAACAATGACAACAAAATTAATGAACAATTAATGGTTGTGAATAAGATGAGTGAATGACAACCACACTATAAGTTTCAAGAAGTAGTAACTGAGAATATATTATTCTAATTGCTACACTAACTTGAGGGGAAAGCAGAGCACTGTAGAAATAAAGAGAAAATGTTATGTTTTCCCTACTTCATCCAACATCACAGCTGTCCCTCAACAAAGACTTCATATTTAGTATCATATAACTGTAACCATAACTTATTTCACTTTTTTCTCCTGGTTAATGTCAAGTGGCATTTGGAAAATAAATTAGATATAGGTAAAAGTGAGAAACTAATACAACACTTATTTTCTAATACATTTAACTGCTGCTATTAATCAGGTTGTATTCAAAAGTTGGTTAATTTTTTAATGCTTGGTCATTGTTATTTTCAAACTGATGTTTTATTTAAGTAGCAATTCTGTACCTTTCTATTTTCTTTTAAAATTTCACTCATAACTTACATTTTATTCTCTCTTCTGGGTTACTGAAAATGGTACCTCTGAATATTTTTAAAAATTCCAAACTTTGTCAAATGAAGCTTTAGGATGGAAAACTTACACACTTTATATTTAACCCATCTTTAAGTTCACTGTTTCTGATGTGAACTGCATTTGAAGTCAAGTGAAGTAAATTCTATGGTTTTAATAACAGCCTACCTCCTTCAGGGTTCAGTGGGTGTACTGTTTATAGAGCCTGGTAAATTTGTTTAACAAAAGAATAAGTGGTCATTATTTGTGCACCTTCAGTCATTTTAAAACTTTCTACAATTCCACAAGAAGGTCTCTCTTTTTCTCTCCACCTTTCATTTGTCTGTCCTTCTCTCTTTTTCTTCATAAATCCCTAAGGAAATTTGAAAAAAAGGAAAAAATGGTGGGGGAATATACTTGTAAACCAGAGGTTCTTTCCACGCGCTCCCTCCCACTCCCTTCCTCTTCCTGTTCTTTCCATCATATTAGAAAACAAGAAGCACATACATCTCATCACCTTGCTGACAAGAATGGAAATAAAGACTTTAGGCTTTAGATGTCTCCATCCAATACTTGGAAGAATACTTGGGAAATCTTTCACATAATCCAATGCTTTAAAAAAAACATGAAAACTATAAGTTCCTCCAATTCCCAGACCCCATGGATTGGGCATTCCAAATTTGTCATTTGTTTACTAGGGGAACACACTCAACATTTGCCCCCAAATCATAATCAAATGAAATTTTGGCTTTACCACTGGATGGAAACTGGTGGTATTTGGATTAAAAAGAGCCAAAGCTTAAGGGAGCAAAAGTGAAGAAGAAGCTAAAGGTGAAAAAAATTTGATATTTACATTTGAAGAAAGAAATTAAGAAAAGATTGTAATTTGAATACATGAGCTTGAAGCTAAAATATAAATGTCATGAATTACCTAGATTATAATTTTTATTTTCACATTGTTATTCTACTCTCAAACTCAGTGGTATCTGAATTAATGTTGAGGTCTATTCTAACACATTGACTTGAGTTTTGTGCAGAGCAATGAATATGGATCTATTTGAATTCTTCTACATTCAGACATCCAGTTAGATGAGCACAATTTGTTGAAGATGCATTCTATTTTCCTTCTTTACCAAAAATCAGGTATCTATAGGTGTGTAGATTTATGTCTGGGCCTTCAATTCAATTCCATTAATCAATGTATCTACTTTATGCCAATATAATGCAGGGTTGTTGTTTTTTTTTTTTTGAGACAGGGTTTCTCTGTAGCTTTGGAGGCTGTCCTGGAACTCACTTGATAGACCAGGCTGGCCTTGAACTCACAGAGATCCCCCTGTCTCTGCTTCCCGAGTGCTGGGATTCAGGATAATGCAGTTTTTATAACTTGTTGTACAACTTGAAATAAGGAATGGTGATACCCCCAATTAGTTTTTTTTTAATTGTATAGGATTGTATGATACATCATGGGTTTTTGTTTTTCTGTATAAAATTTAGTCTTGTTTGTGCAAGGTCTGCAAAGAATTTTGATGGGGATTACATTGAATGTGTAGATTGCTCTTGGTAGGATGGCCATTTTTACTGTTATTTCTACTCATCCATAAGCATGAGAATATTTCTATCTTCTGATATCTCCTTCAATTTTTTCTTCAAAGACTTTAAATTCTTGTCATGTAAGTGTTTATTTAAGCTTACCCCAAATATTTTATATAGTTTGTGGCTATTGTGATGGGTGTTGTTTCCCTGATTTCTTTCTTAGTCTGTTTGTCATTTGTATAAAGGAGGGCTACTGATTTTTTTTTTTTTTAGTTAATCTTGTAACCAGCTACTTTGCTGAAGGTGTTTTAACAGCTGTAGGAGTTTTGTGGTAGAATTTTTTGGATTACTTATGTATACCATTATATCATCTGCAAATAATTATACTTTGACTTCTTACTTTCTGATTTGTATCTCCTTCAGTTGTCTTACTATTGTAGCTAAAACTTCAAGTAATGCATTAAATAGATATGAAGAGAGTGGGCAACCTTGTCTTGTTCTGATGTTAGTAGATTTGCTTTGATTTTCTCTCCATTTAATTTGATATTGTCTATAGGCTTGCTGTAAATTGCTTTTATTATGTTTAGCTATGTCTCTTGTATCCGTAATCTCTCCAATGCTTTCATCGTGAAGTGGTGTTGGATTTTGCCAAAGGCTTTTTCAGTATTTAGTGAATTGATCATGTATTTTTCTTTGTTTTGTTTTGTTTTCATTTAGTTTGTTTATATGGTGTATTACATTGGATTATTTTCCTATGTTAAAAAACCAGCCCTGCATCTCAGAGATAAAGCCTACTTGGTCATGGTGGATTATCTTTTCATGTGTTCTTGGATTCAGTTTATGAGTATTTTATTGAGCATTTTTGCATCTATGCTCATGAGGGGATTGGTCTGTAATTCTCTTTCTTTGTTAAACCTTTGTGTGGTTAGGTAATTCTGCTCTAAAACTGTCTGCCTCTGGGCTTTTTCTGGGTGGGAGACTTTTAAGGACTGCTTGTTTTCCCTTAAAGTTTATAGGTTTATTTAAGTTGTTTATCTGATCTTGATTTAACTTTGATAAGTAATATCTATTGATAAAATTATCCATTTTTTTAAATTTTCCAATTTTGTGGAATACAGGTTTCTTGAAGTATGACCTAATGATTCTTTGGATTTCTTCTGTGTCTTTTATGTCCCCATTATCATTTCTGGTTTTTTTATTTGAATATTTCCTCTCCATCTTTTAAACAATTTGGATAAGGGTTTGTCTATCTTGTTGATTCTCACAAAGAACCACTTCTTTGTTTCATTAATTCTTTGTATTGTTCTGTTTCTTTCTATTTTATTGATTTCAGCCTTTAGTTTGATTATTTCCTGTTTTCTACTCCTCTTGGGTGTATTTGCCTCTTTGTGTTCTAGAGTTTTCATGTGTGATGTTAAGTTGCTAGTATGGGATCTCCCTAGATTTTTGTTTTGTTTTGTTTTGTTTTTTTAATGTAGGTGCTTAGTGCTATGAACTTTCCTTTTAGTACTATTTCATAGTGTCCAATAAGTGTGTATGACGTACATTCATTTTTATTGAATTATAGGAAGTTTGTAACTTCTTTCTATTTCTACCTTGACCTAGTAGTCATTCAGTAGAGAGTTGTTCAGTTTCCATGAGTTTGTAAGAGTTCTGCTTTTTTTGTTGTTGAAATCCAGCTTTAATCCATGGTGGTCTGATAGGAGGTAGGGGGTTATTTATATTTATTCTACCTGTTGAGACTTGCTTTGTGATGGAGTATGTGATCAATTTTGAAGAAAATACTATGAGGTGCTGAGAAGGTATTTTCTTTTGTGTTTGGGAGAAATATTCTGTAAGTATCGGTTAGGTTCACTTGGTTTATAACATCTGTGAGCTCCAGTATTTCTCTGTTTAGTTTTTGGTTGGATGACCTATTAAGGGTAAAGGGCTTGGGTTTTCAACTCTCCCACTATTTTTATGTGAGGGTAGATGTGTGTTTTAAGCTTTAGTAGTGTTTCTTTTATGAACATGGGTTCCATTGCAGTGGGAGCATAGATGTTAAGAACTGCAATGTTGGAAACAACCTAGATGCCCTTCAACTGAAGAATGGATAAAGAAAATATGGTACATATACACAATGGAGTACTACTCAGCAGAGAAAAACAATGACATCATGAGGTTTGCAGGCAATGGATGGATCTAGAAAAAATCATCCTGAGTGAGGTAACTCAGACTCAGAAAGACAAACATGGTATGTACTCACTCATAGTAGGATACTAGATGTAAAACAAAGATGACTAGACTGCTACACAACTCCAGGGAGGCTACCTACAAAACGGTACCCTTGGAAAGACACAGGGAATGCACAATGACAGTGAAATGGATGAGATCTACATGAACAACCTGGTTGACAGTGGGAGCAATGAAGGGCAAGATTCGAGGGAAAGAAAGCTTAGGGGAGCAGGAAATCCCAGCTGGATCAAGAACAGAAAGGGAGAACAAGGAATAACAGACCATGATAAATGAAGACCACATGAAAACAGGAAGAAGCAAAGTGCTAGAGAGGTCCTCAGAAATCCACAATGATACATCCACTGTAGACTACTGGCAATGGTGGAGAAAAAGCTTGATCTGACCTAGTCTGGTGATCAGATGGCCAAACACCCTAATGGTCTCATCCAATAACTGATGGAAGTGGATGCAGAGGTCCTTGGCCAGGCCCCAGGTGGAGCTCGAGGAGTCTGTTAAGAAAGAGGAGGGACTGTAAGTGTGTGAATTGTT